>NW_027328170.1:0-600000 GCF_047675955.1 Chlorocebus sabaeus | reverse complement strand
TAGAGTACTATCTTAAAAAAGGAAATATCTTCCGTTCAAAACTGGAAAGAAGCTTTCTGAGAAACTGCTCTGTGTTCTGTTAATTCATCTCACAGAGTTACATCTTTCCCTTCGAGAAGCCTTTCGCTAAGGCTGTTCTTGTGGAATTGGCAAAGGGATATTTGGAAGCCCATAGAGGGCTATTGTGAAAAAGGAAATATCTTCCGTTCAAAACTGGAAAGAAGCTTTCTGAGAAACTGCTCTGTGTTCTGTTAATTCATCTCACAGAGTTACATCTTTCCCTTCAAGAAGCCTTTCGCTAAGGCTGTTCTTGTGGAATTGGCAAAGGGATATTTGGAAGCCCATAGAGGGCTATGGTGAAAAAGGAAATATCTTCCGTTCAAAACTGGAAAGAAGCTTTCTGAGAAACTGCTCTGTGTTCTGTTAATTCACCTCAAAGAGTTACATCTTTCCTTTCAGGAAGCCTTTCGCTAAGGCTGTTCTTGTGGAATTGGCAAAGGGATATTTGGAAGCCCATAGAGGGCTATGGTGAAAAAGGAACTATCTTCCGTTCAAAACTGGAAAGAAGCTTTCTGAGAAACTGCTCTGTGTTCTGTTAATCCATCTCACAGAGTTACATCTTTCCCTTCAAGAAGCCTTTCGCTAAGGCTGTTCTTGTGGAATTGGCAAAGGGATATTTGGAAGCCCATAGAGGGCTATGTTGAAAAAGGAAATATCTTCCGTTCAAAACTGGAAAGAAGCTTTCTGAGAAACTGCTCTGTGTTCTGTTAATTCATCTCACAGAGTTACATCTTTCCCTTCAAGAAGCCTTTCGCTAGGGCTGTTCTTGTGGAATTGGCAAAGGGATATTTGGAAGCCCTTAGAGGGCTATGGTGAAAAAGGAAATATCTTCCGTTCAAAACTGGAAAGAAGCTTTCTGAGAAACTGCTCTGTGTTCTGTTAATTCATCTCACAGAGTTAAATCTTTCCCTTCAGGAAGCCTTTCGGTAAGCCTGTTCTTGTGGAATTGGCAAAGGGATATTTGGAAGCCCATAGAGGGCTATGGTGAAAAAGGAAATATCTTCCGTTGAAAACTGGAAAGAAGCTTTCTGAGAAACTGCTCTGTGTTCTGTTAATTCATCTCACAGAGTTACATCTTTCCCTTCAAGAAGCCTTTCGCTAAGGGTGTTCTTGCGGAATTGGCAAAGGGATATTTGGAAGCCCATAGAGGGCTATGGTGAAAAAGGAAATATCTTCCGTTCAAAACTGGAAAGAAGCTTTCTGAGAAACTGCTCTGTGTTTTGTTAATTCATCTCACCGAGTTACATCTTTCCCTTCAAGAAGCCTTTCGCTAAGGCTGTTCTTGTGGAATTTGCAAAGGAATATTTGGAAGCCCATAGAGGGCTATGGTGAAAAAGGAAATATCTTCCGTTCAAAACTGGAAAGAAGCTTTCTGAGAAACTTCTCTGTGTTTTGTTAATTCATCTCACAGAGTTACATCTTTCCCTTCAAGAAGCTTTTCGCTAAGGCTGTTCTTGTGGAATTGGCAAAGGGATATTTGGAAGCCCATAGAGGGCTATTGTGAAAAAGGAAATATCTTCCGTTCAAAACTGGAAAGAAGCTTTCTGAGAAACTGCTCTGTGTTCTGTTAATTCATCTCACAGAGTTACATCTTTTCCTTCAAGAAGCCTTTCGCTAAGGCTGTTCTTGTGGAATTGGCAAAGGGATATTTGGAAGCCCATAGAGGGCTATGGTGAAAAAGGAAATATCTTCCGTTCAAAACTGGAAAGAAGCTTTCTAAGAAACTGCTCTGTGTTCTGTTAATTCATCTCACAGAGTTACATCTTTCCCTTCAAGAAGCCTTTCGCTAAGGCTGTTCTTGTGGAATTGGCAAAGGGATATTTGGAAGCCCATAGAGGGCTATGGTGAAAAAGGAAATATCTTCCGTTCAAAACTGGAAAGAAGCTTTCTGAGAAACTGCTCTGTGTTTTGTTAATTCATCTCACAGAGTTACATCTTTCCCTTCAAGAAGCTTTTCGCTAAGGCTGTTCTTGTGGAATTGGCAAAGGGATATTTGGAAGCCCATAGAGGGCTATTGTGAAAAAGGAAATATCTTCCGTTCAAAACTGGAAAGAAGCTGTCTGAGAAACTGCTCTGTGTTCTGTTAATTCATCTCACAGAGTTACATCTTTTCCTTCAAGAAGCCTTTCGCTAAGGCTGTTCTTGTGGAATTGGCAAAGGGATATTTGGAAGCCCATAGAGGGCTATGGTGAAAAAGGAAATATCTTCCGTTCAAAACTGGAAAGAAGCTTTCTGAGAAACTGCTCTGTATTCTGTTAATTCATCTCACAGAGTTACATCTTTCCCTTCAAAAAGCCTTTCGCTAAGGCTGTTCTTGTGGAATTGGCAAAGGGAAATTTGAAGCCCATAGAGGGCTATGGTGAAAAAGGAACTATCTTCCGTTCAAAACTGGAAAGAAGCTTTCTGAGAAACTGCTCTGTGTTCTGTTAATCCATCTCACAGAGTTACATCTTTCCGTTCAAGAAGCCTTTCGCTAAGGCTGTTCTTGTGGAATTGGCAAAGGGATATTTGGAAGCCCATAGAGGGCTATGGTGAAAAAGGAAATATCTTCCGTTCAAAACTGGAAAGAAGCTTTCTGAGAAACTGCTCTGTGTTCTGTTAATTCATCTCACAGAGTTACATCTATCCCTTCGAGAAGACTTTCGCTAAGTCTGTTCTTGTGGAATTGGCAAAGGGATATTTGGAATCCCAGAGGGCTATGGTAAAAAGGAAATATCTTCCGTTCAAAACTGGAAAGAAGCTTTCTGAGAAACTGCTCTGTGTTCTGTTAATTCATCTCACAGAGTTACATCTTTCCCTTCAAGAAGCCTTTCGCTAAGGCTGTTCTTGTGGAATTGGCAAAGGGATATTTGGAAGCCCATAGAGGGCTATGGTGAAAAAGGAAATATCTTCCGTTCAAAACTGGAAAGAAGGTTTCTGAGAAACTGCTCCGTGTTCTGTTAATTCATCTCACAGAGTTACATCTTTCCCTTCAAGAAGCCTTTCGCTAAGGCTGTTCTTGTGGAATTGGCAAAGGGATATTTGGAAGCCCATAGAGGGCTATGGCGAAAAAGGAAATATCTTCCGTTCAAAACTGGAAAGAAGCTTTCTGAGAAACTGCTCTGTGTTCTGTTAATTCATCTCACAGAGTTACATCTTTCCCTTCAAGAAGCCTTTCGCTAAGACTGTTCTTGTGGAATTGGCCAAGGGATATTTGGAAGCCCATAGAGGGCTATGGTGAAAAAGGAAATATCTTCCGTTCAAAACTGGAAAGAATCTTTCTGAGAAACTGCTCTGTGTTCTTTTAATTCATCTCACAGAGTTACATCTTTCCCTTCAAGAAGCCTTTCGCTAAGGCTGTTCTTGTGGAATTGGCAAAGGGATATTTGGAAGCCCAAAGAAGACTATGGTGAAAAAGGAAATATCTTCCGTTCAAAACTGGAAAGAAGCTTTCTGAGAAACTGCTCTGTGTTCTCTTAATTCATCTCACAGAGTTACATCTTTCCCTTCAAGAAGCCTTTCGCTAAGGCTGTTCTTGTGGAATTGGCAAAGGGATATTTGGAAGCCCATAGAGGGCTATGTTGAAAAAGGAAATATCTTCCGTTCAAAACTGGAAAGAAGCTTTCTGAGAAACTGCTCTGTGTTCTGTTAATTCATCTCACAGAGTTACATCTTTCCCTTCAAGATGCCTTTCGCTAAGGCTGTTCTTGTGGAATTGGCAAAGGGATATTTGGAAGCCCACAGAGGGCTATGGTGAAAAAGGAAATATCTTCCGTTCAAAACTGGAAAGAAGCTTTCTGAGAAACTGCTCTGTGTTCTGTTAATTCATCTCACAGAGTTACATCTTTCCCTTCAAGAAGCCTTTCGCTAAGGCTGTTCTTGTGGAATTGGCAAAGGGATATTTGGAAGCCCATAGAGGGCTATGGTGAAAAAGGAAATATCTTCCGTTGAAAACTGGAAAGAAGCTTTCTGAGAAACTGCTCTGTGTTCTGTTAATTCATCTCACAGAGTTTCATCTTTCTCTTCAAGAAGCCTTTCGCTAAGGCTGTTCGTGTAAATTGGCAAAGGGATATTTGGAAGCCCATAGAGGGCTATGGTGAAAAAGGAAATATCTTCCGTTCAAAACTGGAAAGAAGATTTCTGAGAAACTGCTCTGTGTTCTGTTAATTCATCTCACAGAGTTACATCTTTCCCTTCAAGATGCCTTTCGCTAAGGCTGTTCTTGTGGAATTGGCAAAGGGATATTTGGAAGCCCATAGAGGGCTATGGTGAAAAAGGATATATCTTCCGTTCAAAACTGGAAAGAAGCTTTCTGAGAAACTGCTCTGTGTTCTGTTAATTCATCTCACAGAGTTACATCTTTCCCTTCAAGAAGCCTTTCGCTAAGGCTGTTCTTGTGGAATTGGCAAAGTGATATTTGGGAGCCCATAGAGGGCTATGGTGAAAAAGGAAATATCTTCCGTTCAAAACTGGAAAGAAGCTTTCTGAGAAACTGCTCTGTGTTCTGTTAATTCATCTCACAGAGTTACATCTTTCCCTTCAGGAAGCCTTTCGCTAAGGCTGTTCTTGGGGAATTGCAAAGGGATATTTAGAAGCCCATAGAGGGCTATGGTGAAAAATTAAATATCTTCTGTTGAAAACTGGAAAGAAGCTTTCTGAGAAACTGCTCTGTGTTCTGTTAATTCATCTCACAGAGTTACATCTTTCCCTTCAAGAAGCCTTTCGCTAAGGCTGTTCTTGTGGAATTGGCAAAGGGATATTTGGAAGCCAATAGAGGGCTATGGTGAAAAAGGAAATATCTTCCGTTCAAAACTGGAAACAAGCTTTCTGAGAAACTGCTCTGTGTTCTGTTAATTCATCTCACAGAGTTACATCTTTCCCTTCAAGATGCCTTTCGCTAAGGCTGTTCTTGTGGAATTGGCAAAGGGATATTTGGAAGCCCGTAGAGGGCTATGGTGAAAAAGGAAATATCTTCCGTTCAAAACTGGAAAGAAGCTTTCTGAGAAACTGCTCTGTGTTCTGTTAATTCATCTCACAGAGTTACATCTTTCCCTTCAAGAAGCCTTTCGCTAAGGCTGTTCTTGTGGAATTGGCAAAGGGATATTTGGAAGCCCATAGAGGGCTATGGTGAAAAAGGAAATATCTTCCGTTCAAAACTGGAAAGAAGCTTTCTGAGAAACTGCTCCGTGTTCTGTTAATTCATCTCACAGAGTTACATCTTTCCCTTCAAGAAGCCTTTCGCTAAGGCTGTTCTTGTGGAATTGGCAAAGGGATATTTGGAAGCACATAGAGGGCTATGGTGAAAAAGGAAATATCTTCCGTTCAAAACTGTAAAAGAAGCTTTCTGAGAAACTGCTCTGTGTTCTGTTAATTCATCTCACAGAGTTACATCTTTCCCTTCAACAAGGCTTTCGCTAAGACTGTTCTTGTGGATTTGGCCAAGGGATATTTGGAAGCCCATAGAGGGCTATGGTGAAAAAGGAAATATCTTCCGTTCAAAACTGGAAAGAATCTTTCTGAGAAACTGCTCTGTGTTCTCTTAATTCATCTCACAGAGTTACATCTTTCCCTTCAAGATGCCTTTCGCTAAGGCTGTTCTTTTGGAATTGGCAAAGGGATATTTGGAAGCCCATAGAGGGCTATGGTGAAAAAGGAAATATCTTCCGTTCAAAACGGGAAAGAAGCTTTCTGAGAAACTGCTCTGTGTTCTGTTAAATCATCTCACAGAGTTACATCTTTCCCTTCAAGAAGCCTTTCGCTAAGGCTGTTCTTGTGGAATTGGCAAAGGGATATTTGGAAGCCCATAGAGTACTATCTTAAAAAAGGAAATATCTTCCGTTCAAAACTGGAAAGAAGCTTTCTGAGAAACTGCTCTGTGTTCTGTTAATTCATCTCACAGAGTTACATCTTTCCCTTCGAGAAGCCTTTCGCTAAGGCTGTTCTTGTGGAATTGGCAAAGGGATATTTGGAAGCCCATAGAGGGCTATTGTGAAAAAGGAAATATCTTCCGTTCAAAACTGGAAAGAAGCTTTCTGAGAAACTGCTCTGTGTTCTGTTAATTCATCTCACAGAGTTACATCTTTCCCTTCAAGAAGCCTTTCGCTAAGGCTGTTCTTGTGGAATTGGCAAAGGGATATTTGGAAGCCCATAGAGGGCTATGGTGAAAAAGGAAATATCTTCCGTTCAAAACTGGAAAGAAGCTTTCTGAGAAACTGCTCTGTGTTCTGTTAATTCACCTCAAAGAGTTACATCTTTCCTTTCAGGAAGCCTTTCGCTAAGGCTGTTCTTGTGGAATTGGCAAAGGGATATTTGGAAGCCCATAGAGGGCTATGGTGAAAAAGGAACTATCTTCCGTTCAAAACTGGAAAGAAGCTTTCTGAGAAACTGCTCTGTGTTCTGTTAATCCATCTCACAGAGTTACATCTTTCCCTTCAAGAAGCCTTTCGCTAAGGCTGTTCTTGTGGAATTGGCAAAGGGATATTTGGAAGCCCATAGAGGGCTATGTTGAAAAAGGAAATATCTTCCGTTCAAAACTGGAAAGAAGCTTTCTGAGAAACTGCTCTGTGTTCTGTTAATTCATCTCACAGAGTTACATCTTTCCCTTCAAGAAGCCTTTCGCTAGGGCTGTTCTTGTGGAATTGGCAAAGGGATATTTGGAAGCCCTTAGAGGGCTATGGTGAAAAAGGAAATATCTTCCGTTCAAAACTGGAAAGAAGCTTTCTGAGAAACTGCTCTGTGTTCTGTTAATTCATCTCACAGAGTTAAATCTTTCCCTTCAGGAAGCCTTTCGGTAAGCCTGTTCTTGTGGAATTGGCAAAGGGATATTTGGAAGCCCATAGAGGGCTATGGTGAAAAAGGAAATATCTTCCGTTGAAAACTGGAAAGAAGCTTTCTGAGAAACTGCTCTGTGTTCTGTTAATTCATCTCACAGAGTTACATCTTTCCCTTCAAGAAGCCTTTCGCTAAGGGTGTTCTTGCGGAATTGGCAAAGGGATATTTGGAAGCCCATAGAGGGCTATGGTGAAAAAGGAAATATCTTCCGTTCAAAACTGGAAAGAAGCTTTCTGAGAAACTGCTCTGTGTTTTGTTAATTCATCTCACCGAGTTACATCTTTCCCTTCAAGAAGCCTTTCGCTAAGGCTGTTCTTGTGGAATTTGCAAAGGAATATTTGGAAGCCCATAGAGGGCTATGGTGAAAAAGGAAATATCTTCCGTTCAAAACTGGAAAGAAGCTTTCTGAGAAACTTCTCTGTGTTTTGTTAATTCATCTCACAGAGTTACATCTTTCCCTTCAAGAAGCTTTTCGCTAAGGCTGTTCTTGTGGAATTGGCAAAGGGATATTTGGAAGCCCATAGAGGGCTATTGTGAAAAAGGAAATATCTTCCGTTCAAAACTGGAAAGAAGCTTTCTGAGAAACTGCTCTGTGTTCTGTTAATTCATCTCACAGAGTTACATCTTTTCCTTCAAGAAGCCTTTCGCTAAGGCTGTTCTTGTGGAATTGGCAAAGGGATACTTGGAAGCCCATAGAGGGCTATGGTGAAAAAGGAAATATCTTCCGTTCAAAACTGGAAAGAAGCTTTCTAAGAAACTGCTCTGTGTTCTGTTAATTCATCTCACAGAGTTACATCTTTCCCTTCAAGAAGCCTTTCGCTAAGGCTGTTCTTGTGGAATTGGCAAAGGGATATTTGGAAGCCCATAGAGGGCTATGGTGAAAAAGGAAATATCTTCCGTTCAAAACTGGAAAGAAGCTTTCTGAGAAACTGCTCTGTGTTTTGTTAATTCATCTCACAGAGTTACATCTTTCCCTTCAAGAAGCTTTTCGCTAAGGCTGTTCTTGTGGAATTGGCAAAGGGATATTTGGAAGCCCATAGAGGGCTATTGTGAAAAAGGAAATATCTTCCGTTCAAAACTGGAAAGAAGCTGTCTGAGAAACTGCTCTGTGTTCTGTTAATTCATCTCACAGAGTTACATCTTTTCCTTCAAGAAGCCTTTCGCTAAGGCTGTTCTTGTGGAATTGGCAAAGGGATATTTGGAAGCCCATAGAGGGCTATGGTGAAAAAGGAAATATCTTCCGTTCAAAACTGGAAAGAAGCTTTCTGAGAAACTGCTCTGTATTCTGTTAATTCATCTCACAGAGTTACATCTTTCCCTTCAAAAAGCCTTTCGCTAAGGCTGTTCTTGTGGAATTGGCAAAGGGAAATTTGAAGCCCATAGAGGGCTATGGTGAAAAAGGAACTATCTTCCGTTCAAAACTGGAAAGAAGCTTTCTGAGAAACTGCTCTGTGTTCTGTTAATCCATCTCACAGAGTTACATCTTTCCGTTCAAGAAGCCTTTCGCTAAGGCTGTTCTTGTGGAATTGGCAAAGGGATATTTGGAAGCCCATAGAGGGCTATGGTGAAAAAGGAAATATCTTCCGTTCAAAACTGGAAAGAAGCTTTCTGAGAAACTGCTCTGTGTTCTGTTAATTCATCTCACAGAGTTACATCTATCCCTTCGAGAAGACTTTCGCTAAGTCTGTTCTTGTGGAATTGGCAAAGGGATATTTGGAATCCCAAAGAGGGCTATGGTAAAAAGGAAATATCTTCCGTTCAAAACTGGAAAGAAGCTTTCTGAGAAACTGCTCTGTGTTCTGTTAATTCATCTCACAGAGTTACATCTTTCCCTTCAAGAAGCCTTTCGCTAAGGCTGTTCTTGTGGAATTGGCAAAGGGATATTTGGAAGCCCATAGAGGGCTATGGTGAAAAAGGAAATATCTTCCGTTCAAAACTGGAAAGAAGCTTTCTGAGAAACTGCTCTGTGTTCTGTTAATTCATCTCACAGAGTTACATCTTTCCCTTCAAGAAGCCTTTCGCTAAGGCTGTTCTTGTGGAATTGGCAAAGGGATATTTGGAAGCCCATAGAGGGCTATGGTGAAAAAGGAAATATCTTCCGTTCAAAACTGGAAAGAAGCTTTCTGAGAAACTGCTCTGTGTTCTGTTAATTCATCTCACAGAGTTACATCTTTCCCTTCAAGAAGCCTTTCGCTAAGGCTGTTCTTGTGGAATTGGCAAAGGGATATTTAGAAGCCCATAGAGGGCTATGGTGAAAAAGGAAATATCTTCCGTTCAAAACTGGAAAGAAGCTTTCTGAGAAACTGCTCTGTGTTCTGTTAATTCATCTCACAGAGTTACATCTTTCCCTTCAAGAAGCCTTTCGCTAAGGCTGTTCTTGTGGAATTGGCAAAGGGATATTTGGAAACCCATAGAGGGCTATAGTGAAAAAGGAAATATCTTCCGTTCAAAACTGGAAAGAAGCTTTCTGAGAAACTGCTCTGTGTTCTGTTAATTCATCTCACAGAGTTACATCTTTCCCTTCATGAAGCCTTTCGCTAAGGCTGTTCTTGTGGAATTGGCAAAGGGATATTTGGAAGCCCATAGAGGGCTATGGTGAAAAAGGAAATATCTTCCGTTCAAAACTGGAAAGAAGCTTTCTGAGAAACTGCTCTGTGTTCTGTTAATTCATCTCACAGAGTTACATCTTTCCCTTCAAGAAGCCTTTCGCTAAGGCTGTTCTTGTGGAATTGGCAAAGGGATATTTGGAAGCCCATAGAGGGCTATGGTGAAAAAGGAAATATCTTCCATTCAAAACTGGAAAGAAGCTTTCTGAGAAACTGCTCTGTGTTTTGTTAATTCATCTCACAGAGTTACATCTTTCCCTTCAAGAAGCCTTTCGCTAAGGCTGTTCTTGTGGAATTGGCAAAGGGATATTTGGAAGCCCATAGAGGGCTATGGTGAAAAAGGAAATATCTTCCGTTCAAAACTGGAAAGAAGCTTTCTGAGAAACTGCTCTGTGTTCTGTTAATTCATCTCACAGAGTTACATCTTTCCCTTCAAGAAGCCTTTCTCTAAGGCTGTTCTTGTGGAATTTGCAAAGGAATATTTGGAAGCCCATAGAGGGCTATGGTGAAAAAGGAAATATCTTCCGTTCAAAACTGGAAAGAAGCTTTCTGAGAAACTGCTTTGTGTTTTGTTAATTCATCTCACAGAGTTACATCTTTCCCTTCAAGAAGCTTTTCGCTAAGGCTGTTCTTGTGGAATTGGCAAAGGGATATTTGGAAGCCCATAGAGGGCTATTGTGAAAAAGGAAATATCTTCCGTTCAAAACTGGAAAGAAGCTGTCTGAGAAACTGCTCTGTGTTCTGTTAATTCATCTCACAGAGTTACATCTTTTCCTTCAAGAAGCCTTTCGCTATGGCTGTTCTTGTGGAATTGGCAAAGGGATATTTGGAAGCCCATAGAGGGCTATGGTGAAAAAGGAAATATCTTCCCTTCAAAACTGGAAAGAAGCTTTCTGAGAACCTGCTCTGTGTTCTGTTAATTCATCTCACAGAGTTACATCTTTCCCTTCAAGAAGCCTTTCGCTAAGGCTGTTCTTGTGGAATTGGCAAAGGGATATTTGGAAGCCCATAGAGGGCTATTGTGAAAAAGGAAATATCTTCCGTTCAAAACTGGAAAGAAGCTTTCTGAGAAACTGCTGTGTTCTGTTAATTCATCTCACAGAGTTACATCTTTCCCTTCAAGAAGCCTTTCGCTAAGGTTGTTCTTGTGGAATTGGCAAAGGGATATTTGGAAGCCCTTAGAGGGCTATGGTGAAAAAGGAAATATCTTCCCTTCAAAACTGGAAAGAAGCTTTCTGAGAAACTGCTCTGTGTTCTGTTAATTCATCTCACAGAGTTACATCTTTCCCTTCAAAAAGCCTTTCGCTAAGGCTGTTCTTGTGGAATTGGCAAAGGGATATTTGGAAGCCCATAGAGGGCTATGGTGAAAAAGGAACTATCTTCCGTTCAAAACTGGAAAGAAGCTTTCTGAGAAACTGCTCTGTGTTCTGTTAATCCATCTCACAGAGTTACATCTTTCCCTTCAAGAAGCCTTTCGCTAAGGCTGTTCTTGTGGAATTGGCAAAGGGATATTTGGAAGCCCATAGAGGGCTATGGTGAAAAAGGAAATATCTTCCGTTGAAAACTGGAAAGAAGCTTTCTGAGAAACTGCTCTGTGTTCTGTTAATTCATCTCACAGAGTTACATCTTTCCCTTCAAGAAGACTTTCGCTAAGTCTGTTCTTGTGGAATTGGCAAAGGGATATTTGGAAGACCATAGAGGGCTATGGTGAAAAAGGAAATATCTTCCGTTCAAAACTGGAAAGAAGCTTTCTGAGAAACTGCTCTGTGTTCTGTTAATTCATCTCACAGAGTTACATCTTTCCCTTCAAGAAGCCTTTCGCTAAGGCTGTTCTTGTGGAATTGGCAAAGGGATATTTGGAAGCCCATAGAGGGCTATGGTGAAAAAGGAAATATCTTCCGTTCAAAACTGGAAAGAAGCTTTCTGAGAAACTGCTCTGTGTTCTGTAAATTCATCTCACAGAGTTACATCTTTCCCTTCAAGAAGCCTTTCGCTAAGGCTGTTCTTGTGGAATTGGCAAAGGGATATTTGGAAGCCCATAGAGGGCTATGGTGAAAAAGGAAATATCTTCCGTTCAAAACTGGAAAGAAGCTTTCTGAGAAACTGCTCTGTGTTCTGTTAATTCATCTCACAGAGTTACATCTTTCCCTTCAAGAAGCGTTTCGCTAATGCTGATCTTGTGGAATTGGCAAAGGGATATTTGGAAGCCCATAGAGGGCTATGGTGAAAAAGGAAATATCTTCCGTTCAAAACTGGAAAGAAGCTTTCTGAGAAACTGCTCTGTGTTCTGTTAATTCATCTCACAGAGTTACATCTTTCCCTTCAAGAAGCCTTTCGCTAAGGCTGTTCTTGTGGAATTGGCAAAGGAATATTTGGAAGCCCATAGAGGGCTATGGTGAAAAAGGAAATATCTTCCGTTCAAAACTGGAAAGAAGCTTTCTGAGAAACTGCTCTGTGTTTTGTTAATTCATCTCACAGAGTTACATCTTTCCCTTCAAGAAGCTTTTCGCTAAGGCTGTTCTTGTGTAATTGGCAAAGGGATATTTGGAAGCCCATAGAGGGCTATTGTGAAAAAGGAAATATCTTCCGTTCAAAACTGGAAAGAAGCTGTCTGAGAAACTGCTCTGTGTTCTGTTAATTCATCTCACAGAGTTATATCTTTTCCTTCAAGAAGCCTTTCGCTAAGGCTGTTCTTGTGGAATTGGGAAAGGGATATTTGGAAGCCCATAGAGGGCTATGGTGAAAAAGGAAATATCTTCCGTTCAAAACTGGAAAGAAGCTTTCTGAGAAACTGCTCTGTGTTCTGTTAATTCATCTCACAGATTTACATCTTTCCCTTCAAGAATCCTTTCGCTAAGGCTGTTCTTGTGGAATTGGCAAAGGGATATTTGGAATCCCATAGAGGGCTACGGTGAAAAAGGAAATATCTTCCGTTCAAAACTGGAAAGAATCTTTCTGAGAAACTGCTCTGTGTTGTGTTAATTCATCTCACAGAGTTACATCTTTCCCTTCAAGAAGCCTTTCGCTAAGGCTGTTCTTGTGGAATTGGCAAAGGGATATTTGGAAGCCCATAGAGGGCTATGGTGAAAAAGGAAATATCTTCCGTTCAAAACTGGAAAGAAGCTTTCTGAGAAACTGCTCTGTGTTGTGTTAATTCATCTCACAGAGTTACATCTTTCCCTTCAAGAAGCCTTTCGCTAAGGCTGTTCTTGTGGAATTGGCAAAGGGATATTTGGAAGCCCATACAGGGCTATGGTGAAAAAGGAAATATCTTCCGTTCAAAACTGGAAAGAAGCTTTCTGAGAAACTGCTCTGATTTCTGTTAATTCATCTCACAGAGTTACATCTTTCCCTTCAAGAAGCCTTTCGCTAAGGCTGTTCTTGTGGAATTGGCAAAGGGATATTTGGAAGCCCATAGAGGGCTATGGTGAAAAAGGAAATATCTTCCGTTCAAAACTGGAAAAAAGCTTTCTGAGAAACTGCTCTGTGTTCTGTTAATTCATCTCAGAGAGTTACATCTTTCCCTTCAAGAAGCCTTTCGCTAAGGCTGTTCTTGTGGAATTGGCAAAGGGATATTTGGAAGCCCATAGAGGGCTATGGTGAAAAAGGAAATATCTTCCGTTCAAAAGTGGAAAGAAGCTTTCTGAGAAACTGCTCTGTGTTCTGTTAATTCATCTCACAGAGTTACATCCTTCCCTTCAAGAAGCCTTTCGCTAAGGCTGTTCTTGTGGAATTGGCAAAGGGATATTTGGAAGCCCATAGAGGGCTATAGTGAAAAAGGAAATATCTTCCGTTCAAAACTGGAAAGAAGCTTTCTGAGAAACTGCTCTGTGTTCTGTTAATTCATCTCACAGAGTTACATCTTTCCCTTCATGAAGCCTTTCGCTAAGGCTGTTCTTGTGGAATTGGCAAAGGGATATTTGGAAGCCCATAGAGGGCTATGGTGAAAAAGGAAATATCTTCCGTTCAAAACTGGAAAGAAGCTTTCTGAGAAACTGCTCTGTGTTCTGTTAATTCATCTCACAGAGTTACATCTTTCCCTTCAAGAAGCCTTTCGCTAAGGCTGTTCTTGTGGAATTGGCAAAGGGATATTTGGAAGCCCATAGAGGGCTATGGTGAAAAAGGAAATATCTTCCGTTCAAAACTGGAAAGAAGCTTTCTGAGAAACTGCTCTGTGTTTTGTTAATTCATCTCACAGAGTTACATCTTTCCCTTCAAGAAGCCTTTCGCTAAGGCTGTTCTTGTGTAATTGGCAAAGGGATATTTGGAAGCCCATAGAGGGCTATTGTGAAAAAGGAAATATCTTCCGTTCAAAACTGGAAAGAAGCTTTCTGAGAAACTGCTCTGTGTTCTGTTAATTCATCTCACAGAGTTACATCTTTCCCTTCAAGAAGCCTTTCGCTAAGGCTGTTCTTGTGGAATTGGCAAAGGGATATTTGGAATCCCATAGAGGGCTACGGTGAAAAAGGAAATATCTTCCGTTCAAAACTGGAAAGAATCTTTCTGAGAAACTGCTCTGTGTTGTGTTAATTCATCTCACAGAGTTACATCTTTCCCTTCAAGAATCCTTTCGCTAAGGCTGTTCTTGTGGAATTGGCAAAGGGATATTTGGAAGCCCATAGAGGGCTATGGTGAAAAAGGAAATATCTTCCGTTCAAAACTGGAAAGAAGCTTTCTGAGAAACTGCTCTGTGTTGTGTTAATTCATCTCACAGAGTTACATCTTTCCCTTCAAGAAGCCTTTCGCTAAGGCTGTTCTTGTGGAATTGGCAAAGGGATATTTGGAAGCCCATAGAGGGCTATGGTGAAAAAGGAAATATCTTCCGTTCAAAACTGGAAAGAAGCTTTCTGAGAAACTGCTCTGATTTCTGTTAATTCATCTCACAGAGTTACATCTTTCCCTTCAAGAAGCCTTTCGCTAAGGCTGTTCTTGTGGAATTGGCAAAGGGATATTTGGAAGCCCATAGAGGGCTATGGTGAAAAAGGAAATATCTTCCGTTCAAAACTGGAAAAAAGCTTTCTGAGAAACTGCTCTGTGTTCTCTTAATTCATCTCAGAGAGTTACATCTTTCCCTTCAAGAAGCCTTTCGCTAAGGCTGTTCTTGTGGAATTGGCAAAGGGATATTTGGAAGCCCATAGAGGGCTATGGTGAAAAAGGAAATATCTTCCGTTCAAAAGTGGAAAGAAGCTTTCTGAGAAACTGCTCTGTGTTCTGTTAATTCATCTCACAGAGTTACATCTTTCCCTTCAAGAAGCCTTTCGCTAAGGCTGTTCTTGTGGAATTGGCAAAGGGATATTTGGAAGCCCATAGAGGGCTATAGTGAAAAAGGAAATATCTTCCGTTCAAAACTGGAAAGAAGCTTTCTGAGAAACTGCTCTGTGTTCTGTTAATTCATCTCACAGAGTTACATCTTTCCCTTCAAGAAGCCTTTCGCTAAGGCTGTTCTTGTGGAATTGGCAAAGGGATATTTGGAATCCCATAGAGGGCTACGGTGAAAAAGGAAATATCTTCCGTTCAAAACTGGAAAGAATCTTTCTGAGAAACTGCTCTGTGTTGTGTTAATTCATCTCACAGAGTTACATCTTTCCCTTCAAGAATCCTTTCGCTAAGGCTGTTCTTGTGGAATTGGCAAAGGGATATTTGGAAGCCCATAGAGGGCTATGGTGAAAAAGGAAATATCTTCCGTTCAAAACTGGAAAGAAGCTTTCTGAGAAACTGCTCTGTGTTGTGTTAATTCATCTCACAGAGTTACATCTTTCCCTTCAAGAAGCCTTTCGCTAAGGCTGTTCTTGTGGAATTGGCAAAGGGATATTTGGAAGCCCATAGAGGGCTATGGTGAAAAAGGAAATATCTTCCGTTCAAAACTGGAAAGAAGCTTTCTGAGAAACTGCTCTGATTTCTGTTAATTCATCTCACAGAGTTATATCTTTCCCTTCAAGAAGCCTTTCGCTAAGGCTGTTCTTGTGGAATTGGCAAAGGGATATTTGGAGGCCCATAGAGGGCTATGGTGAAAAAGGAAATATCTTCCGTTCAAAACTGGAAAAAAGCTTTCTGAGAAACTGCTCTGTGTTCTCTTAATTCATCTCAGAGAGTTACATCTTTCCCTTCAAGAAGCCTTTCGCTAAGGCTGTTCTTGTGGAATTGGCAAAGGGATATTTGGAAGCCCATAGAGGGCTATGGTGAAAAAGGAAATATCTTCCGTTCAAAAGTGGAAAGAAGCTTTCTGAGAAACTGCTCTGTGTTCTGTTAATTCATCTCACAGAGTTACATCTTTCCCTTCAAGAAGCCTTTCGCTAAGGCTGTTCTTGTGGAATTGGCAAAGGGATATTTGGAAGCCCATAGAGGGCTATAGTGAAAAAGGAAATATCTTCCGTTCAAAACTGGAAAGAAGCTTTCTGAGAAACTGCTCTGTGTTCTGTTAATTCATCTCACAGAGTTACATCTTTCCCTTCATGAAGCCTTTCGCTAAGGCTGTTCTTGTGGAATTGGCAAAGGGATATTTGGAAGCCCATAGAGGGCTATTGTGAAAAAGGAAATATCTTCCGTTCAAAACTGGAAAGAAGCTTTCTGAGAAACTGCTGTGTTCTGTTAATTCATCTCACAGAGTTACATCTTTCCCTTCAAGAAGCCTTTCGCTAAGGTTGTTCTTGTGGAATTGGCAAAGGGATATTTGGAAGCCCTTAGAGGGCTATGGTGAAAAAGGAAATATCTTCCCTTCAAAACTGGAAAGAAGCTTTCTGAGAAACTGCTCTGTGTTCTGTTAATTCATCTCACAGAGTTACATCTTTCCCTTCAAAAAGCCTTTCGCTAAGGCTGTTCTTGTGGAATTGGCAAAGGGATATTTGGAAGCCCATAGAGGGCTATGGTGAAAAAGGAACTATCTTCCGTTCAAAACTGGAAAGAAGCTTTCTGAGAAACTGCTCTGTGTTCTGTTAATCCATCTCACAGAGTTACATCTTTCCCTTCAAGAAGCCTTTCGCTAAGGCTGTTCTTGTGGAATTGGCAAAGGGATATTTGGAAGCCCATAGAGGGCTATGGTGAAAAAGGAAATATCTTCCGTTGAAAACTGGAAAGAAGCTTTCTGAGAAACTGCTCTGTGTTCTGTTAATTCATCTCACAGAGTTACATCTTTCCCTTCAAGAAGACTTTCGCTAAGTCTGTTCTTGTGGAATTGGCAAAGGGATATTTGGAAGACCATAGAGGGCTATGGTGAAAAAGGAAATATCTTCCGTTCAAAACTGGAAAGAAGCTTTCTGAGAAACTGCTCTGTGTTCTGTTAATTCATCTCACAGAGTTACATCTTTCCCTTCAAGAAGCCTTTCGCTAAGGCTGTTCTTGTGGAATTGGCAAAGGGATATTTGGAAGCCCATAGAGGGCTATGGTGAAAAAGGAAATATCTTCCGTTCAAAACTGGAAAGAAGCTTTCTGAGAAACTGCTCTGTGTTCTGTAAATTCATCTCACAGAGTTACATCTTTCCCTTCAAGAAGCCTTTCGCTAAGGCTGTTCTTGTGGAATTGGCAAAGGGATATTTGGAAGCCCATAGAGGGCTATGGTGAAAAAGGAAATATCTTCCGTTCAAAACTGGAAAGAAGCTTTCTGAGAAACTGCTCTGTGTTCTGTTAATTCATCTCACAGAGTTACATCTTTCCCTTCAAGAAGCGTTTCGCTAATGCTGATCTTGTGGAATTGGCAAAGGGATATTTGGAAGCCCATAGAGGGCTATGGTGAAAAAGGAAATATCTTCCGTTCAAAACTGGAAAGAAGCTTTCTGAGAAACTGCTCTGTGTTCTGTTAATTCATCTCACAGAGTTACATCTTTCCCTTCAAGAAGCCTTTCGCTAAGGCTGTTCTTGTGGAATTGGCAAAGGAATATTTGGAAGCCCATAGAGGGCTATGGTGAAAAAGGAAATATCTTCCGTTCAAAACTGGAAAGAAGCTTTCTGAGAAACTGCTCTGTGTTTTGTTAATTCATCTCACAGAGTTACATCTTTCCCTTCAAGAAGCTTTTCGCTAAGGCTGTTCTTGTGTAATTGGCAAAGGGATATTTGGAAGCCCATAGAGGGCTATTGTGAAAAAGGAAATATCTTCCGTTCAAAACTGGAAAGAAGCTGTCTGAGAAACTGCTCTGTGTTCTGTTAATTCATCTCACAGAGTTATATCTTTTCCTTCAAGAAGCCTTTCGCTAAGGCTGTTCTTGTGGAATTGGGAAAGGGATATTTGGAAGCCCATAGAGGGCTATGGTGAAAAAGGAAATATCTTCCGTTCAAAACTGGAAAGAAGCTTTCTGAGAAACTGCTCTGTGTTCTGTTAATTCATCTCACAGATTTACATCTTTCCCTTCAAGAATCCTTTCGCTAAGGCTGTTCTTGTGGAATTGGCAAAGGGATATTTGGAATCCCATAGAGGGCTACGGTGAAAAAGGAAATATCTTCCGTTCAAAACTGGAAAGAATCTTTCTGAGAAACTGCTCTGTGTTGTGTTAATTCATCTCACAGAGTTACATCTTTCCCTTCAAGAAGCCTTTCGCTAAGGCTGTTCTTGTGGAATTGGCAAAGGGATATTTGGAAGCCCATAGAGGGCTATGGTGAAAAAGGAAATATCTTCCGTTCAAAACTGGAAAGAAGCTTTCTGAGAAACTGCTCTGTGTTGTGTTAATTCATCTCACAGAGTTACATCTTTCCCTTCAAGAAGCCTTTCGCTAAGGCTGTTCTTGTGGAATTGGCAAAGGGATATTTGGAAGCCCATACAGGGCTATGGTGAAAAAGGAAATATCTTCCGTTCAAAACTGGAAAGAAGCTTTCTGAGAAACTGCTCTGATTTCTGTTAATTCATCTCACAGAGTTACATCTTTCCCTTCAAGAAGCCTTTCGCTAAGGCTGTTCTTGTGGAATTGGCAAAGGGATATTTGGAAGCCCATAGAGGGCTATGGTGAAAAAGGAAATATCTTCCGTTCAAAACTGGAAAAAAGCTTTCTGAGAAACTGCTCTGTGTTCTGTTAATTCATCTCAGAGAGTTACATCTTTCCCTTCAAGAAGCCTTTCGCTAAGGCTGTTCTTGTGGAATTGGCAAAGGGATATTTGGAAGCCCATAGAGGGCTATGGTGAAAAAGGAAATATCTTCCGTTCAAAAGTGGAAAGAAGCTTTCTGAGAAACTGCTCTGTGTTCTGTTAATTCATCTCACAGAGTTACATCCTTCCCTTCAAGAAGCCTTTCGCTAAGGCTGTTCTTGTGGAATTGGCAAAGGGATATTTGGAAGCCCATAGAGGGCTATAGTGAAAAAGGAAATATCTTCCGTTCAAAACTGGAAAGAAGCTTTCTGAGAAACTGCTCTGTGTTCTGTTAATTCATCTCACAGAGTTACATCTTTCCCTTCATGAAGCCTTTCGCTAAGGCTGTTCTTGTGGAATTGGCAAAGGGATATTTGGAAGCCCATAGAGGGCTATGGTGAAAAAGGAAATATCTTCCGTTCAAAACTGGAAAGAAGCTTTCTGAGAAACTGCTCTGTGTTCTGTTAATTCATCTCACAGAGTTACATCTTTCCCTTCAAGAAGCCTTTCGCTAAGGCTGTTCTTGTGGAATTGGCAAAGGGATATTTGGAAGCCCATAGAGGGCTATGGTGAAAAAGGAAATATCTTCCGTTCAAAACTGGAAAGAAGCTTTCTGAGAAACTGCTCTGTGTTTTGTTAATTCATCTCACAGAGTTACATCTTTCCCTTCAAGAAGCCTTTCGCTAAGGCTGTTCTTGTGGAATTGGCAAAGGGATATTTGGAAGCCCATAGAGGGCTATGGTGAAAAAGGAAATATCTTCCGTTCAAAACTGGAAAGAAGCTTTCTGAGAAACTGCTCTGTGTTCTGTTAATTCATCTCACAGAGTTACATCTTTCCCTTCAAGAAGCCTTTCGCTAAGGCTGTTCTTGTGGAATTGGCAAAGGGATATTTGGAAGCCCATAGAGGGCTATGGTGAAAAAGGAAATATCTTCCGTTCAAAACTGGAAAGAAGCTGTCTGAGAAACTGCTCTGTGTTCTGTTAATTCATCTCACAGAGTTATATCTTTTCCTTCAAGAAGCCTTTCGCTAAGGCTGTTCTTGTGGAATTGGCAAAGGGATATTTGGAAGCCCATAGAGGGCTATGGTGAAAAAGGAAATATCTTACGTTCAAAACTGGAAAGAAGCTTTCTGAGAAACTGCTCTGTGTTTTGTTAATTCATCTCACAGAGTTACATCTTTCCCTTCAAGAAGCTTTTCGCTAAGGCTGTTCTTGTGTAATTGGCAAAGGGATATTTGGAAGCCCATAGAGGGCTATTGTGAAAAAGGAAATATCTTCCGTTCAAAACTGGAAAGAAGCTTTCTGAGAAACTGCTCTGTGTTCTGTTAATTCATCTCACAGAGTTACATCTTTCCCTTCAAGAATCCTTTCGCTAAGGCTGTTCTTGTGGAATTGGCAAAGGGATATTTGGAATCCCATAGAGGGCTACGGTGAAAAAGGAAATATCTTCCGTTCAAAACTGGAAAGAATCTTTCTGAGAAACTGCTCTGTGTTGTGTTAATTCATCTCACAGAGTTACATCTTTCCCTTCAAGAATCCTTTCGCTAAGGCTGTTCTTGTGGAATTGGCAAAGGGATATTTGGAAGCCCATAGAGGGCTATGGTGAAAAAGGAAATATCTTCCGTTCAAAACTGGAAAGAAGCTTTCTGAGAAACTGCTCTGTGTTGTGTTAATTCATCTCACAGAGTTACATCTTTCCCTTCAAGAAGCCTTTCGCTAAGGCTGTTCTTGTGGAATTGGCAAAGGGATATTTGGAAGCCCATAGAGGGCTATGGTGAAAAAGGAAATATCTTCCGTTCAAAACTGGAAAGAAGCTTTCTGAGAAACTGCTCTGATTTCTGTTAATTCATCTCACAGAGTTACATCTTTCCCTTCAAGAAGCCTTTCGCTAAGGCTGTTCTTGTGGAATTGGCAAAGGGATATTTGGAAGCCCATAGAGGGCTATGGTGAAAAAGGAAATATCTTCCGTTCAAAACTGGAAAAAAGCTTTCTGAGAAACTGCTCTGTGTTCTCTTAATTCATCTCAGAGAGTTACATCTTTCCCTTCAAGAAGCCTTTCGCTAAGGCTGTTCTTGTGGAATTGGCAAAGGGATATTTGGAAGCCCATAGAGGGCTATGGTGAAAAAGGAAATATCTTCCGTTCAAAAGTGGAAAGAAGCTTTCTGAGAAACTGCTCTGTGTTCTGTTAATTCATCGCACAGAGTTACATCTTTCCCTTCAAGAAGCCTTTCGCTAAGGCTGTTCTTGTGGAATTGGCAAAGGGATATTTGGAAGCCCATAGAGGGCTATAGTGAAAAAGGAAATATCTTCCGTTCAAAACTGGAAAGAAGCTTTCTGAGAAACTGCTCTGTGTTCTGTTAATTCATCTCACAGAGTTACATCTTTCCCTTCATGAAGCCTTTCGCTAAGGCTGTTCTTGTGGAATTGGCAAAGGGATATTTGGAAGCCCATAGAGGGCTATGGTGAAAAAGGAAATATCTTCCGTTCAAAACTGGAAAGAAGCTTTCTGAGAAACTGCTCTGTGTTCTGTTAATTCATCTCACAGAGTTACATCTTTCCCTTCAAGAAGCCTTTCGCTAAGGCTGTTCTTGTGGAATTTGCAAAGGAATATTTGGAAGCCCATAGAGGGCTATGGTGAAAAAGGAAATATCTTCCGTTCAAAACTGGAAAGAAGCTTTCTGAAAAACTGCTCTGTGTTCTGTTAATTCATCTCACAGAGTTACATCTTTCCCTTCAAGAAGCCTTTCGCTAAGGCTGTTCTTGTGGAATTGGCAAAGGGATATTTGGAAGCCCATAGAGGGCTATGGTGAAAAAGGAAATATCTTCCGTTCAAAACTGGAAAGAAGCTTTCTGAGAAACTGCTCTGTGTTCTGTTAATCCATCTCACAGAGTTACATCTTTCCCTTCAAGAAGCCTTTCGCTAAGGCTGTTCTTGTGGAATTGTCAAAGGGATATTTGGAAGCCCATAGAGGGCTATGGTGAAAAAGGAAATATCTTCCGTTGAAAACTGGAAAGAAGCTTTCTGAGAAACTGCTCTGTGTTCTGTTAATTCATCTCACAGAGTTACATCTTTCCCTTCAAGAAGCCTTTCGCTAAGTCTGTTCTTGTGGAATTGGCAAAGGGATATTTGGAAGATCATAGAGGGCTATGGTGAAAAAGGAAATATCTTCCGTTCAAAACTGGAAAGAAGCTTTCTGAGAAACTGCTCTGTGTTCTGTTAATTCATCTCACAGAGTTACATCTTTCCCTTCAAGAAGCCTTTCGCTAAGGCTGTTCTTGTGGAATTGGCAAAGGGATATTTGGAAGCCCATAGAGGGCTATGGTGAAAAAGGAAATATCTTCCGTTCAAAACTGGAAAGAAGCTTTCTGAGAAACTGCTCTGTGTTCTGTTAATTCATCTCACAGAGTTACATCTTTCCCTTCAAGAAGCCTTTCGCTAAGGCTGTTCTTGTGGAATTGGCAAAGGGATATTTGGAAGCCCATAGAGGGCAATGGTGAAAAAGGAAATATCTTCCGTTCAAAACTGGAAAGAAGCTTTCTGAGAAACTGCTCTGTGTTCTGTTAATTCATCTCACAGAGTTACATCTTTCCCTTCAAGAAGCCTTTCGCTAAGGCTGTTCTTGTGGAAATGGCAAAGGGATATTTGGAAGCCCATAGAGGGCTATGGTGAAAAAGGAAATATCTTCCGTTCAAAACTGGAAAGAAGCTGTCTGAGAAACTGCTCTGTGTTCTGTTAATTCATCTCACAGAGTTACATCTTTTCCTTCAAGAAGCCTTTCGCTAAGGCTGTTCTTGTGCAATTGGCAAAGGGATATTTGGAAACCCATAGAGGGCTATGGTGAAAAAGGAAATATCTTCCGTTCAAAACTGGAAAGAAGCTTTCTGAGAAACTGCTCTGTGTTCTGTTAATTCATCTCACAGAGTTACATCTATCCCTTCGAGAAGCCTTTCGCTAAGGCTGTTCTTGTGGAATTGGCAAAGGGATATTTGGAAGCCCATAGAGGGCTATGGTGAAAAAGGAAATATCTTCCGTTCAAAACTGGAAAGAAGCTTTCTGAGAAACTGCTCTGTGTTCTGTTAATTCATCTCACAGAGTTACATCTTTCCCTTCAAGAAGCCTTTCGCTAAGGCTGTTCTTGTGGAATTGGCAAAGGGATATTTGGAAGCCCATAGAGGGCTATGGTGAAAAAGGAAATATCTTCCGTTCAAAACTGGAAAGAAGCTTTCTGAGAACCTGCTCTGTGTTCTGTTAATTCATCTCACAGAGTTACATCTTTCCCTTCAAGAAGTCTTTAGCTAAGGCTGTTCTTGTGGAATTGGCAAAGGGATATTTGGAAGCCCATAGAGTGCTATGGTGAAAAAGGAAATATCTTCCGTTCAAAACTGGAAAGAAGCTTTCTGAGAAACTGCTCTGTGTTCTGTTAATTCATCTCACAGAGTTACATCTTTCCCTTCAAGAAGCCTTTCGCTAAGGCTGTTCTTGTGGAATTGGCAAAGGGATATTTGGAAGCCCATAGAGGGCTATGGTGATAAAGGAAATATCTTCCGTTCAAAACTGGAAAGAAGCTTTCTGAGAAACTGCTCTGTGTTCTTTTAATTCATCTCACAGAGTTACATCTTTCCCTTCAAGAAGCCTTTCGCTAAGGCTGTTCTTGTGGAATTGGCAAAGGGATATTTGGAAGCCCATAGAGGGCTATGGTGAAAAAGGAAATATCTTCAGTTCAAAACTGGAAAGAAGCTTTCTGAGAAACTCCTCTGTGTTCTGTTAATTCATCTCACAGAGTTACATTTTTCCCTTCAAGAAGCCTTTCGCTAAGGCTGTTCTTGTGGAATTGGCAAAGGAATATTTGGAAGCCCATATAGGGCTATGGTGAAAAAGGAAATATCTTCCGTTCAAAACTGGAAAGAAGCTTTCTGAGAAACTGCTCTGTGTTCTGTTAATTCATCTCACAGAGTTACATCTTTCCCTTCAAGAAGCTTTTCGCTAAGGCTGTTCTTGTGGAATTGGCAAAGGGATATTTGGAAGCCCATAGAGGGCTATTGTGAAAAAGGAAATATCTTCCGTTCAAAACTGGAAAGAAGCTGTCTGAGAAACTGCTCTGTGTTCTGTTAATTCATCTCACAGAGTTACATCTTTTCCTTCAAGAAGCCTTTCGCTAAGGCTGTTCTTGTGGAATTGGCAAAGGGATATTTGGAAGCCCATAGAGGGCTATGGTGAAAAAGGAAATATCTTCCGTTCAAAACTGGAAAGAAGCTTTCTGAGAAACTGCTCTGCGTTCTGTTAATTCATCTCACAGAGTTACATCTATCCCTTCAAGAAGCCTTTCGCTAAAGCTGTTCTTGTGGAATTGGCAAAGGGATATTTGGAAGCCCATAGAGGGCTATGGTGAAAAAGGAAATATCTTCCGTTCAAAACTGGAAAGAAGCTTTCTGAGAAACTGCTCTGTGTTCTGTTAATTCATCTCACAGAGTTACATCTTTCCCTTCAAGAAGCCTTTCGCGAAGGCTGTTCTTGTGGAATTGGCAAAGGGATATTTGGAAGCCCATAGAGGGCTATGGTGAAAAAGGAAATATCTTCCGTTCAAAACTGGAAAGAAGCTTTCTGAGAAACTGCTCTGTGTTCTGTTAATTCATCTCACAGAGTTACATCTTTCCCTTCAAGAAGCCTTTCGCTAAGGCTGTTCTTGTGGAATTGGCAAAGGGATATTTGGAAGCCCATAGAGGGCTATTGAGAAAAAGGAAATATCTTCCGTTCAAAACTGGAAAGAAGCTTTCTGAGAAACTGCTCTGTGTTCTGTTAATTCATCTCACAGAGTTACATCTTTCCCTTCAAGAAGCCTTTCGCTAAGGCTGTTCTTGGGGAATTGGCAAAGGGATATTTGGAAACCCATAGAGGGCTATAGTGAAAAAGGAAATATCTTCCGTTCAAAACTGGAAAGAAGCTTTCTGAGAAACTGCTCTGTGTTCTGTTCATTCATCTCACAGAGTTACATCTTTCCCTTCATGAAGCCTTTCGCTAAGGCTGTTCTTGTGGAATTGGCAAAGGGATATTTGGAAGCCCATAGAGGGCTATGGTGAAAAAGGAAATATCTTCCGTTCAAAACTGGAAAGAAGCTTTCTGAGAAACTGCTCTGTGTTCTGTTAATTCATCTCACAGAGTTACATCTTTCCCTTCAAGAAGCCTTTCGCTAAGGTTGTTCTTGTGGAATTGGCAAAGGGATATTTGGAAGCCCTTAGAGGGCTATGGTGAAAAAGGAAATATCTTCCCTTCAAAACTGGAAAGAAGCTTTCTGAGAAACTGCTCTGTATTCTGTTAATTCATCTCACAGAGTTACATCTTTCCCTTCAAAAAGCCTTTCGCTAAGGCTGTTCTTGTGGAATTGGCAAAGGGATATTTGGAAGCCCATAGAGGGCTATGGTGAAAAAGGAACTATCTTCCGTTCAAAACTGGAAAGAAGCTTTCTGAGAAACTGCTCTGTGTTCTGTTAATCCATCTCACAGAGTTACATCTTTCCCTTCAAGAAGCCCATCGCTAAGGCTGTTCTTGTGGAATTGGCAAAGGGATATTTGGAAGCCCATAGAGGGCTATGGTGAAAAAGGAAATATCTTCCGTTCAAAACTGGAAAGAAGCTTTCTGAGAAACTGCTCTGTGTTCTGTTAATTCATCTCACAGAGTTACATCTTTCCCTTCAAGAATCCTTTCGCTAAGGCTGTTCTTGTGGAATTGGCAAAGGGATATTTGGAATCCCATAGAGGGCTACGGTGAAAAAGGAAATATCTTCCGTTCAAAACTGGAAAGAATCTTTCTGAGAAACTGCTCTGTGTTGTGTTAATTCATCTCACAGAGTTACATGTTTCCCTTCAAGAAGCCTTTTTCTAAGGCTGTTCTTGTGGAATTGGCAAAGGGATATTTGGAAGCCCATAGAGGGCTATGGTGAAAAAGGAAATATCTTCCGTTCAAAACTGGAAAGAAGCTTTCTGAGAAACTGCTCTGTGTTGTGTTAATTCATCTCACAGAGTTACATCTTTCCCTTCAAGAAGCCTTTCGCTAAGGCTGTTCTTGTGGAATTGGCAAAGGGATATTTGGAAGCCCATAGAGGGCTATGGTGAAAAAGGAAATATCTTCCGTTCAAAACTGGAAAGAAGCTTTCTGAGAAACTGCTCTGATTTCTGTTAATTCATCTCACAGAGTTACATCTTTCCCTTCAAGAAGCCTTTCGCTAAGGCTGTTCTTGTGGAATTGGCAAAGGGATATTTGGAAGCCCATAGAGGGCTATGGTGAAAAAGGAAATATCTTCCGTTCAAAACTGGAAAAAAGCTTTCTGAGAAACTGCTCTGTGTTCTGTTAATTCATCTCAGAGAGTTACATCTTTCCCTTCAAGAAGCCTTTCGCTAAGGCTGTTCTTGTGGAATTGGCAAAGGGATATTTGGAAGCCCATAGAGGGCTATGGTGAAAAAGGAAATATCTTCCGTTCAAAACTGGAAAGAAGCTTTCTGAGAAACTGCTCTGTGTTCTGTTAATTCATCTCACAGAGTTACATCTTTCCCTTCAAGAAGCCTTTCGCTAATGCTGTTCTTGTGGAATTGGCAAAGAGATATTTGGAAGCCCATAGAGGGCTATGGTGAAAAAGGAAATATCTTCCGTTCAAAACTGGAAAGAAGCTGTCTGAGAAACTGCTCTGTGTTCTGTTATTTCATCTCACAGAGTTACATCTTTTCCTTCAAGAAGCCTTTCGCTAAGGCTGTTCTTGTGCAATTGGCAAAGGGATATTTGGAAACCCGTAGAGGGCTATGGTGAAAAAGGAAATATCTTCCGTTCAAAACTGGAAAGAAGCTTTCTGAGAAACTGCTCTGTGTTCTGTTAATTCATCTCACAGAGTTACATCTATCCCTTCGAGAAGCCTTTCGCTAAGGCTGTTCTTGTGGAATTGGCAAAGGGATATTTGGAAGCCCATAGAGGGCTGTGGTGAAAAAGGAAATATCTTCCGTTCAAAACTGGAAAGAAGCTTTCTGAGAAACTGCTCTGTGTTCTGTTATTTCATCTCACAGAGTTACATCTTTTCCTTCAAGAAGCCTTTCGCTAAGGCTGTTCTTGTGCAATTGGCAAAGGGATATTTGGAAACCCGTAGAGGGCTATGGTGAAAAAGGAAATATCTTCCGTTCAAAACTGGAAAGAAGCTTTCTGAGAAACTGCTCTGTGTTCTGTTAATTCATCTCACAGAGTTACATCTATCCCTTCGAGAAGCCTTTCGCTAAGGCTGTTCTTGTGGAATTGGCAAAGGGATATTTGGAAGCCCATAGAGGGCTGTGGTGAAAAAGGAAATATCTTCCGTTCAAAACTGGAAAGAAGCTTTCTGAGAAACTGCTCTCTGTTCTGTTAATTCATCTCACAGAGTTACATCTTTCCCGTCAAGAAGCCTTTCGCTAAGGCTGTTCTTGTGGAATTGGCAAAGGGATATTTGGAAGCCCATAGAGGGCTATGGTGAAAAAGGAACTATCTTCCGTTCAAAACTGAAAAGAAGCTTTCTGGGAAACTGCTCTGTGTTCTGTTAATCCATCTCACAGAGTTACATCATTCCCTTCAAGAAGCCTTTCGCTAAGGCTGTTCTTGTGGAATTGGCAAAGGGATATTTGGAAGCCCATAGTGGGCTATGGTGAAAAAGGAAATATCTTCCGTTCAAAATTGGAAAGAAGCTTTCTGAGAAACTGCTCTGTGTTTTGTTAATTCATCTCACAGAGTTACATCTTTCCCTTCAAGAAGCTTTTCGCTAAGGCTGTTCTTGTGGAATTGGCAAAGGGATATTTGGAAGCCCATAGAGGGCTATTGTGAAAAAGGAAATATCTTCCGTTCAAAACTGGAAAGAAGCTGTCTGAGAAACTGCTCTGTGTTCTGTTAATTCATCTCACAGAGTTACATCTTTTCCTTCAAGAAGCCTTTCGCTAAGGCTGTTCTTGTGCAATTGGCAAAGGGATATTTGGAAACCCATAGAGGGCTATGGTGAAAAAGGAAATATCTTCCGTTCAAAACTGGAAAGAAGCTTTCTGAGAAACTGCTCTGTGTTCTGTTAATTCATCTCACAGTGTTACATCTATCCCTTCGAGAAGCCTTTCGCTAAGGCTGTTCTTGTGGAATTGGCAAAGGGATATTTGGAAGCCCATAGAGGGCTATGGTGAAAAAGGAAATATCTTCCGTTCAAAACTGGAAAGAAGCTTTCTGAGAAACTGCTCTGTGTTCTGTTAATTCATCTCACAGAGTTACATCTTTCCCTTCAAGAAGCCTTTCGCTAAGGCTGTTCTTGTGGAATTGGCAAAGGGATATTTGGAAGCCCATAGAGGGCTATGGTGAAAAAGGAAATATCTTCCGTTCAAAACTGGAAAGAAGCTTTCTGAGAAACTGCTCTGTGTTCTGTTAATTCACCTCAAAGAGTTACATCTTTCCTTTCAAGAAGCCTTTCGCTAAGGCTGTTCTTGTGGAATTGGCAAAGGGATATTTGGAAGCCCATAGAGGGCTATGGTGAAAAAGGAACTATCTTCCGTTCAAAACTGGAAAGAAGCTTTCTGAGAAACTGCTCTGTGTTCTGTTAATTCATCTCACAGAGTTACATCTTTCCCTTCAAGAAGCCTTTCGCTAAGGCTGTTCTTGTGGAATTGGCAAAGGGATATTTGGAAGCCCATAGAGGGCTATGGTGAAAAAGGAAATATCTTCCGTTCAAAACTGGAAAGAAGCTTTCTGAGAAACTGCTCTGTGTTCTGTTAATTCATCTCACAGAGTTACATCTTTCCCTTCAAGAAGCCTTTCGCTAGGGCTGTTCTTGTGGAATTGGCAAAGGGATATTTGGAAGCCCATAGAGGGCTATGGTGAAAAAGGAAATATCTTCCGTTCAAAACTGGAAAGAAGCTTTCTGAGAAACTGCTCTGTGTTCTGTTAATTCATCTCACAGAGTTAAATCTTTCCCTTCAGGAAGCCTTTCGGTAAGCCTGTTCTTGTGGAATTGGCAAAGGGATATTTGGAAGCCCATAGAAGGCTATGGTGAAAAAGGAAATATCTTCCGTTGATAACTGGAAAGAAGCTTTCTGAGAAACTGCTCTGTGTTCTGTTAATTCATCTCACAGAGTTACATCTTTCCCTTCATGAAGCCTCTCGCTAAGGCTGTTCTTGTGGAATTGGCAAAGGGACATTTGGAAGCCCATCGAGGGCTATGGTGAAAAAGGAACTATCTTCCGTTCAAAACTGGAAAGAAGCTTTCTGAGAAACTGCTCTGTGTTCTGTTAATTCATCTCACAGAGTTACATCTTTCCCTTCAAGAAGCCTTTCGCTAAGGCTGTTCTTGTGGAATTGGCAAAGGGATATTTGGAACCCCTAGAGGGCTATGGTGAAAAAGGAAATATCTTCCGTTCAAAACTGGAAAGAAGCTTTCTGAGAAACTGCTCTGTGTTCTGTTAATTCATCTCACAGGATTACATCTTTCCCTTCAAGAAGCTTTTCGCGAAGGCTGTTCTTGTGGAATTGGCAAAGGGATATTTGGAAGCCCATAGAGGGCTATGGTGAAAAAGGAAATATCTTTCGTTCAAAACTGGAAAGAAGCTTTCTGAGAAACTGCTCTGTGTTCTGTTAATTCATCTCACAGAGTTACATCTTTCCCTTCATGAAGCCTCTCGCTAAGTCTGTTCTTGTGGAATTGGCAAAGGGATATTTGGAAGCCCATAGAGGGCTATGGTGAAAAAGGAAATTTCTTCCGTTCAAAACTGGAAAGAAGCTTTCTGAGAAACTGCTCTGTGTTCTGTTAATTCATCTCACAGAGTTACATCTTTCCCTTCAAGAAGCGTTTCGCTAATGCTGATCTTGTGGAATTGGCAAAGGGATATTTGGAAGCCCATAGAGGGCTATGGTGAAAAAGGAAATATCTTCCGTTCAAAACTGGAAAGAAGCTTTCTGAGAAACTGCTCTGTGTTCTGTTAATTCATCTCACAGAGTTACATCTTTCCCTTCAAGAAGCCTTTCGCTAAGGCTGTTCTTGTGGAATTGGCAAAGGGATATTTGGAAGCCCATAGAGGGCTATGGTGAAAAAGGAAATATCTTCCGTTCAAAACTGGAAAGAAGCTTTCTGAGAAACTGCTCTGTGTTTTGTTAATTCATCTCACAGAGTTACATCTTTCCCTTCAAGAAGCTTTTCGCTAAGGCTGTTCTTGTGTAATTGGCAAAGGGATATTTGGAAGCCCATAGAGGGCTATTGTGAAAAAGGAAATATCTTCCGTTCAAAACTGGAAAGAAGCTGTCTGAGAAACTGCTCTGTGTTCTGTTAATTCATCTCACAGAGTTATATCTTTTCCTTCAAGAAGCCTTTCGCTAAGGCTGTTCTTGTGGAATTGGCAAAGGGATATTTGGAAGCCCATAGAGGGCTATGGTGAAAAAGGAAATATCTTCCGTTCAAAACTGGAAAGAAGCTTTCTGAGAAACTGCTCTGTGTTCTGTTAATTCATCTCACAGAGTTACATCTTTCCCTTCAAGAATCCTTTCGCTAAGGCTGTTCTTGTGGAATTGGCAAAGGGATATTTGGAATCCCATAGAGGGCTACGGTGAAAAAGGAAATATCTTCCGTTCAAAACTGGAAAGAATCTTTCTGAGAAACTGCTCTGTGTTGTGTTAATTCATCTCACAGAGTTACATCTTTCCCTTCAAGAAGCCTTTCGCTAAGGCTGTTCTTGTGGAATTGGCAAAGGGATATTTGGAAGCCCATAGAGGGCTATGGTGAAAAAGGAAATATCTTCCGTTCAAAACTGGAAAGAAGCTTTCTGAGAAACTGCTCTGTGTTGTGTTAATTCATCTCACAGAGTTACATCTTTCCCTTCAAGAAGCCTTTCGCTAAGGCTGTTCTTGTGGAATTGGCAAAGGGATATTTGGAAGCCCATAGAGGGCTATGGTGAAAAAGGAAATATCTTCCGTTCAAAACTGGAAAGAAGCTTTCTGAGAAACTGCTCTGTGTTCTGTTAATTCATCTCACAGAGTTACATCTTTCCCTTCAAGAAGCCTTTCGCTAATGCTGTTCTTGTGGAATTGGCAAAGAGATATTTGGAAGCCCATAGAGGGCTATGGTGAAAAAGGAAATATCTTCCGTTCAAAACTGGAAAGAAGCTGTCTGAGAAACTGCTCTGTGTTCTGTTATTTCATCTCACAGAGTTACATCTTTTCCTTCAAGAAGCCTTTCGCTAAGGCTGTTCTTGTGCAATTGGCAAAGGGATATTTGGAAACCCGTAGAGGGCTATGGTGAAAAAGGAAATATCTTCCGTTCAAAACTGGAAAGAAGCTTTCTGAGAAACTGCTCTGTGTTCTGTTAATTCATCTCACAGAGTTACATCTATCCCTTCGAGAAGCCTTTCGCTAAGGCTGTTCTTGTGGAATTGGCAAAGGGATATTTGGAAGCCCATAGAGGGCTGTGGTGAAAAAGGAAATATCTTCCGTTCAAAACTGGAAAGAAGCTTTCTGAGAAACTGCTCTCTGTTCTGTTAATTCATCTCACAGAGTTACATCTTTCCCTTCAAGAAGCCTTTCGCTAAGGCTGTTCTTGTGGAATTGGCAAAGGGATATTTGGAAGCCCATAGAGGGCTATGGTGAAAAAGGAACTATCTTCCGTTCAAAACTGAAAAGAAGCTTTCTGGGAAACTGCTCTGTGTTCTGTTAATCCATCTCACAGAGTTACATCATTCCCTTCAAGAAGCCTTTCGCTAAGGCTGTTCTTGTGGAATTGGCAAAGGGATATTTGGAAGCCCATAGTGGGCTATGGTGAAAAAGGAAATATCTTCCGTTCAAAATTGGAAAGAAGCTTTCTGAGAAACTGCTCTGTGTTTTGTTAATTCATCTCACAGAGTTACATCTTTCCCTTCAAGAAGCTTTTCGCTAAGGCTGTTCTTGTGGAATTGGCAAAGGGATATTTGGAAGCCCATAGAGGGCTATTGTGAAAAAGGAAATATCTTCCGTTCAAAACTGGAAAGAAGCTGTCTGAGAAACTGCTCTGTGTTCTGTTAATTCATCTCACAGAGTTACATCTTTTCCTTCAAGAAGCCTTTCGCTAAGGCTGTTCTTGTGCAATTGGCAAAGGGATATTTGGAAACCCATAGAGGGCTATGGTGAAAAAGGAAATATCTTCCGTTCAAAACTGGAAAGAAGCTTTCTGAGAAACTGCTCTGTGTTCTGTTAATTCATCTCACAGTGTTACATCTATCCCTTCGAGAAGCCTTTCGCTAAGGCTGTTCTTGTGGAATTGGCAAAGGGATATTTGGAAGCCCATAGAGGGCTATGGTGAAAAAGGAAATATCTTCCGTTCAAAACTGGAAAGAAGCTTTCTGAGAAACTGCTCTGTGTTCTGTTAATTCATCTCACAGAGTTACATCTTTCCCTTCAAGAAGCCTTTCGCTAAGGCTGTTCTTGTGGAATTGGCAAAGGGATATTTGGAAGCCCATAGAGGGCTATGGTGAAAAAGGAAATATCTTCCGTTCAAAACTGGAAAGAAGCTTTCTGAGAAACTGCTCTGTGTTCTCTTAATTCACCTCAAAGAGTTACATCTTTCCTTTCAAGAAGCCTTTCGCTAAGGCTGTTCTTGTGGAATTGGCAAAGGGATATTTGGAAGCCCATAGAGGGCTATGGTGAAAAAGGAACTATCTTCCGTTCAAAACTGGAAAGAAGCTTTCTGAGAAACTGCTCTGTGTTCTGTTAATTCATCTCACAGAGTTACATCTTTCCCTTCAAGAAGCCTTTCGCTAAGGCTGTTCTTGTGGAATTGGCAAAGGGATATTTGGAAGCCCATAGAGGGCTATGGTGAAAAAGGAAATATCTTCCGTTCAAAACTGGAAAGAAGCTTTCTGAGAAACTGCTCTGTGTTCTGTTAATTCATCTCACAGAGTTACATCTTTCCCTTCAAGAAGCCTTTCGCTAGGGCTGTTCTTGTGGAATTGGCAAAGGGATATTTGGAAGCCCATAGAGGGCTATGGTGAAAAAGGAAATATCTTCCGTTCAAAACTGGAAAGAAGCTTTCTGAGAAACTGCTCTGTGTTTTGTTAATTCATCTCACCGAGTTACATCTTTCCCTTCAAGAAGCCTTTCGCTAAGGCTGTTCTTGTGGAATTTGCAAAGGAATATTTGGAAGCCCATAGAGGGCTATGGTGAAAAAGGAAATATCTTCCGTTCAAAACTGGAAAGAAGCTTTCTGAGAAACTTCTCTGTGTTTTGTTAATTCATCTCACAGAGTTACATCTTTCCCTTCAAGAAGCTTTTCGCTAAGGCTGTTCTTGTGGAATTGGCAAAGGGATATTTGGAAGCCCATAGAAGGCTATTGTGAAAAAGGAAATATCTTCCGTTCAAAACTGGAAAGAAGCTTTCTGAGAAACTGCTCTCTGTTCTGTTAATTCATCTCACAGAGTTACATCTTTTCCTTCAAGAAGCCTTTCGCTAAGGCTGTTCTTGTGGAATTGGCAAAGGGATATTTGGAAGCCCATAGAGGGCTATGGTGAAAAAGGAAATATCTTCCGTTCAAAACTGGAAAGAAGCTTTCTGAGAAACTGCTCTGTGTTCTGTTAATTCATCTCACAGAGTTACATCTTTCCCTTCAAGAAGCCTTTCGCGAAGGCTGTTCTTGTGGAATTGGCAAAGGGATATTTGGAAGCCCATACAGGGCTATGGTGAAAAAGGAAATATCTTTCGTTCAAAACTGGAAAGAAGGTTTCTGAGAAACTGCTCTGTGTTCTGTTAATTCATCTCACAGAGTTACATCTTTCCCTTCATGAAGCCTCTCGCTAAGGCTGTTCTTGTGGAATTGGCAAAGGGACATTTGGAAGCCCATCGAGGGCTATGGTGAAAAAGGAACTATCTTCCGTTCAAAACTGGAAAGAAGCTTTCTGAGAAACTGCTCTGTGTTCTGTTAATTCATCTCACAGAGTTACATCTTTCCCTTCAAGAAGCCTTTCGCTAAGGCTGTTCTTGTGGAATTGGCAAAGGGATATTTGGAACCCCTAGAGGGCTATGGTGAAAAAGGAAATATCTTCCGTTCAAAACTGGAAAGAAGCTTTCTGAGAAACTGCTCTGTGTTCTGTTAATTCATCTCACAGGATTACATCTTTCCCTTCAAGAAGCTTTTCGCGAAGGCTGTTCTTGTGGAATTGGCAAAGGGATATTTGGAAGCCCATAGAGGGCTATGGTGAAAAAGGAAATATCTTTCGTTCAAAACTGGAAAGAAGCTTTCTGAGAAACTGCTCTGTGTTCTGTTAATTCATCTCACAGAGTTACATCTTTCCCTTCATGAAGCCTCTCGCTAAGTCTGTTCTTGTGGAATTGGCAAAGGGATATTTGGAAGCCCATAGAGGGCTATGGTGAAAAAGGAAATATCTTCCGTTCAAAACTGGAAAGAAGCTTTCTGAGAAACTGCTCTGTGTTCTGTTAATTCATCTCACAGAATTACATCTTTCCCTTCAAGAAGCGTTTCGCTAATGCTGATCTTGTGGAATTGGCAAAGGGATATTTGGAAGCCCATAGAGGGCTATGGTGAAAAAGGAAATATCTTCCGTTCAAAACTGGAAAGAAGCTTTCTGAGAAACTGCTCTGTGTTCTGTTAATTCATCTCACAGAGTTACATCTTTCCCTTCAAGAAGCCTTTCGCTAAGGCTGTTCTTGTGGAATTGGCAAAGGAATATTTGGAAGCCCATAGAGGGCTATGGTGAAAAAGGAAATATCTTCCGTTCAAAACTGGAAAGAAGCTTTCTGAGAAACTGCTCTGTGTTTTGTTAATTCATCTCACAGAGTTACATCTTTCCCTTCAAGAAGCTTTTCGCTAAGGCTGTTCTTGTGTAATTGGCAAAGGGATATTTGGAAGCCCATAGAGGGCTATTGTGAAAAAGGAAATATCTTCCGTTCAAAACTGGAAAGAAGCTGTCTGAGAAACTGCTCTGTGTTCTGTTAATTCATCTCACAGAGTTATATCTTTTCCTTCAAGAAGCCTTTCGCTAAGGCTGTTCTTGTGGAATTGGCAAAGGGATATTTGGAAGCCCATAGAGGGCTATGGTGAAAAAGGAAATATCTTCCGTTCAAAACTGGAAAGAAGCTTTCTGAGAAACTGCTCTGTGTTCTGTTAATTCATCTCACAGAGTTACATCTTTCCCTTCAAGAATCCTTTCGCTAAGGCTGTTCTTGTGGAATTGGCAAAGGGATATTTGGAATCCCATAGAGGGCTACGGTGAAAAAGGAAATATCTTCCGTTCAAAACTGGAAAGAATCTTTCTGAGAAACTGCTCTGTGTTGTGTTAATTCATCTCACAGAGTTACATCTTTCCCTTCAAGAAGCCTTTCGCTAAGGCTGTTCTTGTGGAATTGGCAAAGGGATATTTGGAAGCCCATAGAGGGCTATGGTGAAAAAGGAAATATCTTCCGTTCAAAACTGGAAAGAAGCTTTCTGAGAAACTGCTCTGTGTTGTGTTAATTCATCTCACAGAGTTACATCTTTCCCTTCAAGAAGCCTTTCGCTAAGGCTGTTCTTGTGGAATTGGCAAAGGGATATTTGGAAGCCCATAGAGGGCTATGGTGAAAAAGGAAATATCTTCCGTTCAAAACTGGAAAAAAGCTTTCTGAGAAACTGCTCTGTGTTCTGTTAATTCATCTCAGAGAGTTACATCTTTCCCTTCAAGAAGCCTTTCGCTAAGGCTGTTCTTGTGGAATTGGCAAAGGGATATTTGGAAGCCCATAGAGGGCTATGGTGAAAAAGGAAATATCTTCCGTTCAAAAGTGGAAAGAAGCTTTCTGAGAAACTGCTCTGTGTTCTGTTAATTCATCTCACAGAGTTACATCTTTCCCTTCAAGAAGCCTTTCGCTAAGGCTGTTCTTGTGGAATTGGCAAAGGGATATTTGGAAGCCCATAGAGGGCTATAGTGAAAAAGGAAATATCTTCCGTTCAAAACTGGAAAGAAGCTTTCTGAGAAACTGCTCTGTGTTCTGTTAATTCATCTCACAGAGTTACATCTTTCCCTTCATGAAGCCTTTCGCTAAGGCTGTTCTTGTGGAATTGGCAAAGGGATATTTGGAAGCCCATAGAGGGCTATGGTGAAAAAGGAAATATCTTCCGTTCAAAACTGGAAAGAAGCTTTCTGAGAAACTGCTCTGTGTTCTGTTAATTCATCTCACAGAGTTACATCTTTCCCTTCAAGAAGCCTTTCGCTAAGGCTGTTCTTGTGGAATTGGCAAAGGGATATTTGGAAGCCCATAGAGGGCTATGGTGAAAAAGGAAATATCTTCCGTTCAAAACTGGAAAGAAGCTTTCTGAGAAACTGCTCTGTGTTTTGTTAATTCATCTCACAGAGTTACATCTTTCCCTTCAAGAAGCCTTTCGCTAAGGCTGTTCTTGTGGAATTGGCAAAGGGATATTTGGAAGCCCATAGAGGGCTATGGTGAAAAAGGAAATATCTTCCGTTCAAAACTGGAAAGAAGCTTTCTGAGAAACTGCTCTGTGTTCTGTTAATTCATCTCACAGAGTTACATCTTTCCCTTCAAGAAGCCTTTCGCTAAGGCTGTTCTTGTGGAATTTGCAAAGGAATATTTGGAAGCCCATAGAGGGCTATGGTGAAAAAGGAAATATCTTCCGTTCAAAACTGGAAAGAAGCTTTCTGAAAAACTGCTCTGTGTTCTGTTAATTCATCTCACAGAGTTACATCTTTCCCTTCAAGAAGCCTTTCGCTAAGGCTGTTCTTGTGGAATTGGCAAAGGGATATTTGGAAGCCCATAGAGGGCTATGGTGAAAAAGGAAATATCTTCCGTTCAAAACTGTAAAGAAGCTTTCTGAGAAACTGCTCTGTGTTCTGTTAATTCATCTCACAGAGTTACATCTTTCCCTTCAAGAAGCCTTTCTCTAAGGCTGTTCTTGTGGAATTTGCAAAGGAATATTTGGAAGCCCATAGAGGGCTATGGTGAAAAAGGAAATATCTTCCGTTCAAAACTGGAAAGAAGCTTTCTGAAAAACTGCTCTGTGTTTTGTTAATTCATCTCACAGAGTTACATCTTTCCCTTCAAGAAGCCTTTCGCTAAGGCTGTTCTTGTGGAATTGGCAAAGGGATATTTGGAAGCCCATAGAGGGCTATGGTGAAAAAGGAAATATCTTCCTTTCAAAACTGGAAAGAAGCTTTCTGAGAAACTGCTCTGTGTTCTGTTAATTCATCTCACAGAGTTACATCTTTCCCTTCAAGAAGCCTTTCGCTAATGCTGTTCTTGTGGAATTGGCAAAGGGATATTTGGAAGCCCATAGAGGGCTATGGTGAAAAAGGAAATATCTTCCGTTCAAAACTGGAAAGAAGCTGTCTGAGAAACTGCTCTGTGTTCTGTTAATTCATCTCACAGAGTTACATCTTTTCCTTCAAGAAGCCTTTCGCTAAGGCTGTTCTTGTGCAATTGGCAAAGGGATATTTGGAAACCCATAGAGGGCTATGGTGAAAAAGGAAATATCTTCCGTTCAAAACTGGAAAGAAGCTTTCTGAGAAACTGCTCTGTGTTCTGTTAATTCATCTCACAGAGTTACATCTATCCCTTCGAGAAGCCTTTCGCTAAGGCTGTTCTTGTGGAATTGGCAAAGGGATATTTGGAAGCCCATAGAGGGCTATGGTGAAAAAGGAAATATCTTCCGTTCAAAACTGGAAAGAAGCTTTCTGAGAACCTGCTCTGTGTTCTGTTAATTCATCTCACAGAGTTACATCTTTCCCTTCAAGAAGCCTTTCGCTAAGGCTGTTCTTGTGGAATTGGCAAAGGGATATTTGGAAGCCCATAAAGGGCTATGGTGAAAAAGGAAATATCTTCCATTCAAAACTGGAAAGAAGCTTTCTGAGAAACTGCTCTGTGTTTTGTTAATTCATCTCACAGAGTTACATCTTTCCCTTCAAGAAGCCTTTCGCTAAGGCTGTTCTTGTGGAATTGGCAAAGGGATATTTGGAAGCCCATAGAGGGCTATGGTGAAAAAGGAAATATCTTCCGTTCAAAACTGTAAAGAAGCTTTCTGAGAAACTGCTCTGTGTTCTGTTAATTCATCTCACAGAGTTACATCTTTCCCTTCAAGAAGCCTTTCTCTAAGGCTGTTCTTGTGGAATTTGCAAAGGAATATTTGGAAGCCCATAGAGGGCTATGGTGAAAAAGGAAATATCTTCCGTTCAAAACTGGAAAGAAGCTTTCTGAAAAACTGCTCTGTGTTTTGTTAATTCATCTCACAGAGTTACATCTTTCCCTTCAAGAAGCTTTTCGCTAAGGCTGTTCTTGTGGAATTGGCAAAGGGATATTTGGAAGCCCATAGAGGGCTATTGTGAAAAAGGAAATATCTTCCGTTCAAAACTGGAAAGAAGCTTTCTGAGAAACTGCTCTGTGTTCTGTTAATTCATCTCACAGAGTTACATCTTTCCCTTCAAGAAGCCTTTCGCTAAGGCTGTTCTTGTGGAATTGGCAAAGGGATATTTGGAAGCCCATAGAGGGCTATGGTGAAAAAGGAAATATCTTCCGTTCAAAACTGGAAAGAAGCTTTCTGAGAACCTGCTCTGTGTTCTGTTAATTCATCTCACAGAGTTACATCTTTCCCTTCAAGAAGTCTTTAGCTAAGGCTGTTCTTGTGGAATTGGCAAAGGGATATTTGGAAGCCCATAGAGTGCTATGGTGAAAAAGGAAATATCTTCCGTTCAAAACTGGAAAGAAGCTTTCTGAGAAACTGCTCTGTGTTCTGTTAATTCATCTCACAGAGTTACATCTTTCCCTTCAAGAAGCCTTTCGCTAAGGCTGTTCTTGTGGAATTGGCAAAGGGATATTTGGAAGCCCATAGAGGGCTATGGTGATAAAGGAAATATCTTCCGTTCAAAACTGGAAAGAAGCTTTCTGAGAAACTGCTCTGTGTTCTTTTAATTCATCTCACAGAGTTACATCTTTCCCTTCAAGAAGCCTTTCGCTAAGGCTGTTCTTGTGGAATTGGCAAAGGGATATTTGGAAGCCCATAGAGGGCTATGGTGAAAAAGGAAATATCTTCCGTTCAAAACTGGAAAGAAGCTTTCTGAGAAACTCCTCTGTGTTCTGTTAATTCATCTCACAGAGTTACATTTTTCCCTTCAAGAAGCCTTTCGCTAAGGCTGTTCTTGTGGAATTGGCAAAGGAATATTTGGAAGCCCATATAGGGCTATGGTGAAAAAGGAAATATCTTCCGTTCAAAACTGGAAAGAAGCTTTCTGAGAAACTGCTCTGTGTTCTGTTAATTCATCTCACAGAGTTACATCTTTCCCTTCAAGAAGCCTTTCGCGAAGGCTGTTCTTGTGGAATTGGCAAAGGGATATTTGGAAGCCCATAGAGGGCTATGGTGAAAAAGGAAATATCTTCCGTTCAAAACTGGAAAGAAGCTTTCTGAGAAACTGCTCTGTGTTCTGTTAATTCATCTCACAGAGTTACATCTTTCCCTTCAAGAAGCCTTTCGCTAAGGCTGTTCTTGTGGAATTGGCAAAGGGATATTTGGAAGCCCATAGAGGGCTATTGAGAAAAAGGAAATATCTTCCGTTCAAAACTGGAAAGAAGCTTTCTGAGAAACTGCTCTGTGTTCTGTTAATTCATCTCACAGAGTTACATCTTTCCCTTCAAGAAGCCTTTCGCTAAGGCTGTTCTTGGGGAATTGGCAAAGGGATATTTGGAAACCCATAGAGGGCTATAGTGAAAAAGGAAATATCTTCCGTTCAAAACTGGAAAGAAGCTTTCTGAGAAACTGCTCTGTGTTCTGTTCATTCATCTCACAGAGTTACATCTTTCCCTTCATGAAGCCTTTCGCTAAGGCTGTTCTTGTGGAATTGGCAAAGGGATATTTGGAAGCCCATAGAGGGCTATGGTGAAAAAGGAAATATCTTCCGTTCAAAACTGGAAAGAAGCTTTCTGAGAAACTGCTCTGTGTTCTGTTAATTCATCTCACAGAGTTACATCTTTCCCTTCAAGAAGCCTTTCGCTAAGGTTGTTCTTGTGGAATTGGCAAAGGGATATTTGGAAGCCCATAGAGGGCTATGGTGAAAAAGGAAATATCTTCCCTTCAAAACTGGAAAGAAGCTTTCTGAGAAACTGCTCTGTATTCTGTTAATTCATCTCACAGAGTTACATCTTTCCCTTCAAAAAGCCTTTCGCTAAGGCTGTTCTTGTGGAATTGGCAAAGGGATATTTGGAAGCCCATAGAGGGCTATGGTGAAAAAGGAAATATCTTCCGTTCAAAACTGGAAAAAAGCTTTCTGAGAAACTGCTCTGTGTTCTGTTAATTCATCTCAGAGAGTTACATCTTTCCCTTCAAGAAGCCTTTCGCTAAGGCTGTTCTTGTGGAATTGGCAAAGGGATATTTGGAAGCCCATAGAGGGCTATGGTGAAAAAGGAAATATCTTCCGTTCAAAACTGGAAAGAAGCTTTCTGAGAAACTGCTCTGTGTTCTGTTAATTCATCTCACAGAGTTACATCTTTCCCTTCAAGAAGCCTTTCGCTAATGCTGTTCTTGTGGAATTGGCAAAGAGATATTTGGAAGCCCATAGAGGGCTATGGTGAAAAAGGAAATATCTTCCGTTCAAAACTGGAAAGAAGCTGTCTGAGAAACTGCTCTGTGTTCTGTTATTTCATCTCACAGAGTTACATCTTTTCCTTCAAGAAGCCTTTCGCTAAGGCTGTTCTTGTGGAATTGGCAAAGGGATATTTGGAAACCCGTAGAGGGCTATGGTGAAAAAGGAAATATCTTCCGTTCAAAACTGGAAAGAAGCTTTCTGAGAAACTGCTCTGTGTTCTGTTAATTCATCTCACAGAGTTACATCTATCCCTTCGAGAAGCCTTTCGCTAAGGCTGTTCTTGTGGAATTGGCAAAGGGATATTTGGAAGCCCATAGAGGGCTGTGGTGAAAAAGGAAATATCTTCCGTTCAAAACTGGAAAGAAGCTTTCTGAGAAACTGCTCTGTGTTCTGTTAATTCATCTCACAGAGTTACATCTTTCCCTTCAAGAAGCCTTTCGCTAAGGCTGTTCTTGTGGAATTGGCAAAGGGATATTTGGAAGCCCATAGAGGGCTATGGTGAAAAAGGAACTATCTTCCGTTCAAAACTGAAAAGAAGCTTTCTGGGAAACTGCTCTGTGTTCTGTTAATCCATCTCACAGAGTTACATCATTCCCTTCAAGAAGCCTTTCGCTAAGGCTGTTCTTGTGGAATTGGCAAAGGGATATTTGGAAGCCCATAGTGGGCTATGGTGAAAAAGGAAATATCTTCCGTTCAAAATTGGAAAGAAGCTTTCTGAGAAACTGCTCTGTGTTTTGTTAATTCATCTCACAGAGTTACATCTTTCCCTTCAAGAAGCCTTTCGCTAAGGCTGTTCTTGTGGAATTGGCAAAGGGATATTTGGAAGCCCATAGAGGGCTATTGTGAAAAAGGAAATATCTTCCGTTCAAAACTGGAAAGAAGCTGTCTGAGAAACTGCTCTGTGTTCTGTTAATTCATCTCACAGAGTTACATCTTTTCCTTCAAGAAGCCTTTCGCTAAGGCTGTTCTTGTGCAATTGGCAAAGGGATATTTGGAAACCCATAGAGGGCTATTGTGAAAAAGGAAATATCTTCCGTTCAAAACTGGAAAGAAGCTTTCTGAGAAACTGCTCTGTGTTCTGTTAATTCATCTCACAGTGTTACATCTATCCCTTCGAGAAGCCTTTCGCTAAGGCTGTTCTTGTGGAATTGGCAAAGGGATATTTGGAAGCCCATAGAGGGCTATGGTGAAAAAGGAAATATCTTCCGTTCAAAACTGGAAAGAAGCTTTCTGAGAAACTGCTCTGTGTTCTGTTAATTCATCTCACAGAGTTACATCTTTCCCTTCAAGAAGCCTTTCGCTAAGGCTGTTCTTGTGGAATTGGCAAAGGGATATTTGGAAGCCCATAGAGGGCTATGGTGAAAAAGGAAATATCTTCCGTTCAAAACTGGAAAGAAGCTTTCTGAGAAACTGCTCTGTGTTCTGTTAATTCACCTCAAAGAGTTACATCTTTCCTTTCAAGAAGCCTTTCGCTAAGGCTGTTCTTGTGGAATTGGCAAAGGGATATTTGGAAGCCCATAGAGGGCTATGGTGAAAAAGGAACTATCTTCCGTTCAAAACTGGAAAGAAGCTTTCTGAGAAACTGCTCTGTGTTCTGTTAATTCATCTCACAGAGTTACATCTTTCCCTTCAAGAAGCCTTTCGCTAAGGCTGTTCTTGTGGAATTGGCAAAGGGATATTTGGAAGCCCATAGAGGGCTATGGTGAAAAAGGAAATATCTTCCGTTCAAAACTGGAAAGAAGCTTTCTGAGAAACTGCTCTGTGTTCTGTTAATTCATCTCACAGAGTTACATCTTTCCCTTCAAGAAGCCTTTCGCTAGGGCTGTTCTTGTGGAATTGGCAAAGGGATATTTGGAAGCCCATAGAGGGCTATGGTGAAAAAGGAAATATCTTCCGTTCAAAACAGGAAAGAAGCTTTCTGAGAAACTGCTCTGTGTTCTGTTAATTCATCTCACAGAGTTAAATCTTTCCCTTCAGGAAGCCTTTCGGTAAGCCTTTTCTTGTGGAATTGGCAAAGGGATATTTGGAAGCCCATAGAAGGCTATGGTGAAAAAGGAAATATCTTCCGTTGATAACTGGAAAGAAGCTTTCTGAGAAACTGCTCTGTGTTCTGTTAATTCATCTCACAGAGTTACATCTTTCCCTTCAAGAAGCCTTTCGCTAAGGGTGTTCTTGCGGAATTGGCAAAGGGATATTTGGAAGCCCATAGAGGGCTAAGGTGAAAAAGGAAATATCTTCCGTTCAAAACTGGAAAGAAGCTTTCTGAGAAACTGCTCTGTGTTTTGTTAATTCATCTCACAGAGTTACATCTTTCCCTTCAAGAAGCCTTTCGCTAAGGCTGTTCTTGTGGAATTTGCAAAGGAATATTTGGAAGCCCATAGAGGGCTATGGTGAAAAAGGAAATATCTTCCGTTCAAAACTGGAAAGAAGCTTTCTGAGAAACTTCTCTGTGTTTTGTTAATTCATCTCACAGAGTTACATCTTTCCCTTCAAGAAGCTTTTCGCTAAGGCTGTTCTTGTGGAATTGGCAAAGGGATATTTGGAAGCCCATAGAAGGCTATTGTGAAAAAGGAAATATCTTCCGTTCAAAACTGGAAAGAAGCTTTCTGAGAAACTGCTCTGTGTTCTGTTAATTCATCTCACAGAGTTACATCTTTCCCTTCAAGAAGCCTTTCGCTAAGGTTGTTCTTGTGGAATTGGCAAAGGGATATTTGGAAGCCCATAGAGGGCTATGGTGAAAAAGGAAATATCTTCCCTTCAAAACTGGAAAGAAGCTTTCTGAGAAACTGCTCTGTATTCTGTTAATTCATCTCACAGAGTTACATCTTTCCCTTCAAAAAGCCTTTCGCTAAGGCTGTTCTTGTGGAATTGGCAAAGGGATATTTGGAAGCCCATAGAGGGCTATGGTGAAAAAGGAAATATCTTCCGTTCAAAACTGGAAAAAAGCTTTCTGAGAAACTGCTCTGTGTTCTGTTAATTCATCTCAGAGAGTTACATCTTTCCCTTCAAGAAGCCTTTCGCTAAGGCTGTTCTTGTGGAATTGGCAAAGGGATATTTGGAAGCCCATAGAGGGCTATGGTGAAAAAGGAAATATCTTCCGTTCAAAACTGGAAAGAAGCTTTCTGAGAAACTGCTCTGTGTTCTGTTAATTCATCTCACAGAGTTACATCTTTCCCTTCAAGAAGCCTTTCGCTAATGCTGTTCTTGTGGAATTGGCAAAGAGATATTTGGAAGCCCATAGAGGGCTATGGTGAAAAAGGAAATATCTTCCGTTCAAAACTGGAAAGAAGCTGTCTGAGAAACTGCTCTGTGTTCTGTTATTTCATCTCACAGAGTTACATCTTTTCCTTCAAGAAGCCTTTCGCTAAGGCTGTTCTTGTGGAATTGGCAAAGGGATATTTGGAAACCCGTAGAGGGCTATGGTGAAAAAGGAAATATCTTCCGTTCAAAACTGGAAAGAAGCTTTCTGAGAAACTGCTCTGTGTTCTGTTAATTCATCTCACAGAGTTACATCTATCCCTTCGAGAAGCCTTTCGCTAAGGCTGTTCTTGTGGAATTGGCAAAGGGATATTTGGAAGCCCATAGAGGGCTGTGGTGAAAAAGGAAATATCTTCCGTTCAAAACTGGAAAGAAGCTTTCTGAGAAACTGCTCTGTGTTCTGTTAATTCATCTCACAGAGTTACATCTTTCCCTTCAAGAAGCCTTTCGCTAAGGCTGTTCTTGTGGAATTGGCAAAGGGATATTTGGAAGCCCATAGAGGGCTATGGTGAAAAAGGAACTATCTTCCGTTCAAAACTGAAAAGAAGCTTTCTGGGAAACTGCTCTGTGTTCTGTTAATCCATCTCACAGAGTTACATCATTCCCTTCAAGAAGCCTTTCGCTAAGGCTGTTCTTGTGGAATTGGCAAAGGGATATTTGGAAGCCCATAGAGGGCTATTGTGAAAAAGGAAATATCTTCCGTTCAAAACTGGAAAGAAGCTGTCTGAGAAACTGCTCTGTGTTCTGTTAATTCATCTCACAGAGTTACATCTTTTCCTTCAAGAAGCCTTTCGCTAAGGCTGTTCTTGTGCAATTGGCAAAGGGATATTTGGAAACCCATAGAGGGCTATTGTGAAAAAGGAAATATCTTCCGTTCAAAACTGGAAAGAAGCTTTCTGAGAAACTGCTCTGTGTTCTGTTAATTCATCTCACAGTGTTACATCTATCCCTTCGAGAAGCCTTTCGCTAAGGCTGTTCTTGTGGAATTGGCAAAGGGATATTTGGAAGCCCATAGAGGGCTATGGTGAAAAAGGAAATATCTTCCGTTCAAAACTGGAAAGAAGCTTTCTGAGAAACTGCTCTGTGTTCTGTTAATTCATCTCACAGAGTTACATCTTTCCCTTCAAGAAGCCTTTCGCTAAGGCTGTTCTTGTGGAATTGGCAAAGGGATATTTGGAAGCCCATAGAGGGCTATGGTGAAAAAGGAAATATCTTCCGTTCAAAACTGGAAAGAAGCTTTCTGAGAAACTGCTCTGTGTTCTGTTAATTCACCTCAAAGAGTTACATCTTTCCTTTCAAGAAGCCTTTCGCTAAGGCTGTTCTTGTGGAATTGGCAAAGGGATATTTGGAAGCCCATAGAGGGCTATGGTGAAAAAGGAACTATCTTCCGTTCAAAACTGGAAAGAAGCTTTCTGAGAAACTGCTCTGTGTTCTGTTAATTCATCTCACAGAGTTACATCTTTCCCTTCAAGAAGCCTTTCGCTAAGGCTGTTCTTGTGGAATTGGCAAAGGGATATTTGGAAGCCCATAGAGGGCTATGGTGAAAAAGGAAATATCTTCCGTTCAAAACTGGAAAGAAGCTTTCTGAGAAACTGCTCTGTGTTCTGTTAATTCATCTCACAGAGTTACATCTTTCCCTTCAAGAAGCCTTTCGCTAGGGCTGTTCTTGTGGAATTGGCAAAGGGATATTTGGAAGCCCATAGAGGGCTATGGTGAAAAAGGAAATATCTTCCGTTCAAAACTGGAAAGAAGCTTTCTGAGAAACTGCTCTGTGTTCTGTTAATTCATCTCACAGAGTTAAATCTTTCCCTTCAGGAAGCCTTTCGGTAAGCCTTTTCTTGTGGAATTGGCAAAGGGATATTTGGAAGCCCATAGAAGGCTATGGTGAAAAAGGAAATATCTTCCGTTGATAACTGGAAAGAAGCTTTCTGAGAAACTGCTCTGTGTTCTGTTAATTCATCTCACAGAGTTACATCTTTCCCTTCAAAAAGCCTTTCGCTAAGGGTGTTCTTGCGGAATTGGCAAAGGGATATTTGGAAGCCCATAGAGGGCTATGGTGAAAAAGGAAATATCTTCCGTTCAAAACTGGAAAGAAGCTTTCTGAGAAACTGCTCTGTGTTTTGTTAATTCATCTCACAGAGTTACATCTTTCCCTTCAAGAAGCCTTTCGCTAAGGCTGTTCTTGTGGAATTTGCAAAGGAATATTTGGAAGCCCATAGAGGGCTATGGTGAAAAAGGAAATATCTTCCGTTCAAAACTGGAAAGAAGCTTTCTGAGAAACTTCTCTGTGTTTTGTTAATTCATCTCACAGAGTTACATCTTTCCCTTCAAGAAGCTTTTCGCTAAGGCTGTTCTTGTGGAATTGGCAAAGGGATATTTGGAAGCCCATAGAAGGCTATTGTGAAAAAGGAAATATCTTCCGTTCAAAACTGGAAAGAAGCTTTCTGAGAAACTGCTCTCTGTTCTGTTAATTCATCTCACAGAGTTACATCTTTTCCTTCAAGAAGCCTTTCGCTAAGGCTGTTCTTGTGGAATTGGCAAAGGGATATTTGGAAGCCCATAGAGGGCTATGGTGAAAAAGGAAATATCTTCCGTTCAAAACTGGAAAGAAGCTTTCTGAGAAACTGCTCTGTGTTCTGTTAATTCATCTCACAGAGTTACATCTTTCCCTTCAAGAAGCCTTTCGCGAAGGCTGTTCTTGTGGAATTGGCAAAGGGATATTTGGAAGCCCATACAGGGCTATGGTGAAAAAGGAAATATCTTTCGTTCAAAACTGGAAAGAAGGTTTCTGAGAAACTGCTCTGTGTTCTGTTAATTCATCTCACAGAGTTACATCTTTCCCTTCATGAAGCCTCTCGCTAAGGCTGTTCTTGTGGAATTGGCAAAGGGACATTTGGAAGCCCATCGAGGGCTATGGTGAAAAAGGAACTATCTTCCGTTCAAAACTGGAAAGAAGCTTTCTGAGAAACTGCTCTGTGTTCTGTTAATTCATCTCACAGAGTTACATCTTTCCCTTCAAGAAGCCTTTCGCTAAGGCTGTTCTTGTGGAATTGGCAAAGGGATATTTGGAACCCCTAGAGGGCTATGGTGAAAAAGGAAATATCTTCCGTTCAAAACTGGAAAGAAGCTTTCTCAGAAACTGCTCTGTGTTCTGTTAATTCATCTCACAGAGTTACATCTTTCCCTTCAAGAAGCTTTTCGCGAAGGCTGTTCTTGTGGAATTGGCAAAGGGATATTTGGAAGCCCATAGAGGGCTATGGTGAAAAAGGAAATATCTTTCGTTCAAAACTGGAAAGAAGCTTTCTGAGAAACTGCTCTGTGTTCTGTTAATTCATCTCACAGAGTTACATCTTTCCCTTCATGAAGCCTCTCGCTAAGTCTGTTCTTGTGGAATTGGCAAAGGGATATTTGGAAGCCCATAGAGGGCTATGGTGAAAAAGGAAATATCTTCCGTTCAAAACTGGAAAGAATCTTTCTGAGAAACTTCTCTGTGTTTTGTTAATTCATCTCACAGAGTTACATCTTTCCCTTCAAGAAGCTTTTCGCTAAGGCTGTTCTTGTGGAATTGGCAAAGGGATATTTGGAAGCCCATAGAGGGCTATTGTGAAAAAGGAAATATCTTCCGTTCAAAACTGGAAAGAAGCTTTCTGAGAAACTGCTCTCTGTTCTGTTAATTCATCTCACAGAGTTACATCTTTTCCTTCAAGAAGCCTTTCGCTAAGGCTGTTCTTGTGGAATTGGCAAAGGGATATTTGGAAGCCCATAGAGGGCTATGGTGAAAAAGGAAATATCTTCCGTTCAAAACTGGAAAGAAGCTTTCTGAGAAACTGCTCTGTGTTCTGTTAATTCATCTCACAGAGTTACATCTTTCCCTTCAAGAAGCCTTTCGCTAAGGCTGTTCTTGTGGAATTGGCAAAGGGATATTTGCAAGCCCATAGAGGGCTATGGTGAAAAAGGAAATATCTTCCGTTCAAAACTGGAAAGAAGCTTTCTGAGAAACTGCTCTGTGTTCTGTTAATTCATCTCACAGAGTTACATCTTTCCCTTCAAGAAGCCTTTCGCTAAGGCTGTTCTTGTGGAATTGGCAAAGGGATATTTGGAAGCCCATAGAGGGCTATGGTGAAAAAGGAAATATCTTCCATTCAAAACTGGAAAGAAGCTTTCTGAAAAACTGCTCTGTGTTTTGTTAATTCATCTCACAGAGTTACATCTTTCCCTTCAAGAAGCCTTTCGCTAAGGCTGTTCTTGTGGAATTGGCAAAGGGATATTTGGAAGCCCATAGAGGGCTATGGTGAAAAAGGAAATATCTTCCGTTCAAAACTGGAAAGAAGCTTTCTGAGAAACTGCTCTGTGTTCTGTTAATTCATCTCACAGAGTTACATCTTTCCCTTCAAGAAGCCTTTCGCTAAGGCTGTTCTTGTGGAATTTGCAAAGGAATATTTGGAAGCCCATAGAGGGCTATGGTGAAAAAGGAAATATCTTCCGTTCAAAACTGGAAAGAAGCTTTCTGAAAAACTGCTCTGTGTTTTGTTAATTCATCTCACAGAGTTACATCTTTCCCTTCAAGAAGCTTTTCGCTAAGGCTGTTCTTGTGGAATTGGCAAAGGGATATTTGGAAGCCCATAGAGGGCTATTGTGAAAAAGGAAATATCTTCCGTTCAAAACTGGAAAGAAGCTTTCTGAGAAACTGCTCTGTGTTCTGTTAATTCATCTCACAGAGTTACATCTTTTCCTTCAAGAAGCCTTTCGCTAAGGCTGTTCTTGTGGAATTGGCAAAGGGATATTTGGAAGCCCATAGAGGGCTGTGGTGAAAAAGGAAATATCTTCCCTTCAAAACTGGAAAGAAGCTTTCTGAGAAACTGCTCTGTGTTCTGTTAATTCATCTCACAGAGTTACATCTTTCCCTTCAAAAAGCCTTTCGCTAAGGCTGTTCTTGTGGAATTGGCAAAGGGATATTTGGAAGCCCATAGAGGGCTATGGTGAAAAAGGAACTATCTTCCGTTCAAAACTGGAAAGAAGCTTTCTGAGAAACTGCTCTGTGTTCTGTTAATCCATCTCACAGAGTTACATCTTTCCCTTCAAGAAGCCTTTCGCTAAGGCTGTTGTTGTGGAATTGGCAAAGGGATATTTGGAAGCCCATAGAGGGCTATGGTGAAAAAGGAAATATCTTCCGTTGAAAACTGGAAAGAAGCTTTCTGAGAAACTGCTCTGTGTTCTGTTAATTCATCTCACAGAGTTACATCTTTCCCTTCAAGAAGCCTTTCGCTAAAGCTGTTCTTGTGGAATTGGCAAAGGGATATTTGGAAGCCCATAGAGGGCTATGGTGAAAAAGGAAATATCTTCCGTTCAAAACTGGAAAGAAGCTTTCTGAGAAACTGCTCTGTGTTCTGTTAATCCATCTCACAGAGTTACATCTTTCCCTTCAAGAAGCCTTTCGCTAAGGCTGTTCTTGTGGAATTGGCAAAGGGATATTTGGAAGCCCATAGAGGGCTATGGTGAAAAAGGAAATATCTTCCGTTCAAAACTGGAAAGAAGCTTTCTGAGAAACTGCTCTGTGTTCTGTTAATCCATCTCACAGAGTTACATCTTTCCCTTCAAGAAGCCTTTCGCTAAGGCTGTTCTTGTGGAATTGGCAAAGGGATATTTGGAAGCCCATAGAGGGCTATGGTGAAAAAGGAACTATCTTCCGTTCAAAACTGGAAAGAAGCTTTCTGAGAAACTGCTCTGTGTTCTGTTAATCCATCTCACAGAGTTACATCTTTCCCTTCAAGAAGCCTTTCGCTAAGGCTGTTCTTGTGGAATTGGCAAAGGGATATTTGGAAGCCCATAGAGGGCTATGGTGAAAAAGGAAATATCTTCCGTTCAAAACTGGAAAGAAGCTTTCTGAGAAACTGCTCTGTGTTCTGTTAATTCATCTCATAGAGTTAAATCTTTCCCTTGAGGAAGCCTTTCGCTAAGCCTGTTCTTGTGGAATTGGCAAAGGGATATTGGGAAGCCCATAGAGGGCTATGGTGAAAAAGGAAATATCTTCCGTTCAAAACTGGAAAGAAGCTTTCTGAGAAACTGCTCTGTGTTCTGTTAATTCATCTCACAGAGTTACATCTTTCCCTTCAAGAAGCCTTTCGCTAAGGCTGTTCTTGTGGAATTGGCAAAGGGATATTTGGAAGCCCATAGAGGGCTATGGTGAAAAAGCAAATATCTTCCGTTCAAAACTGGAAAGAAGCTTTCTGAGAAACTGCTCTCTGTTCTGTTAATTCATCTCACAGAGTTACATCTTTTCCTTCAAGAAGCCTTTCGCTAAGGCTGTTCTTGTGGAATTGGCAAAGGGATATTTGGAAGCCCATAGAGGGCTATGGTGAAAAAGGAAATATCTTCCGTTCAAAACTGGAAAGAAGCTTTCTGAGAAACTGCTCTGTGTTCTGTTAATTCATCTCACAGAGTTACATCTTTCCCTTCAAGAAGCCTTTCGCTAAGGCTGTTCTTGTGGAATTGGCAAAGGGATATTTGCAAGCCCATAGAGGGCTATGGTGAAAAAGGAAATATCTTCCGTTCAAAACTGGAAAGAAGCTTTCTGAGAAACTGCTCTGTGTTTTGTTAATTCATCTCACAGAGTTGCATCTTTCCCTTCAAGAAGCTTTTCGCTAAGGCTGTTCTTGTGGAATTGGCAAAGGGATATTTGGAAGCCCATAGAGGGCTATTGTGAAAAAGGAAATATCTTCCGTTCAAAACTGGAAAGAAGCTTTCTGAGAAACTGCTCTGTATTCTGTTAATTCATCTCACAGAGTTACATCTTTCCCTTCAAAAAGCCTTTCGCTAAGGCTGTTCTTGTGGAATTGGCAAAGGGATATTTGGAAGCCCATAGAGGGCTATGGTGAAAAAGGAACTATCTTCCGTTCAAAACTGGAAAGAAGCTTTCTGAGAAACTGCTCTGTGTTCTGTTAATCCATCTCACAGAGTTACATCTTTCCGTTCAAGAAGCCTTTCGCTAAGGCTGTTCTTGTGGAATTGGCAAAGGGATATTTGGAAGCCCATAGAGGGCTATGGTGAAAAAGGAAATATCTTCCGTTCAAAACTGGAAAGAAGCTTTCTGAGAAACTGCTCTGTGTTCTGTTAATTCATCTCACAGAGTTACATCTATCCCTTCGAGAAGACTTTCGCTAAGTCTGTTCTTGTGGAATTGGCAAAGGGATATTTGGAATCCCATAGAGGGCTATGGTAAAAAGGAAATATCTTCCGTTCAAAACTGGAAAGAAGCTTTCTGAGAAACTGCTCTGTGTTCTGTTAATTCATCTCACAGAGTTACATCTTTCCCTTCAAGAAGCCTTTCGCTAAGGCTGTTCTTGTGGAATTGGCAAAGGGATATTTGGAAGCCCATAGAGGGCTATGGTGAAAAAGGAAATATCTTCCGTTCAAAACTGGAAAGAAGCTTTCTGAGAAACTGCTCTGTGTTCTGTTAATTCATCTCACAGAGTTACATCTTTCCCTTCAAGAAGCCTTTCGCTAAGGCTGTTCTTGTGGAATTGGCAAAGGGATATTTGGAAGCCCATAGAGGGCTATGGTGAAAAAGCAAATATCTTCCGTTCAAAACTGGAAAGAAGCTTTCTGAGAAACTGCTCTGTGTTCTGTTAATTCATCTCACAGAGTTACATCTTTCCCTTCAAGAAGCCTTTCGCTAAGGCTGTTCTTGTGGAATTGGCAAAGGGATATTTGGAAGCCCATAGAGGGCTATGGTGAAAAAGGAAATATCTTCCGTTCAAAACTGGAAAGAAGCTTTCTGAGAAACTGCTCTGTGTTCTGTTAATTCATCTCACAGAGTTACATCTTTCCCTTCAAGAAGCCTTTCGCTAAGGCTGTTCTTGTGGAATTGGCAAAGGGATATTTGGAAACCCATAGAGGGCTATACTGAAAAAGGAAATATCTTCCGTTCAAAACTGGAAAGAAGCTTTCTGAGAAACTGCTCTGTGTTCTGTTAATTCATCTCACAGAGTTACATCTTTCCCTTCATGAAGCCTTTCGCTAAGGCTGTTCTTGTGGAATTGGCAAAGGGATATTTGGAAGCCCATAGAGGGCTATGGTGAAAAAGGAAATATCTTCCGTTCAAAACTGGAAAGAAGCTTTCTGAGAAACTGCTCTGTGTTCTGTTAATTCATCTCACAGAGTTACATCTTTCCCTTCAAGAAGCCTTTCGCTAAGGCTGTTCTTGTGGAATTGGCAAAGGGATATTTGGAAGCCCATAGAGGGCTATGGTGAAAAAGGAAATATCTTCCATTCAAAACTGGAAAGAAGCTTTCTGAAAAACTGCTCTGTGTTTTGTTAATTCATCTCACAGAGTTACATCTTTCCCTTCAAGAAGCCTTTCGCTAAGGCTGTTCTTGTGGAATTGGCAAAGGGATATTTGGAAGCCCATAGAGGGCTATGGTGAAAAAGGAAATATCTTCCGTTCAAAACTGGAAAGAAGCTTTCTGAGAAACTGCTCTGTGTTCTGTTAATTCATCTCACAGAGTTACATCTTTCCCTTCAAGAAGCCTTTCGCTAAGGCTGTTCTTGTGGAATTTGCAAAGGAATATTTGGAAGCCCATAGAGGGCTATGGTGAAAAAGGAAATATCTTCCGTTCAAAACTGGAAAGAAGCTTTCTGAAAAACTGCTCTGTGTTTTGTTAATTCATCTCACAGAGTTACATCTTTCCCTTCAAGAAGCTTTTCGCTAAGGCTGTTCTTGTGGAATTGGCAAAGGGATATTTGGAAGCCCATAGAGGGCTATTGTGAAAAAGGAAATATCTTCCGTTCAAAACTGGAAAGAAGCTTTCTGAGAAACTGCTCTGTGTTCTGTTAATTCATCTCACAGAGTTACATCTTTTCCTTCAAGAAGCCTTTCGCTAAGGCTGTTCTTGTGGAATTGGCAAAGGGATATTTGGAAGCCCATAGAGGGCTATGGTGAAAAAGGAAATATCTTCCCTTCAAAACTGGAAAGAAGCTTTCTGAGAAACTGCTCTGTGTTCTGTTAATTCATCTCACAGAGTTACATCTTTCCCTTCAAAAAGCCTTTCGCTAAGGCTGTTCTTGTGGAATTGGCAAAGGGATATTTGGAAGCCCATAGAGGGCTATGGTGAAAAAGGAACTATCTTCCGTTCAAAACTGGAAAGAAGCTTTCTGAGAAACTGCTCTGTGTTCTGTTAATCCATCTCACAGAGTTACATCTTTCCCTTCAAGAAGCCTTTCGCTAAGGCTGTTGTTGTGGAATTGGCAAAGGGATATTTGGAAGCCCATAGAGGGCTATGGTGAAAAAGGAAATATCTTCCGTTGAAAACTGGAAAGAAGCTTTCTGAGAAACTGCTCTGTGTTCTGTTAATTCATCTCACAGAGTTACATCTTTCCCTTCAAGAAGCCTTTCGCTAAAGCTGTTCTTGTGGAATTGGCAAAGGGATATTTGGAAGCCCATAGAGGGCTATGGTGAAAAAGGAAATATCTTCCGTTCAAAACTGGAAAGAAGCTTTCTGAGAAACTGCTCTGTGTTCTGTTAATCCATCTCACAGAGTTACATCTTTCCCTTCAAGAAGCCTTTCGCTAAGGCTGTTCTTGTGGAATTGGCAAAGGGATATTTGGAAGCCCATAGAGGGCTATGGTGAAAAAGGAAATATCTTCCGTTCAAAACTGGAAAGAAGCTTTCTGAGAAACTGCTCTGTGTTCTGTTAATCCATCTCACAGAGTTACATCTTTCCCTTCAAGAAGCCTTTCGCTAAGGCTGTTCTTGTGGAATTGGCAAAGGGATATTTGGAAGCCCATAGAGGGCTATGGTGAAAAAGGAACTATCTTCCGTTCAAAACTGGAAAGAAGCTTTCTGAGAAACTGCTCTGTGTTCTGTTAATCCATCTCACAGAGTTACATCTTTCCCTTCAAGAAGCCTTTCGCTAAGGCTGTTCTTGTGGAATTGGCAAAGGGATATTTGGAAGCCCATAGAGGGCTATGGTGAAAAAGGAAATATCTTCCGTTCAAAACTGGAAAGAAGCTTTCTGAGAAACTGCTCTGTGTTCTGTTAATTCATCTCATAGAGTTAAATCTTTCCCTTGAGGAAGCCTTTCGCTAAGCCTGTTCTTGTGGAATTGGCAAAGGGATATTTGGAAGCCCATAGAGGGCTATGGTGAAAAAGGAAATATCTTCCGTTCAAAACTGGAAAGAAGCTTTCTGAGAAACTGCTCTGTGTTCTGTTAATTCATCTCACAGAGTTACATCTTTCCCTTCAAGAAGCCTTTCGCTAAGGCTGTTCTTGTGGAATTGGCAAAGGGATATTTGGAAGCCCATAGAGGGCTATGGTGAAAAAGCAAATATCTTCCGTTCAAAACTGGAAAGAAGCTTTCTGAGAAACTGCTCTGTGTTCTGTTAATTCATCTCACAGAGTTACATCTTTCCCTTCAAGAAGCCTTTCGCGAAGGCTGTTCTTGTGGAATTGGCAAAGGGATATTTGGAAGCCCATAGAGGGCTATGGTGAAAAAGGAAATATCTTCCGTTCAAAACTGGAAAGAAGCTTTCTGAGAAACTGCTCTGTGTTCTGTTAATTCATCTCACAGAGTTACATCTTTCCCTTCAAGAAGCCTTTCGCTAAGGCTGTTCTTGTGGAATTGGCAAAGGGATATTTGGAAACCCATAGAGGGCTATACTGAAAAAGGAAATATCTTCCGTTCAAAACTGGAAAGAAGCTTTCTGAGAAACTGCTCTGTGTTCTGTTAATTCATCTCACAGAGTTACATCTTTCCCTTCATGAAACCTTTCGCTAAGGCTGTTCTTGTGGAATTGGCAAAGGGGTATTTGGAAGCCCATAGAGGGCTATGGTGAAAAAGGAAATATCTTCCGTTCAAAACTGGAAAGAAGCTTTCTGAGAAACTGCTCTGTGTTCTGTTAATTCATCTCACAGAGTTACATCTTTCCCTTCAAGAAGCCTTTCGCTAAGGCTGTTCTTGTGGAATTGGCAAAGGGATATTTGGAAGCCCATAGAGGGCTATGGTGAAAAAGGAAATATCTTCCATTCAAAACTGGAAAGAAGCTTTCTGAAAAACTGCTCTGTGTTTTGTTAATTCATCTCACAGAGTTACATCTTTCCCTTCAAGAAGCCTTTCGCTAAGGCTGTTCTTGTGGAATTGGCAAAGGGATATTTGGAAGCCCATAGAGGGCTATGGTGAAAAAGGAAATATCTTCCGTTCAAAACTGGAAAGAAGCTTTCTGAGAAACTGCTCTGTGTTCTGTTAATTCATCTCACAGAGTTACATCTTTCCCTTCAAGAAGCCTTTCGCTAAGGCTGTTCTTGTGGAATTTGCAAAGGAATATTTGGAAGCCCATAGAGGGCTATGGTGAAAAAGGAAATATCTTCCGTTCAAAACTGGAAAGAAGCTTTCTGAAAAACTGCTCTGTGTTTTGTTAATTCATCTCACAGAGTTACATCTTTCCCTTCAAGAAGCTTTTCGCTAAGGCTGTTCTTGTGGAATTGGCAAAGGGATATTTGGAAGCCCATAGAGGGCTATTGTGAAAAAGGAAATATCTTCCGTTCAAAACTGGAAAGAAGCTTTCTGAGAAACTGCTCTGTGTTCTGTTAATTCATCTCACAGAGTTACATCTTTTCCTTCAAGAAGCCTTTCGCTAAGGCTGTTCTTGTGGAATTGGCAAAGGGATATTTGGAAGCCCATAGAGGGCTATGGTGAAAAAGGAAATATCTTCCCTTCAAAACTGGAAAGAAGCTTTCTGAGAAACTGCTCTGTGTTCTGTTAATTCATCTCACAGAGTTACATCTTTCCCTTCAAAAAGCCTTTCGCTAAGGCTGTTCTTGTGGAATTGGCAAAGGGATATTTGGAAGCCCATAGAGGGCTATGGTGAAAAAGGAACTATCTTCCGTTCAAAACTGGAAAGAAGCTTTCTGAGAAACTGCTCTGTGTTCTGTTAATCCATCTCACAGAGTTACATCTTTCCCTTCAAGAAGCCTTTCGCTAAGGCTGTTGTTGTGGAATTGGCAAAGGGATATTTGGAAGCCCATAGAGGGCTATGGTGAAAAAGGAAATATCTTCCGTTGAAAACTGGAAAGAAGCTTTCTGAGAAACTGCTCTGTGTTCTGTTAATTCATCTCACAGAGTTACATCTTTCCCTTCAAGAAGCCTTTCGCTAAAGCTGTTCTTGTGGAATTGGCAAAGGGATATTTGGAAGCCCATAGAGGGCTATGGTGAAAAAGGAAATATCTTCCGTTCAAAACTGGAAAGAAGCTTTCTGAGAAACTGCTCTGTGTTCTGTTAATCCATCTCACAGAGTTACATCTTTCCCTTCAAGAAGCCTTTCGCTAAGGCTGTTCTTGTGGAATTGGCAAAGGGATATTTGGAAGCCCATAGAGGGCTATGGTGAAAAAGGAACTATCTTCCGTTCAAAACTGGAAAGAAGCTTTCTGAGAAACTGCTCTGTGTTCTGTTAATCCATCTCACAGAGTTACATCTTTCCCTTCAAGAAGCCTTTCGCTAAGGCTTTTCTTGTGGAATTGGCAAAGGGATATTTGGAAGCCCATAGAGGGCTATGGTGAAAAAGGAAATATCTTCCGTTCAAAACTGGAAAGAAGCTTTCTGAGAAACTGCTCTGTGTTCTGTTAATTCATCTCATAGAGTTAAATCTTTCCCTTCAGGAAGCCTTTCGCTAAGCCTGTTCTTGTGGAATTGGCAAAGGGATATTTGGAAGCCCATAGAGGGCTATGGTGAAAAAGGAAATATCTTCCGTTGAAAACTGGAAAGAAGCTTTCTGAGAAACTGCTCTGTGTTCTGTTAATTCATCTCACAGAGTTACATCTTTCCCTTCTAGAAGCCTTTCGCTAAGGCTGTTCTTGCGGAATTGGCAAAGGGATATTTGGAAGCCCATAGAGGGCTATGGTGAAAAAGGAAATATCTTCCGTTCAAAACTGGAAAGAAGCTTTCTGAGAAACTGCTCTGTGTTCTGTTAATTCATCTCACAGAGTTACATCTTTCCCTTCAAGAAGCCTTTCGCTAAGGCTGTTCTTGTGGAATTGGCAAAGGGATATTTGGAAGCCCATAGAGGGCTATGGTGAAAAAGGAAATATCTTCCGTTCAAAACTGGAAAGAAGCTTTCTGAGAAACTGCTCTGTGTTTTGTTAATTCATCTCACAGAGTTACATCTTTCCCTTCAAGAAGCTTTTCGCTAAGGCTGTTCTTGTGGAATTGGCAAAGCGATATTTGGAAGCCCATAGAGGGCTATTGTGAAAAAGGAAATATCTTCCGTTCAAAACTGGAAAGAAGCTGTCTGAGAAACTGCTCTGTGTTCTGTAAATTCATCTCACAGAGTTACATCTTTCCCTTCAAGAAGTCTTTCGCTAAGGCTGTTCTTGTGGAATTGGCAAAGGGATATTTGGAAGCCCATAGAGGGCTATGGTGAAAAAGGAAATATCTTCCGTTCAAAACTGGAAAGAAGCTTTCTGAGAAACTGCTCTGTGTTTTGTTAATTCATCTCACAGAGTTACATCTTTCCCTTCAAGAAGCCTTTCGCTAAGGCTGTTCTTGTGGAATTGGCAAAGGGATATTTGGAAGCCCATAGAGGGCTATGGTGAAAAAGGAAATATCTTCCGTTCAAAACTGGAAAGAAGCTTTCTGAAAAACTGCTCTGTGTTTTGTTAATTCATCTCACAGAGTTACATCTTTCCCTTCAAGAAGCTTTTCGCTAAGGCTGTTCTTGTGGAATTGGCAAAGGGATATTTGGAAGCCCATAGAGGGCTATTTTGAAAAAGGAAATATCTTCCGTTCAAAACTGGAAAGAAGCTGTCTGAGAAACTGCTCTGTGTTCTGTTAATTCATCTCACAGAGTTACATCTTTTCCTTCAAGAAGCCTTTCGCTAAGGCTGTTCTTGTGGAATTGGCAAAGGGATATTTGGAAGCCCATAGAGGGCTATGGTGAAAAAGGAAATATCTTCCGTTCAAAACTGGAAAGAAGCTTTCTGAGAAACTGCTCTGTGTTCTGTTAATTCATCTCACAGAGTTACATCTTTCCCTTCAAAAAGCCTTTCGCTAAGGCTGTTCTTGTGGAATTGGCAAAGGGATATTTGGAAGCCAATAGAGGGCTATGGTGAAAAAGGAACTATCTTCCGTTCAAAACTGGCAAGAAGCTTTCTGAGAAACTGCTCTGTGTTCTGTTAATTCATCTCACAGAGTTACATCTATCCCTTCGAGAAGACTTTAGCTAAGGCGGTTCTTGTGGAATTGGCAAAGGGATATTTGGAAGCCCATAGAGGGCTATGGTGAAAAAGGAAATATCTTCCGTTCAAAACTGGAAAGAAGCTTTCTGAGAAACTACTCTGTGTTCTGTTAATTCATTTCACAGAGTTACATCTTTCCCTTCAAGAAGCCTTTCGCTAAGGCTGTTCTTGTGGAATTGGCAAAGGGATATTTGGAAGCCCATAGAGGGCTATGGTGAAAAAGGAAATATCTTCCGTTCAAAACTGGAAAGAAGCTTTCTGAGAAACTGCTCTGTGTTCTGTTAATTCATCTCACAGAGTTACATCTTTCCCTTCAAGAAGTCTTTCGCTAAGGCTGTTCTTGTGGAATTGGCAAAGGGATATTTGGAAGCCCATAGAGGGCTATAGTGAAAAAGGAAATATCTTCCGTTCAAAACTGGAAAGAAGCTTTCTGAGAAACTGCTCTGATTTCTGTTAATTCATCTCACAGAGTTACATCTTTCCCTTCAAGAAGCCTTTCGCTAAGGCTGTTCTTGTGGAATTGGCAAAGGGATATTTGGAAGCCCATAGAGGGCTATGGTGAAAAAGGAACTCTCTTCCGTTCAAAACTGAAAAGAAGCTTTCTGAGAAACTGCTCTGTGTTCTGTTAATCCATCTCACAGAGTTACATCTTTCCCTTCAAGAAGCCTTTCCCTAAGGCTGTTCTTGTGGAATTGGCAAAGGGATATTTGGAAGCCCATAGAGGGCTATGGTGAAAAAGGAAATATCTTCCGTTCAAAACTGGAAAGAAGCTTTCTGAGAAACTGCTCTGTGTTCTGTTAATTCATCTCAGAGAGTTACATCTTTCCCTTCAGGAAGCCTTTCGCTAAGCCTGTTCTTGTGGAATTGGCAAAGGGATATTTGGAAGCCCATAGAGGGCTCTGGTGAAAAAGGAAATATCTTCCGTTGAAAACTGGAAAGAAGCTTTCTGAGAAACTGCTCTGTGTTCTGTTAATTCATCTCACAGAGTTACATCTTTCCCTTCAAGAAGCCTTTCGCTAAGGCTGTTCTTGCGGAATTGGCAAAGGGATATTTGGAGGCCCGTAGAGGGCTACGGTGAAAAAGGAAATATCTTCCGTTCAAAACTGGAAAGAAGCTTTCTGAGAAACTGCTCTGTGTTCTGTTAATCCATCTCACAGAGTTACATCTTTCCCTTCAAGATGCCTTTAGCTAAGGCTGTTCTTGTGGAATTGGCAAAGGGATATTTGGAAGCCCATAGAGGGCTATGGTAAAAAGGAAATATCTTCCGTTCAGAACTGGAAAGAAGCTTTCTGAGAAACTGCTCTGTGTTCTGTTAATTCCTCTCACAGAGTTACATCTTTCCCTTCAAGAAGCCTTTCGCTAAGGCTGTTCTTGTGGAATTGGCAAAGGGATATTTGGAAGCCCATAGAGGGCTATGGTGAAAAAGGAAATATCTTCCGTTCAAAACTGGAAAGAAGCTTTCTGAGAAACTGCTCTGTGTTCTGTTAATTCATCTCACAGAGTTACATCTTTCCCTTCAAGAAGCCTTTCGCGAAGGCTGTTCTTGTGGAATTGGCAAAGGGATATTTGGAAGCCCATACAGGGCTATGGTGAAAAAGGAAATATCTTTCGTTCAAAACTGGAAAGAAGGTTTCTGAGAAACTGCTCTGTGTTCTGTTAATTCATCTCACAGAGTTACATCTTTCCCTTCAAGAAGCCTTTCGCGAAGGCTGTTCTTGTGGAATTGGCAAAGGGATATTTGGAAGCCCATACAGGGCTATGGTGAAAAAGGAAATATCTTCCGTTCAAAACTGGAAAGAAGCTTTCTGAGAAACTGCTCTGTGTTCTGTTAATTCATCTCACAGAGTTACATCTTTCCCTTCAAGAAGTCTTTCGCTAAGGCTGTTCTTGTGGAATTGGCAAAGGGATATTTGGAAGCCCATAGAGGGCTATAGTGAAAAAGGAAATATCTTCCGTTCAAAACTGGAAAGAAGCTTTCTGAGAAACTGCTCTGATTTCTGTTAATTCATCTCACAGAGTTACATCTTTCCCTTCAAGAAGCCTTTCGCTAAGGCTGTTCTTGTGGAATTGGCAAAGGGATATTTGGAAGCCCATAGAGGGCTATGGTGAAAAAGGAACTCTCTTCCGTTCAAAACTGAAAAGAAGCTTTCTGAGAAACTGCTCTGTGTTCTGTTAATCCATCTCACAGAGTTACATCTTTCCCTTCAAGAAGCCTTTCCCTAAGGCTGTTCTTGTGGAATTGGCAAAGGGATATTTGGAAGCCCATAGAGGGCTATGGTGAAAAAGGAAATATCTTCCGTTCAAAACTGGAAAGAAGCTTTCTGAGAAACTGCTCTGTGTTCTGTTAATTCATCTCAGAGAGTTACATCTTTCCCTTCAGGAAGCCTTTCGCTAAGCCTGTTCTTGTGGAATTGGCAAAGGGATATTTGGAAGCCCATAGAGGGCTCTGGTGAAAAAGGAAATATCTTCCGTTGAAAACTGGAAAGAAGCTTTCTGAGAAACTGCTCTGTGTTCTGTTAATTCATCTCACAGAGTTACATCTTTCCCTTCAAGAAGCCTTTCGCTAAGGCTGTTCTTGCGGAATTGGCAAAGGGATATTTGGAGGCCCGTAGAGGGCTATGGTGAAAAAGGAAATATCTTCCGTTCAAAACTGGAAAGAAGCTTTCTGAGAAACTGCTCTGTGTTCTGTTAATCCATCTCACAGAGTTACATCTTTCCCTTCAAGATGCCTTTAGCTAAGGCTGTTCTTGTGGAATTGGCAAAGGGATATTTGGAAGCCCATAGAGGGCTATGGTAAAAAGGAAATATCTTCCGTTCAGAACTGGAAAGAAGCTTTCTGAGAAACTGCTCTGTGTTCTGTTAATTCCTCTCACAGAGTTACATCTTTCCCTTCAAGAAGCCTTTCGCTAAGGCTGTTCTTGTGGAATTGGCAAAGGGATATTTGGAAGCCCATAGAGGGCTATGGTGAAAAAGGAAATATCTTCCGTTCAAAACTGGAAAGAAGCTTTCTGAGAAACTGCTCTGTGTTCTGTTAATTCATCTCACAGAGTTACATCTTTCCCTTCAAGAAGCCTTTCGCGAAGGCTGTTCTTGTGGAATTGGCAAAGGGATATTTGGAAGCCCATACAGGGCTATGGTGAAAAAGGAAATATCTTTCGTTCAAAACTGGAAAGAAGGTTTCTGAGAAACTGCTCTGTGTTCTGTTAATTCATCTCACAGAGTTACATCTTTCCCTTCAAGAAGCCTTTCGCGAAGGCTGTTCTTGTGGAATTGGCAAAGGGATATTTGGAAGCCCATACAGGGCTATGGTGAAAAAGGAAATATCTTCCGTTCAAAACTGGAAAGAAGCTTTCTGAGAAACTGCTCTGTGTTCTGTTAATTCATCTCACAGAGTTACATCTTTCCCTTCAAGAAGTCTTTCGCTAAGGCTGTTCTTGTGGAATTGGCAAAGGGATATTTGGAAGCCCATAGAGGGCTATAGTGAAAAAGGAAATATCTTCCGTTCAAAACTGGAAAGAAGCTTTCTGAGAAACTGCTCTGATTTCTGTTAATTCATCTCACAGAGTTACATCTTTCCCTTCAAGAAGCCTTTCGCTAAGGCTGTTCTTGTGGAATTGGCAAAGGGATATTTGGAAGCCCATAGAGGGCTATGGTGAAAAAGGAACTCTCTTCCGTTCAAAACTGAAAAGAAGCTTTCTGAGAAACTGCTCTGTGTTCTGTTAATCCATCTCACAGAGTTACATCTTTCCCTTCAAGAAGCCTTTCCCTAAGGCTGTTCTTGTGGAATTGGCAAAGGGATATTTGGAAGCCCATAGAGGGCTATGGTGAAAAAGGAAATATCTTCCGTTCAAAACTGGAAAGAAGCTTTCTGAGAAACTGCTCTGTGTTCTGTTAATTCATCTCAGAGAGTTACATCTTTCCCTTCAGGAAGCCTTTCGCTAAGCCTGTTCTTGTGGAATTGGCAAAGGGATATTTGGAAGCCCATAGAGGGCTCTGGTGAAAAAGGAAATATCTTCCGTTGAAAACTGGAAAGAAGCTTTCTGAGAAACTGCTCTGTGTTCTGTTAATTCATCTCACAGAGTTACATCTTTCCCTTCAAGAAGCCTTTCTCTAAGGCTGTTCTTGCGGAATTGGCAAAGGGATATTTGGAGGCCCGTAGAGGGCTATGGTGAAAAAGGAAATATCTTCCGTTCAAAACTGGAAAGAAGCTTTCTGAGAAACTGCTCTGTGTTCTGTTAATCCATCTCACAGAGTTACATCTTTCCCTTCAAGATGCCTTTCGCTAAGGCTGTTCTTGTGGAATTGGCAAAGGGATATTTGGAAGCCCATAGAGGGCTATGGTGAAAAAGGAAATATCTTCCGTTCAGAACTGGAAAGAAGCTTTCTGAGAAACTGCTCTGTGTTCTGTTAATTCCTCTCACAGAGTTACATCTTTCCCTTCAAGAAGCCTTTCGCTAAGGCTGTTCTTGTGGAATTGGCAAAGGGATATTTGGAAGCCCATAGAGGGCTATGGTGAAAAAGGAAATATCTTCCGTTCAAAACTGGAAAGAAGCTTTCTGAGAAACTGCTCTGTGTTCTGTTAATTCATCTCACAGAGTTACATCTTTCCCTTCAAGAAGCCTTTCGCGAAGGCTGTTCTTGTGGAATTGGCAAAGGGATATTTGGAAGCCCATACAGGGCTATGGTGAAAAAGGAAATATCTTTCGTTCAAAACTGGAAAGAAGGTTTCTGAGAAACTGCTCTGTGTTCTGTTAATTCATCTCACAGAGTTACATCTTTCCCTTCATGAAGCCTCTCGCTAAGGCTGTTCTTGTGGAATTGGCAAAGGGACATTTGGAAGCCCATAGAGGGCTATGGTGAAAAAGGAACTATCTTCCGTTCAAAACTGGAAAGAAGCTTTCTGAGAAACTGCTCTGTGTTCTGTTAATTCATCTCACAGAGTTACATCTTTCCCTTCAAGAAGCCTTTCGCTAAGGCTGTTCTTGTGGAATTGGCAAAGGGATATTTGGAACCCCTAGAGGGCTATGGTGAAAAAGGAAATATCTTCCGTTCAATACTGGAAAGAAGCTTTCTGAGAAACTGCTCTGTGTTTTGTTAATTCATCTCACAGAGTTACATCTTTCCCTTCAAGAAGCTTTTCGCTAAGGCTGTTCTTGTGGAATTGGCAAAGGGATATTTGGAAGCCCATAGAGGGCTATTGTGAAAAAGGAAATATCTTCCGTTCAAAACTGGAAAGAAGCTGTCTGAGAAACTGCTCTGTGTTATGTTAATTCATCTCACAGAGTTACATCTTTTCCTTCAAGAAGCCTTTCGCTAAGGATGTTCTTGTGCAATTGGCAAAGGGATATTTGGAAACCCATAGAGGGCTATGGTGAAAAAGGAAATATCTTCCGTTCAAAACTGGAAAGAAGCTTTCTGAGAAACTGCTCTGTGTTCTGTTAATTCATCTCACAGAGTTACATCTATCCCTTCGAGAAGCCTTTCGCTAAGGCTGTTCTTGTGGAATTGGCAAAGGGATATTTGGAAGCCCATAGAGGGCTATGGTGAAAAAGGAAATATCTTCCGTTCAAAACTGGAAAGAAGCTTTCTGAGAAACTGCTCTGTGTTCTGTTAATTCATCTCACAGAGTTACATCTTTCCCTTCAAGAAGCCTTTCGCTAAGGCTGTTCTTCTGGAATTGGAAAAGGGATATTTGGAAGCCCATAGAGGGCTATGGTGAAAAAGGAAATATCTTCCGTTCAAAACTGGAAAGAAGCTTTCTGAGAAACTGCTCTGTGTTCTGTTAATTCATCTCACAGAGTTACATCTTTCCCTTCAAGAAGCCTTTCCCTAAGGCTGTTCTTGTGGAATTGGCAAAGGGATATTTGGAAGCCCATAGAGGTCTAACGTGAAAAAGGAAATATCTTCCGTTCAAAACTGGAAAGAAGCATTCTGAGAAACTGCTCTGTGTTCTGTTAATTCATCTCAAAGAGTTACATCTTTTCCTTCAAGAAGCCTTCCGCTAAGGCTGTTCTTGTGGAATTGGCAAAGGGATATTTGGAAGCCCACAGACGGCTATGGTGCAAGAGGAAATATCTTCCGTTCAAAACTGGAAAGAAGCTTTCTGAGAAACTGCTCTGTGTTCTGTAAATTCATCTCACAGAGTTACATCTTTCCCTTCAAGAAGCCTTTCGCTAAGGCTGTTCTTTTACATTTGGCAAAGGGATATTTGGAAGTCCATAGAGGGCTATGGTGAAAAAGGAAATATCTTCCGTTCAAAACTGGAAAGAAACTTTTTGAGAAACTGCTCTGTGTTCTGTTAATTCATCTCACAGAGTTACATTTTTCCGTTCAAGAAGCCTTTCGCTAACGCTGTTCTTGTGGAATTGGCAAAGGGATATTTGGAAGCCCATACAGGGCTATGGTGAAAAAGGAAATATCTTTCGTTCAAAACTGGAAAGAAGGTTTCTGAGAAACTGCTCTGTGTTCTGTTAATTCATCTCACAGAGTTACATCTTTCCCTTCAAGAAGCCTTTCGCGAAGGCTGTTCTTGTGGAATTGGCAAAGGGATATTTGGAAGCCCATACAGGGCTATGGTGAAAAAGGAAATATCTTCCGTTCAAAACTGGAAAGAAGCTTTCTGAGAAACTGCTCTGTGTTCTGTTAATTCATCTCACAGAGTTACATCTTTCCCTTCAAGAAGTCTTTCGCTAAGGCTGTTCTTGTGGAATTGGCAAAGGGATATTTGGAAGCCCATAGAGGGCTATAGTGAAAAAGGAAATATCTTCCGTTCAAAACTGGAAAGAAGCTTTCTGAGAAACTGCTCTGATTTCTGTTAATTCATCTCACAGAGTTACATCTTTCCCTTCAAGAAGCCTTTCGCTAAGGCTGTTCTTGTGGAATTGGCAAAGGGATATTTGGAAGCCCATAGAGGGCTATGGTGAAAAAGGAACTCTCTTCCGTTCAAAACTGAAAAGAAGCTTTCTGAGAAACTGCTCTGTGTTCTGTTAATCCATCTCACAGAGTTACATCTTTCCCTTCAAGAAGCCTTTCCCTAAGGCTGTTCTTGTGGAATTGGCAAAGGGATATTTGGAAGCCCATAGAGGGCTATGGTGAAAAAGGAAATATCTTCCGTTCAAAACTGGAAAGAAGCTTTCTGAGAAACTGCTCTGTGTTCTGTTAATTCATCTCAGAGAGTTACATCTTTCCCTTCAGGAAGCCTTTCGCTAAGCCTGTTCTTGTGGAATTGGCAAAGGGATATTTGGAAGCCCATAGAGGGCTCTGGTGAAAAAGGAAATATCTTCCGTTGAAAACTGGAAAGAAGCTTTCTGAGAAACTGCTCTGTGTTCTGTTAATTCATCTCACAGAGTTACATCTTTCCCTTCAAGAAGCCTTTCGCTAAGGTTGTTCTTGCGGAATTGGCAAAGGGATATTTGGAGGCCCGTAGAGGGCTATGGTGAAAAAGGAAATATCTTCCGTTCAAAACTGGAAAGAAGCTTTCTGAGAAACTGCTCTGTGTTCTGTTAATCCATCTCACAGAGTTACATCTTTCCCTTCAAGATGCCTTTAGCTAAGGCTGTTCTTGTGGAATTGGCAAAGGGATATTTGGAAGCCCATAGAGGGCTATGGTAAAAAGGAAATATCTTCCGTTCAGAACTGGAAAGAAGCTTTCTGAGAAACTGCTCTGTGTTCTGTTAATTCCTCTCACAGAGTTACATCTTTCCCTTCAAGAAGCCTTTCGCTAAGGCTGTTCTTGTGGAATTGGCAAAGGGATATTTGGAAGCCCATAGAGGGCTATGGTGAAAAAGGAAATATCTTCCGTTCAAAACTGGAAAGAAGCTTTCTGAGAAACTGCTCTGTGTTCTGTTAATTCATCTCACAGAGTTACATCTTTCCCTTCAAGAAGCCTTTCGCGAAGGCTGTTCTTGTGGAATTGGCAAAGGGATATTTGGAAGCCCATACAGGGCTATGGTGAAAAAGGAAATATCTTTCGTTCAAAACTGGAAAGAAGGTTTCTGAGAAACTGCTCTGTGTTCTGTTAATTCATCTCACAGAGTTACATCTTTCCCTTCAAGAAGCCTTTCGCGAAGGCTGTTCTTGTGGAATTGGCAAAGGGATATTTGGAAGCCCATACAGGGCTATGGTGAAAAAGGAAATATCTTCCGTTCAAAACTGGAAAGAAGCTTTCTGAGAAACTGCTCTGTGTTCTGTTAATTCATCTCACAGAGTTACATCTTTCCCTTCAAGAAGTCTTTCGCTAAGGCTGTTCTTGTGGAATTGGCAAAGGGATATTTGGAAGCCCATAGAGGGCTATAGTGAAAAAGGAAATATCTTCCGTTCAAAACTGGAAAGAAGCTTTCTGAGAAACTGCTCTGATTTCTGTTAATTCATCTCACAGAGTTACATCTTTCCCTTCAAGAAGCCTTTCGCTAAGGCTGTTCTTGTGGAATTTGCAAAGGGATATTTGGAAGCCCATAGAGGGCTATGGTGAAAAAGGAACTCTCTTCCGTTCAAAACTGAAAAGAAGCTTTCTGAGAAACTGCTCTGTGTTCTGTTAATCCATCTCACAGAGTTACATCTTTCCCTTCAAGAAGCCTTTCCCTAAGGCTGTTCTTGTGGAATTGGCAAAGGGATATTTGGAAGCCCATAGAGGGCTATGGTGAAAAAGGAAATATCTTCCGTTCAAAACTGGAAAGAAGCTTTCTGAGAAACTGCTCTGTGTTCTGTTAATTCATCTCAGAGAGTTACATCTTTCCCTTCAGGAAGCCTTTCGCTAAGCCTGTTCTTGTGGAATTGGCAAAGGGATATTTGGAAGCCCATAGAGGGCTCTGGTGAAAAAGGAAATATCTTCCGTTGAAAACTGGAAAGAAGCTTTCTGAGAAACTGCTCTGTGTTCTGTTAATTCATCTCACAGAGTTACATCTTTCCCTTCAAGAAGCCTTTCTCTAAGGCTGTTCTTGCGGAATTGGCAAAGGGATATTTGGAGGCCCGTAGAGGGCTATGGTGAAAAAGGAAATATCTTCCGTTCAAAACTGGAAAGAAGCTTTCTGAGAAACTGCTCTGTGTTCTGTTAATCCATCTCACAGAGTTACATCTTTCCCTTCAAGATGCCTTTCGCTAAGGCTGTTCTTGTGGAATTGGCAAAGGGATATTTGGAAGCCCATAGAGGGCTATGGTGAAAAAGGAAATATCTTCCGTTCAGAACTGGAAAGAAGCTTTCTGAGAAACTGCTCTGTGTTCTGTTAATTCCTCTCACAGAGTTACATCTTTCCCTTCAAGAAGCCTTTCGCTAAGGCTGTTCTTGTGGAATTGGCAAAGGGATATTTGGAAGCCCATAGAGGGCTATGGTGAAAAAGGAAATATCTTCCGTTCAAAACTGGAAAGAAGCTTTCTGAGAAACTGCTCTGTGTTCTGTTAATTCATCTCACAGAGTTACATCTTTCCCTTCAAGAAGCCTTTCGCGAAGGCTGTTCTTGTGGAATTGGCAAAGGGATATTTGGAAGCCCATACAGGGCTATGGTGAAAAAGGAAATATCTTTCGTTCAAAACTGGAAAGAAGGTTTCTGAGAAACTGCTCTGTGTTCTGTTAATTCATCTCACAGAGTTACATCTTTCCCTTCATGAAGCCTCTCGCTAAGGCTGTTCTTGTGGAATTGGCAAAGGGACATTTGGAAGCCCATAGAGGGCTATGGTGAAAAAGGAACTATCTTCCGTTCAAAACTGGAAAGAAGCTTTCTGAGAAACTGCTCTGTGTTCTGTTAATTCATCTCACAGAGTTACATCTTTCCCTTCAAGAAGCCTTTCGCTAAGGCTGTTCTTGTGGAATTGGCAAAGGGATATTTGGAACCCCTAGAGGGCTATGGTGAAAAAGGAAATATCTTCCGTTCAAAACTGGAAAGAAGCTTTCTGAGAAACTGCTCTGTGTTCTGTTAATTCATCTCACAGGATTACATCTTTCCCTTCAAGAAGCTTTTCGCGAAGGCTGTTCTTGTGGAATTGGCAAAGGGATATTTGGAAGCCCATAGAGGGCTATGGTGAAAAAGGAAATATCTTTCGTTCAAAACTGGAAAGAAGCTTTCTGAGAAACTGCTCTGTGTTCTGTTAATTCATCTCACAGAGTTACATCTTTCCCTTCAAGAAGTCTTTCGCTCAGGCTGTTCTTGTGGAATTGGCAAAGGGATATTTGGAAGCCCATAGAGGGCTATGGTGAAGAAGGAAATATCTTCCGTTCAAAACTGGAAAGAAGCTTTCTGTGAAACTGCTCTGTGTTCTGTTAATTCATCTCACAGAGTTACATCTTTCCCTTCAAGAAGCCTTTCGCTAATGCTGTTCTTGTGGAATTGGCAAAGGAATATTTGGAAGCACATAGAGGGCTATGGTGAAAAAGGAAATATCTTCCGTTCAAAACTGGAGAGAAGCTTTCTGAGAAACTGCTCTGTGTTTTGTTAATTCATCTCACAGAGTTACATCTTTCCCTTCAAGAAGCTTTTCGCTAAGGCTGTTCTTGTGGAATTGGCAAAGGGATATTTGGAAGCCCATAGAGGGCTATTGTGAAAAAGGAAATATCTTCCGTTCAAAACTGGAAAGAAGCTGTCTGAGAAACTGCTCTGTGTTATGTTAATTCATCTCACAGAGTTACATCTTTTCCTTCAAGAAGCCTTTCGCTAAGGATGTTCTTGTGCAATTGGCAAAGGGATATTTGGAAACCCATAGAGGGCTATGGTGAAAAAGGAAATATCTTCCGTTCAAAACTGGAAAGAAGCTTTCTGAGAAACTGCTCTGTGTTCTGTTAATTCATCTCACAGAGTTACATCTATCCCTTCGAGAAGCCTTTCGCTAAGGCTGTTCTTGTGGAATTGGCAAAGGGATATTTGGAAGCCCATAGAGGGCTATGGTGAAAAAGGAAATATCTTCCGTTCAAAACTGGAAAGAAGCTTTCTGAGAAACTGCTCTGTGTTCTGTTAATTCATCTCACAGAGTTACATCTTTCCCTTCAAGAAGCCTTTCGTTAAGGCTGTTCTTCTGGAATTGGAAAAGGGATATTTGGAAGCCCATAGAGGGCTATGGTGAAAAAGGAAATATCTTCCGTTCAAAACTGGAAAGAAGCTTTCTGAGAAACTGCTCTGTGTTCTGTTAATTCATCTCACAGAGTTACATCTTTCCCTTCAAGAAGCCTTTCCCTAAGGCTGTTCTTGTGGAATTGGCAAAGTGATATTTGGAAGCCCATAGAGGTCTAACGTGAAAAAGGAAATATCTTCCGTTCAAAACTGGAAAGAAGCATTCTGAGAAACTGCTCTGTGTTCTGTTAATTCATCTCAAAGAGTTACATCTTTTCCTTCAAGAAGCCTTCCGCTATGGCTGTTCTTGTGGAATTGGCAAAGGGATATTTGGAAGCCCACAGACGGCTATGGTGCAAGAGGAAATATCTTCCGTTCAAAACTGGAAAGAAGCTTTCTGAGAAACTGCTCTGTGTTCTGTAATTCATCTCACAGAGTTACATCTTTCCCTTCAAGAAGTCTTTCGCTAAGGCTGTTCTTGTGGAATTGGCAAAGGAATATTTGGAAGCCCACAGACGGCTATGGTGCAAGAGGAAATATCTTCCGTTCAAAAATGGAAAGAAGCATTCTGAGAAACTCCTCTGTGTTCTGTTAATGCATCTCACAGAGTTAAATCTTTCCTTTCAAGAAGCCTTTTGCTAAGGCTGTTCTTGTGAAATTGGCAAAGGGATATTTGGTAGCCCATAGAGGGCTATGGTGAAAAAGGAAATATCTTCCGTTCAAAACTGGAAAGAAGCTTTCTGAGAAACTGCTCTGTGTTCTGTCAATTCATCTCACAGAGTTACATCTTTCCCTTCAAGAAGCCTTTCGCTAAGGCTGTTCTTTTACATTTGGCAAAGGGATATTTGGAAGTCCATAGAGGGCTATGGTGAAAAAGGAAATATCTTCCGTTCAAAACTGGAAAGAAACTTTTTGAGAAACTGCTCTGTGTTCTGTTAATTCATCTCACAGAGTTACATTTTTCCGTTCAAGAAGCCTTTCGCTAACGCTGTTCTTGTGGAATTGGCAAAGGGATATTTGGAAGCCCATAGAGGGCTAGGGTGAAAAAGGAAATATCTTCCGTTCAAAACTGGAAAGAACCTTTCTGAGAAACTGCTCTGTGTTCTGTTAATTCATCTCACAGAGTTACATCTTTCCCTTCAAGAAGCCTTTCGCTAAGGCTGTTCTTGTGGATTTGGCAAAGGGATATTTGGAAATCCCTAGAGGGCTATGGTGAAAAAGGAAATATCCTCCGTTCAAAACTGGAAGGAAGCTTTCTGAGAAACTGATCTGTATTCTGTTAATTCATCTCACAGAGTTACATTTTTCCGTTCAAGAAGCCTTTCGCTAAGGCTGTTCTGGTGGAATTGGCAAAGGGATATTTGGAAGCCCATAGAGGGCTATGGTGAAAAAGGAAATATCTTCCGTTCAAAACTGGAAAGAAGCTTTCTGAGAAACTGCTCTGTGTTCTGTTAATTCATCTCACAAAGTTACATCTTTCCCTTCAAGAAGCCTTTCGCTAAGGCTGTTCTTGTGGAATTGGCAAAGGGATATTTGGAAGCCCATAGAGGGCTATGCTGAAAAAGGAAATATCTTCTGTCCAAAACTGGAAAGAAGCTTTCTGAGAAACTGCTCTGTGTTCTGTTAATTCATCTCACAGAGTTACATCTTTTCCTTCAAGAAGCCATTCGCTAAGGATGTTCTTGTGGAATGGGCAAAGGGGTATTGGGAAGCCCATAGAGGGCTATGCTGAAAAAGGAAATATCTTCCGTTCAAAACTGGAAAGAAGCTTTCTGAGAAACTGCTCTTTGTTCTGTTAATTCATCTCACAGAGTTACATCTTTCCCTTCAAGGAGCCTTTCGCTAAGGTTGTTCTTGTGGAATTGGCAAAGGGATATTTGGAAGCGCACAGACGGCCATGGTGCAAGAGGAAATATCTTCCGTTCAAAACTGGAAACAAGTTTTCTGAGAAACTGCTCTGTGTTCTGTTAATGCATCTCACAGAGTTACATCTTTCCCTTCAAGAATCCTTTTGCTAAGGCTGTTCTTGTGGAATTGGCAAAGGGATATTTGGAAGCCCATAGAGGGCTATGGTGAAAAAGGAAATATCTTCCGTTCAAAACTGGAAAGAAGCTTTCTGAGAAACTGCTCTGTGTTCTGTTAATTCATCTCACAGAGTTACATCTTTCCCTTCAAGAAGCCTTTCGCTAAGGCTGTTCTTGTGGAATTGGCAAAGGGATATTTGGAAGCCCTACAGAGGGCTATGGTGAAAAAGGAAATATCTTCCGTTCAAAACTGGAAAGAAGCTTTCTGAGAAACTGCTCTGTGTTCTGTTAATTCATCTCACAGAGTTACATCTTTCCCTTCAAGAAGCCTTTCGCTAAGGCTGTTCTTGTGGAATTGGCAAAGGGATATTTGGAAGCCCATAGAGGGCTATGCTGAAAAGGGAAATATCTTCCGTTCAAAACTGGAAGGAAGCTTTCTGAGAAACTGCTCTGTGTTCTGTTAATTCATCTCACAGAGTTACATCTTTCCCTTCAAGAAGCCTTTCGCTAAGGCTGTTCTTGTGGATTTGGCAAAGGGATATTTGGATGTCCCTAGAGGGCTATGGTGAAAAAGAAAAATCCTCCGTTCAAAACTGGAAAGAAGCTTTCTGAGAAACTGCTCTGTATTCTGTTAATTCATCTCACAGAGTTTCATCTTTCCCTTCAAGGAGCCTTACGCTAAGGCTGTTCTTGTGGAATTGGAAAAGGTATATTTGGAAGCCCATAGAGGGCTAGGCTGAAAAAGGAAATATTTTCCTTTCAAAACTGGAAAGAAGCTTTCTGAGAAACTGCTCTGTGTTCTGTTAATTCATGTCTCAGAGTTACATCTTTCCCTTCAAGAAGCCTTTCGCTAAGGCTGTTCTTTTGGAATTGGCAAAGGGATATTTCGAAGCCCATAGAGGGCTATGGTGAAAAAGGAAATATCTTCCGTTCAAAACTGGAAAGAAGCTTTCTGAGAAACTGCTCTGTGTTCTGTTAATTCATCTAACAGAGTTACATCTTTCCCTTCAAGGAGCCTTTCGCTAAGGTTGTTCTTGTGGAATGGGTAAAGGGATATTTGGAAGCCCATAGAGGGCTATGGTGAAAAAGGAAATATCTTCCGTTCAAAACTGGAAAGAAGCTTTCTGAGAAACTGCTCTGTGTTCTGTTAATTCATCTCACAGAGTTACATCTTTCCCTTCAAGAAGCCTTTCGCTAAGGCTGTTCTTGTGGAATTGGCAAAGGGATATTTGGAAGCCCACAGACGGCTATGGTGCAAGAGGAAATATCTTCCATTCACAACTGGAAAGAAGCTTTCTGAGAAACTGCTCTGTGTTCTGTTAATTCATCTCACAGAGTTACATCTTTCCCTTCAAGAAGCCGTTCGCTAAGGCTGTTCTTGTGGAATTGGCAAAGGGATATTTGGAAGCCCATAGAGGGCTATGGTGAAAAAGGAAATATCTTCCGTTCAAAACTGGAAAGAAGCTTTCTGAGAAACTGCTCTGTGTTCTGTTAATTCATCTCACAGAGTTACATCTTTCCCTTCAAGAAGCCTTTCGCTAAGGCTGTTCTTGTGGATTTGACAAAGGGATATTTGGAAGTCCATAGAGGGCTATGGTGAAAAAAGCAATATCTTCCGTTCAAAACTGGAAAGAAGCTTTCTGAGAAACTGCTCTGTGATCTGTTAATTCATCTTACAGAGTTACAATTTTCCGTTAAAGAAGCCTTTCGCTAACGCTGTTCTGGTGGAATTGGCAAAGTGATATTTGGAAGCCCATAGAGGTCTATATTGAAAAAGGAAATATCTTCCGTTCAAAACTGGAAAGAAGCTTTCTGAGAAACTGCTCTGTGTTCTGTTAATTCATCTTACAGAGTTACATCTTTCCCTTCAAGAAGACTTCCGCTAAGGCTGTTCTTGTGGAATTGGCAAAGGGATATTTGGAAGCCCATAGAGGGCTATGGTGAAAAAGGAAATATCTTCCGTTCAAACCTGGAGAGAAGTTTTCTGAGAAACTGTTCTGTGTTCTGTGAATTCATCTCACAGAGTTACATCTTTCCCTTCAAGAAGCTTTTCGCTAAGGTTGTTCTTGTGGAATTGGAATAGGGATATTTGGAAGCCCATAGAGGGCTATTGTGAAAAAGGAAATATCTTCCGTTCAAAACTGGAAAGAAGCTTTCTGAGAAACTGCTCTGTGTTCTGTTAATTCATCTCACAGAGTTACATCTTTCCCTTCAAGAAGCCTTTCGCTAAGGCTGTTCTTGGGGAATTGGCAAAGGGATATTTGGAAGTCCATAGAGGGCTATGGTGAAAAAGGAAATATCTTCCGTTCAAAACTGGAAAGAAACTTTTTGAGAAACTGCTCTGTGTTCTGTTAATTCATCTCACAGAGTTACATTTTTCCGTTCAAGAAGCCTTTCGCTAACGCTGTTCTTGTGGAATTGGCAAAGGGATATTTGGAAGCCCATAGAGGGCTAGGGTGAAAAAGGAAATATCTTCCGTTCAAAACTGGAAAGAACCTTTCTGAGAAACTGCTCTGTGTTCTGTTAATTCATCTCACAGAGTTACATCTTTCCCTTCAAGAAGCCTTTCGCTAAGGCTGTTCTTGTGGATTTGGCAAAGGGATATTTGGAAATCCCTAGAGGGCTATGGTGAAAAAGGAAATATCCTCCGTTCAAAACTGGAAGGAAGCTTTCTGAGAAACTGATCTGTATTCTGTTAATTCATCTCACAGAGTTACATTTTTCCGTTCAAGAAGCCTTTCGCTAAGGCTGTTCTGGTGGAATTGGCAAAGGGATATTTGGAAGCCCATAGAGGGCTATGGTGAAAAAGGAAATATCTTCCGTTCAAAACTGGAAAGAAGCTTTCTGAGAAACTGCTCTGTGTTCTGTTAATTCATCTCACAAAGTTACATCTTTCCCTTCAAGAAGCCTTTCGCTAAGGCTGTTCTTGTGGAATTGGCAAAGGGATATTTGGAAGCCCATAGAGGGCTATGCTGAAAAAGGAAATATCTTCTGTCCAAAACTGGAAAGAAGCTTTCTGAGAAACTGCTCTGTGTTCTGTTAATTCATCTCACAGAGTTACATCTTTTCCTTCAAGAAGCCATTCGCTAAGGATGTTCTTGTGGAATTGGCAAAGGGGTATTGGGAAGCCCATAGAGGGCTATGCTGAAAAAGGAAATATCTTCCGTTCAAAACTGGAAAGAAGCTTTCTGAGAAACTGCTCTTTGTTCTGTTAATTCATCTCACAGAGTTACATCTTTCCCTTCAAGGAGCCTTTCGCTAAGGTTGTTCTTGTGGAATTGGCAAAGGGATATTTGGAAGCCCACAGACGGCCATGGTGCAAGAGGAAATATCTTCCGTTCAAAACTGGAAACAAGTTTTCTGAGAAACTGCTCTGTGTTCTGTTAATGCATCTCACAGAGTTACATCTTTCCCTTCAAGAATCCTTTTGCTAAGGCTGTTCTTGTGGAATTGGCAAAGGGATATTTGGAAGCCCATAGAGGGCTATGGTGAAAAAGGAAATATCTTCCGTTCAAAACTGGAAAGAAGCTTTCTGAGAAACTGCTCTGTGTTCTGTTAATTCATCTCACAGAGTTACATCTTTCCCTTCAAGAAGCCTTTCGCTAAGGCTGTTCTTGTGGAATTGGCAAACTGATATTTGGAAGCCCACAGACGGCTATGGTGCAAGAGGAAGTATCTTCCGTTCAAAACTGGAAAGAAGATTTCTGAGAAACTGCTCTGTGTTCTGTTAATTCATCTCACAGAGTTACATCTTTCCCTTCAAGAAGCCTTTCGCTAAGGCTGTTCTTGTGGATTTGACAAAGGGATATTTGGAACTCCATAGAGGGCTATGGTGAAAAAAGCAATATATTCCGTTCAAAACTGGAAAGAAGCTTTCTGAGAAACTGCTCTGTGATCTGTTAATTCATCTCACAGAGTTACAATTTTCCGTTAAAGAAGCCTTTCGCTAAGGCTGTTCTGGTGGAATTGGCAAAGTGATATTTGGAAGCCCATAGAGGTCTATATTGAAAAAGGAAATATCTTCCGTTCAAAACTGGAAAGAAGCTTTCTGAGAAACTGCTCTGTGTTCTGTTAATTCATCTCACAGAGTTACATCTTTCCCTTCAAGAAGCCTTTCGCTAAGGCTGTTCTTGTGGAATTGGCAAAGGGATATTTGGAAGCCCATAGAGGGCTATGGTGAAAAAGGAAATATCTTCCGTTCAAACCTGGAGAGAAGTTTTCTGAGAAACTGTTCTGTGTTCTGTGAATTCATCTCACAGAGTTACATCTTTCCCTTCAAGAAGCTTTTCGCTAAGGCTGTTCTTGTGGAATTGGAAAAGGGATATTTGGAAGCCCATAGAGGGCTATGGTGAAAAAGGAAATATCTTCCGTTCAAAACTGGAAAGAAGCTTTCTGAGAAACTGCTCTGTGTTCTGTTAATTCATCTCACAGAGTTACATCTTTCCCTTCAAGAAGCCTTTCGCTAAGGCTGTTCTTGTGGAATTGGCAAAGGGATATTTGGAAGCCCTACAGAGGGCTATGGTGAAAAAGGAAATATCTTCCGTTCAAAACTGGAAAGAAGCTTTCTGAGAAACTGCTCTGTGTTCTGTTAATTCATCTCACAGAGTTACATCTTTCCCTTCAAGAAGCCTTTCGCTAAGGCTGTTCTTGTGGAATTGGCAAAGGGATATTTGGAAGCCCATAGAGGGCTATGCTGAAAAGGGAAATATCTTCCGTTCAAAACTGGAAGGAAGCTTTCTGAGAAACTGCTCTGTGTTCTGTTAATTCATCTCACAGAGTTACATCTTTCCCTTCAAGAAGCCTTTCGCTAAGGCTGTTCTTGTGGATTTGGCAAAGGGATATTTGGAAGTCCCTAGAGGGCTATGGTGAAAAAGGAAAAATCCTCCGTTCAAAACTGGAAAGAAGCTTTCTGAGAAACTGCTCTGTATTCTGTTAATTCATCTCACAGAGTTTCATCTTTCCCTTCAAGGAGCCTTACGCTAAGGCTGTTCTTGTGGAATTGGAAAAGGTATATTTGGAAGCCCATAGAGGGCTAGGCTGAAAAAGGAAATATTTTCCTTTCAAAACTGGAAAGAAGCTTTCTGAGAAACTGCTCTGTGTTCTGTTAATTCATGTCTCAGAGTTACATCTTTCCCTTCAAGAAGCCTTTCGCTAAGGCTGTTCTTGTGGAATTGGCAAAGGGATATTTCGAAGCCCATAGAGGGCTATGGTGAAAAAGGAAATATCTTCCGTTCAAAACTGGAAAGAAGCTTTCTGAGAAACTGCTCTGTGTTCTGTTAATTCATCTAACAGAGTTACATCTTTCCCTTCAAGGAGCCTTTCGCTAAGGTTGTTCTTGTGGAATGGGTAAAGGGATATTTGGAAGCCCATAGAGGGCTATGGTGAAAAAGGAAATATCTTCCGTTCAAAACTGGAAAGAAGCTTTCTGAGAAACTGCTCTGTGTTCTGTTAATTCATCTCACAGAGTTACATCTTTCCCTTCAAGAAGCCTTTCGCTAAGGCTGTTCTTGTGGAATTGGCAAAGGGATATTTGGAAGCCCACAGACGGCTATGGTGCAAGAGGAAATATCTTCCATTCACAACTGGAAAGAAGCTTTCTGAGAAACTGCTCTGTGTTCTGTTAATTCATCTCACAGAGTTACATCTTTCCCTTCAAGAAGCCTTTCGCTAAGGCTGTTCTTGTGGAATTGGCAAAGGGATATTTGGAAGCCCATAGAGGGCTATGGTGAAAAAGGAAATATCTTCCGTTCAAAACTGGAAAGAAGCTTTCTGAGAAACTGCTCTGTGTTCTGTTAATTCATCTCACAGAGTTACATCTTTCCCTTCAAGAAGCCTTTCGCTAAGGCTGTTCTTGTGGATTTGACAAAGGGATATTTGGAAGTCCATAGAGGGCTATGGTGAAAAAAGCAATATCTTCCGTTCAAAACTGGAAAGAAGCTTTCTGAGAAACTGCTCTGTGATCTGTTAATTCATCTTACAGAGTTACAATTTTCCGTTAAAGAAGCCTTTCGCTAACGCTGTTCTGGTGGAATTGGCAAAGTGATATTTGGAAGCCCATAGAGGTCTATATTGAAAAAGGTAATATCTTCCGTTCAAAACTGGAAAGAAGCTTTCTGAGAAACTGCTCTGTGTTCTGTTAATTCATCTTACAGAGTTACATCTTTCCCTTCAAGAAGACTTCCGCTAAGGCTGTTCTTGTGGAATTGGCAAAGGGATATTTGGAAGCCCATAGAGGGCTATGGTGAAAAAGGAAATATCTTCCGTTCAAACCTGGAGAGAAGTTTTCTGAGAAACTGTTCTGTGTTCTGTGAATTCATCTCACAGAGTTACATCTTTCCCTTCAAGAAGCTTTTCGCTAAGGTTGTTCTTGTGGAATTGGAATAGGGATATTTGGAAGCCCATAGAGGGCTATTGTGAAAAAGGAAATATCTTCCGTTCAAAACTGGAAAGAAGCTTTCTGAGAAACTGCTCTGTGTTCTGTTAATTCATCTCACAGAGTTACATCTTTCCCTTCAAGAAGCCTTTCGCTAAGGCTGTTCTTGGGGAATTGGCAAAGGGATATTTGGAAGCCCATAGAGGGCTATGCTGAAAAGGGAAATATCTTCCGTTCAAAACTGGAAAGAAGCTTTCTGAGAAACTGCTCTGTGTTCTGTTAATTCATCTCACAGAGTTACATCTTTCCCTTCAAGAATCCTTTCGCTAAGGTTGTTCTTGAGGAATGGGTAAAGGGATATTTGGAAGCCCATAGAGGGCTATGGTGAAAAAGGAAATATCTTCCGTTCAAAACTGGAAAGAAGCTTTCTGAGAAACTGCTCTGTGTTCTGTTAATTCATCTCACAGAGTTACATCTTTCCCTTCAAGAAGCCTTTCGCTAAGGCTGTTCTTGTGGAATTGGCAAAGGGATATTTGGAAGCCCACAGACGGCTATGGTGCAAGAGGAAATATCTTCCATTCACAACTGGAAAGAAGCTTTCTGAGAAACTGCTCTGTGTTCTGTTAATTCATCTCACAGAGTTACATCTTTCCCTTTAAGAAGCCTTTCGCTAAGGCTGTTCTTGTGGAATTGGCAAAGGGATATTTGGAAGCCCATAGAGGGCTATGGTGAAAAAGGAAATATCTTCCGTTCAAAACTGGAAAGAAGCTTTCTGAGAAACTGCTCTGTGTTCTGTTAATTCATCTCACAGAGTTACATCTTTCCCTTCAAGAAGCCTTTCGCTAAGGATGTTCTTGTGGAATTGGCAAAGGGGTATTTGGAAGCCCACAGACGGCTATGGTGCAAGAGGAAATATCTTCCGTTCAAAACTGGAAAGAAGCTTTCTGAGAAACTGCTCTGTTTTCCGTTAATTCATCTCACAGAGTTACATCTTTCCCTTTAAGAAGCCTTTCACTAAGGCTGTTCTTGTGGAATTGGCAAAGGGATATTTGGAAGCCCATAGAGGGCTATGGTGAAAAAGGAAATATCTTCCGTTCAAAACTGGAAAGAAGCTTTCTGAGAAACTGCTCTGTGTTCTGTTAATTCATCTCACAGAGTTACATCTTTCCCTTCAAGAAGCCTTTCGCTAAGGCTGTTCTTGTGGAATTGGCAAAGGGATATTTGGAAGCCCACAGACGGCTATGGTGCAAGAGGAAATATCTGCCGTTCAAAACTGGAAAGAAGATTTCTGAGAAACTGCTCTGTGTTCTGTTAATTCATCTCACAGAGTTACATCTTTCCCTTCAAGAAGCCTTTCGCTAAGGCTGTTCTTGTGGAATTGGCAAAGGGATATTTGGAAGCCCATAGAGGGCTATGGTGAAAAAGGAAATATCTTCCGTTCAAAATTGGAAAGAAGCTTTCTGAGAAACTGCTCTGTGTTCTGTTAATTCATCTCACAGAGTTACATCTTTCCCTTCAAGAAGCGTTTCGCTAAGGCTGTTCTTGTGGAATTGGCAAAGGGATATTTGGAAGCCCATAGAGGGCTATGGTGAAAAAGGAAATATCTTCCGTTCAAAACTGGAAAGAAGCTTTCTGAGAAACTGCTCTGTGTTCTGTTAATTCATCTCACAGAGTTACATCTTTCCCTTCAAGAAGCCTTTCGCTAAGGATGTTCTTGTGGAATTGGCAAAGGGGTATTTGGAAGCCCCCAGACGGCTATGGTGCAAGAGGAAATATCTTCCGTTCAAAACTGGAAAGAAGCTTTCTGAGAAACTGCTCTGTGTTCTGTTAATTCATCTCACAGAGTTACATCTTTCCCTTTAAGAAGCCTTTCGCTAAGGCTGTTCTTGTGGAATTGGCAAAGGGATATTTGGAAGCCCATAGAGGGCTATGCTGAAAAAGGAAATATCTTCCGTTCAAAACTGGAAAGAAGCTTTCTGAGAAACTGCTCTGTGTTCTGTTAATTCATCTGACAGAGTTACATCTTTCCCTTCAAGAGGCCTTTCGCTAAGGATGATCTTGTGGAATAGGCAAAGGGGTATTTGGAAGCCCATAGAGGGCTATGCTGAAAAAGGAAATATCTTCCGTTCAAAACTGGAAAGAAGCTTTCTGAGAAACTGCTCTGTGATCTGTTAATTCATCTCACAGAGTTACAATTTTCCGTTAAAGAAGCCTTTCACTAAGGCTGTTATGGTGGAATTGGCAAAGTGATATTTGGAATCCCATAGAGGTCTATATTGAAAAAGGAAATATCTTCCGTTCAAAACTGGAAAGAAGCTTTCTGAGAAACTGCTCTGTGTTCTGTTAATTCATCTCACAGAGTTACATCTTTCCCTTCAAGAAGCCTTTCGCTAAGGCTGTTCTTGCGGAATTGGCAAAGGGATATTTGGAGGCCCGTAGAGGGCTATGGTGAAAAAGGAAATATCTTCCGTTCAAAACTGGAAAGAAGCTTTCTGAGAAACTGCTCTGTGTTCTGTTAATCCATCTCACAGAGTTACATCTTTCCCTTCAAGATGCCTTTCGCTAAGGCTGTTCTTGTGGAATTGGCAAAGGGATATTTGGAAGCCCATAGAGGGCTATGGTGAAAAAGGAAATATCTTCCGTTCAGAACTGGAAAGAAGCTTTCTGAGAAACTGCTCTGTGTTCTGTTAATTCCTCTCACAGAGTTACATCTTTCCCTTCAAGAAGCCTTTCGCTAAGGCTGTTCTTGTGGAATTGGCAAAGGGATATTTGGAAGCCCATAGAGGGCTATGGTGAAAAAGGAAATATCTTCCGTTCAAAACTGGAAAGAAGCTTTCTGAGAAACTGCTCTGTGTTCTGTTAATTCATCTCACAGAGTTACATCTTTCCCTTCAAGAAGCCTTTCGCGAAGGCTGTTCTTGTGGAATTGGCAAAGGGATATTTGGAAGCCCATACAGGGCTATGGTGAAAAAGGAAATATCTTTCGTTCAAAACTGGAAAGAAGGTTTCTGAGAAACTGCTCTGTGTTCTGTTAATTCATCTCACAGAGTTACATCTTTCCCTTCATGAAGCCTCTCGCTAAGGCTGTTCTTGTGGAATTGGCAAAGGGACATTTGGAAGCCCATAGAGGGCTATGGTGAAAAAGGAACTATCTTCCGTTCAAAACTGGAAAGAAGCTTTCTGAGAAACTGCTCTGTGTTCTGTTAATTCATCTCACAGAGTTACATCTTTCCCTTCAAGAAGCCTTTCGCTAACGCTGTTCTTGTGGAATTGGCAAAGGGATATTTGGAACCCCTAGAGGGCTATGGTGAAAAAGGAAATATCTTCCGTTCAAAACTGGAAAGAAGCTTTCTGAGAAACTGCTCTGTGTTCTGTTAATTCATCTCACAGGATTACATCTTTCCCTTCAAGAAGCTTTTCGCGAAGGCTGTTCTTGTGGAATTGGCAAAGGGATATTTGGAAGCCCATAGAGGGCTATGGTGAAAAAGGAAATATCTTTCGTTCAAAACTGGAAAGAAGCTTTCTGAGAAACTGCTCTGTGTTCTGTTAATTCATCTCACAGAGTTTCATCTTTCCCTTCATGAAGCCTCTCGCTAAGTCTGTTCTTGTGGAATTGGCAAAGGGATATTTGGAAGCCCATAGAGGGCTATGGTGAAAAAGGAACTATCTTCCGTTCAAAACTGGAAAGAAGCTTTCTGAGAAACTGCTCTGTGTTCTGTTAATTCATCTCACAGAGTTACATCTTTCCCTTCAAGAAGCCTTTCTCTAAGGCTGTTCTTGTGGAATTGGCAAAGGGATATTTGGAAGCCCATAGAGGGCTATGGTGAAAAAGGAAATATCTTCCATTCAAAACTGGAAAGAAGCTTTCTGAGAAACTGCTCTGTGTTCTGTTAATTCATCTCACAGAGTTACATCTTTCCCTTCAAGAAGCCTTTCGCTAAGGCTGTTCTTGTGGAATTGGCAAAGGGATATTTGGAAGCCCATAGAGGGCTATGGTGAAAAAGGAAATATCTTCCGTTCAAAACTGGAAAGAAGCTTTCTGAGAAACTGCTCTGTGTTCTGTTAATTCATCTCACAGAGTTACATCTTTCCCTTCAAGAAGCCTTTCGCGAAGGCTGTTCTTGTGGAATTGGCAAAGGGATATTTGGAAGCCCATACAGGGCTATGGTGAAAAAGGAAATATCTTTCGTTCAAAACTGGAAAGAAGCTTTCTGAGAAACTGCTCTGTGTTCTGTTAATTCATCTCACAGAGTTACATCTTTCCCTTCATGAAGCCTCTCGCTAAGGCTGTTCTTGTGGAATTGGCAAAGGGATATTTGGAAGCCCATAGAGGGCTATGGTGAAAAAGGAACTATCTTCCGTTCAAAACTGGAAAGAAGCTTTCTGAGAAACTGCTCTGTGTTCTGTTAATTCATCTCACAGAGTTACATCTTTCCCTTCAAGAAGCCTTTCGCTAAGGCTGTTCTTGTGGAATTGGCAAAGGGATATTTGGAAGCCCATAGAGGGCTATGGTGAAAAAGTAAATATCTTCCATTCAAAACTGGAAAGAAGCTTTCTGAGAAACTGCTCTGTGTTCTGTTAATTCATCTCACAGAGTTACATCTTTCCCTTCAAGAAGCCTTTCGCTAAGGCTGTTCTTGCGGAATTGGCAAAGGGATATTTGGAGGCCCGTAGAGGGCTATGGTGAAAAAGGAAATATCTTCCGTTCAAAACTGGAAAGAAGCTTTCTGAGAAACTGCTCTGTGTTCTGTTAATCCATCTCACAGAGTTACATCTTTCCCTTCAAGATGCCTTTCGCTAAGGCTGTTCTTGTGGAATTGGCAAAGGGATATTTGGAAGCCCATAGAGGGCTATGGTGAAAAAGGAAATATCTTCCGTTCAGAACTGGAAAGAAGCTTTCTGAGAAACTGCTCTGTGTTCTGTTAATTCCTCTCACAGAGTTACATCTTTCCCTTCAAGAAGCCTTTCGCTAAGGCTGTTCTTGTGGAATTGGCAAAGGGATATTTGGAAGCCCATAGAGGGCTATGGTGAAAAAGGAACTATCTTCCGTTCAAAACTGGAAAGAAGCTTTCTGAGAAACTGCTCTGTGTTCTGTTAATTCATCTCACAGAGTTACATCTTTCCCTTCAAGAAGCCTTTCGCTAAGGCTGTTCTTGTGGAATTGGCAAAGGGATATTTGGAAGCCCATAGAGGGCTATGGTGAAAAAGGAAATATCTTCCATTCAAAACTGGAAAGAAACTTTCTGAGAAACTGCTCTGTGTTCTGTTAATTCATCTCACAGAGTTACATCTTTCCCTTCAAGAAGCCTTTCGCTAAGGCTGTTCTTGTGGAATTGGCAAAGGGATATTTGGAAGCCCATAGAGGGCTATGGTGAAAAAGGAAATATCTTCCGTTCAAAACTGGAAAGAAGCTTTCTGAGAAACTGCTCTGTGTTCTGTTAATTCATCTCACAGAGTTACATCTTTCCCTTCAAGAAGCCTTTCGCGAAGGCTGTTCTTGTGGAATTGGCAAAGGGATATTTGGAAGCCCATACAGGGCTATGGTGAAAAAGGAAATATCTTTCGTTCAAAACTGGAAAGAAGCTTTCTGAGAAACTGCTCTGTGTTCTGTTAATTCATCTCACAGAGTTACATCTTTCCCTTCATGAAGCCTCTCGCTAAGGCTGTTCTTGTGGAATTGGCAAAGGGATATTTGGAAGCCCATAGAGGGCTATGGTGAAAAAGGAACTATCTTCCGTTCAAAACTGGAAAGAAGCTTTCTGAGAAACTGCTCTGTGTTCTGTTAATTCATCTCACAGAGTTACATCTTTCCCTTCAAGAAGCCTTTCGCTAAGGCTGTTCTTGTGGAATTGGCAAAGGGATATTTGGAAGCCCATAGAGGGCTATGGTGAAAAAGGAAATATCTTCCATTCAAAACTGGAAAGAAGCTTTCTGAGAAACTGCTCTGTGTTCTGTTAATTCATCTCACAGAGTTACATCTTTCCCTTCAAGAAGCCTTTCGCTAAGGCTGTTCTTGTGGAATTGGCAAAGGGATATTGGGAAGCCCATAGAGGGCTATGGTGAAAAAGGAAATATCTTCCGTACAAAACTGGAAAGAAGCTTTCTGAGAAACTGCTCTGTGTTCTGTTAATTCATCTCACAGAGTTACATCTTTCCCTTCAAGAAGCCTTTCGCTAAGGCTGTTCTTGTGGAATTGGCAAAGGGTTATTTGGAAGCCCATAGAGGGCTATGGTGAAAAAGGAAATATCTTCCGTTCAAAACTGGAAAGAAGCTTTCTGAGAAACTGCTCTGTGTTCTGTTAATTCATCTCACAGAGTTACATCTTTCCCTTCAAGAAGCCTTTCGCTAAGGCTGTTCTTGTGGAATTGGCAAAGGGATATTTGGAAACCCATAGAGGGCTATGGTGAAAAAGGAAATATCTTCCGTTCAAAACTGGAAAGAAGCTTTCTGAGAAACTGCTCTGTGTTCTGTTAATTCATCTCACAGAGTTACATCTTTCCCTTCAAGAAGTCTTTCGCTCAGGCTGTTCTTGTGGAATTGGCAAAGGGATATTTGGAAGCCCATAGAGGGCTATGGTGAAGAAGGAAATATCTTCCGTTCAAAACTGGAAAGAAGCTTTCTGTGAAACTGCTCTGTGTTCTGTTAATTCATCTCACAGAGTTACATCTTTCCCTTCAAGAAGCCTTTCGCTAATGCTGTTCTTGTGGAATTGGCAAAGGAATATTTGGAAGCACATAGAGGGCTATGGTGAAAAAGGAAATATCTTCCGTTCAAAACTGGAAAGAAGCTTTCTGAGAAACTGCTCTGTGTTTTGTTAATTCATCTCACAGAGTTACATCTTTCCCTTCAAGAAGCTTTTCGCTAAGGCTGTTCTTGTGGAATTGGCAAAGGGATATTTGGAAGCCCATAGAGGGCTATTGTGAAAAAGGAAATATCTTCCGTTCAAAACTGGAAAGAAGCTGTCTGAGAAACTGCTCTGTGTTATGTTAATTCATCTCACAGAGTTACATCTTTTCCTTCAAGAAGCCTTTCGCTAAGGATGTTCTTGTGCAATTGGCAAAGGGATATTTGGAAACCCATAGAGGGCTATGGTGAAAAAGGAAATATCTTCCGTTCAAAACTGGAAAGAAGCTTTCTGAGAAACTGCTCTGTGTTCTGTTAATTCATCTCACAGAGTTACATCTATCCCTTCGAGAAGCCTTTCGCTAAGGCTGTTCTTGTGGAATTGGCAAAGGGATATTTGGAAGCCCATAGAGGGCTATGGTGAAAAAGGAAATATCTTCCGTTCAAAACTGGAAAGAAGCTTTCTGAGAAACTGCTCTGTGTTCTGTTAATTCATCTCACAGAGTTACATCTTTCCCTTCAAGAAGCCTTTCGCTAAGGCTGTTCTTCTGGAATTGGAAAAGGGATATTTGGAAGCCCATAGAGGGCTATGGTGAAAAAGGAAATATCTTCCGTTCAAAACTGGAAAGAAGCTTTCTGAGAAACTGCTCTGTGTTCTGTTAATTCATCTCACAGAGTTACATCTTTCCCTTCAAGAAGCCTTTCCCTAAGGCTGTTCTTGTGGAATTGGCAAAGTGATATTTGGAAGCCCATAGAGGTCTAACGTGAAAAAGGAAATATCTTCCGTTCAAAACTGGAAAGAAGCATTCTGAGAAACTGCTCTGTGTTCTGTTAATTCATCTCAAAGAGTTACATCTTTTCCTTCAAGAAGCCTTCCGCTAAGGCTGTTCTTGTGGAATTGGCAAAGGGATATTTGGAAGCCCACAGACGGCTATGGTGCAAGAGGAAATATCTTCCGTTCAAAACTGGAAAGAAGCTTTCTGAGAAACTGCTCTGTGTTCTGTAATTCATCTCACAGAGTTACATCTTTCCCTTCAAGAAGTCTTTCGCTAAGGCTGTTCTTGTGGAATTGGCAAAGGTATATTTGGAAGCCCACAGCCGGCTATGGTGCAAGAGGAAATATCTTCCGCTCAAAAATGGAAAGAAGCATTCTGAGAAACTCCTCTGTGTTCTGTTAATGCATCTCACAGAGTTAAATCTTTCCTTTCAAGAAGCCTTTTGCTAAGGCTGTTCTTGTGAAATTGGCAAAGGGATATTTGGTAGCCCATAGAGGGCTATGGTGAAAAAGGAAATATCTTCCGTTCAAAACTGGAAAGAAGCTTTCTGAGAAACTGCTCTGTGTTCTGTCAATTCATCTCACAGAGTTACATCTTTCCCTTCAAGAAGCCTTTCGCTAAGGCTGTTCTTTTACATTTGGCAAAGGGATATTTGGAAGTCCATAGAGGGCTATGGTGAAAAAGGAAATATCTTCCGTTCAAAACTGGAAAGAAACTTTTTGAGAAACTGCTCTGTGTTCTGTTAATTCATCTCACAGAGTTACATTTTCCCGTTCAAGAAGCCTTTCGCTAACGCTGTTCTTGTGGAATTGGCAAAGGGATATTTGGAAGCCCATAGAGGGCTAGGGTGAAAAAGGAAATATCTTCCGTTAAAAACTGGAAAGAACCTTTCTGAGAAACTGCTCTGTGTTCTGTTAATTCATCTCACAGAGTTACATCTTTCCCTTCAAGAAGCCTTTCCCTAAGGCTGTTCTTGTGGATTTGGCAAAGGGATATTTGGAAATCCCTAGAGGGCTATGGTGAAAAAGGAAATATCCTCCGTTCAAAACTGGAAGGAAGCTTTCTGAGAAACTGATCTGTATTCTGTTAATTCATCTCACAGAGTTACATTTTTCCGTTCAAGAAGCCTTTCGCTAAGGCTGTTCTGGTGGAATTGGCAAAGGGATATTTGGAAGCCCATAGAGGGCTATGGTGAAAAAGGAAATATCTTCCGTTCAAAACTGGAAAGAAGCTTTCTGAGAAACTGCTCTGTGTTCTGTTAATTCATCTCACAGAGTTACATCTTTCCCTTCAAGAAGCCTTTCGCTAAGGCTGTTCTTGTGGAATTGGCAAAGGGATATTTGGAAGCCCATAGAGGGCTATGCTGAAAAAGGAAATATCTTCTGTCCAAAACTGGAAAGAAGCTTTCTGAGAAACTGCTCTGTGTTCTGTTAATTCATCTCACAGAGTTACATCTTTTCCTTCAAGAAGCCATTCGCTAAGGATGTTCTTGTGGAATTGGCAAAGGGGTATTGGGAAGCCCATAGAGGGCTATGCTGAAAAAGGAAATATCTTCCGTTCAAAACTGGAAAGAAGCTTTCTGAGAAACTGCTCTTTGTTCTGTTAATTCATCTCACAGAGTTACATCTTTCCCTTCAAGGAGCCTTTCGCTAAGGTTGTTCTTGTGGAATTGGCAAAGGGATATTTGGAAGCCCACAGACGGCCATGGTGCAAGAGGAAATATCTTCCGTTCAAAACTGGAAACAAGTTTTCTGAGAAACTGCTCTGTGTTCTGTTAATGCATCTCACAGAGTTACATCTTTCCCTTCAAGAATCCTTTTGCTAAGGCTGTTCTTGTGGAATTGGCAAAGGGATATTTGGAAGCCCATAGAGGGCTATGGTGAAAAAGGAAATATCTTCCGTTCAAAACTGGAAAGAAGCTTTCTGAGAAACTGCTCTGTGTTCTGTTAATTCATCTCACAGAGTTACATCTTTCCCTTCAAGAAGCCTTTCGCTAAGGCTGTTCTTGTGGAATTGGCAAAGGGATATTTGGAAGCCCACAGACGGCTATGGTGCAAGAGGAAGTATCTTCCGTTCAAAACTGGAAAGAAGATTTCTGAGAAACTGCTCTGTGTTCTGTTAATTCATCTCACAGAGTTACATCTTTCCCTTCAAGAAGCCTTTCGCTAAGGCTGTTCTTGTGGATTTGACAAAGGGGTATTTGGAACTCCATAGAGGGCTATGGTGAAAAAAGCAATATATTCCGTTCAAAACTGGAAAGAAGCTTTCTGAGAAACTGCTCTGTGATCTGTTAATTCATCTCACAGAGTTACAATTTTCCGTTAAAGAAGCCTTTCGCTAAGGCTGTTCTGGTGGAATTGGCAAAGTGATATTTGGAAGCCCATAGAGGTCTATATTGAAAAAGGAAATATCTTCCGTTCAAAACTGGAAAGAAGCTTTCTGAGAAACTGCTCTGTGTTCTGTTAATTCATCTCACAGAGTTACATCTTTCCCTTCAAGAAGCCTTTCGCTAAGGCTGTTCTTGTGGAATTGGCAAAGGGATATTTGGAAGCCCATAGAGGGCTATGGTGAAAAAGGAAATATCTTCCGTTCAAACCTGGAGAGAAGTTTTCTGAGAAACTGTTCTGTGTTCTGTGAATTCATCTCACAGAGTTACATCTTTCCCTTCAAGAAGCTTTTCGCTAAGGCTGTTCTTGTGGAATTGGAAAAGGGATATTTGGAAGCCCATAGAGGGCTATGGTGAAAAAGGAAATATCTTCCGTTCAAAACTGGAAAGAAGCTTTCTGAGAAACTGCTCTGTGTTCTGTTAATTCATCTCACAGAGTTACATCTTTCCCTTCAAGAAGCCTTTCGCTAAGGCTGTTCTTGTGGAATTGGCAAAGGGATATTTGGAAGCCCTACAGAGGGCTATGGTGAAAAAGGAAATATCTTCCGTTCAAAACTGGAAAGAAGCTTTCTGAGAAACTGCTCTGTGTTCTGTTAATTCATCTCACAGAGTTACATCTTTCCCTTCAAGAAGCCTTTCGCTAAGGCTGTTCTTGTGGAATTGGCAAAGGGATATTTGGAAGCCCATAGAGGGCTATGCTGAAAAGGGAAATATCTTCCGTTCAAAACTGGAAGGAAGCTTTCTGAGAAACTGCTCTGTGTTCTGTTAATTCATCTCACAGAGTTACATCTTTCCCTTCAAGAAGCCTTTCGCTAAGGCTGTTCTTGTGGATTTGGCAAAGGGATATTTGGAAGTCCCTAGAGGGCTATGGTGAAAAAGGAAAAATCCTCCGTTCAAAACTGGAAAGAAGCTTTCTGAGAAACTGCTCTGTATTCTGTTAATTCATCTCACAGAGTTTCATCTTTCCCTTCAAGGAGCCTTACGCTAAGGCTGTTCTTGTGGAATTGGAAAAGGTATATTTGGAAGCCCATAGAGGGCTAGGCTGAAAAAGGAAATATTTTCCTTTCAAAACTGGAAAGAAGCTTTCTGAGAAACTGCTCTGTGTTCTGTTAATTCATGTCACAGAGTTACATCTTTCCCTTCAAGAAGCCTTTCGCTAAGGCTGTTCTTGTGGAATTGGCAAAGGGATATTTCGAAGCCCATAGAGGGCTATGGTGAAAAAGGAAATATCTTCCGTTCAAAACTGGAAAGAAGCTTTCTGAGAAACTGCTCTGTGTTCTGTTAATTCATCTAACAGAGTTACATCTTTCCCTTCAAGGAGCCTTTCGCTAAGGTTGTTCTTGTGGAATGGGTAAAGGGATATTTGGAAGCCCATAGAGGGCTATGGTGAAAAAGGAAATATCTTCCGTTCAAAACTGGAAAGAAGCTTTCTGAGAAACTGCTCTGTGTTCTGTTAATTCATCTCACAGAGTTACATCTTTCCCTTCAAGAAGCCTTTCGCTAAGGCTGTTCTTGTGGAATTGGCAAAGGGATATTTGGAAGCCCACAGACGGCTATGGTGCAAGAGGAAATATCTTCCATTCACAACTGGAAAGAAGCTTTCTGAGAAACTGCTCTGTGTTCTGTTAATTCATCTCACAGAGTTACATCTTTCCCTTCAAGAAGCCTTTCGCTAAGGCTGTTCTTGTGGAATTGGCAAAGGGATATTTGGAAGCCCATAGAGGGCTATGCTGAAAAAGGAAATATCTTCCGTTCAAAACTGGAAAGAAGCTTTCTGAGAAACTGCTCTGTGTTCTGTTAATTCATCTCACAGAGTTACATCTTTCCCTTCAAGAAGCCTTTCGCTAAGGCTGTTCTTGTGGAATTGGCAAAGGGATATTTGGAAGCCCACAAACGGCTATGGTGCAAGAGGAAATATCTTCCGTTCAAAACTGGAAAGAAGATTTCTGAGAAACTGCTCTGTGTTCTGTTAATTCATCTCACAGAGTTACATCTTTCCCTTCAAGAAGCCTTTCGCTAAGGCTGTTCTTGTGGAATTGGCAAAGGGATATTTGGAAGCCCATAGAGGGCTATGGTGAAAAAGGAAATATCTTCCGTTCAAAATTGGAAAGAAGCTTTCTGAGAAACTGCTCTGTGTTCTGTTAATTCATCTCACAGAGTTACATCTTTCCCTTCAAGAAGCGTTTCGCTAAGGCTGTTCTTGTGGAATTGGCAAAGGGATATTTGGAAGCCCATAGAGGGCTATGGTGAAAAAGGAAATATCTTCCGTTCAAAACTGGAAAGAAGCTTTCTGAGAAACTGCTCTGTGTTCTGTTAATTCATCTCACAGAGTTACATCTTTCCCTTCAAGAAGCCTTTCGCTAAGGATGTTCTTGTGGAATTGGCAAAGGGGTATTTGGAAGCCCCCAGACGGCTATGGTGCAAGAGGAAATATCTTCCGTTCAAAACTGGAAAGAAGCTTTCTGAGAAACTGCTCTGTGTTCTGTTAATTCATCTCACAGAGTTACATCTTTCCCTTTAAGAAGCCTTTCGCTAAGGCTGTTCTTGTGGAATTGGCAAAGGGATATTTGGAAGCCCATAGAGGGCTATGCTGAAAAAGGAAATATCTTCCGTTCAAAACTGGAAAGAAGCTTTCTGAGAAACTGCTCTGTGTTCTGTTAATTCATCTGACAGAGTTACATCTTTCCCTTCAAGAGGCCTTTCGCTAAGGATGATCTTGTGGAATAGGCAAAGGGGTATTTGGAAGCCCATAGAGGGCTATGCTGAAAAAGGAAATATCTTCCGTTCAAAACTGGAAAGAAGCTTTCTGAGAAACTGCTCTGTGATCTGTTAATTCATCTCACAGAGTTACAATTTTCCGTTAAAGAAGCCTTTCACTAAGGCTGTTATGGTGGAATTGGCAAAGTGATATTTGGAATCCCATAGAGGTCTATATTGAAAAAGGAAATATCTTCCGTTCAAAACTGGAAAGAAGCTTTCTGAGAAACTGCTCTGTGTTCTGTTAATTCATCTTACAGAGTTACATCTTTCCCTTCAAGAAGCCTTTCGCTAAGGCTGTTCTTGTGGAATTGGCAAAGGGATATTTGGAAGCCCATAGAGGGCTATGCTGAAAAAGGAAATATCTTCCGTTCAAACCTGGAGAGAAGTTTTCTGAGAAACTGTTCTGTGTTCTGTGAATTCATCTCACAGAGTTACATCTTTCCCTTCAAGAAGCTTTTCGCTAAGGCTGTTCTTGTGGAATCGGAAAAGGTATATTTGGAAGCCCATAGAGGGCTATGGTGAAAAAGGAAATATCTTCCGTTCAAAACTGGAAAGAAGCTTTCTGAGAAACTGCTCTGTGTTCTGTTAATTCATCTCACAGAGTTACATCTTTCCCTTCAAGGAGCCTTACGCTAAGGCTGTTCTTGTGGAATTGGAAAAGGTATATTTGGAAGCCCATAGAGGGCTATGCTGAAAAAGGAAATATCTTCCGTTCAAAACTGGAAACAAGGTTTCTGAGAAACTGCTCTGTGTTCTGTTAATTCATCTCACAGAGTTACATCTTTCCCTTCAAGAAGCCTTTCCCTAAGGCTGTTCTTGTGGAATTGGCAAAGTGATATTTGGAAGCCCATAGAGGTCTAACGTGAAAAAGGAAATATCTTCCTTTAAAAACTGGAAAGAAGCATTCTGAGAAACTGCTCTGTGTTCTGTTAATTCATCTCACAGAGTTACATCTTTTCCTTCAAGAAGCCTTCCGCTAAGGCTGTTCTTGTGGAATTGGCAAAGGGATATTTGGAAGCCCACAGACGGCTATGGTGCAAGAGGAAATATCTTCCGTTCAAAACTGGAAAGAAGCTTTCTGAGAAACTGCTCTGTGTTCTGTAATTCATCTCACAGAGTTACATCTTTCCCTTCAAGAAGTCTTTCGCTAAGGCTGTTCTTGTGGAATTGGCAAAGGTATATTTGGAAGCCCACAGACGGCTACGGTGCAAGAGGAAATATCTTCCGTTCAAAAATGGAAAGAAGCATTCTGAGAAACTCCTCTGTGTTCTGTTAATGCATCTCACAGAGTTAAATCTTTCCTTTCAAGAAGCCTTTTGCTAGGGCTGTTCTTGTGGAATTGGCAAAGGGATATTTGGAAGCCCATAGAGGGCTATGGTGAAAAAGGAAATATCTTCCGTTCAAAACTGGGAAGAAGCTTTTTGAGAAAGTGCTCTGTGTTCTGTTAATTCATCTCACAGAGTTACATTTTTCCGTTCAAGAAGCCTTTCGCTAACGCTGTTCTTGTGGAATTGGCAAAGGGATATTTGGAAGCCCTTAGAGGGCTAGGGTGAAAAAGGAAATATCTTCCGTTCAAAACTGGAAAGAACCTTTCTGAGAAACTGCTCTGTGTTCTGTTAATTCATCTCACAGAGTTACATCTTTCCCTTCAAGAAGCCTTTCGCTAAGGCTGTTCTTGTGGATTTGGCAAAGGGATATTTGGAAGTCCCTAGAGGGCTATGGTGAAAAAGGAAATATCCTCCGTTCAAACCTGGAAAGAAGCTTTCTGAGAAACTGCTCTGTATTCTGTTAATTCATCTCACAGTGTTACATTTTTCCGTTCAAGAAGCCTTTCGCTAAGGCTGTTCTGGTGGAATTGGCAATGTGATATTTGGAAGCCCATAGAGGGCTACGGTGAAAAAGGAAATACCTTCCGTTCAAAACTGGAAAGAAGCTTTCTGAGAAACTGCTCTGTGTTCTGTTATTTCATCTCACAGAGTTACATCTTTTCCTTCAAGAAGCCTTCCGCTAAGGCTGTTCTTGTGGAATTGGCAAAGGGATATTTGGAAGCCCACAGACGGCTATGGTGCAAGAGGAAATATCTTCCGTTCAAAACTGGAAAGAAGCTTTCTGAGAAACTGCTCTGTGTTCTGTTAATTGATCTCACAGAGTTACATCCTTCCCTTCAAGAAGCCTTTCACTAAGGTTGTTCTTGTGGAATTGGCAAAGGGATATTTGGAAGCCCATAAAGGGCTACGGTGAAAAAGGAAATATGTTCCGTTCAAAACTGGAAAGAAGCATTCTGAGAAACTGCTCTGTGTTCTGTCAATTCATCTCACAGAGTTACATCTTTCCCTTCAAGAAGCCTTTCGCTAAGACTGTTCTTGTGGATTTGGCAAAGGGATATTTTGAAGTCCCTAGAGGGCTATGGTGAAAAAGGAAATATCCTCCTTTCAAAACTGGAAAGAAGCTTTCTGAGAAACTGCTCTGTATTCTGTTAATTCATCTCACAGAGTTACATTTTTCCGTTCAAGAATCCTTTCGCTAAGGCTGTTCTGGTGGAATTGGCAAAGTGATATTTGGAAGCCCATAGAGTGCTATGGTGAAAAAGGAAATATCTTCCGTTCAAAACTGGAAGGAAGCTTTCTGAGAATCTTCTCTATGTTCTGTTAATTCATCTTACAGAGTTTCATCTTTCCCTTCAAGAAGGCTTTCGCTAAGGCTGTTCTTGTGGAATTGGCAAAGGGATATTTGGAAGCCCATAGAGGGCTATGGTGAAAAAGGAAATGTCTTCCGTCCAAACCTGGAGAGAAACTTTCTGAGAAACTGTTCTGTGTTCTGTTAATTCATCTCACAGAGTTACATCTTTCCCTTCAAGAAGCCTTTCGCTAAGGCTGTTCTTGTGGAATTGGCAAAGGGATATTTAGAAGGCCATAGAGGGCTATTGTGAAAAAGGAAATATCTTCCGTTCAAAACTGGAAAGAAGCTTTCTGAGAAACTGCTCTGTGTTCTGTTAATTCATCTCACAGAGTTACATCTTTCCCTTCAAGGAGCCTTTCGCTAAGGCTGTTCTTGTGGAATTGGCAATGGGATATTTGGAAGCCCATAGAGGGCTATGGTGAAAAAGGAAATATCTTCCGTTCAAAATTGGAAAGAAGCTTTCTGAGAAACTGCTCTGTGTTCTGTTAATTCATCTCACAGAGTTACATCTTTCCCTTCAAGAAGCCTTTCGCTAATGCTGTTCTTGTGGATTTGACAAAGGGATATTTGGAAGTCCATAGAGGGCTATGGTGAAAAAAGCAATATCTTCCGTTCAAAACTGGAAAGAAGCTTTCTGAGAAACTTCTCTGTGTTCTGTTAATTCATCTCACAGAGTTATATCTTTCCCTTCAAGAAGCCTTTCGCTAAGGCTGTTCTTGTGGATTTGGCAAAAGGATATTTGGAAGTCCATAGAGGGCTATGGTGAAAAAGGAAATATCTTCCGTTCAAAACTGGAAAGAAGCTTTCTGAGAAACTACTCTGTGTTGTGTTAATTCATCTCACAGAGTTACATTTTTCCGTTCAAGAAGCCTTTCGCTAAGGCTGTTCTTGTGGAATTGGCAAAGGGATATTTGGAAGCCCATAGAGGGCTATGGTGAAAAAGGAAATATCTTCCGTTCAAAACTGGAAAGAAGCTTTCTGAGAAACTGCTCTGTGTTCTGTTAATTCATCTCACAGAGTTACATCTTTCCCTTCAAGGAGCCTTTCGCTAAGGTTGTTCTTGTGGAATTGGTAAAGGGATATTTGGAAGCCCATAGAGGGCTATCGTGAAAAAGGAAATATCTTCCGTTCAAAACTGGAAAGAAGCTTTCTGAGAAACTGCTCTGTGTTCTGTTAATTCATCTCACAGAGTTACATCTTTCCCTTCAAGAAGCCTTTCGCTAAGGCTGTTCTTGTGGAATTGGCAAAGGGATATTTGGAAGCCCATAGAGGGCTATGGTGAAAAAGGAAATATCTTCCGTTCAAAACTGGAAAGAAGCTTTCTGAGAAACTGCTCTGTGTTCTGTTAATTCATCTCACAGAGTTACATCTTTCCCTTCAAGGAGCCTTTCGCTAAGGTTGTTCTTGTGGAAATGGCAAAGGGATATTTGGAAGCCCACAGACGGCTATGGTGCAAGAGGAAATATCTTCCGTTCAAAACTGGAAACAAGGTTTCTGAGAAACTGCTCTGTGTTCTGTTAATTCATCTCACAGAGTTATATCTTTCCCTTCAAGAATCCTTTTGCTAAGGCTGTTCTTGTGGAATTGGCAAAGGGATATTTGGAAGCCCATAGAGAGCTATGGTGAAAAAGGAAATATCTTCCGTTCAAAACTGGAAAGAAGCTTTCTGAGAAACTGTTCTGTGTTCTGTTAATTCATCTCACAGAGTTACATCTTTCCCTTCAAGAAGCCTTTCGCTAAGGCTGTTCTTGTGGAATTGGCAAAGGGATATTTGGAAGCCCACAGACAGCTATGGTGCAAGAGGAAATATCTTCCGTTCAAAACTGGAAAGAAGCTTTCTGAGAAACTGCTCTGCGTTCTGTTAATTCATCTCACAGAGTTACATCTTTCCCTTTAAGAAGCCTTTCGCTAAGGCTGTTCTTGTGGAATTGGCAAAGGGATATTTGGAAGCCCATAGAGGGCTATGGTGAAAAAGGAAATATCTTCCGTTCAAAACTGGAAAGAAGCTTTCTGAGAAACTGCTCTGTGTTCTGTTAATTCATCTCACAGAGTTACATCTTTCCCTTCAAGAAGCCTTTCGCTAAGGATGTTCTTGTGGAATTGGCAAAGGGGTATTTGGAAGCCCACAGACGGCTATGGTGCAAGAGGAAATATCTTCCGTTCAAAACTGGAAAGAAGCTTTCTGAGAAACTGCTCTGTGTTCTGTTAATTCATCTCACAGAGTTACATCTTTCCCTTTAAGAAGCCTTTCGCTAAGGCTGTTCTTGTGGAATTGGCAAAGGGATATTTGGAAGCCCATAGAGGGCTATGCTTAAAAAGGAAATATCTTCCGTTCAAAACTGGAAAGAAGCTTTCTGAGAAACTGCTCTGTGTTCTGTTAATTCGTCTCACAGAGTTACATATTTCCCTTCAAGAAGCCTTTCGCTAAGGCTGTTCTTGTGGATTTGGCAAAGGGATATTTGGAAGTCCATAGAGGGCTATGGTGAAAAAGGAAATATCTTCCGTTCAAAACTGGAAAGAAGCTTTCTGAGAAACTACTCTGTGTTGTGTTAATTCATCTCACAGAGTTACATTTTTCCGTTCAAGAAGCCTTTCGCTAAGGCTGTTCTTGTGGAATTGGCAAAGGGATATTTGGAAGCCCATAGAGGGCTATCTTGAAAAAGGAATATCTACCTTTCAAAACTGGAAAGAAGCTTTCTGAGAAACTGCTCTGTGATCTGTTAATTCATTTCACAGAGTTACAATTTTCCGTTAAAGAAGCCTTTCGCTAACGCTGTTCTGGTGGAATTGGCAAAGTGATATTTGGAAGCCCATAGAGGTCTATATTGAAAAAGGAAATATCTTCCGTTCAAAACTGGAGAGAAGCTTTCTGAGAAACTGCTCTGTGTTCTGTTAATTCATCTCACAGAGTTACATCTTTCCCTTCAAGAATCCTTTTGCTAAGGCTGTTCTTGTGGAATGGGCAAAGGGATATTTGGAAGCCCATAGAGGGCTATGGTGAAAAAGGAAATATCTTCCGTTCAAAACTGGAAAGAAGCTTTCTGAGAAACTGCTCTGTGTTCTGTTAATTCATCTCACAGAGTTACATCTTTCCCTTCAAGAAGCCTTTCGCTAAGGCTGTTCTTGTGGAATTGGCAAAGGGATATTTGGAAGCCCACAGACGGCTACGGTGCAAGAGGAAATATCTTCCGTTCAAAAATGGAAAGAAGCATTCTGAGAAACTCCTCTGTGTTCTGTTAATGCATCTCACAGAGTTAAATCTTTCCTTTCAAGAAGCCTTTTGCTAGGGCTGTTCTTGTGGAATTGGCAAAGGGATATTTGGAAGCCCATAGAGGGCTATGGTGAAAAAGGAAATATCTTCCGTTCAAAACTGGGAAGAAGCTTTTTGAGAAAGTGCTCTGTGTTCTGTTAATTCATCTCACAGAGTTACATTTTTCCGTTCAAGAAGCCTTTCGCTAACGCTGTTCTTGTGGAATTGGCAAAGGGATATTTGGAAGCCCTTAGAGGGCTAGGGTGAAAAAGGAAATATCTTCCGTTCAAAACTGGAAAGAACCTTTCTGAGAAACTGCTCTGTGTTCTGTTAATTCATCTCACAGAGTTACATCTTTCCCTTCAAGAAGCCTTTCGCTAAGGCTGTTCTTGTGGATTTGGCAAAGGGATATTTGGAAGTCCCTAGAGGGCTATGGTGAAAAAGGAAATATCCTCCGTTCAAACCTGGAAAGAAGCTTTCTGAGAAACTGCTCTGTATTCTGTTAATTCATCTCACAGTGTTACATTTTTCCGTTCAAGAAGCCTTTCGCTAAGGCTGTTCTGGTGGAATTGGCAATGTGATATTTGGAAGCCCATAGAGGGCTACGGTGAAAAAGGAAATACCTTCCGTTCAAAACTGGAAAGAAGCTTTCTGAGAAACTGCTCTGTGTTCTGTTATTTCATCTCACAGAGTTACATCTTTTCCTTCAAGAAGCCTTCCGCTAAGGCTGTTCTTGTGGAATTGGCAAAGGGATATTTGGAAGCCCACAGACGGCTATGGTGCAAGAGGAAATATCTTCCGTTCAAAACTGGAAAGAAGCTTTCTGAGAAACTGCTCTGTGTTCTGTTAATTGATCTCACAGAGTTACATCCTTCCCTTCAAGAAGCCTTTCACTAAGGTTGTTCTTGTGGAATTGGCAAAGGGATATTTGGAAGCCCATAAAGGGCTACGGTGAAAAAGGAAATATGTTCCGTTCAAAACTGGAAAGAAGCATTCTGAGAAACTGCTCTGTGTTCTGTCAATTCATCTCACAGAGTTACATCTTTCCCTTCAAGAAGCCTTTCGCTAAGACTGTTCTTGTGGATTTGGCAAAGGGATATTTTGAAGTCCCTAGAGGGCTATGGTGAAAAAGGAAATATCCTCCTTTCAAAACTGGAAAGAAGCTTTCTGAGAAACTGCTCTGTATTCTGTTAATTCATCTCACAGAGTTACATTTTTCCGTTCAAGAATCCTTTCGCTAAGGCTGTTCTGGTGGAATTGGCAAAGTGATATTTGGAAGCCCATAGAGTGCTATGGTGAAAAAGGAAATATCTTCCGTTCAAAACTGGAAGGAAGCTTTCTGAGAATCTTCTCTATGTTCTGTTAATTCATCTTACAGAGTTTCATCTTTCCCTTCAAGAAGGCTTTCGCTAAGGCTGTTCTTGTGGAATTGGCAAAGGGATATTTGGAAGCCCATAGAGGGCTATGGTGAAAAAGGAAATGTCTTCCGTCCAAACCTGGAGAGAAACTTTCTGAGAAACTGTTCTGTGTTCTGTTAATTCATCTCACAGAGTTACATCTTTCCCTTCAAGAAGCCTTTCGCTAAGGCTGTTCTTGTGGAATTGGCAAAGGGATATTTAGAAGGCCATAGAGGGCTATTGTGAAAAAGGAAATATCTTCCGTTCAAAACTGGAAAGAAGCTTTCTGAGAAACTGCTCTGTGTTCTGTTAATTCATCTCACAGAGTTACATCTTTCCCTTCAAGGAGCCTTTCGCTAAGGCTGTTCTTGTGGAATTGGCAATGGGATATTTGGAAGCCCATAGAGGGCTATGGTGAAAAAGGAAATATCTTCCGTTCAAAATTGGAAAGAAGCTTTCTGAGAAACTGCTCTGTGTTCTGTTAATTCATCTCACAGAGTTACATCTTTCCCTTCAAGAAGCCTTTCGCTAATGCTGTTCTTGTGGATTTGACAAAGGGATATTTGGAAGTCCATAGAGGGCTATGGTGAAAAAAGCAATATCTTCCGTTCAAAACTGGAAAGAAGCTTTCTGAGAAACTTCTCTGTGTTCTGTTAATTCATCTCACAGAGTTATATCTTTCCCTTCAAGAAGCCTTTCGCTAAGGCTGTTCTTGTGGATTTGGCAAAAGGATATTTGGAAGTCCATAGAGGGCTATGGTGAAAAAGGAAATATCTTCCGTTCAAAACTGGAAAGAAGCTTTCTGAGAAACTACTCTGTGTTGTGTTAATTCATCTCACAGAGTTACATTTTTCCGTTCAAGAAGCCTTTCGCTAAGGCTGTTCTTGTGGAATTGGCAAAGGGATATTTGGAAGCCCATAGAGGGCTATGGTGAAAAAGGAAATATCTTCCGTTCAAAACTGGAAAGAAGCTTTCTGAGAAACTGCTCTGTGTTCTGTTAATTCATCTCACAGAGTTACATCTTTCCCTTCAAGGAGCCTTTCGCTAAGGTTGTTCTTGTGGAATTGGTAAAGGGATATTTGGAAGCCCATAGAGGGCTATCGTGAAAAAGGAAATATCTTCCGTTCAAAACTGGAAAGAAGCTTTCTGAGAAACTGCTCTGTGTTCTGTTAATTCATCTCACAGAGTTACATCTTTCCCTTCAAGAAGCCTTTCGCTAAGGCTGTTCTTGTGGAATTGGCAAAGGGATATTTGGAAGCCCATAGAGGGCTATGGTGAAAAAGGAAATATCTTCCGTTCAAAACTGGAAAGAAGCTTTCTGAGAAACTGCTCTGTGTTCTGTTAATTCATCTCACAGAGTTACATCTTTCCCTTCAAGGAGCCTTTCGCTAAGGTTGTTCTTGTGGAAATGGCAAAGGGATATTTGGAAGCCCACAGACGGCTATGGTGCAAGAGGAAATATCTTCCGTTCAAAACTGGAAACAAGGTTTCTGAGAAACTGCTCTGTGTTCTGTTAATTCATCTCACAGAGTTATATCTTTCCCTTCAAGAATCCTTTTGCTAAGGCTGTTCTTGTGGAATTGGCAAAGGGATATTTGGAAGCCCATAGAGAGCTATGGTGAAAAAGGAAATATCTTCCGTTCAAAACTGGAAAGAAGCTTTCTGAGAAACTGTTCTGTGTTCTGTTAATTCATCTCACAGAGTTACATCTTTCCCTTCAAGAAGCCTTTCGCTAAGGCTGTTCTTGTGGAATTGGCAAAGGGATATTTGGAAGCCCACAGACAGCTATGGTGCAAGAGGAAATATCTTCCGTTCAAAACTGGAAAGAAGCTTTCTGAGAAACTGCTCTGCGTTCTGTTAATTCATCTCACAGAGTTACATCTTTCCCTTTAAGAAGCCTTTCGCTAAGGCTGTTCTTGTGGAATTGGCAAAGGGATATTTGGAAGCCCATAGAGGGCTATGGTGAAAAAGGAAATATCTTCCGTTCAAAACTGGAAAGAAGCTTTCTGAGAAACTGCTCTGTGTTCTGTTAATTCATCTCACAGAGTTACATCTTTCCCTTCAAGAAGCCTTTCGCTAAGGATGTTCTTGTGGAATTGGCAAAGGGGTATTTGGAAGCCCACAGACGGCTATGGTGCAAGAGGAAATATCTTCCGTTCAAAACTGGAAAGAAGCTTTCTGAGAAACTGCTCTGTGTTCTGTTAATTCATCTCACAGAGTTACATCTTTCCCTTTAAGAAGCCTTTCGCTAAGGCTGTTCTTGTGGAATTGGCAAAGGGATATTTGGAAGCCCATAGAGGGCTATGCTTAAAAAGGAAATATCTTCCGTTCAAAACTGGAAAGAAGCTTTCTGAGAAACTGCTCTGTGTTCTGTTAATTCGTCTCACAGAGTTACATATTTCCCTTCAAGAAGCCTTTCGCTAAGGCTGTTCTTGTGGATTTGGCAAAGGGATATTTGGAAGTCCATAGAGGGCTATGGTGAAAAAGGAAATATCTTCCGTTCAAAACTGGAAAGAAGCTTTCTGAGAAACTACTCTGTGTTGTGTTAATTCATCTCACAGAGTTACATTTTTCCGTTCAAGAAGCCTTTCGCTAAGGCTGTTCTTGTGGAATTGGCAAAGGGATATTTGGAAGCCCATAGAGGGCTATCTTGAAAAAGGAATATCTACCTTTCAAAACTGGAAAGAAGCTTTCTGAGAAACTGCTCTGTGATCTGTTAATTCATTTCACAGAGTTACAATTTTCCGTTAAAGAAGCCTTTCGCTAACGCTGTTCTGGTGGAATTGGCAAAGTGATATTTGGAAGCCCATAGAGGTCTATATTGAAAAAGGAAATATCTTCCGTTCAAAACTGGAGAGAAGCTTTCTGAGAAACTGCTCTGTGTTCTGTTAATTCATCTCACAGAGTTACATCTTTCCCTTCAAGAATCCTTTTGCTAAGGCTGTTCTTGTGGAATGGGCAAAGGGATATTTGGAAGCCCATAGAGGGCTATGGTGAAAAAGGAAATATCTTCCGTTCAAAACTGGAAAGAAGCTTTCTGAGAAACTGCTCTGTGTTCTGTTAATTCATCTCACAGAGTTACATCTTTCCCTTCAAGAAGCCTTTCGCTAAGGCTGTTCTTGTGGAATTGGCAAAGGGATATTTGGAAGCCCACAGACGGCTATGGTGCAAGAGGAAATATCTTCCGTTCAAAACTGGAAACAAGGTTTCTGAGAACTGCTCTGTGTTCTGTTAATTCATCTCACAGAGTTACATCTTTCCCTTCAAGAAGCCATTCGCTAAGGCTGTTCTTGTGGAATTGGCAAAGGGATATTTGGAAGCCCATAGAGGGCTACGGTAAAAAAGGAAATATCTTCCGTTCTAAACTGGAAAGAAGCTTTCTGAGAAACTGCTCTTTTTTCTGTTATTTTATCTCACTGGGTTACATCTTTACCTTCAAGAAGCCTTTCGCTAAGGCTGTTCTTGTGGATTTGGCAAAGGGATATTTGGAAGCCCATAGATTGCTATGTTGAAAAAGGAAATATCTTCCGTTCAAAACTGGAAAGAAGATTTCTGAGAAACTGCTCCGTGTTCTGTTAATTCATCTCACAGAGTTACATCTTTCCCTTCAAGAAGCCTTTCGCTAAGGCTGTTCTTGAGGAATTGGCAAAGGGATATTTGGAAGCCAATAGAGGGCTATGGTGAAAAAGGAAATATCTTCCGTTCAAAACTGGAAAGAAGCTTTCTGAGAAACTGCTCTGTGTTCTGTTAATTCATCTCACAGAGTTACATCTTTCCCTTCAAGAAGTCTTTCGCTAAGGCTGTTCTTGTGGAATTGGCAAAGGGATATTTGGAAGCCCATAGAGGGCTATGGTGAAAAAGGAAATATCTTCCGTTCTAAACTGGAAAGAAGCTTTCTGAGAAACTGCTCTTTGTTCCGTTAATTTATCTCACTGAGTTACATCTTTCTCTTCAAGAAGCCTTTCGCTAAGGCTGTACTTGTGGAATTGGGAAAGGGATATTTGGAAGCCCATAGAGTGCTATGGTGAAAAAGGAAATATCTTCCGTTCAAAACTGGAAAGAAGCTTTCTGAGAAACTGCTCTGTGTTCTGTTAATTCATCTCACAGAGTTACATCTTTCCCTTCAAGAAGCCTTTCGGTAAGGCTGTTCTTGTGGAATTGGCAAAGGGATATTTGGAAGCCCATAGAGGGCTATGGTGAAAAAGGAAATATCTTCCGTTCAAAACTGGAAAGAAGCTTTCTGAGAAACTGCTCTATGTTCTGTTAATTCATCTCACAGAGTTACATCCTTCCCTTCAAGAAGCCTTTCGCTAAGGCTGTTCTTGTGGAATTGGCAAAGGGATATTTGGAAGCCCATAGAGGGCTATGTTGAAAAAGGAAATATCTTCCGTTCAAAACTGGAAAGAAGCTTTCTGAGAAACTGCTCTGTGTTCTGTTAATTCATCTCACAGAGTTACATCTTTCCCGTCAAGAAGCCTTTCGCTCACGCTGTTCTTGTGGAATTGGAAAAGGGATGTTTAGAAGCCCATAGAGGGCTATGGTGAAAAAGGAAATATCTTCCGTTCAAAACTGGAAAGAAGCTTTCTGAGAAACTGCTCTGTTTTCTGTTGATTCATCTCACAGAGTTACATCGTTCCCTTCAAGAAGCCTTTCGCTAAGGCTGTTCTTGTGGAATTGGCAAAGGGATATTTGGAAGCCCATAGGGGGCTATGTTGAAAAAGGAAATATCTTCCGTTCAAAACTGGAAAGAAGCTTTCTGAGAAACTGCTCTGTGTTCTGTTAATTCGTCTCACAGAGTTACATCTTTCCCTTCAAGAAGCCTTTCGCTAAGGCTGTTCTTCTGGATTTGGCAAAGGGATATTTGGAAGTCCATAGAGGGCTATGGTGAAAAAGGAAATATCTTCCGTTCAAAACTGGAAAGAAGCTTTCTGAGAAACTACTCTGTGTTGTGTTAATTCATCTCACAGAGTTACATTTTTCCGTTCAAGAAGCCTTTCGCTAAGGCTGTTCTTGTGGAATTGGCAAAGGGATATTTGGAAGCCCATAGAGGGCTATCTTGAAAAAGGAATATCTACCTTTCAAAACTGGAAAGAAGCTTTCTGAGAAACTGCTCTGTGATCTGTTAATTCATCTCACAGAGTTACAATTTTCCGTTAAAGAAGCCTTTCGCTAACGCTGTTCTGGTGGAATTGGCAAAGTGATATTTGGAAGCCCATAGAGGTCTATATTGAAAAAGGAAATATCTTCCGTTCAAAACTGGAGAGAAGCTTTCTGAGAAACTGCTCTGTGTTCTGTTAATTCATCTCACAGAGTTACATCTTTCCCTTCAAGAATCCTTTTGCTAAGGCTGTTCTTGTGGAATGGGCAAAGGGATATTTGGAAGCCCATAGAGGGCTATGGTGAAAAAGGAAATATCTTCCGTTCAAAACTGGAAAGAAGCTTTCTGAGAAACTGCTCTGTGTTCTGTTAATTCATCTCACAGAGTTACATCTTTCCCTTCAAGAAGCCTTTCGCTAAGGCTGTTCTTGTGGAATTGGCAAAGGGATATTTGGAAGCCCACAGACGGCTATGGTGCAAGAGGAAATATCTTCCGTTCAAAACTGGAAACAAGGTTTCTGAGAAACTGCTCTGTGTTCTGTTAATTCATCTCACAGAGTTACATCTTTCTCTTCAAGGAGCCTTTCGCTACGGTTGTTCTTGTGGAATTGGTAAAGGGATATTTGGAAGCCCATAGAGGGCTATCGTGAAAAAGGAAATATCTTCCGTTCAAAACTGGAAAGAAGCTTTCTGAGAAACTGCTCTGTGTTCTGTTAATTCATCTCACAGAGATACACCTTTCCCTTCAAGAAGCCTTTCGCTAAGGCTGTTCTTGTGGAATTGGCAAAGGGATATTTGGAAGCCCACAGACGGCTATGGTGCAAGAGGAAATATCTTCCGTTCAAAACTGGAAAGAAGCTTTCTGAGAAACTGCTCTGTGTTCTGTTAATTCATCTCACAGAGTTACATCTTTCCCTTCAAGAAGCCTTTCGCTAAGGCTGTTCTTGTGGAATTGGCAAAGGGATATTAGGAAGCACATAGAGGGCTATGGTGAAAAAGGAAATATCTTCCGTACAAAACTGGAAAGATGCTTTCTGAGAAACTGCTCTGTGTTCTGTTAATTCATGTCACAGAGTTACATCTTTACCTTCAAGAAGTCTTTCGCTATGGCTGTTCTTGTGGAATTGGCAAAGGGATATTTGGAAGCCCATAGAGGGCTACGGTGAAAAAGGAAATATCTTCCGTTCAAAACTGGAAAGAAGCTTTCTGAGAAACTGCTCTGTGTTCTGTTAATTCATCTCACAGAGTTACATCTTTCCCTTCAAGAAGTCTTTCGCTAAGGGGGTTCTTGTGGAATTGACAAAGGGATATTTGGAAGCCCATAGAGGGCTATGGTAAAAAAGGAAATATCTTCCGTTCTAAACTGGAAAGAAGCTTTCTGAGAAACTGCTCTTTTTTCTGTTATTTTATCTCACTGGGTTACATCTTTACCTTCAAGAAGCCTTTCGCTAAGGCTGTTCTTGTGGATTTGGCAAAGGGATATTTGGAAGCCCATAGATTGCTATGTTGAAAAAGGAAATATCTTCCGTTCAAAACTGGAAAGAAGATTTCTGAGAAACTGCTCCGTGTTCTGTTAATTCATCTCACAGAGTTACATCTTTCCCTTCAAGAAGCCTTTCGCTAAGGCTGTTCTTGAGGAATTGGCAAAGGGATATTTGGAAGCCAATAGAGGGCTATGGTGAAAAAGGAAATATCTTCCGTTCAAAACTGGAAAGAAGCTTTCTGAGAAACTGCTCTGTGTTCTGTTAATTCATCTCACAGAGTTACATCTTTCCCTTCAAGAAGTCTTTCGCTAAGGCTGTTCTTGTGGAATTGGCAAAGGGATATTTGGAAGCCCATAGAGGGCTATGGTGAAAAAGGAAATATCTTCCGTTCTAAACTGGAAAGAAGCTTTCTGAGAAACTGCTCTTTGTTCCGTTAATTTATCTCACTGAGTTACATCTTTCTCTTCAAGAAGCCTTTCGCTAACGCTGTACTTGTGGAATTGGGAAAGGGATATTTGGAAGCCCATAGAGTGCTATGGTGAAAAAGGAAATATCTTCCGTTCAAAACTGGAAAGAAGCTTTCTGAGAAACTGCTCTGTGTTCTGTTAATTCATCTCACAGAGTTACATCTTTCCCTTCAAGAAGCCTTTCGGTAAGGCTGTTCTTGTGGAATTGGCAAAGGGATATTTGGAAGCCCATAGAGGGCTATGGTGAAAAAGGAAATATCTTCCGTTCAAAACTGGAAAGAAGCTTTCTGAGAAACTGCTCTATGTTCTGTTAATTCATCTCACAGAGTTACATCCTTCCCTTCAAGAAGCCTTTCGCTAAGGCTGTTCTTGTGGAATTGGCAAAGGGATATTTGGAAGCCCATAGAGGGCTATGTTGAAAAAGGAAATATCTTCCGTTCAAAACTGGAAAGAAGCTTTCTGAGAAACTGCTCTGTGTTCTGTTAATTCATCTCACAGAGTTACATCTTTCCCGTCAAGAAGCCTTTCGCTCACGCTGTTCTTGTGGAATTGGAAAAGGGATGTTTAGAAGCCCATAGAGGGCTATGGTGAAAAAGGAAATATCTTCCGTTCAAAACTGGAAAGAAGCTTTCTGAGAAACTGCTCTGTTTTCTGTTGATTCATCTCACAGAGTTACATCGTTCCCTTCAAGAAGCCTTTCGCTAAGGCTGTTCTTGTGGAATTGGCAAAGGGATATTTGGAAGCCCATAGGGGGCTATGTTGAAAAAGGAAATATCTTCCGTTCAAAACTGGAAAGAATCTTTCTGAGAAACTGCTCTGTGTTCTGTTAATTCGTCTCACAGAGTTACATCTTTCCCTTCAAGAAGCCTTTCGCTAAGGCTGTTCTTCTGGATTTGGCAAAGGGATATTTGGAAGTCCATAGAGGGCTATGGTGAAAAAGGAAATATCTTCCGTTCAAAACTGGAAAGAAGCTTTCTGAGAAACTACTCTGTGTTGTGTTAATTCATCTCACAGAGTTACATTTTTCCGTTCAAGAAGCCTTTCGCTAAGGCTGTTCTTGTGGAATTGGCAAAGGGATATTTGGAAGCCCATAGAGGGCTATCTTGAAAAAGGAATATCTACCTTTCAAAACTGGAAAGAAGCTTTCTGAGAAACTGCTCTGTGATCTGTTAATTCATCTCACAGAGTTACAATTTTCCGTTAAAGAAGCCTTTCGCTAACGCTGTTCTGGTGGAATTGGCAAAGTGATATTTGGAAGCCCATAGAGGTCTATATTGAAAAAGGAAATATCTTCCGTTCAAAACTGGAGAGAAGCTTTCTGAGAAACTGCTCTGTGTTCTGTTAATTCATCTCACAGAGTTACATCTTTCCCTTCAAGAATCCTTTTGCTAAGGCTGTTCTTGTGGAATGGGCAAAGGGATATTTGGAAGCCCATAGAGGGCTATGGTGAAAAAGGAAATATCTTCCGTTCAAAACTGGAAAGAAGCTTTCTGAGAAACTGCTCTGTGTTCTGTTAATTCATCTCACAGAGTTACATCTTTCCCTTCAAGAAGCCTTTCGCTAAGGCTGTTCTTGTGGAATTGGCAAAGGGATATTTGGAAGCCCACAGACGGCTATGGTGCAAGAGGAAATATCTTCCGTTCAAAACTGGAAACAAGGTTTCTGAGAAACTGCTCTGTGTTCTGTTAATTCATCTCACAGAGTTACATCTTTCTCTTCAAGGAGCCTTTCGCTACGGTTGTTCTTGTGGAATTGGTAAAGGGATATTTGGAAGCCCATAGAGGGCTATCGTGAAAAAGGAAATATCTTCCGTTCAAAACTGGAAAGAAGCTTTCTGAGAAACTGCTCTGTGTTCTGTTAATTCATCTCACAGAGATACACCTTTCCCTTCAAGGAGCCTTTCGCTAAGGCTGTTCTTGTGGAATTGGCAAAGGGATATTTGGAAGCCCACAGACGGCTATGGTGCAAGAGGAAATATCTTCCGTTCAAAACTGGAAAGAAGCTTTCTGAGAAACTGCTCTGTGTTCTGTTAATTCATCTCACAGAGTTACATCTTTCCCTTCAAGAAGCCTTTCGCTAAGGCTGGTCTTGTGGAATTGGCAAAGCGATATTTCGAAGCCCATAGAGGGCTAGGGTGAAAAAGGAAATATCTTCCGTTCAAAACTGGAAAGAAGCTTTCTGAGAAACTGCTCTGTGTTCTGTTAATTCATCTCACAGAGTTACATCTTTTCCTTCAAGAAGACTTTCGCTAAGGCTGTTCCTGTGGAATTGGCAAAGGGATATTTGGAAGCCCATAGAGTGCTATGGTGAAAAAGGAAATATCTTCCGTTCAAAACTGGAAAGAAGCTTTCTGAGAAACTACTCTGTGTTCTGTTAATTCATCTCACAGAGTTACATCTTTCCCTTCAAGAAGCCTCTCGCTAAGGCTGTTCTTGTGGAATTGGAAAAGGGATGTTTAGAAGCCCATAGAGGGCTATGGTGAAAAAGGAAATATCTTCCGTTCAAAACTGGAAAGAAGCTTTCTGAGAAACTGCTCTGTGTTCTGTTAATTCATCTCACAGAGTTACATCTTTCTCTTCAAGAAGTCTTTCGCTAAGGCTGTTCTTGTGGAATTGGCAAAGGGATATTTGGAAGCCCATAGAGGGCTATGGTGAAAAAGGAAATATCTTCCGTTCAAAACTGGAAAGAAACTTTCTGAGAAACTGCTCTGTGTTCTGTTAAGTCATCTCACAGAGTTACATCTTTCCCTTCAAGAAGCCTTTCGCTAAGGCTGTTCTTCTGGAATTGGTAAGGGATATTTGGAAGCCCATAGAGGGCTATGGTGAAAAAGGAAATATCTTCCGTTCAAAACCTGAAAGAAGCTTTCTGAGAAACTGCTCTGTGTTCTGTTGATTCATCTCACAGAGTTACATCTTTCCCTTCAAGAAGCCTTTCGCTAAGGCTGTTCTTGTGGAATTGGCAAAGGGATATTTGGAAGCCCATAGAGGGCTATGGTGAAAAAGGAAATATCTTCCGTTCAAAACTGGAAAGAAGCTTTCTGAGAAACTGCTCCGTGTTCTGTTAATTCATCTCACAGAGTTACATCTTTCCCTTCAAGAAGACTTTCGCTAAGGCTGTTCTTGAGGAATTGGCAAAGGGATATTTGGAAGCCCATAGAGGGCTATGGTGAAAAAGGAAATATCTTCCGTTGAAAACTGGAAAGAAGCTTTCTGAGAAACTGCTCTGTGTTCTGTTAATTCATCTCACAGAGTTACATCTTTCCCTTCAAGAAGTCTTTCGCTAAGGCTGTTCTTGTGGAATTGGCAAAGGGATATTTGGAAGCCCATAGAGGGCTATGGTGAAAAAGGAAATATCTTCCGTTCTAAACTGGAAAGAAGCTTTCTGAGAAACTGCTCTTTGTTCCGTTAATTTATCTCACTGAGTTACATCTTTCCCTTCAAGAAGCCTTTCGCTAAGGCTGTTCTTGTGGAATTGGCAAAGGGATATTTGGAAGCCCATAGAGTGCTATGGTGAAAAAGGAAATATCTTCCGTTCAAAACTGGAAAGAAGCTTTCTGAGAAACTGCTCTGTGTTCTGTTAATTCATCTCACAGAGTTACATCTTTCCCGTCAAGAAGCCTTTCGCTAAGGCTGTTCTTGAGGAATTGGCAAAGGGATATTTGGAAGCCAATAGAGGGCTATGGTGAAAAAGGAAATATCTTCCGTTCAAAACTGGAAAGAAGCTTTCTGAGAAACTGCTCTGTGTTCTGTTAATTCATCTCACAGAGTTACATCTTTCCCTTCAAGAAGTCTTTCGCTAAGGCTGTTCTTGTGGAATTGGCAAAGGGATATTTGGAAGCCCATAGAGGGCTATGGTGAAAAAGGAAATATCTTCCGTTCAAAACTGGAAAGAAGCTTTCTGAGAAACTGCTCTTTGTTCCGTTAATTTATCTCACTGAGTTACATCTTTCTCTTCTAGAAGCCTTTCGCTAAGGCTGTACTTGTGGAATTGGGAAAGGGATATTTGGAAGCCCATAGAGTGCTATGGTGAAAAAGGAAATATCTTCCGTTCAAAACTGGAAAGAAGCTTTCTGAGAAACTGCTCTGTGTTCTGTTAATTCATCTCACAGAGTTACATCTTTCCCTTCAAGAAGCCTTTCGGTAAGGCTGTTCTTGTGGAATTGGCAAAGGGATATTTGGAAGCCCATAGAGGGCTATGGTGAAAAAGGAAATATCTTCCGTTCAAAACTGGAAAGAAGCTTTCTGAGAAACTGCTCTATGTTCTGTTAATTCATCTCACAGAGTTACATCCTTCCCTTCAAGAAGCCTTTCGCTAAGGCTGTTCTTGTGGAATTGGCAAAGGGATATTTGGAAGCCCATAGAGGGCTATGTTGAAAAAGGAAATATCTTCCGTTCAAAACTGGAAAGAAGCTTTCTGAGAAACTGCTCTGTGTTCTGTTAATTCATCTCACAGAGTTACATCTTTCCCGTCAAGAAGCCTTTCGCTCACGCTGTTCTTGTGGAATTGGAAAAGGGATGTTTAGAAGCCCATAGAGGGCTATGGTGAAAAAGGAAATGTCTTCCGTTCTAAACTGGAAAGAAGCTTTCTGAGAAACTGCTCTGTGTTCTGTTAATTCATCTCACAGAGTTACATCTTTCCCTTCAAGAAGCATTTCGCTAAGGCTGTTCTTGTGGAATTGGCAAAGGGATATTTGAAAGCCCATAGAGGGCTATGGTGAAAAAGGAAATATCTTCCGTTCAAAACTGGAAAGAAGCTTTCTGAGGAACTGCTCTGTGCTCTGTTAATTCGTCTCACAGAGTTACATCTTTCCCTTTAAGAAGCCTTTCGCTAAGGCTGTTCTTGTGGAATTGGCAAAGGGATATTTGGAAGCCCATAGAGGGCTATGGTGAAAAAGGAAATATCTTCCGTTCAAAACTGGAAAGAAGCTTTCTGAGAAACTGCTCTGTGTTCTGTTAATTCATCTCACAGAGTTACATCTTTCCCTTGAAGAAGCCTTTCGCTAAGGCTGTTCTTGTGGAATTGGCAAAGGGATATTTGGAAGCCCATAGAGGGCTACGGTGAAAAAGGAAATATCTTCCGTTCAAAACTGGAAAGAAACTTTCTGAGAAACTGCTGTCTGTTCTGTTAATTCATCTCACAGAGTTACATCTTTCCCGTCTAGAAGCCTTTCGCTAAGGCTGTTCTTGTGGAATTGGCAAAGGGATATGTGGAAGCCCATAGAGGGTTATGGTGAAAAAGGAAATGTCTTCCGTTCAAAACTGGAAAGAAGCTTTCTGAGAAACTGCTCTGTGTTCTGTTAATTCATCTCACAGAGTTACATCTTTCCCTTCAAGATGCCTTTCGCTAAGGCTGTTCTTGTGGAATTGGCAAAAGGATATTTGGAAGCCCATAGAGGGCTATGGTGAAAAAGGAAATATCTTCCGTTCAAAACTGGAAAGAAGCTTTCTGAAACTGATCTGTGTTCTGTTAATTCATCTCACAGAGTTACATCTTTCCCTACAAGAAGCCTTTCGCTAAGGCTGTTTTTGTGGAATTGGCAAAGGGATATTTGGAAGCCCATAGAGGGCTATGGTGACAAAGGAAATATCTTCCGTTCAAAACTGGAAAGAAGTTTTCTGAGAAACTGCTCTATGTTCTGTTAATTCATCTCACAGAGTTACATCCTTCCCTTCAAGAAGCCTTTCGCTAAGGCTGTTCTTGTGGAATTGGCAAAGGCATATTTGGAAGCCCATAGAGGGCTATGGTGAAAAAGGAAATATCTTCCGTTCAAAACTGTAAAGAAGCATTCTGAGAACCTGTTCTATTTTCTGTTAATTCATCTCACAGAGTTACATGTTTCCCTTCAAGAAGCCTTTCCCTAAGGCTGTTCTTGTGGAATTGGCAAAGGGATATTTGGAAGCCCATAGAGGGCTATAGTGAAAAAGGAAATATCTTCCGTTCAAAACTGAAAAGAAGCTTTCTTAGAAACTTTCCTATGTTCTGTTAATTCATCTCACAGAGTTACATCTTTCCCTTCAAGAAGCCTTTCGCTAAGGCTGTTCTTGTGGAATTGGCAAAGGGATATTTGGAAGACCCTAGAGGGCTTTGGTGAAAAAGGAAATATCTTCCGTTCAAAACTGGAAAGAAGCTTTCTCAGAAACTGCTCTGTGTTCTGTTAATTCATCTCACAGAGTTACATCTTTCCCTTCAAGAAGCCTTTCGCTAAGGCTGTTCTTGTGGAATTGGCAAAGGGATATTTGGAAGCCCATAGAGGGCTATGGTGAAAAAGGAAATATCTTCCGTTCAAAACTGGAAAGAAGCTTTCTGAGAAACTGCTCTGTGTTCTGTTAATTCATCTCACAGAGTTACATCTTTCCCTTCAAGAAGCCTTTCGCTAAGGCTGTTCTTGTGGAATTGGCAAAGGTATATTTGGAAGCCCATAGAGGGCTATGGTGAAAAAGGAAATATCTTCCGTTCAAAACTGGAAAAAAGCTTTCTGAGAAACTGCTCTGTGTTCTGTTAATTCATCTCACAGAGTTACATCTTTCCCTTCAAGAAGTTTTTGGCTAAGGCTGTTCTTGTGTAATTGGCAAAGGGATATTTGGAAAACCATAGAGGTCTATGGTGAAAAAGGAAATATCTTCCGTTCAAAACTGGAAAGAAGCTTTCGGAGAAAGTGCTCTGTGTTCTCTTAATTCATCTGACAGAGTTACATGTTTCCCTTCAAGAAGCCTTTCGCTAAGTCTGTTCTTGTGGAATTGGCAAAGGGATATTTGGAAGCCCATAGAGGGATATGGTGAAAAAGGAAATATCTTCCGTTCAAAACTGGAAAGAAGCTTTCTGAGAAACTGCTTTGTGTTCTGTTAATTCATCTCACAGAGTTACATCTTCCCTTCAAGAAGCCTTTCGCTAAGGCTGTTCTTGTGGAATTGGCAAAGGGATATTTGGAAGCCCATAGAGGGCTATGGTGAAAAAGGAAATATCTTCCGTTCAAAACTGGAAAGAAGCTTTCTGAGAAACTGCTCTGTGTTCTGTTAATTCATCTCACAGAGTTACGTCTTTCCCTTCAAGAAGCCTTTCGCGAAGGCTGTTCTTGTGGAATGGGCAAAGGGATATTTGGAAGCCCATAGAGGGCTATGGTGAAAAAGGAAATATCTTCCGTTCAAAACTGGAAAGAAGCTTTCTGAGAAACTGCTCTGTGTTCTGTTGATTCATCTCACAGAGTTACATCTTTCCCTTCAAGAAGCCTTTCGCTAAGGCTGTTCTTGTGGAATTGGCAAAGGGATATTTGGAAGCCCATAGAGGGCTATGGTGAAAAAGGAAATATCTTCCGTTCAAAACTGGAAAGAAGCTTTCTGAGAAACTGCTCCGTGTTCTGTTAATTCACCTCACAGAGTTACATCTTTCCCTTCAAGAAGCCTTTTGCTAAGGCTGTTCTTGAGGAATTGGCAAAGGGATATTTGGAAGCCCATAGAGGGCTATGGTGAAAAAGGAAATATCTTCCGTTCAAAACTGGAAAGAAGCTTTCTGAGAAACTGCTCTGTGTTCTGTTAATTCATCTCACAGAGTTACATCTTTCCCTTCAAGAAGTCTTTCGCTAAGGCTGTTCTTGTGGAATTGGCAAAAAGATATTTGGAAGCCCATAGAGGGCTATGGTGAAAAAGGAAATATCTTCCGTTCTAAACTGGAAAGAAGCTTTCTGAGAAACTGCTCTTTGTTCCGTTAATTTATCTCACTGAGTTACATCTTTCCCTTCAAGAAGCCTTTCGCTAAGGCTGTTCTTGTGGAATTGGTAAAGGGATATTTGGAAGCCCATAGAGGGCTATGGTGAAAAAGGAAATATCTTCCGTTCAAAACTGGAAAGAAGCTTTCTGAGAAACTGCTCTGTGTTCTGTTAATTCATCTCACAGAGTTACATCTTTCCCGTCAAGAAGCCTTTCGCTAAGGCTGTTCTTGTGGAATTGGAAAAGGGATGTTTAGAAGCCCATAGAGGGCTATGGTGAAAAAGGAAATATCTTCCGTTCAAAACTGGAAAGAAGCTTTCTGAGAAACTGCTCTGTGTTCTGTAAATTCATCTCACAGAGTTACATCTTTCCCTTCAAGAAGTCTTTCGCTAAGGCTGTTCTTGTGGTATTGGCAAAGGGATATTTGGAAGCCCATAGAGGGCTATGGTGAAAAAGGAAATATCTTCCGTTCAAAACTGGAAAGAAGCTTTCTGAGAAACTGCTCTGTGTTCTGTTAATTCATCTCACAGAGTTACATCTTTCCCTTCAAGAAGCGTTTCGCTAAGGCTGTTCTTGTGGAATTGGTAAAGGGATATTTGGAAGCCCATAGAGGGCTATGGTGAAAAAGGAAATATCTTCCGTTCAAAACTGGAAAGAAGCTTTCTGAGAAACTGCTCTGTGTTCTGTTGATTCATCTCACAGAGTTACATCTTTCCCTTCAAGAAGCCTTTCGCTAAGGCTGTTCTTGTGGAATTGGCAAAGGGATATTTGGAAGCCCATAGGGGGCTATGTTGAAAAAGGAAATATCTTCCGTTCAAAACTGGAAAGAAGCTTTCTGAGAAACTGCTCCGTGTTCTGTCAATTCATCTCACAGAGTTACATCTTTCCCTTCAAGAAGCCTTTCGCTAAAGCTGTTCTTGTGGAATTGGCAAAGGAATATTTGGAAGCCCATAGAGGGCTATGGTGAAAAAGGAAATACCTTCCGTTCAAAACTGGAAAGAAGCTTTCTGAGAAACTGCTCTGTGTTCTGTTAATTCATCTCACAGAGTTACATCTTTCCCTTCAAGAAGCCATTCGCTAAGGCTGTTCTTGTGGAATTGGCAAAGGGATATTTGGAAGCCCATAGAGGGCTATGGTGAAAAAGGAAATATCTTCCGTTCAAAACTGGAAAGAAGCTTTCTGAGAAACTGCGCTGTGTTCTTTTAATTCATCTCACAGAGTTACATCTTTCCCTTCAAGAAGCCTTTCGCTAAGGCTGTGCTTGTGTAATTGGCAAAGGGATATTAGGAAGCACATAGAGGGCTATGGTGAAAAAGGAAATATCTTCCGTTCAAAACTGGAAAGAAGGTTTCTGAGAAACTGCTGTGTGTTCTGTCAATTCATCTCACAGAGTTACATCTTTCCCTTCAAGAAGCCTTTCGCTAAGGCTGTTCTTGTGGATTTGGCAAAGGGATATTTGGAAGTCCATAGAGGGCTATGGTGAAAAACGAAATATCTTCCGTTCAAAATTGGAAAGAAGCTTTCTGAGAAACTGCTCTGTGTTCTGTTAATTCATCTCACAGAGTTACATTTTTTAGTTCAAGAAGCCTTTCGCTAAGGCTGTTCTGGTGGAATTGGCAAAGGGATATTTTTAAGCCCATAGAGGGCTATGGTGAAAAAGGAAATATCTTCCGTTCAAAACTGGAAAGAAGCTTTCTGAGAAACTGCTCTGTGTTCTGTTAATTCATCTCACACAGTTACATCTCTCCCTTCAAGAAGCCTTTCGCTAAGGCTGTTCTTGTGGAATTGGCAAAGGGATATTTGGATGCCCTTAGAGGGCTATGTTGAAAAAGGAAATATCTTCCGTTCAAAACTGGAAACAAGCTTTCTGAGAAACTGCTCTGTGTTCTGTTAATTCAACTCACAGAGTTACATCTTTCCCTTCAAGAAGCGTTTCGCTAAGGCTGTTCTTGTGGAATTGGCAAAGGGATATTTGGAAGCCCATAGAGGGCTATGCTGAAAAAGGAAATATCTTCCGTTCAAAACTTGGAAGAAGCTTTCTGAGAAACTGCTCTGTGTTCTGTTAATTCATCTCACAGGGTTACATCTTTCCCTTCAAGAAGCCTTTCGCTAAGGCTGTTCTTGTGGAATTGGCAAAGGGATATTTGGAAGCCCAAAGAGGGCTATGGTGAAAAAGGAAATATCTTCCGTTCAATCCTGGAGAGAAGCTTTCTGAGAAACTGTTCTGTGTTCTGTTAATTCATCTCACAGAGTTACATCTTTCCCTTCAATGAGCCTTTCGCTAAGGTTGTTCTTGTGGAATTGGTAAAGGTATATTTGGAAGCCCATAGAGGGGTATGGTGCAAGAGGAAGTATTTTCTGTTCAAAACTGGAAAGAAGCTTTCTGAGAAACTGCTCCGTGTTCTGTTAATTCATCTCACAGAGTTACATCTTTCCCTTCAAGAAGCCTTCCGCTAAGAGTGTTTTGTGGAATTGGCAAAGGGATATTTGGAAGCCCATAGAGGGCTATGGTGAAAAAGGAAATATCTTCCGTTCAAAACTGGAAAGAAGCTTTCTGAGAAACTGCTCTGTGTTCTGTTAATTCATCTCACAGAGTTACATCTTTCCATTCAAGAAGCCTTTCGCTAAGGCTGTTCTTGTGGAATTGGCAAAGGGATATTTGGAAGCCCACAGACGGCTATTGTGCAAGAGGAAATATCTTCCGTTCAAAACTGGAAAGAAGCATTCTGAGAAACTGCTCTGTGTTCTGTTAATTCATCCCACAGAGTTAAATCTTTCCCTTCAAGAAGCCTTTTGCTAAGGCTGTTGTTGTGGAATTGGCAAAGGGATATTTGGAAGCCCATAGAGGGCTAAGGTGAAAAAGGAAATATCTTCCGTTCAAAACTGGAAAGAAGCTTTATGAGAAACTGCTCTGTGTTGTGTTAATTCATCCCACAGAGTTAAATCTTTCCCTTCAAGAAGCCTTTTGCTAAGGCTGTTGTTGTGGAATTGGCAAAGGGATATTTGGAAGCCCATAGAGGGCTATGGTGAAAAAGGAAATATCTTCCGTTCAAAACTGGAAAGAAGCTTTCTGAGAAACTGCTCTGTGTTGTGTTAATTCATCTCACAGAGTTACATCTTTCCCATCAAGAAGCCTTTAGCTAAGGCTGTTCTTGTGCATTTGGCAAAGCTATATTTGGAAGTCCATAGAGGTCTATGGTGAAAAAGGAAATATCTTCCGTTCAAAACTGGAAAGAAGCTTTCTGAGAAACTGCTCTGTGTTCTGTTAATTCATCTCACAGAGTTACATTATTCCGTTGAAGAAGCCTTTCGCTAAAGCTGTTCTTGTGGAATTGGCAAAGTGATATTTGGAAGCCCATAGAGGGCTATGGTGAAAAAGGAAATAACTTCCGTTCAAAACTGGAAAGGTGCTTTCTGAGAAACTGCTCTGTGTTCTGTTAATTCATCTCACGGAGTTACATCTTTCCCTTCAAGAAGCCTTTTGCTAAGGCTGTTCTTGTGGATTTGACAAAGGTATATTTGGAAGTCCATAGAGGGCTAGGGTGAAAAAGGCAATATGTTCCGTACAAAACTGGAAAGAAGCTTTCTGAGAAACTGCTCTGTGTTCTGTTAATTCATCTCACAGAGTTACATCTTTCCCTTCAAGAAGCCTTTCGCTAAGGCTGTTCTTGTGGAATTGGCAAAGGGATATTTGGAAGCCCATAGATGGCTATGGTGAAAAAGGAAATATCTTCCGTTCAAAACTGGAAAGAAGCTTTCTGAGAAACTGCTCTGTGTTCTGTTAATTCATCTCACAGAGTTACATCTTTCCCTTCCAGAAGCCTTTCGCTAAGGCTGTTCTTGTGCAATTGGCAAAGGGATATTTGGAAACCCATAGAGGGCTATGGTGAAAAAGGAAATATCTTCCGTTCAAAACTGGAAAGAAGCTTTCTGAGAAACTGCTCTGTGTTCTGTTAATTCATCGCACAGAGTTACATCTTTCCCTTCAAGAAGCATTTCGCTAAGGCTGTTCTTGTGGAATTGGCAAAGGGATATTTGGAAGCCCATAGAGGGCTATGGTGAAAAAGGAAATATCTTCCGTTCAAAACTGGAAAGAAGCTTTCTGAGAAACTGCTCTGTGTTCTGTTAATTCATCTCACAGAGTTACATCTTTCCCTTCAAGAAGCCTTTCGCTAAGGCTGTTCTTGTGGAATTGGCAAAGGGATATTTGGAAGACCCTAGAGGGCTTTGGTGAAAAAGGAAATATCTTCCGTTCAAAACTGGAAAGAAGCTTTCTCAGAAACTGCTCTGTGTTCTGTTAATTCATCTCACAGAGTTACATCTTTCCCTTCAAGAAGCCTTTCGCTAAGGCTGTTCTTGTGGAATTGGCAAAGGGATATTTGGAAGCCCATAGAGGGCTATGGTGAAAAAGGAAATATCTTCCGTTCAAAACTGGAAAGAAGCTTTCTGAGAAACTGCTCTGTGTTCTGTTAATTCATCTCACAGAGTTACATCTTTCCCTTCAAGAAGCCTTTCGCTAAGGCTGTTCTTGTGGAATTGGCAAAGGTATATTTGGAAGCCCATAGAGGGCTATGGTGAAAAAGGAAATATCTTCCGTTCAAAACTGGAAAAAAGCTTTCTGAGAAACTGCTCTTTGTTCTGTTAATTCATCTCACAGAGTTACATCTTTCCCTTCAAGAAGCTTTTGGCTAAGGCTGTTCTTGTGTAATTGGCAAAGGGATATTTGGAAAACCATAGAGGTCTATGGTGAAAAAGGAAATATCTTCCGTTCAAAACTGGAAAGAAGCTTTCTGAGAAACTGCTCTGTGTTCTGTTAATTCATCTCACAGAGTTACATCTTTCCCGTCAAGAAGCCTTTCGCTAAGGCTGTTCTTGTGGAATTGGAAAAGGGATGTTTAGAAGCCCATAGAGGGCTATGGTGAAAAAGGAAATATCTTCCGTTCAAAACTGGAAAGAAGCTTTCTGAGAAACTGCTCTGTGTTCTGTAAATTCATCTCACAGAGTTACATCTTTCCCTTCAAGAAGTCTTTCGCTAAGGCTGTTCTTGTGGTATTGGCAAAGGGATATTTGGAAGCCCATAGAGGGCTATGGTGAAAAAGGAAATATCTTCCGTTCAAAACTGGAAAGAAGCTTTCTGAGAAACTGCTCTGTGTTCTGTTAATTCATCTCACAGAGTTACATCTTTCCCTTCAAGAAGCCTTTCGCTAAGGCTGTTCTTGTGGAATTGGTAAAGGGATATTTGGAAGCCCATAGAGGGCTATGGTGAAAAAGGAAATATCTTCCGTTCAAAACTGGAAAGAAGCTTTCTGAGAAACTGCTCTGTGTTCTGTTGATTCATCTCACAAAGTTACATCTTTCCCTTCAAGAAGCCTTTCGCTAAGGCTGTTCTTGTGGAATTGGCAAAGGGATATTTGGAAGCCCATAGGGGGCTATGTTGAAAAAGGAAATATCTTCCGTTCAAAACTGGAAAGAAGCTTTCTGAGAAACTGCTCCGTGTTCTGTCAATTCATCTCACAGAGTTACATCTTTCCCTTCAAGAAGCCTTTCGCTAAAGCTGTTCTTGTGGAATTGGCAAAGGAATATTTGGAAGCCCATAGAGGGCTATGGTGAAAAAGGAAATACTTCCGTTCAAAACTGGAAAGAAGCTTTCTGAGAAACTGCTCTGTGTTCTGTTAATTCATCTCACAGAGTTACATCTTTCCCTTCAAGAAGCCATTCGCTAAGGCTGTTCTTGTGGAATTGGCAAAGGGATATTTGGAAGCCCATAGAGGGCTATGGTGAAAAAGGAAATATCTTCCGTTCAAAACTGGAAAGAAGCTTTCTGAGAAACTGCGCTGTGTTCTTTTAATTCATCTCACAGAGTTACATCTTTCCCTTCAAGAAGCCTTTCGCTAAGGCTGTGCTTGTGTAATTGGCAAAGGGATATTAGGAAGCACATAGAGGGCTATGGTGAAAAAGGAAATATCTTCCGTTCAAAACTGGAAAGAAGGTTTCTGAGAAACTGCTGTGTGTTCTGTCAATTCATCTCACAGAGTTACATCTTTCCCTTCAAGAAGCCTTTCGCTAAGGCTGTTCTTGTGGATTTGGCAAAGGGATATTTGGAAGTCCATAGAGGGCTATGGTGAAAAACGAAATATCTTCCGTTCAAAATTGGAAAGAAGCTTTCTGAGAAACTGCTCTGTGTTCTGTTAATTCATCTCACAGAGTTACATTTTTTAGTTCAAGAAGCCTTTCGCTAAGGCTGTTCTGGTGGAATTGGCAAAGGGATATTTTTAAGCCCATAGAGGGCTATGGTGAAAAAGGAAATATCTTCCGTTCAAAACTGGAAAGAAGCTTTCTGAGAAACTGCTCTGTGTTCTGTTAATTCATCTCACACAGTTACATCTCTCCCTTCAAGAAGCCTTTCGCTAAGGCTGTTCTTGTGGAATTGGCAAAGGGATATTTGGATGCCCTTAGAGGGCTATGTTGAAAAAGGAAATATCTTCCGTTCAAAACTGGAAACAAGCTTTCTGAGAAACTGCTCTGTGTTCTGTTAATTCAACTCACAGAGTTACATCTTTCCCTTCAAGAAGCCTTTCGCTAAGGCTGTTCTTGTGGAATTGGCAAAGGGATATTTGGAAGCCCATAGAGGGCTATGCTGAAAAAGGAAATATCTTCCGTTCAAAACTTGGAAGAAGCTTTCTGAGAAACTGCTCTGTGTTCTGTTAATTCATCTCACAGGGTTACATCTTTCCCTTCAAGAAGCCTTTCGCTAAGGCTGTTCTTGTGGAATTGGCAAAGGGATATTTGGAAGCCCAAAGAGGGCTATGGTGAAAAAGGAAATATCTTCCGTTCAATCCTGGAGAGAAGCTTTCTGAGAAACTGTTCTGTGTTCTGTTAATTCATCTCAGAGAGTTACATCTTTCCCTTCAATGAGCCTTTCGCTAAGGTTGTTCTTGTGGAATTGGTAAAGGTATATTTGGAAGCCCATAGAGGGGTATGGTGCAAGAGGAAATATTTTCTGTTCAAAACTGGAAAGAAGCTTTCTGAGAAACTGCTCCGTGTTCTGTTAATTCATCTCACAGAGTTACATCTTTCCCTTCAAGAAGCCTTCCGCTAAGAGTGTTTTGTGGAATTGGCAAAGGGATATTTGGAAGCCCATAGAGGGCTATGGTGAAAAAGGAAATATCTTCCGTTCAAAACTGGAAAGAAGCTTTCTGAGAAACTGCTCTGTGTTCTGTTAATTCATCTCACAGAGTTACATCTTTCCATTCAAGAAGCCTTTCGCTAAGGCTGTTCTTGTGGAATTGGCAAAGGGATATTTGGAAGCCCACAGACGGCTATTGTGCAAGAGGAAATATCTTCCGTTCAAAACTGGAAAGAAGCATTCTGAGAAACTGCTCTGTGTTCTGTTAATTCATCCCACAGAGTTAAATCTTTCCCTTCAAGAAGCCTTTTGCTAAGGCTGTTGTTGTGGAATTGGCAAAGGGATATTTGGAAGCCCATAGAGGGCTAAGGTGAAAAAGGAAATATCTTCCGTTCAAAACTGGAAAGAAGCTTTATGAGAAACTGCTCTGTGTTGTGTTAATTCATCCCACAGAGTTAAATCTTTCCCTTCAAGAAGCCTTTTGCGAAGGCTGTTGTTGTGGAATTGGCAAAGGGATATTTGGAAGCCCATAGAGGGCTATGGTGAAAAAGGAAATATCTTCCGTTCAAAACTGGAAAGAAGCTTTCTGAGAAACTGCTCTGTGTTGTGTTAATTCATCTCACAGAGTTACATCTTTCCCTTCAAGAAGCCTTTAGCTAAGGCTGTTCTTGTGCATTTGGCAAAGCTATATTTGGAAGTCCATAGAGGTCTATGGTGAAAAAGGAAATATCTTCCGTTCAAAACTGGAAAGAAGCTTTCTGAGAAACTGCTCTGTGTTCTGTTAATTCATCTCACAGAGTTACATTATTCCGTTGAAGAAGCCTTTCGCTAAAGCTGTTCTTGTGGAATTGGCAAAGTGATATTTGGAAGCCCATAGAGGGCTATGGTGAAAAAGGAAATATCTTCCGTTCAAAACTGGAAAGGTGCTTTCTGAGAAACTGCTCTGTGTTCTGTTAATTCATCTCACGGAGTTACATCTTTCCCTTCAAGAAGCCTTTTGCTAAGGCTGTTCTTGTGGATTTGACAAAGGTATATTTGGAAGTCCATAGAGGGCTAGGGTGAAAAAGGCAATATGTTCCGTACAAAACTGGAAAGAAGCTTTCTGAGAAAGTGCTCTGTGTTCTGTCAATTCATCTCACAGTGTTACATCTTTCCCTTCAAGAAGCCTTTCGCTAAGGCTGTTCTTGTGGATTTGGCAAAGGGATATTTGGAAGTCCATAGAGGGCTTTGGTGAAAAAGGAAATATCTTCCGTTCAAAACTGGAAAGAAGCTTTCTGAGAAACTGCTCTATGTTCTGTTAATTCATCTTAGAGAGTTACATCTTTCCCTTCAAGAAGCCTTTCGCTAAGGCTGTTCTTGTGGAATTGGCAAAGGGATATTTGGAAGCATATAGAGGGCTATGGTGAAAAAGGAAATATCTTCCGTTCAAAACTGGAAAGAAAGTTTCTGAGAAACTCCTCTATGTTCTGTTAATTCATCTTAGAGAGTTACATCTTTCCCTTCAAGAAGCCTTTCGCTAAGGCTGTTCTTGTGGAATTGGAAAAGGGATATTTGGAAGCCCATAGAGGGCTATGGTGAAAAAGGAAATATCTTCCGTTCAAAACTGGAAAGAAGCTTTCTGAGAAACTGCTCTGTGTTCTGTTAATTCATCTCACAGAGGTACATCTTTCCCTTCAAGAAGCCTTTCGCTAAGGCTGTTCTTGTGGAATTGGCAAAGGGATATTTGGAAGCACTTAGAGGGCTATGGTGAAAAAGGAAGTACCTTCCGTTCAATCCTGGAGAGAAGCTTTCTGGGAAACTGTTCTGTGTTCTGTTAATTCATCTCACAGGGTTACATCTTTCCCTTCAAGAAGCCTTTCGCTAAGGCTGTTCTTGTGGAATTGGCAAAGGGATATTTGGAAGCCCATAGAGGGCTATCGTGAAAAAGGAAATATCTTCCGTTCAAACCTGGAGAGAAGCTTTCTGAGAAACTGCTCTGTGTTCTGTTAATTCATCTCACAGAGTTACATCTTTCCCTTCAAGAAGCCTTTCGCTAAGGCTGTTCTTGTGGAATTGGCAAAGGGATATTTGGAAGCCCTACAGAGGGCTATGGTGAAAAAGGAAATATCTTCCGTTCAAAACTGGAAAGAAGCTTTCTGAGAAACTGCTCTGTGTTCTGTTAATTCATCTCACAGAGTTACACCTTTCCCTTCAAGAAGCCATACACTAAGGCTGTTCTTGTGGAATTGGAAAAAGGGATATTTGGAAGCCCATAGAGGGCTATCGTGAAAAAGGAAATATCTTCCGTTTAAAACTGGAAAGAAGCTTTCTGAGAAACTGCTCAGTGTTCTGTCAATTCATCTCACAGTGTTACATCTTTCCCTTCAAGAAGCCTTTCACTAAGGCTGTTCTTGTGGATTTGGCAAAGGGATATTTGGAAGCCCATAGAGGGCTATGGTGAAAAAGGAAATACCTTCCGTTCAACACTGGAAAGAAGCTTTCTGAGAAACTGCTCTGTGTTCTGTTAATTCATCTCACAGAGTTACATCTTTCCCTTCAAGAAGCCTTTCGCTAAGGCTGTTCTTGTGGAATTGGCAAAGGGATATTTGGAAGCCCATAGAGGGCTATGGTGAAAAAGGAAATATCTTTCGTTCAAAACTGGAAAGAAGCTTTCTGAGAAACTGCTCTATGTTCTGTTAATTCATCTTAGAGAGTTACATCTTTCCCTTCAAGAAGCCTTTCGCTAAGGCTGTTCTTGTGGAATTGGCAAAGGGATATTTGGAAGCCCATAGAGGGCTATGGTGAAAAAGGAAATATCTTCCGTTCAAACCTGGAGAGAAGCTTTGTGAGAAACTGTTCTGTGTTCTATTAATTCATCTCACAGAGTAACATCTTTCCCTTCAAGAAGCTTTTCGCTACGGCTGTTCTTGTGGAATTGGCAAAGGGATATTTGGAAGCCCACAGAGGGCTATGGTGCAAAAGGAAATATCTTCCGTTCAAAACTGGAAACAAGCTTTCTGAGAAACTGCTCTGTGTTCTGTTAATTCATCTCACAGAGTTGCATCTTTCCCTTCAAGAAGCCTTTCGTTAAGGCTGTTCTTGTGGATTTGGCAAAGGGATATTTGGAAGTTCATAGAGGGCTATGGTGAAAAAGGAAATATCTTCCGTTCAAAACTGGAAAGAAGCTTTCTGAGAAACTGCTCTGTGTTCTGTTAATTCATCTCACAGAGTTACATTTTTCCTTTCAAGAAGCCTTTCGCTAAGTCTCTTCTGGTGGAATTGGCAAAGTGATATTTGGAAGCCCAAAGAGGGCTATGGTGAAAAAGGAAATATCTTCCGTTCAAAACTGGAAAGAAGCTTTCTGAGAAACTGTTCTCTGTTCTGTTAATTCATCTCAGAGTTACATCTTTCCCTTTAAGAAGGCTTTCGCTAAGGCTGTTCTTGTGGAATTGGCAAAGGGATATTTGGAAGCCCATGGAGGGCTATGGTGAAAAAGGAAATATCTTCCGTTCAAACCTGGAGAGAAGCTTTGTGAGAAACTGCTCTGTTTTCTGTTAATTCATCTCACAGAGTTACATCTTTCCCTTCAAGAAGCCTTCCGCTAAGGCTGTTCTTGTGGAATTGTCAAAGGGATATTTGGAAGCCCATAGAAGGCTATCGTGAAAAAGGAAATATCTTCCGTTCAAAACTGGAAAGAAGCTTTCTGAGAAACTGCTCTGTGTTCTGCCAATTCATCTCACAGAGTTACATCTTTCCCTTCAAGAAGCCTTTCGCTAAGCCTGTTCTTGTGGATTTGGCAAAGGGATATTTGGAAGTCCATAGAGGGCATGGGTGCAAAAGGATATATCTTCCGTTCAAAACTGGAAAGAAGCTTTCTGAGAAACTGCTCTGTGTTCTGTTAATTCATCTCAAAGAGTTACATTTTTCCGATCAAGAAGCCTTTCGCTAACGCTGTTCTGGTGGAATTGGCAAAGTGATATTTGGAAGCCCAAAGAGGGCTATGGTGAAAAAGGAAATATCTTCCGTTCAAAACTGGAAAGAAGCTTTCTGAGAAACTGCTCTGTGTTCTGTTAATTCATCTCACAGAGTTACATCTTTCCCTTCAAGAAGCCTTTCGCTAAGGCTGTTCTTGTGGAATTGGCAAAGGGATATTTGGAAGCCCACAGACGGCTATTGTGCAAGAGGAAATATCTTCCGTTCAAAACTGGAAAGAAGCATTCTGAGAAACTGCTCTGTGTTCTGTTAATTCATCCCACAGAGTTAAATCTTTCCCTTCAAGAAGCCTTTTGCTAAGGCTGTTGTTGTGGAATTGGCAAAGGGATATGGAAGCCCATAGAGGGCTATGGTGAAAAAGGAAATATCTTCCGTTCAAAACTGGAAAGAAGCTTTATGAGAAACTGCTCTGTGTTGTGTTAATTCATCCCACAGAGTTAAATCTTTCCCTTCAAGAAGCCTTTTGCTAAGGCTGTTGTGGAATTGGCAAAGGGATATTTGGAAGCCCATAGAGGGCTATGGTGAAAAAGGAAATATCTTCCGTTCAAAACTGGAAAGAAGCTTTCTGAGAAACTGCTCTGTGTTGTGTTAATTCATCTCACAGAGATACATCTTTCCCTTCAAGAAGCCTTTCGCTAAGGCTGTTCTTGTGCATTTGGCAAAGCTATATTTGGAAGTCCATAGAGGGCTATGGTGAAAAAGGAAATATCTTCCGTTCAAAACTGGAAAGAAGCTTTCTGAGAAACTGCTCTGTGTTCTGTTAATTCATCTCACAGAGTTACATTATTCCGTTGAAGAAGCCTTTCGCTAAAGCTGTTCTGGTGGAATTGGCAAAGTGATATTTGGAAGCCCATAGAGGGCTATGGTGAAAAAGGAAATAACTTCCGTTCAAAACTGGAAAGGTGCTTTCTGAGAAACTGCTCTGTGTTCTGTTAATTCATCTCACGGAGTTACATCTTTCCCTTCAAGAAGCCTTTCACTATGGCTGTTCTTCTGGAATTGGCAAAGGGATATTTGGAAGTCCATAGAGGGCTATGGTGAAAAAGGATATATCTTCCGTTCAAAACTGCAAAGAAGCTTTCTGAGAAACTGCTCTGTGTTCTGTTAATTCATCTCACAGAGTTACATTTTTTCGTTCAAGAAGCCTTTCGCTAAGGCTGTTCTGGTGGAATTGGCAAAGGGATATTTGGAAGCCCATAGATGGCTATGTAGAAAAAGGAAATATCTTCCGTTCAAAACTGGAAAGAAGCTTTCTGAGAAACTGCTCTATGTTATGTTAATTCATCTTAGAGAGTTACATCTTTCCCTTCAAGAAGCCTTTCGCTAAGGCTGTTCTGGTGGAATTGGAAAAGGGATATTTGGAAGCCCATAGAGGGCTATGGTGAAAAAGAAAATATCTTCCGTTCAAACCTGCAGAGAAGCTTTCTGAGAAACTGTTCTGTGTTCTGTTAATTCATCTCACACAGTTACATCTTTCCCTTCAAGAAGCCTTTCAATAATTCTGTTCTTGTGGAATTGGCAAAGTGATATTTTGAAGCCCATAGAAGTCTATCGTGAAAAAGGAAATATCTTCCGTTCAAAACTGCAAAGAAGCTTTCTGAGAAACTGCTCTGTGTTCTGTTAATTCATCTCACAGAGTTACATCTTTCCCTTCAAGAAGCCTTTCGCTAAGGCTGTTCTTGTGGAATTGGCAAAGGGATATTTGGAAGCCCACAGAGGGCTATGGTGCAAAAGGAAATATCTTCCGTTCAAAACTGGAAAGAAGCTTTCTGAGAAACTGCTCTGTGTTCTGTTTATTCATCTCACAGAGTTACATCTTTCCCTTCAAGAAGCCTTTCGCTAAGGCTGTTCTGGTGGAATTGGAAAAGGGATATTTGGAAGCCCATAGAGGGCTATGGTGAAAAAGAAAATATCTTCCGTTCAAACCTGCAGAGAAGCTTTCTGAGAAACTGTTCTGTGTTCTGTTAATTCATCTCACACAGTTACATCTTTCCCTTCAAGAAGCCTTTCAATAATTCTGTTCTTGTGGAATTGGCAAAGGGATATTTTGAAGCCCATAGAAGTCTATCGTGAAAAAGGAAATATCTTCCGTTCAAAACTGCAAAGAAGCTTTCTGAGAAACTGCTCTGTGTTCTGTTAATTCATCTCACAGAGTTACATCTTTCCCTTCAAGAAGCCTTTCGCTAAGGCTGTTCTTGTGGAATTGGCAAAGGGATATTTGGAATCCCACAGAGGGCTATGGTGCAAAAGGAAATATCTTCCGTTCAAAACTGGAAAGAAGCTTTCTGAGAAACTGCTCTGTGTTATGTTAATTCATCTTAGAGAGTTACATCTTTCCCTTCAAGAAGCCTTTCGCTAAGGCTGTTCTTGTGGAATTGGCAAAGGGATATTTGGAAGCCCATAGAGGGCTATGGTGGAAAAGAAAATATCTTCCGTTAAAACCTGCAGAGAAGCTTTCTGAGAAACTGCTCTGTGTTCTGTTAATTCATCTCACAGAATTACATCTTTCCCTTCAAGAAGCCTTTCCCTAACGCTGTTCTTGTGGAACTAGCAAAGGGATAATTGGAAGCCCATAGAGGGCTATGTTGAAAAAGGAAATATCTTCCGTTCATAAGTGGAAAGAAGCTTTCCTGAGAAACTGCTCTGTGTTCTGTCAATTCATCTCACAGGGTTACATCTTTCCCTTCAAGAAGCCTTTTGTTAAGGCTGTTCTTGTGGATTTGGCAAAGGGATATTTGGAAGTCCATAGAGGGCTATGGTGAAAAAGGAAATATCTTCCGTTCCAAACTGGAAAGAAGCTTTCTGAGAAACTGCTCTATGTTCTGTTAATTCATCTCACAGAGTTACATCTTTCCCTTCAAGAAGCCTTTCGCTAAGGCTGTTCTTGTGGAATTGGCAAAGGGATATTTGGAAGCCCACAGAGGGCTATAGTGCAAAAGGAAATATCTTCCGTTCAAAACTGGAAAGAAGCTTTCTGAGAAACTGCTCTGTGTTCTGTTAATTCATCTCACCGAGTTACATCTTTCCCTTCAAGAAGCCTTTCGCTAAGGCTGTTCTTGTGGAATTGGCAAACGGATATTTGGAATCCCATAGAGGGCTATGGTGAAAAAGGAAATATCTTCCGTTCAAAACTGGAAAGAATCTTTCTGAGAAACTGCTCTCTGTTCTGTTAATTCATCTCACAGAGTTACATCTTTCCCTTCAAGAAGCCTTTCGCTAAGGCTGTTCTTGTGGAATTGGGAAAGGGATATTTGGAAGCCCATAGAGGGCTATGGTGAAAAAGGAAATATCTTCCGTTCAAAACTAGAAAGAAGCTTTCTGAGAAACTGCTCTGTGTTCTTCTAATTCATCTCACAGAGTTACATCTTTCCATTCAAGAAGCCCTTCGCTAAGGCTGTTCTTGTGGAATTTGCAAAGGGATATTTGGAAGCCCATAGAGGGCTATGGTGAAAAAGGAAATATGTTCCGTTCAAAACTGGAGACAGGCTTTCTGAGAAACTGCTCTATGTTCTGTTAATTCATCTCACAGAGTTACATCTTTCCCTTCAAGAAGCCTTTCGCTAAGGCTGTTCTTGTGGAATTGGCAAAGGGATATTTGGAAGCCCATAGAGGGCTATGGTGAAAAAGGAAATATCTTCCGTTCAAAATTGGAAAGAAGCTTTCTGAGATACTGCTCTGTGTTCTGTTAATTCATCTCACAGAGTAACATCTTTCCCTTCAAGAAGACTTTCGCTAAGGCTGTTCTTGTGGTATTGGAAAAGGGATATTTGGAAGCCCATAGAGGGCTATGTTGAAAAAGGAAATATGTTCCGTTCAAAACTGGAGACAGGCTTTCTGAGAAACTGCTCTATGTTCTGTTAATTCATCTCACAGAGTTACATCTTTCCCTTCAAGAAGTCTTTCGCTAAGGCTGTTCTTTTGGAATTGGCAAAGGGATATTTGGAAGCCCAGAGAGGGCTGTGGTGAAAAAGGAAATATCTTCCGTTCAAAACTGGAAAGAAGCTTTCTGAGAAACTGCTCTGTGTTCTGTTAATTCATCTCACAGAGTTACATCTTTCCCTTCAAGAAGCCTTTCGCTAAGGCTGTTCTTGTGGAATTGGCAAAGGGATATTTGGAAGCCCATAGAGGGCTATGGTGAAAAAGGAAATATCTTCCGTTCAAACCTGGAGAGAAGCTTTTTGAGAAACTCTTCTGTGTTCTCTTAATTCATCTCACAGAGTTACATCTTTCCCTTCAAGAAGTCTTTCGCTAAGGCTGTTCTTGTGGAATTGGCAAAGGGATATTTGGAAGCCCATAGAGGGCTATTGTGAAAAAGGAAATATCTTCCGTTCAAACCTGGAGAGAAGCTCTGTGAGAAACTGTTCTGTGTTCTATTAATTCATCTCACAGAGTTACATCTTTCCCTTCAAGAAGCCTTTCCCTAAGGCTGTTCTTGTGGAATTGGCAAAGGGATATTTGGAAGCAGATATTGGGCTATCGTGAAAAAGGAAATATCTTCCGTTTAAAACTGGAAAGAAGCTTTCTGAGAAACTGCTCTGTGTTCTGTTAATTCATCTCACAGAGTTACATCTTTCCCTTCAAGAAGCCTTTCGGAAAGGCTGTTCTTGTGGAATTGGCAAAGGGATATTTGGAAGCCTACAGAGGGCTATGGTGCAAAAGGAAATATCTTCCGTTCAAAACTGGAAACAAGCTTTCTGACAAACTGCTCTGTGTTCTGTTAATTCATCTCACAAAGTTGCATCTTTCCCTTCAAGAAGCCTTTCGCTAAGGCTGTTCTTGTGGAATTTGCCAAGGGATATTTGGAAGCCCATAGAGGGCTATGGTGAAAAAGGAAATATGTTCCGTTCAAAACTGGAGACAGGCTTTCTGAGAAACTGCTCTATGTTCTGTTAATTCATCTCACAGAGTTACATCTTTCCCTTCAAGAAGCCTTTCGCTAAGGCAGTTCTTGTGGAATTGGCAAAGGGATATTTGGAAGCCCATAGAAGGCTATCGTGAAAAAGGAAATATCTTCCGTTCAAAACTGGAAAGAAGCTTTCTGAGAAACTGTTCTCTGTTCTGTTAATTCATCTCAGAGTTACATCTTTCCCTTCAAGAAGGCTTTCGCTAAGGCTGCTCTTGTGGAATTGGCAAAGGGATATTTGGAAGCCCATAGAGGGCTATGGTGAAAAAGGAAATATCTTCCGTTCAAACCTGGAGAGAAGCTTTCTGAGAAACTGCTCTATGTTCTGTTAATTCATCTCACAGAGTTACATCTTTCCCTTCAAGAACTCTTTCGCCAAGGCTGTTCTTTTGGAATTGGCAAAGGGATATTTGGAAGCCCAGAGAGGGCTGTGGTGAAAAAGGAAATATCTTCCGTTCAAAACTGGAAAGAAGCTTTCTGAGAAACTGCTCTGTGTTCTGTTAATTCATCTCACAGAGTTACATCTTTCCCTTCAAGAAGCCTTTCGCTAAGGCTGTTCTTGTGGAATTGGCAAAGGGATATTTGGAAGCCCATAGAGGGCTATGGTGAAAAAGGAATTATCTTCCGTTCAAACCTGGAGAGAAGCTTTTTGAGAAACTCTTCTGTGTTCTCTTAATTCATCTCACAGAGTTACATCTTTCCCTTCAAGAAGTCTTTCGCTAAGGCTGTTCTTGTGGAATTGGCAAAGGGATATTTGGAAGCCCATAGAGGGCTATGGTGAAAAATGAAATATCTTCCGTTCAAACCTGGAGAGAAGCTTTGTGAGAAACTGTTCTGTGTTCTATTACTTCATCTCACAGATTTACCTCTTTCCCTTCAAGAAGCCTTTCGCTAAAGCTGTTCTGTGGAATTGGCAAAGGGATATTTGGAAGCCCAGAGAGGGCTATGGTGAAAAAGGAAATATCTTCCGGTCAAAACTGGTAAGAAGCTTTCTGAGAAACTGCTCTATGTTCTGTTAATTCATCTCACAGAGTTACATCTTTCCATTCAAGAAGCCCTTCGCTAAGGCTGTTCTTGTGGAATTTGCAAAGGGATATTTGGAAGCCCATAGAGGGCTATGGTGAAAAAGGAAATATGTTCCGTTCAAAACTGGAGACAGGCTTTCTGAGAAACTGCTCTATGTTCTGTTAATTCATCTCACAGAGTTACATCTTTCCCTTCAAGAAGCCTTTCGCTAAGGCTGTTCTTGTGGAATTGGCAAAGGGATATTTGGAAGCCCATAGAGGGCTATGGTGAAAAAGGAAATATCTTCCGTTCAAAATTGGAAAGAAGCTTTCTGAGATACTGCTCTGTGTTCTGTTAATTCATCTCACAGAGTAACATCTTTCCCTTCAAGAAGACTTTCGCTAAGGCTGTTCTTGTGGTATTGGAAAAGGGATATTTGGAAGCCCATAGAGGGCTATGTTGAAAAAGGAAATATGTTCCGTTCAAAACTGGAGACAGGCTTTCTGAGAAACTGCTCTATGTTCTGTTAATTCATCTCACAGAGTTACATCTTTCCCTTCAAGAAGTCTTTCGCTAAGGCTGTTCTTTTGGAATTGGCAAAGGGATATTTGGAAGCCCAGAGAGGGCTGTGGTGAAAAAGGAAATATCTTCCGTTCAAAACTGGAAAGAAGCTTTCTGAGAAACTGCTCTGTGTTCTGTTAATTCATCTCACAGAGGTACATCTTTCCATTCAAGAAGCTTTTCGCTAAGGCTGTTCTTGTGGAATTGGAAAAGAGATATTTGGAAGCCCATAGAGGTCTATGGTGAAAAAGGAAATATCTTCCGTTCAAACCTGCAGAGAATCTTTCTGAGAAACTGTTCTGTGTTCTGTTAATTCATCTCACACAGTTACATATTTTCCTTCAAGAAGCCTTTCAATAATTCTGTTCTTGTGGAATTGGCAAAGTGATATTTTGAAGCCCATGGAGGTCTATCGTGAAAAAGGAAATATCTTCCGTTCAAAACTGGAAAGAAGCTTTCTGAGAAACTGCTCTGTGTTCTGTTAATTCATCTCACAGAGTTACATCTTTCCTTTCAAGAAGCCTTTCGCTAAGGCTGTTCTTGTTGAATTGGCAAAGGGATATTTGGAATCCCATAGAGGGCTATGGTGAAAAAGGAAATATCTTCCGTTCAAAACTGGAAAGAAGGTTTCTGAGAAACTCCTCTATGTTCTGTTAATTCGTCTTAGAGAGTTACATCTTTCCCTTCAAGAAGCCTTTCGCTAAGGCTGTTCTTGTGGAATTGGAAAAGGGATATTTGGAAGCCCATAGAGGGCTATGGTGAAAAAGAAAATATCTTCCGTTCAAAACTGGAAAGAAGCTTTCTGAGAAACTGCTCTGTGTTCTGTTAATTCATCTCATAGAGTTGCATTTTTCCGTTGAAGAAGCCTTTCGCTAGGGCTGTTCTGGTGGAATTGGCAAAGTGATATTTGGAAGCCCATAGAGGGCTATGGTGAAAAAGGAAATATCTTCCGTTCAAAACTGGAAAGAAGCTTTCTGAGAAACTGCTCTGTGTTCTGTTAATTCATCTCACAGAGTTACACCTTTCCCTTCAAGAAGCCTTTCGCTAAGGCTGTTCTTGTGTAATTGGAAAAAGGGATATTTGGAAGCCCTTAGAGGGCTATCGTGAAAAAGGAAATATCTTCCGTTTAAAACTGGAAAGAAGCTTTCTGAGAAACTGCTCTATGTTCTGTTAATTCATCTCACAGAGTTACATCTTTCCCTTCAAGAAGCCTTTCGCTAAGGCTGTTCTTGTGGAATTGGCAAAGGGATATTTGGAAGCCCATAGAGGGCTATGTTGAAAAAGGAAATATCTTCCGTTCAAAACTGGAAAGAAGCTTTCTGAGAAACTGCTCTGTGTTCTATTAATTCATCTCACAGTGTTACATCTTTCCCTTCAGGAAGCCTTTCGCTAAGGCTGTTCTTGTGGAATTGGCAAAGTGATATTTTGAAGCCCATAGTGGGCTATCGTGAAAAAGGAAATATCTTCCGTTTAAAACTGGAAAGAAGCTTTCTGAGAAACTGCTCTGTGTTCTGTTAATTCATCTCACCGAGTTACATCTTTCCCTTCAAGAAGCCTTTCGCTAAGGCTGTTCTTGTGGAATTGGCAAAGGGATATTTGGAAGCCCACAGAGGGCTATGGTGCAAAAGGAAATATCTTCCGTTCAAAACTGGAAACAAGCTTTCTGAGAAACTGCTCTGTATTCTGTTAATTCATCTCACAGAGTTGCATCTTTCCCTTCAAGAAGCCTTTCGCGAAGGCTGTTTTGTGGAATTGGCAAAGGGATATTTGGAAGCCCAGAGAGGGCTATGGTGAAAAAGCAAATATCTTCCGTTCAAAACTGGAAAGAAGCTTTCTGAGAAACTGCTCTATGTTCTGTTAATTCATCTCACAGAGTTACATCATTCACTTCAAGAAGCCTTTCGCTAAGGTGTTCTTGTGGAATTGGCAAAGGGATATTTGGAAGCCCATAGAGGGCTATGGTGAAAAAGGAAATATCTTCCGTTCAAAACTGGAAAGAATCTTTCTGAGAAACTGCTCTCTGTTCTGTTAATTCATCTCACAGAGTTACATCTTTCCCTTCAAGAAGCCTTTCGCTAAGGCTGTTCTTGTGGAATTGGCAAAGGGATATTTGGAAGCCCATAGAGGGCTATGGTGAAAAAGGAAATATCTTCCGTTCAAAACTAGAAAGAAGTTTTCTGAGAAACTGCTCTGTGTTCTGTTAATTCATCTCACAGAGTTACATCTTTCCATTCAAGAAGCCTTTCGCTAAGGCTGTTCTTGTGGAATTTGCAAAGGGATATTTGGAAGCCCATAGAGGGCTATGGTGAAAAAGGAAATATCTTCCGTTCAAAACTGGAAAGAAGCTTTCTGAGAAACTGCTCTGTGTTCTGTTAATTCATCTCACAGAGTTACATTTTTCCTTTCAAGAAGCCTTTCGCTAAGTCTCTTCTGGTGGAATTGGCGAAGTGATATTTGGAGGCCCATAGAGGGCTATGGTGAAATAGGAAATATCTTCAGTTCAAAACTGGAAAGAAGCTTTCTGAGAAACTGTTCTCTCTTCTGTTAATTCATCTCAGAGTTACATCTTTCCCTTCAAGAAGGCTTTCGCTAAGGCTGTTCTTGTGGAATTGGCAAAGGGATATTTGTAAGCCCGTAGAGGGCTATGGTGAAAAAGGAAATATCTTCCGTTCAAACCTGGAGAGAAGCTTTGTGAGAAACTGCTCTGTTTTCTGTTAATTCATCTCACAGAGTTACATCTTTCCCTTCAAGAGCCTTTCGCTAAGGCTGTTCTTGTGGAATTGGCAAAGGGATATTTGGAAGCCCACAGACGGCTATGGTGCAAGAGGAAATATCTTCCGTTCAAAACTGGAAAGAAGCTTTCTGAGAAACTGCTCTGTGTTCTGTAATTCATCCCACAGAGTTACATCTTTCCCTTCAAGAAGCCTTTCACTATGCCTGTTCTTGTGGAATTGGCAAAGGGATATTTCGAAGCCCATAGAGGGCTATGGTGAAAAAGGAAATATCTTCCGTTCAAAACTGGAAAGAAGCTTTCTGAGAAACTGCTCTGTGTTCTGTCATTTCATCTCAAAGAGGTACATGTTTCCCTTCAAGAAGCCTTTCGCTAAGGCTGTTCTTGTTGAATTGGCAAAGGGATATTTGGAATCCCAGAGAGGGCTATGGTGAAAAAGGAAATATCTTCCGTTCAAAACTGGAAAGAAGGTTTCTGAGAAACTCCTCTATGTTCTGTTAATTCATCTTAGAGAGTTACATCTTTCCCTTCAAGAAGCCTTTCGCTAAGGCTGTTCTTGTGGAATTGGAAAAGGGATATTTGGAAGCCCATAGAGGGCTATGGTGAAAAAGGAAATATCTTCCGTTCAAAACTGGAAAGAAGCTTTCTGAGAAACTGCTCTGTGTTCTGTTAATTCATCTCACAGAGTTGCATTTTTCCGTTGAAGAAGCCTTTCGCTAAGGCTGTTCTGGTGGAATTGGCAAAGTGATATTTGGAAGCCCATAGAGGGCTATGGTGAAAAAGGAAATATCTTCCGTTCAAAACTGGAAAGAAGCTTTCTGAGAAACTGCTCTGTGTTCTGTTAATTCATCTCACAGAGTTACACCTTTCCCTTCAAGAAGCCTTTCGCTAAGGCTCTTCTTGTGTAATTGGAAAAAGGGATATTTGGAAGCCCTTAGAGGGCTATCGTGAAAAAGGAAATATCTTAAGTTTAAAACTGGAAAGAAGCTTTCTGAGAAACTGCTCTATGTTCTGTTAATTCATCTCACAGAGTTACATATTTCCCTTCAAGAAGCCTTTCGCTAAGGCTGTTCTTGTGGAATTGGCAAAGGGATATTTGGAAGCCCACAGACGGCTATGGTGCAATAGGAAATATCTTCCGTTCAAAACAGGAAGGAAGCTTTCTGAGAAACTGCTCTGTGTTCTGTAATTCATCCCACAGAGTTACATCTTTCCCTTCAAGAAGCCTTTCACTATGGCTGTACTTGTGGAATTATCAAAGGGATATTTCGAAGCCCTTAGAGGGCTATGGTGAAAAAGGAAATATCTTCGGTTCATACCTGGATAGAAGCTTTCTGAGAAACTGCTCTGTGTTCTGTTAATTCATCTCACAGAGTTACATCTTTCCCTTCAAGAAGCCTTTCGCTAAGGCTGTTCTTGTGGAATTGGCAAGGTGATATTTTGAAGCCCATAGAGGTGTATCGTGAAAAAGGAAATATGTTCCGTTCAAAACTAGAAAGAAGCTTTCTGAGAAACTGCTCTGTGTTCTGTTAATTCATCTCACAGAGTTACATCTTTCACTTCGAGAAGCCTTTCGCTAAGGCTGTTCTTGTGGAATTGGCAAAGGGATATTTGGAAGCCCAGAGAGGGCTATGGTGCAAAAGGAAATATCTTCCGTTCAAAACTGGAAAGAAGGTTTCTGAGAAACTGCTCTCTGTTCTGTTAATTCATCTCACAGAGTTACATCTTTCTCTTCAAGAAGCCTTTCACTAAGGCTGTTCTTGTGGAATTGGAAAAGGGATATTTGGAAGCCCATAGAGGGCTATGGTGAAAAAGGAAATATCTTCCGTTCAAAACTGGAAGGAAGCTTTCTGAGAAACTGCTCTGTGTTCTGTTAATTCATCTCACAGGGTTACATCTTTCCCTTCAAGAAGCCTTTCGCTAAGGCTGTTCTTGTGGAAATGGAAAAGGGATATTTGGAAGCCCATAGTGGGCGATAGTGAAAAAGGAAATATCTTCCGTTCAAACCTGGAGAGAAGCTTTCTGAGAAACTGTCCGCTGTTCTGTTAATTCATCTCAGAGTTACATCTTTCCCTTCAAGAAGCCTTTCGCTAAGGCTGTTCTTGTGGAATTGGCAAAGGGATATTTGGAAGCCCATAGAGGGCGATGGTGAAAAAGGAAATATCTTCCGTTCAAACCTGGAGAGAAGCTTTGTGAGAAACTGCTCTGTTTTCTGTTAATTCATCTCACAGAGTTACATCTTTTCCTTCAAGAGACTTTCGCTAAGGCTGTTCTTGTGGAATTGGCAAAGGGATATTTGGAAGCCCACAGACGGCTATGGTGCAAGAGGAAATATCTTCCGTTCAAAACTGGAAAAAAGCTTTCTGAGAAACTGCTCTGTGTTCTGTATTTCATCCCACAGAGTTACATCTTTCCCTTCAAGAAGCCTTTCACTATGGCTGTTTTTGTGGAATTGGCAAAGGGATATTTCGAAGCCCATAGAGGGCTATGGTGAAAAAGGAAATATCTTCCGTTCAAAACTGGAAAGAAGCATTCTGAGAAACTGCTCTGTGTTCTGTTAATTCATCTCACAGAGTTACATCTTTCCCTTCAAGAAGCCTTTCGCTAAGGCTGTTCTTGTGGAATTGGCAAAGGGATATTTGGAAGCCCTTAGAGGGCTATGGTGAAAAAGGAAATATCTTCCGTTCATACCTGGAGAGAAGCTTTCTGAGAAACTGCTGTGTGTTCTGTTAATTCATCTCACAGAGTTACATCTTTCCCTTCAAGAAGCCTTTCGCTAATGCTGTTCTTGTGGAATTGTCAAGGTGATATTTTGAAGCCCATAGAGGTGTATCGTGAAAAAGGAAATATCTTCCGTTCAAAACTAGAAAGAAGCTTTCTGAGAAACTGCTCTGTGTTCTGTAATTCATCCCACAGAGTTACATCTTTCCCTTCAAGAAGCCTTTCGCTAAGGCTGTTCTTGTGGAATTGGCAAAGGGATATTTCGAAGCCCATAGAGGGCTATGGTGAAAAAGGAAATATCTTCCGTTCAAAACTGGAAAGAAGCTTTCTGAGAAACTGCTCTGTGTTCTGTCAATTCATCTCACAGAGGTACATCTTTCCCTTCAAGAAGCCTTTCGCTAAGGCTGTTCTTGTGGAATTGGCAAAGGGATATTTGGAAGCCCACAGAGGGCTATGGTGGAAAAGGAAATATCTTCCGTTCAAAACTGGAAGGAAGCTTTCTGAGAAACTGCTCTGTGTTCTGTTAATTCATCTCACACAGTTACATTTTTCCGTTCAAGAAGCCTTTCGCTAACGCTGTTCTGGTGGAATTGGCAAAGGGATAATTGGAAGCCCATAGAGGGCTATGGTGAAAAAGGAAATATCTTCCGTTCAAAACTGGAAAGAAGCTTTCTGAGAAACTGCTCTGTGTTCTGTCAATTCATCTCACAGAGTTACATCTTTCCCTTCAAGAAGCCTTTCGCTAAGGCTGTTCTTGTGGATTTGGCAAAGGGATATTTGGAAGTCCATAGAGGGCTATGGTGAAAAAGGAAATATCTTCCGTTCAAAACTGGAAAGAAGCTTTCTGAGAAACTGCTCTGTGTTCTTTTAATTCATCTCACAGAGTTTCATCTTTCCCTTCAAGAAGCCTTTCGCTAAGGCTGTTCTTGTGGAATTGGCAAAGGGATATTTGGAAGCCCATAGAGGGCTATGGTGAAAAAGGAAATATCTTCCGTTCAAACCTGGAGAGAAGCTTTGTGAGAAACTGCTCTGTTTTCTGTTAATTCATCTCACAGAGTTACATCTTTACCTTCAAGAAGTCTTTCGCTAAGGCTGTTCTTGTGGAATTGGCAAAGTGATATTTGGAAGCCCATAGAGGGATAAAGTGAAAAAGGAAATATCTTCCGTTCAAAACTGGAAAGAAACTTTCTGAGAAACTCCTCTGTGTTCTGTTAATTCATCTCACAGAGTTACATCTTTCCCTTCAAGAAGCCTTCCGCTAAGGCTGTTCTTGTGGAATTGGCAAAGGGATATTTTGAAGCCCACAGACGGCTATAGTGCAAGAGGAAATAACTTCCGTTCAAAACTGGAAAGAAGCTTTCTGAGAAACTGCTCTGTGTTCTGTAATTCATACCACCGTGTTACATCTTTCCCTTCAAGAAGCCTTTCACTAAGGCTGTTCTTGTGGAATTGGCAAAGGGATATTTCGAAGGCCATAGATGGCTATGGTGAAAAAGGAAATACCTTCCGTTCATAACTGGAAAGAAGCTTTCTGAGAAACTGCTCTGTGTTCTGTAAATTCATCTCACAGAGGTACATCTTTCCCTTCAAGAAGCCTTTCGCTAAGGCTGTTCTTGGGGATTTGGCAAAGGGATATTTGGAAGTCCATAGAAGGCTATGGTGAAAAAGGAAATATCTTCCGTTCAAAACTGGAAAGAAGCTTTCTGAGAAACTGCTCTGTGTTCTGTTAATTCATCTCACAGAGGTACATTTTTTCGTTCAAGAAGCCTTTCGCTAAGGCTGTTCTGGTGGAATTGGCAAAGGGATATTTGGAAGCCCATAGAGGGCTATGGTGAGAAAGGAAATACCTTCCGTTCAAAACTGGAAAGAAGCTTTCTGAGAAACTGCTCTGTGTTCTGTGAATTCATCTCACAGAGGTACATCTTTCCCTTCAAGAAGCCTTTCGCTAAGGCTGTTCTTGTGGATTTGGCAAAGGGATATTTGGAAGTCCATAGAAGGCTATGGTGAAAAAGGAATTATCTTCCGTTCAAAACTGGAAAGAAGCTTTCTGAGAAACTGCTCTGTGTTCTGTTAATTCATCTCACAGAGGTACATTTTTTCGTACAAGAAGCCTTTCGCTAAGGCTGTTCTGGTGGAATTGGCAAAGTGATATTTGGAAGCCCATAGAGGGCTATGGTGAGAAAGGAAATATCTTCCGTTCAAAACTGGAAAGAAGCTTTCTGAGAAACTGCTCTATGTTCTGTTAATTCATCTTACAGAGTTACATCTTTCCCTTCAAGAAGCCTTTCGCTAAGGCTGTTCTTGTGGAATTTCAAAAGGGATATTTGGAAGCCCATAGAGGGCTATGGTGAAAAAGGATATATCTTCCGTTCAAACCTGGAGAGAAGCTTTATGAGAAACTGTTCTGTGTTCTGTTAATTCATCTCACAGAGTTACATCTTTCCCTTCAAGACGCCTTCCGCTAAGGCTGTTCTTGTGGAATTGGCAAAGGGATATTTTGAAGCCCACAGACGGCTATAGTGCAAGAGGAAATATCTTCCGTTCAAAACTGGAAAGAAGCTTTCTGAGAAAATGCTCTGTGTTCTGTAATTCATCCCACAGTGTTACATCTTTCCCTTCAAGAAGCCTTTCACTAAGGCTGTTGTTGTGGAATTGGCAAAGGGATATTTCGAAGGCCATAGAGGGCTATGGTGAAAAAGGAAATATCTTCCGTTCAAAACTGGAAAGAAGCTTTCTGAGAAACTGCTCTGTGTTCTGTCAATTCATCTCACAGAGGTACACCTTTCCCTTCAAGAAGCCTTTCGCTAAGGCTGTTCTTGTGGATTTGGCAAAGGGATATTTGGAAGTCCATAGAGGGCTATGCTGAAAATGGAAATATCTTCCGTTCAAAACTGGAAAGAAGCTTTCTGAGAAACTGATCTGTGTTCTGTTAATTCATCTCACAGAGGTACATTTTTTCGTTCAAGAAGCCTTTCGCTAAGGCTGTTCTGGTGGAATTGGCAAAGGGATATTTGGAAGCCCATAGAGGGCTATGGTGAGAAAGGAAATATCTTCCGTTCAAAATTGGAAAGAAGCTTTCTGAGAAACTGCTCTATGTTCTGTTAATTCATCTTACAGAGTTACATCTTTCCCTTCAAGAAGCCTTTCGCTAAGGCTGTTCTTGTGGAATTGGAAAAGGGATATTTGGAAGCCCATAGAGGGCTATGGTGAAAAAGGAAATATCTTCCGTTCAAACCTGGAGAGAAGCTTTCTGAGAAACTGTTCTGTGTTCTGTTAATTCATCTTACAGAGTTACATCTTTCCCTTCAAGAAGCCTTTCACTAAGGCTGTTCTTGTGGAATTGGCAAAGTTATATTTTGAAGCCCATAGAGGTCTATCGTGAAAAAGGAAATATCTTCCGTTCAAAACTGGAAAGAAGCTTTCTGAGAAACTGCTCTGTGTTCTGTTAATTCATCTCACAGAGTTACATCTTTCCCTTCAAGAAGCCTTTCGCTAAGGCTGTTCTTGTGGAATTGGCAAAGGGATATTTGGAAGCCCACAGAGGGCTATGGTGCAAAAGGAAATATCTTCCGTTCAAAACTGGAAAGAAGCTTTCTGAGAAACTGCTCTGTGTTCTGTTTATTCATCTCACAGAGTTACATCTTTCCCTTCAAGAAGCCTTTCGCTAAGGCTGTTCTTGTGGAATTGGAAATGGGATATTTGGAAGCCCATAGAAGGCTGTAGTGAAAAAGGAAATATCTTCCGTTCAAAACTGGAAAGAAGCTTTCTGAGAAACTGCTCTGTGTTCTGTTAATTCATCTCACAGAGTTACATCTTTCCCTTCAAGAAGCCTTTCGCTAAGGCTGTTCTTGTGGAATTGGCAAAGGGATATTTGGAAGCCCATAGAGGGCTATGGTGAAAAAGGAAATATCTTCCGTTCAAACCTGGAGAGAAGCTTTTTGAGAAACTCTTCTGTGTTCTCTTAATTCATCTCACAGAGTTACATCTTTCCCTTCAAGAAGTCTTTCGCTAAGGCTGTTCTTGTGGAATTGGCAAAGGGATATTTGGAAGCCGATAGAGGGCTATGGTGAAAAAGTAAATATCTTACATTCAAACCTGGAGAGAAGCTTTGTGAGAAACTGTTCTGTGTTCCATTAATTCATCTCACAGAGTTACACCTTTCCCTTCAAGAAGCCTTTCGCTAAGGCTGTTCTTGTGGAATTGGCAAAGGGATATTTGGAAGCCCATAGTGGGCTATCGTGAAAAAGGAAATATCTTCCGATTAAAACTGGAAAGAAGCTTTCTGAGAAACTGCTCTGTGTTCTGTTAATTCATCTCACAGAGTTACATCTTTCCCTTCAAGAAGCCTTTCGCTAAGGCTGTTCTTGTGGAATTGGCAAAGGGATATTTGGAAGCCCACAGAGGGCTATGGTGCAAAAGGAAATATCTTCCGTTCAAAACTGGAAACAAGCTTTCTGAGAAACTGCTCTGTGTTCTGTTAATTCATCTCACAGAGTTGCATCATTCCCTTCAAGAAGCCTTTCGCTAAGGCTGTTCTGTGGAATTCGCAAAGGGATATTTGGAAGCCCAGAGAGGGTTATGGTGAAAAAGGAAATATCTTCCGTTGAAAACTGGTAAGAAGCTTTCTGAGAAACTGCTCTATGTTCTGTAAATTCATCTCACAGAGTTACATCTTTCCCTTAAAGAAGCCTTTCGCTAAGGCTGTTCTTGTGGAATTGGAAAGGGATATTTGGAAGCCTATAGAGGGCTATGGTGAAAAAGGAAATATCTTCCGTTCAAAACTGGAAAGAATCCTTCTGAGAAACTGCTCTGTGTTCTGTTAATACATCTCACAGAGTTACATCTTTCCCTTCAAGAAGCCTTTCGCTAAGGCTGTTCTTGTGGAATTGGCAAAGGGGTATTTGGAAGCCCATGGAGGGCTATGGTGAAAAAGGAAATATCTTCCGTTCAAAACTAGAAAGAAGCTTTCTGAGAAACTGCTCTGTGTTCTGTCAATTCATCTCACAGTGTTACATCTTTCCATTCAAGAATCCTTTCGCTAATGCTGTTCTTGTGGAATTGGCAAAGGGATATTTGGAAGCCCATAGAGGGCTATGGTGAAAAAGGAAATACTTCCGTTCAAAACTGGAAAGAAGCTTTCTGAGAAACTGCTCTGTGTTCTGTTAATTCATCTCACAGAGTTACATCTTTCCCTTCAAGAAGCCATTCGCTAAGGCTGTTCTTGTGGAATTGGCAAAGGGATATTTGGAAGCCCATAGAGGGCTATGGTGAAAAAGGAAATATCTTCCGTTCAAAACTGGAAAGAAGCTTTCTGAGAAACTGCGCTGTGTTCTTTTAATTCATCTCACAGAGTTACATCTTTCCCTTCAAGAAGCCTTTCGCTAAGGCTGTGCTTGTGTAATTGGCAAAGGGATATTAGGAAGCACATAGAGGGCTATGGTGAAAAAGGAAATATCTTCCGTTCAAAACTGGAAAGAAGGTTTCTGAGAAACTGCTGTGTGTTCTGTCAATTCATCTCACAGAGTTACATCTTTCCCTTCAAGAAGCCTTTCGCTAAGGCTGTTCTTGTGGATTTGGCAAAGGGATATTTGAAAGTCCATAGAGGGCTATGGTGAAAAACGAAATATCTTCCGTTCAAAATTGGAAAGAAGCTTTCTGAGAAACTGCTCTGTGTTCTGTTAATTCATCTCACAGAGTTACATTTTTTAGTTCAAGAAGCCTTTCGCTAAGGCTGTTCTGGTGGAATTGGCAAAGGGATATTTTTAAGCCCATAGAGGGCTATGGTGAAAAAGGAAATATCTTCCGTTCAAAACTGGAAAGAAGCTTTCTGAGAAACTGCTCTGTGTTCTGTTAATTCATCTCACACAGTTACATCTCTCCCTTCAAGAAGCCTTTCGCTAAGGCTGTTCTTGTGGAATTGGCAAAGGGATATTTGGATGCCCTTAGAGGGCTATGTTGAAAAAGGAAATATCTTCCGTTCAAAACTGGAAACAAGCTTTCTGAGAAACTGCTCTGTGTTCTGTTAATTCAACTCACAGAGTTACATCTTTCCCTTCAAGAAGCCTTTCGCTAAGGCTGTTCTTGTGGAATTGGCAAAGGGATATTTGGAAGCCCATAGAGGGCTATGCTGAAAAAGGAAATATCTTCCGTTCAAAACTTGGAAGAAGCTTTCTGAGAAACTGCTCTGTGTTCTGTTAATTCATCTCACAGGGTTACATCTTTCCCTTCAAGAAGCCTTTCGCTAAGGCTGTTCTTGTGGAATTGGCAAAGGGATATTTGGAAGCCCAAAGAGGGCTATGGTGAAAAAGGAAATATCTTCCGTTCAATCCTGGAGAGAAGCTTTCTGAGAAACTGTTCTGTGTTCTGTTAATTCATCTCACAGAGTTACATCTTTCCCTTCAATGAGCCTTTCGCTAAGGTTGTTCTTGTGGAATTGGTAAAGGTATATTTGGAAGCCCATAGAGGGGTATGGTGCAAGAGGAAATATTTTCTGTTCAAAACTGGAAAGAAGCTTTCTGAGAAACTGCTCCGTGTTCTGTTAATTCATCTCACAGAGTTACATCTTTCCCTTCAAGAAGCCTTCCGCTAAGAGTGTTTTGTGGAATTGGCAAAGGGATATTTGGAAGCCCATAGAGGGCTATGGTGAAAAAGGAAATATCTTCCGTTCAAAACTGGAAAGAAGCTTTCTGAGAAACTGCTCTGTGTTCTGTTAATTCATCTCACAGAGTTACATCTTTCCATTCAAGAAGCCTTTCGCTAAGGCTGTTCTTGTGGAATTGGCAAAGGGATATTTGGAAGCCCACAGACGGCTATTGTGCAAGAGGAAATATCTTCCGTTCAAAACTGGAAAGAAGCATTCTGAGAAACTGCTCTGTGTTCTGTTAATTCATCCCACAGAGTTAAATCTTTCCCTTCAAGAAGCCTTTTGCTAAGGCTGTTGTTGTGGAATTGGCAAAGGGATATTTGGAAGCCCATAGAGGGCTAAGGTGAAAAAGGAAATATCTTCCGTTCAAAACTGGAAAGAAGCTTTATGAGAAACTGCTCTGTGTTGTGTTAATTCATCCCACAGAGTTAAATCTTTCCCTTCAAGAAGCCTTTTGCGAAGGCTGTTGTTGTGGAATTGGCAAAGGGATATTTGGAAGCCCATAGAGGGCTATGGTGAAAAAGGAAATATCTTCCGTTCAAAACTGGAAAGAAGCTTTCTGAGAAACTGCTCTGTGTTGTGTTAATTCATCTCACAGAGTTACATCTTTCCCTTCAAGAAGCCTTTAGCTAAGGCTGTTCTTGTGCATTTGGCAAAGCTATATTTGGAAGTCCATAGAGGTCTATGGTGAAAAAGGAAATATCTTCCGTTCAAAACTGGAAAGAAGCTTTCTGAGAAACTGCTCTGTGTTCTGTTAATTCATCTCACAGAGTTACATTATTCCGTTGAAGAAGCCTTTCGCTAAAGCTGTTCTTGTGGAATTGGCAAAGTGATATTTGGAAGCCCATAGAGGGCTATGGTGAAAAAGGAAATAACTTCCGTTCAAAACTGGAAAGGTGCTTTCTGAGAAACTGCTCTGTGTTCTGTTAATTCATCTCACGGAGTTACATCTTTCCCTTCAAGAAGCCTTTTGCTAAGGCTGTTCTTGTGGATTTGACAAAGGTATATTTGGAAGTCCATAGAGGGCTAGGGTGAAAAAGGCAATATGTTCCGTACAAAACTGGAAAGAAGCTTTCTGAGAAAGTGCTCTGTGTTCTGTCAATTCATCTCACAGTGTTACATCTTTCCCTTCAAGAAGCCTTTCGCTAAGGCTGTTCTTGTGGATTTGGCAAAGGGATATTTGGAAGTCCATAGAGGGCTTTGGTGAAAAAGGAAATATCTTCCGTTCAAAACTGGAAAGAAGCTTTCTGAGAAACTGCTCTATGTTCTGTTAATTCATCTTAGAGAGTTACATCTTTCCCTTCAAGAAGCCTTTCGCTAAGGCTGTTCTTGTGGAATTGGCAAAGGGATATTTGGAAGCATATAGAGGGCTATGGTGAAAAAGGAAATATCTTCCGTTCAAAACTGGAAAGAAAGTTTCTGAGAAACTCCTCTATGTTCTGTTAATTCATCTTAGAGAGTTACATCTTTCCCTTCAAGAAGCCTTTCGCTAAGGCTGTTCTTGTGGAATTGGAAAAGGGATATTTGGAAGCCCATAGAGGGCTATGGTGAAAAAGGAAATATCTTCCGTTCAAAACTGGAAAGAAGCTTTCTGAGAAACTGCTCTGTGTTCTGTTAATTCATCTCACAGAGGTACATCTTTCCCTTCAAGAAGCCTTTCGCTAAGGCTGTTCTTGTGGAATTGGCAAAGGGATATTTGGAAGCACTTAGAGGGCTATGGTGAAAAAGGAAGTATCTTCCGTTCAATCCTGGAGAGAAGCTTTCTGGGAAACTGTTCTGTGTTCTGTTAATTCATCTCACAGGGTTACATCTTTCCCTTCAAGAAGCCTTTCGCTAAGGCTGTTCTTGTGGAATTGGCAAAGGGATATTTGGAAGCCCATAGAGGGCTATCGTGAAAAAGGAAATATCTTCCGTTCAAACCTGGAGAGAAGCTTTCTGAGAAACTGCTCTGTGTTCTGTTAATTCATCTCACAGAGTTACATCTTTCCCTTCAAGAAGCCTTTCGCTAAGGCTGTTCTTGTGGAATTGGCAAAGGGATATTTGGAAGCCCTACAGAGGGCTATGGTGAAAAAGGAAATATCTTCCGTTCAAAACTGGAAAGAAGCTTTCTGAGAAACTGCTCTGTGTTCTGTTAATTCATCTCACAGAGTTACACCTTTCCCTTCAAGAAGCCATACACTAAGGCTGTTCTTGTGGAATTGGAAAAAGGGATATTTGGAAGCCCATAGAGGGCTATCGTGAAAAAGGAAATATCTTCCGTTTAAAACTGGAAAGAAGCTTTCTGAGAAACTGCTCAGTGTTCTGTCAATTCATCTCACAGTGTTACATCTTTCCCTTCAAGAAGCCTTTCACTAAGGCTGTTCTTGTGGATTTGGCAAAGGGATATTTGGAAGCCCATAGAGGGCTATGGTGAAAAAGGAAATACCTTCCGTTCAACACTGGAAAGAAGCTTTCTGAGAAACTGCTCTGTGTTCTGTTAATTCATCTCACAGAGTTACATCTTTCCCTTCAAGAAGCCTTTCGCTAAGGCTGTTCTTGTGGAATTGGCAAAGGGATATTTGGAAGCCCATAGAGGGCTATGGTGAAAAAGGAAATATCTTTCGTTCAAAACTGGAAAGAAGCTTTCTGAGAAACTGCTCTATGTTCTGTTAATTCATCTTAGAGAGTTACATCTTTCCCTTCAAGAAGCCTTTCGCTAAGGCTGTTCTTGTGGAATTGGCAAAGGGATATTTGGAAGCCCATAGAGGGCTATGGTGAAAAAGGAAATATCTTCCGTTCAAACCTGGAGAGAAGCTTTGTGAGAAACTGTTCTGTGTTCTATTAATTCATCTCACAGAGTAACATCTTTCCCTTCAAGAAGCTTTTCGCTACGGCTGTTCTTGTGGAATTGGCAAAGGGATATTTGGAAGCCCACAGAGGGCTATGGTGCAAAAGGAAATATCTTCCGTTCAAAACTGGAAACAAGCTTTCTGAGAAACTGCTCTGTGTTCTGTTAATTCATCTCACAGAGTTGCATCTTTCCCTTCAAGAAGCCTTTCGTTAAGGCTGTTCTTGTGGATTTGGCAAAGGGATATTTGGAAGTTCATAGAGGGCTATGGTGAAAAAGGAAATATCTTCCGTTCAAAACTGGAAAGAAGCTTTCTGAGAAACTGCTCTGTGTTCTGTTAATTCATCTCACAGAGTTACATTTTTCCTTTCAAGAAGCCTTTCGCTAAGTCTCTTCTGGTGGAATTGGCAAAGTGATATTTGGAAGCCCAAAGAGGGCTATGGTGAAAAAGGAAATATCTTCCGTTCAAAACTGGAAAGAAGCTTTCTGAGAAACTGTTCTCTGTTCTGTTAATTCATCTCAGAGTTACATCTTTCCCTTTAAGAAGGCTTTCGCTAAGGCTGTTCTTGTGGAATTGGCAAAGGGATATTTGGAAGCCCATGGAGGGCTATGGTGAAAAAGGAAATATCTTCCGTTCAAACCTGGAGAGAAGCTTTGTGAGAAACTGCTCTGTTTTCTGTTAATTCATCTCACAGAGTTACATCTTTCCCTTCAAGAAGCCTTCCGCTAAGGCTGTTCTTGTGGAATTGTCAAAGGGATATTTGGAAGCCCATAGAAGGCTATCGTGAAAAAGGAAATATCTTCCGTTCAAAACTGGAAAGAAGCTTTCTGAGAAACTGCTCTGTGTTCTGCCAATTCATCTCACAGAGTTACATCTTTCCCTTCAAGAAGCCTTTCGCTAAGCCTGTTCTTGTGGATTTGGCAAAGGGATATTTGGAAGTCCATAGAGGGCATGGGTGCAAAAGGATATATCTTCCGTTCAAAACTGGAAAGAAGCTTTCTGAGAAACTGCTCTGTGTTCTGTTAATTCATCTCAAAGAGTTACATTTTTCCGATCAAGAAGCCTTTCGCTAACGCTGTTCTGGTGGAATTGGCAAAGTGATATTTGGAAGCCCAAAGAGGGCTATGGTGAAAAAGGAAATATCTTCCGTTCAAAACTGGAAAGAAGCTTTCTGAGAAACTGCTCTGTGTTCTGTTAATTCATCTCACAGAGTTACATCTTTCCCTTCAAGAAGCCTTTCGCTAAGGCTGTTCTTGTGGAATTGGCAAAGGGATATTTGGAAGCCCACAGACGGCTATTGTGCAAGAGGATATATCTTCCGTTCAAAACTGGAAAGAAGCATTCTGAGAAACTGCTCTGTGTTCTGTTAATTCATCCCACAGAGTTAAATCTTTCCCTTCAAGAAGCCTTTTGCTAAGGCTGTTGTTGTGGAATTGGCAAAGGGATATGGAAGCCCATAGAGGGCTATGGTGAAAAAGGAAATATCTTCCGTTCAAAACTGGAAAGAAGCTTTATGAGAAACTGCTCTGTGTTGTGTTAATTCATCCCACAGAGTTAAATCTTTCCCTTCAAGAAGCCTTTTGCTAAGGCTGTTGTGGAATTGGCAAAGAGATATTTGGAAGCCCATAGAGGGCTATGGTGAAAAAGGAAATATCTTCCGTTTAAAACTGGAAGGAAGCTTTCTGAGAAACTGCTCTGTGTTGTGTTAATTCATCTCACAGAGATACATCTTTCCCTTCAAGAAGCCTTTCGCTAAGGCTGTTCTTGTGCATTTGGCAAAGCTATATTTGGAAGTCCATAGAGGGCTATGGTGAAAAAGGAAATATCTTCCGTTCAAAACTGGAAAGAAGCTTTCTGAGAAACTGCTCTGTGTTCTGTTAATTCATCTCACAGAGTTACATTATTCCGTTGAAGAAGCCTTTCGCTAAAGCTGTTCTGGTGGAATTGGCAAAGTGATATTTGGAAGCCCATAGAGGGCTATGGTGAAAAAGGAAATAACTTCCGTTCAAAACTGGAAAGGTGCTTTCTGAGAAACTGCTCTGTGTTCTGTTAATTCATCTCACGGAGTTACATCTTTCCCTTCAAGAAGCCTTTCACTATGGCTGTTCTTCTGGAATTGGCAAAGGGATATTTGGAAGTCCATAGAGGGCTATGGTGAAAAAGGATATATCTTCCGTTCAAAACTGCAAAGAAGCTTTCTGAGAAACTGCTCTGTGTTCTGTTAATTCATCTCACAGAGTTACATTTTTTCGTTCAAGAAGCCTTTCGCTAAGGCTGTTCTGGTGGAATTGGCAAAGGGATATTTGGAAGCCCATAGATGGCTATGTAGAAAAAGGAAATATCTTCCGTTCAAAACTGGAAAGAAGCTTTCTGAGAAACTGCTCTATGTTATGTTAATTCATCTTAGAGAGTTACATCTTTCCCTTCAAGAAGCCTTTCGCTAAGGCTGTTCTGGTGGAATTGGAAAAGGGATATTTGGAAGCCCATAGAGGGCTATGGTGAAAAAGAAAATATCTTCCGTTCAAACCTGCAGAGAAGCTTTCTGAGAAACTGTTCTGTGTTCTGTTAATTCATCTCACACAGTTACATCTTTCCCTTCAAGAAGCCTTTCAATAATTCTGTTCTTGTGGAATTGGCAAAGTGATATTTTGAAGCCCATAGAAGTCTATCGTGAAAAAGGAAATATCTTCCGTTCAAAACTGCAAAGAAGCTTTCTGAGAAACTGCTCTGTGTTCTGTTAATTCATCTCACAGAGTTACATCTTTCCCTTCAAGAAGCCTTTCGCTAAGGCTGTTCTTGTGGAATTGGCAAAGGGATATTTGGAAGCCCACAGAGGGCTATGGTGCAAAAGGAAATATCTTCCGTTCAAAACTGGAAAGAAGCTTTCTGAGAAACTGCTCTGTGTTCTGTTTATTCATCTCACAGAGTTACATCTTTCCCTTCAAGAAGCCTTTCGCTAAGGCTGTTCTGGTGGAATTGGAAAAGGGATATTTGGAAGCCCATAGAGGGCTATGGTGAAAAAGAAAATATCTTCCGTTCAAACCTGCAGAGAAGCTTTCTGAGAAACTGTTCTGTGTTCTGTTAATTCATCTCACACAGTTACATCTTTCCCTTCAAGAAGCCTTTCAATAATTCTGTTCTTGTGGAATTGGCAAAGGGATATTTTGAAGCCCATAGAAGTCTATCGTGAAAAAGGAAATATCTTCCGTTCAAAACTGCAAAGAAGCTTTCTGAGAAACTGCTCTGTGTTCTGTTAATTCATCTCACAGAGTTACATCTTTCCCTTCAAGAAGCCTTTCGCTAAGGCTGTTCTTGCGGAATTGGCAAAGGGATATTTGGAATCCCACAGAGGGCTATGGTGCAAAAGGAAATATCTTCCGTTCAAAACTGGAAAGAAGCTTTCTGAGAAACTGCTCTGTGTTATGTTAATTCATCTTAGAGAGTTACATCTTTCCCTTCAAGAAGCCTTTCGCTAAGGCTGTTCTTGTGGAATTGGCAAAGGGATATTTGGAAGCCCATAGAGGGCTATGGTGAAAAAGAAAATATCTTCCGTTAAAACCTGCAGAGAAGCTTTCTGAGAAACTGCTCTGTGTTCTGTTAATTCATCTCACAGAATTACATCTTTCCCTTCAAGAAGCCTTTCCCTAACGCTGTTCTTGTGGAACTAGCAAAGGGATAATTGGAAGCCCATAGAGGGCTATGTTGAAAAAGGAAATATCTTCCGTTCATAAGTGGAAAGAAGCTTTCCTGAGAAACTGCTCTGTGTTCTGTCAATTCATCTCACAGGGTTACATCTTTCCCTTCAAGAAGCCTTTTGTTAAGGCTGTTCTTGTGGATTTGGCAAAGGGATATTTGGAAGTCCATAGAGGGCTATGGTGAAAAAGGAAATATCTTCCGTTCCAAACTGGAAAGAAGCTTTCTGAGAAACTGCTCTATGTTCTGTTAATTCATCTCACAGAGTTACATCTTTCCCTTCAAGAAGCCTTTCGCTAAGGCTGTTCTTGTGGAATTGGCAAAGGGATATTTGGAAGCCCACAGAGGGCTATAGTGCAAAAGGAAATATCTTCCGTTCAAAACTGGAAAGAAGCTTTCTGAGAAACTGCTCTGTGTTCTGTTAATTCATCTCACCGAGTTACATCTTTCCCTTCAAGAAGCCTTTCGCTAAGGCTGTTCTTGTGGAATTGGCAAACGGATATTTGGAATCCCATAGAGGGCTATGGTGAAAAAGGAAATATCTTCCGTTCAAAACTGGAAAGAATCTTTCTGAGAAACTGCTCTCTGTTCTGTTAATTCATCTCACAGAGTTACATCTTTCCCTTCAAGAAGCCTTTCGCTAAGGCTGTTCTTGTGGAATTGGGAAAGGGATATTTGGAAGCCCATAGAGGGCTATGGTGAAAAAGGAAATATCTTCCGTTCAAAACTAGAAAGAAGCTTTCTGAGAAACTGCTCTGTGTTCTTCTAATTCATCTCACAGAGTTACATCTTTCCATTCAAGAAGCCCTTCGCTAAGGCTGTTCTTGTGGAATTTGCAAAGGGATATTTGGAAGCCCATAGAGGGCTATGGTGAAAAAGGAAATATGTTCCGTTCAAAACTGGAGACAGGCTTTCTGAGAAACTGCTCTATGTTCTGTTAATTCATCTCACAGAGTTACATCTTTCCCTTCAAGAAGCCTTTCGCTAAGGCTGTTCTTGTGGAATTGGCAAAGGGATATTTGGAAGCCCATAGAGGGCTATGGTGAAAAAGGAAATATCTTCCGTTCAAAATTGGAAAGAAGCTTTCTGAGATACTGCTCTGTGTTCTGTTAATTCATCTCACAGAGTAACATCTTTCCCTTCAAGAAGACTTTCGCTAAGGCTGTTCTTGTGGTATTGGAAAAGGGATATTTGGAAGCCCATAGAGGGCTATGTTGAAAAAGGAAATATGTTCCGTTCAAAACTGGAGACAGGCTTTCTGAGAAACTGCTCTATGTTCTGTTAATTCATCTCACAGAGTTACATCTTTCCCTTCAAGAAGTCTTTCGCTAAGGCTGTTCTTTTGGAATTGGCAAAGGGATATTTGGAAGCCCAGAGAGGGCTGTGGTGAAAAAGGAAATATCTTCCGTTCAAAACTGGAAAGAAGCTTTCTGAGAAACTGCTCTGTGTTCTGTTAATTCATCTCACAGAGTTACATCTTTCCCTTCAAGAAGCCTTTCGCTAAGGCTGTTCTTGTGGAATTGGCAAAGGGATATTTGGAAGCCCATAGAGGGCTATGGTGAAAAAGGAAATATCTTCCGTTCAAACCTGGAGAGAAGCTTTTTGAGAAACTCTTCTGTGTTCTCTTAATTCATCTCACAGAGTTACATCTTTCCCTTCAAGAAGTCTTTCGCTAAGGCTGTTCTTGTGGAATTGGCAAAGGGATATTTGGAAGCCCATAGAGGGCTATTGTGAAAAAGGAAATATCTTCCGTTCAAACCTGGAGAGAAGCTCTGTGAGAAACTGTTCTGTGTTCTATTAATTCATCTCACAGAGTTACATCTTTCCCTTCAAGAAGCCTTTCCCTAAGGCTGTTCTTGTGGAATTGGCAAAGGGATATTTGGAAGCAGATATTGGGCTATCGTGAAAAAGGAAATATCTTCCGTTTAAAACTGGAAAGAAGCTTTCTGAGAAACTGCTCTGTGTTCTGTTAATTCATCTCACAGAGTTACATCTTTCCCTTCAAGAAGCCTTTCGGAAAGGCTGTTCTTGTGGAATTGGCAAAGGGATATTTGGAAGCCTACAGAGGGCTATGGTGCAAAAGGAAATATCTTCCGTTCAAAACTGGAAACAAGCTTTCTGACAAACTGCTCTGTGTTCTGTTAATTCATCTCACAAAGTTGCATCTTTCCCTTCAAGAAGCCTTTCGCTAAGGCTGTTCTTGTGGAATTTGCCAAGGGATATTTGGAAGCCCATAGAGGGCTATGGTGAAAAAGGAAATATGTTCCGTTCAAAACTGGAGACAGGCTTTCTGAGAAACTGCTCTATGTTCTGTTAATTCATCTCACAGAGTTACATCTTTCCATTCAAGAAGCCTTTCGCTAAGGCAGTTCTTGTGGAATTGGCAAAGGGATATTTGGAAGCCCATAGAAGGCTATCGTGAAAAAGGAAATATCTTCCGTTCAAAACTGGAAAGAAGCTTTCTGAGAAACTGTTCTCTGTTCTGTTAATTCATCTCAGAGTTACATCTTTCCCTTCAAGAAGGCTTTCGCTAAGGCTGTTCTTGTGGAATTGGCAAAGGGATATTTGGAAGCCCATAGAGGGCTATGGTGAAAAAGGAAATATCTTCCGTTCAAACCTGGAGAGAAGCTTTCTGAGAAACTGCTCTATGTTCTGTTAATTCATCTCACAGAGTTACATCTTTCCCTTCAAGAACTCTTTCGCCAAGGCTGTTCTTTTGGAATTGGCAAAGGGATATTTGGAAGCCCAGAGAGGGCTGTGGTGAAAAAGGAAATATCTTCCGTTCAAAACTGGAAAGAAGCTTTCTGAGAAACTGCTCTGTGTTCTGTTAATTCATCTCACAGAGTTACATCTTTCCCTTCAAGAAGCCTTTCGCTAAGGCTGTTCTTGTGGAATTGGCAAAGGGATATTTGGAAGCCCATAGAGGGCTATGGTGAAAAAGGAATTATCTTCCGTTCAAACCTGGAGAGAAGCTTTTTGAGAAACTCTTCTGTGTTCTCTTAATTCATCTCACAGAGTTACATCTTTCCCTTCAAGAAGTCTTTCGCTAAGGCTGTTCTTGTGGAATTGGCAAAGGGATATTTGGAAGCCCATAGAGGGCTATGGTGAAAAAGGAAATATCTTCCGTTCAAACCTGGAGAGAAGCTTTGTGAGAAACTGTTCTGTGTTCTATTACTTCATCTCACAGATTTACCTCTTTCCCTTCAAGAAGCCTTTCGCTAAAGCTGTTCTGTGGAATTGGCAAAGGGATATTTGGAAGCCCAGAGAGGGCTATGGTGAAAAAGGAAATATCTTCCGTTCAAAACTGGTAAGAAGCTTTCTGAGAAACTGCTCTATGTTCTGTTAATTCATCTCACAGAGTTACATCTTTCCCTTCAAGAAGCCTTTCGCTAAGGCTGTTCTTGTGGAATTGGAAAAGGGATATTTGGAAGCCCATAGAGGGCTATGGTGAAAAAGGAAATATCTTCCGTTCAAAACTGGAAAGAATCTTTCTGAGAAACTGCTCTGTGTTCTGTTAATTCATCTCACAGAGTTACATCTTTCCCTTCAAGAAGCCTTTCGCTAAGGCTGCTCTTGTGGAATTGGCAAAGGGGTATTTGGAAGCCAATAGAGGGCAATGGTGAAAAAGGAAATATCTTCCGTTCAAAACTGGAAAGAATCTTTCTGAGAAACTGCTCTATGTTCTGTTAATTCATCTCACAGAGTTACATCTTTCCCTTCAAGAAGCCTTTCGCTAAGGCTGTTCTTGTGGAATTGGCAAAGGGATATTTGGAAGCCCATAGAGGGCTATGGTGAAAAAGGAAATATCTTCCGTTCAAAACTGGAAAGAAGCTTTCTGAGAAACTGCTCTGTGTTCTGTTAATTCATCTCACACAGTTATATTTTTCCGTTCAAGAAGCCTTTCGCTAACGCTCTTCTGGTGGAATTGGCAAAGGGATAATTGGAAGCCCATAGAGGGCTATGGAGAAAAAGGAAATATCTTCCGTTCAAAACGGGAAAGAAGCTTTCTGAAAAACTGCTCTGTGTTCTGTTAATTCATCTCACAGAGGTACATCTTTCCATTCAAGAAGCTTTTCGCTAAGGCTGTTCTTGTGGAATTGGAAAAGAGATATTTGGAAGCCCATAGAGGGCTATGGTGAAAAAGGAAATATCTTCCGTTCAAACCTGCAGAGAATCTTTCTGAGAAACTGTTCTGTGTTCTGTTAATTCATCTCACACAGTTACATATTTTCCTTCAAGAAGCCTTTCAATAATTCTGTTCTTGTGGAATTGGCAAAGTGATATTTTGAAGCCCATGGAGGTCTATCGTGAAAAAGGAAATATCTTCCGTTCAAAACTGGAAAGAAGCTTTCTGAGAAACTGCTCTGTGTTCTGTTAATTCATCTCACAGAGTTACATCTTTCCTTTCAAGAAGCCTTTCGCTAAGGCTGTTCTTGTTGAATTGGCAAAGGGATATTTGGAATCCCATAGAGGTCTATGGTGAAAAAGGAAATATCTTCCGTTCAAAACTGGAAAGAAGGTTTCTGAGAAACTCCTCTATGTTCTGTTAATTCGTCTTAGAGAGTTACATCTTTCCCTTCAAGAAGCCTTTCGCTAAGGCTGTTCTTGTGGAATTGGAAAAGGGATATTTGGAAGCCCATAGAGGGCTATGGTGAAAAAGAAAATATCTTCCGTTCAAAACTGGAAAGAAGCTTTCTGAGAAACTGCTCTGTGTTCTGTTAATTCATCTCATAGAGTTGCATTTTTCCGTTGAAGAAGCCTTTCGCTAGGGCTGTTCTGGTGGAATTGGGAAAGTGATATTTGGAAGCCCATAGAGGGCTATGGTGAAAAAGGAAATATCTTCCGTTCAAAACTGGAAAGAAGCTTTCTGAGAAACTGCTCTGTGTTCTGTTAATTCATCTCACAGAGTTACACCTTTCCCTTCAAGAAGCCTTTCGCTAAGGCTGTTCTTGTGTAATTGGAAAAAGGGATATTTGGAAGCCCTTAGAGGGCTATCGTGAAAAAGGAAATATCTTCCGTTTAAAACTGGAAAGAAGCTTTCTGAGAAACTGCTCTATGTTCTGTTAATTCATCTCACAGAGTTACATCTTTCCCTTCAAGAAGCCTTTCGCTAAGGCTGTTCTTGTGGAATTGGCAAAGGGATATTTGGAAGCCCATAGAGGGCTATGTTCAAAAAGGAAATATCTTCCGTTCAAAACTGGAAAGAAGCTTTCTGAGAAACTGCTCTGTGTTCTATTAATTCATCTCACAGTGTTACATCTTTCCCTTCAGGAAGCCTTTCGCTAAGGCTGTTCTTGTGGAATTGGCAAAGTGATATTTTGAAGCCCATAGTGGGCTATCGTGAAAAAGGAAATATCTTCCGTTTAAAACTGGAAAGAAGCTTTCTGAGAAACTGCTCTGTGTTCTGTTAATTCATCTCACCGAGTTACATCTTTCCCTTCAAGAAGCCTTTCGCTAAGGCTGTTCTTGTGGAATTGGCAAAGGGATATTTGGAAGCCCACAGAGGGCTATGGTGCAAAAGGAAATATCTTCCGTTCAAAACTGGAAACAAGCTTTCTGAGAAACTGCTCTGTATTCTGTTAATTCATCTCACAGAGTTGCATCTTTCCCTTCAAGAAGCCTTTCGCGAAGGCTGTTTTGTGGAATTGGCAAAGGGATATTTGGAAGCCCAGAGAGGGCTATGGTGAAAAAGCAAATATCTTCCGTTCAAAACTGGAAAGAAGCTTTCTGAGAAACTGCTCTATGTTCTGTTAATTCATCTCACAGAGTTACATCATTCACTTCAAGAAGCCTTTCGCTAAGGTGTTCTTGTGGAATTGGCAAAGGGATATTTGGAAGCCCATAGAGGGCTATGGTGAAAAAGGAAATATCTTCCGTTCAAAACTGGAAAGAATCTTTCTGAGAAACTGCTCTCTGTTCTGTTAATTCATCTCACAGAGTTACATCTTTCCCTTCAAGAAGCCTTTCGCTAAGGCTGTTCTTGTGGAATTGGCAAAGGGATATTTGGAAGCCCATAGAGGGCTATGGTGAAAAAGGAAATATCTTCCGTTCAAAACTAGAAAGAAGTTTTCTGAGAAACTGCTCTGTGTTCTGTTAATTCATCTCACAGAGTTACATCTTTCCATTCAAGAAGCCTTTCGCTAAGGCTGTTCTTGTGGAATTTGCAAAGGGATATTTGGAAGCCCATAGAGGGCTATGGTGAAAAAGGAAATATCTTCCGTTCAAAACTGGAAAGAAGCTTTCTGAGAAACTGCTCTGTGTTCTGTTAATTCATCTCACAGAGTTACATTTTTCCTTTCAAGAAGCCTTTCGCTAAGTCTCTTCTGGTGGAATTGGCGAAGTGATATTTGGAGGCCCATAGAGGGCTATGGTGAAATAGGAAATATCTTCAGTTCAAAACTGGAAAGAAGCTTTCTGAGAAACTGTTCTCTCTTCTGTTAATTCATCTCAGAGTTACATCTTTCCCTTCAAGAAGGCTTTCGCTAAGGCTGTTCTTGTGGAATTGGCAAAGGGATATTTGTAAGCCCGTAGAGGGCTATGGTGAAAAAGGAAATATCTTCCGTTCAAACCTGGAGAGAAGCTTTGTGAGAAACTGCTCTGTTTTCTGTTAATTCATCTCACAGAGTTACATCTTTCCCTTCAAGAGCCTTTCGCTAAGGCTGTTCTTGTGGAATTGGCAAAGGGATATTTGGAAGCCCACAGACGGCTATGGTGCAAGAGGAAATATCTTCCGTTCAAAACTGGAAAGAAGCTTTCTGAGAAACTGCTCTGTGTTCTGTAATTCATCCCACAGAGTTACATCTTTCCCTTCAAGAAGCCTTTCACTATGCCTGTTCTTGTGGAATTGGCAAAGGGATATTTCGAAGCCCATAGAGGGCTATGGTGAAAAAGGAAATATCTTCCGTTCAAAACTGGAAAGAAGCTTTCTGAGAAACTGCTCTGTGTTCTGTCATTTCATCTCAAAGAGGTACATGTTTCCCTTCAAGAAGCCTTTCGCTAAGGCTGTTCTTGTTGAATTGGCAAAGGGATATTTGGAATCCCAGAGAGGGCTATGGTGAAAAAGGAAATATCTTCCGTTCAAAACTGGAAAGAAGGTTTCTGAGAAACTCCTCTATGTTCTGTTAATTCATCTTAGAGAGTTACATCTTTCCCTTCAAGAAGCCTTTCGCTAAGGCTGTTCTTGTGGAATTGGAAAAGGGATATTTGGAAGCCCATAGAGGGCTATGGTGAAAAAGGAAATATCTTCCGTTCAAAACTGGAAAGAAGCTTTCTGAGAAACTGCTCTGTGTTCTGTTAATTCATCTCACAGAGTTGCATTTTTCCGTTGAAGAAGCCTTTCGCTAAGGCTGTTCTGGTGGAATTGGCAAAGTGATATTTGGAAGCCCATAGAGGGCTATGGTGAAAAAGGAAATATCTTCCGTTCAAAACTGGAAAGAAGCTTTCTGAGAAACTGCTCTGTGTTCTGTTAATTCATCTCACAGAGTTACACCTTTCCCTTCAAGAAGCCTTTCGCTAAGGCTGTTCTTGTGTAATTGGAAAAAGGGATATTTGGAAGCCCTTAGAGGGCTATCGTGAAAAAGGAAATATCTTAAGTTTAAAACTGGAAAGAAGCTTTCTGAGAAACTGCTCTATGTTCTGTTAATTCATCTCACAGAGTTACATATTTCCCTTCAAGAAGCCTTTCGCTAAGGCTGTTCTTGTGGAATTGGCAAAGGGATATTTGGAAGCCCACAGACGGCTATGGTGCAATAGGAAATATCTTCCGTTCAAAACAGGAAGGAAGCTTTCTGAGAAACTGCTCTGTGTTCTGTAATTCATCCCACAGAGTTACATCTTTCCCTTCAAGAAGCCTTTCACTATGGCTGTACTTGTGGAATTATCAAAGGGATATTTCGAAGCCCTTAGAGGGCTATGGTGAAAAAGGAAATATCTTCGGTTCATACCTGGATAGAAGCTTTCTGAGAAACTGCTCTGTGTTCTGTTAATTCATCTCACAGAGTTACATCTTTCCCTTCAAGAAGCCTTTCGCTAAGGCTGTTCTTGTGGAATTGGCAAGGTGATATTTTGAAGCCCATAGAGGTGTATCGTGAAAAAGGAAATATGTTCCGTTCAAAACTAGAAAGAAGCTTTCTGAGAAACTGCTCTGTGTTCTGTTAATTCATCTCACAGAGTTACATCTTTCACTTCGAGAAGCCTTTCGCTAAGGCTGTTCTTGTGGAATTGGCAAAGGGATATTTGGAAGCCCAGAGAGGGCTATGGTGCAAAAGGAAATATCTTCCGTTCAAAACTGGAAAGAAGGTTTCTGAGAAACTGCTCTCTGTTCTGTTAATTCATCTCACAGAGTTACATCTTTCTCTTCAAGAAGCCTTTCACTAAGGCTGTTCTTGTGGAATTGGAAAAGGGATATTTGGAAGCCCATAGAGGGCTATGGTGAAAAAGGAAATATCTTCCGTTCAAAACTGGAAGGAAGCTTTCTGAGAAACTGCTCTGTGTTCTGTTAATTCATCTCACAGGGTTACATCTTTCCCTTCAAGAAGCCTTTCGCTAAGGCTGTTCTTGTGGAAATGGAAAAGGGATATTTGGAAGCCCATAGTGGGCGATAGTGAAAAAGGAAATATCTTCCGTTCAAACCTGGAGAGAAGCTTTCTGAGAAACTGTCCGCTGTTCTGTTAATTCATCTCAGAGTTACATCTTTCCCTTCAAGAAGCCTTTCGCTAAGGCTGTTCTTGTGGAATTGGCAAAGGGATATTTGGAAGCCCATAGAGGGCGATGGTGAAAAAGGAAATATCTTCCGTTCAAACCTGGAGAGAAGCTTTGTGAGAAACTGCTCTGTTTTCTGTTAATTCATCTCACAGAGTTATATCTTTTCCTTCAAGAGACTTTCGCTAAGGCTGTTCTTGTGGAATTGGCAAAGGGATATTTGGAAGCCCACAGACGGCTATGGTGCAAGAGGAAATATCTTCCGTTCAAAACTGGAAAAAAGCTTTCTGAGAAACTGCTCTGTGTTCTGTATTTCATCCCACAGAGTTACATCTTTCCCTTCAAGAAGCCTTTCACTATGGCTGTTTTTGTGGAATTGGCAAAGGGATATTTCGAAGCCCATAGAGGGCTATGGTGAAAAAGGAAATATCTTCCGTTCAAAACTGGAAAGAAGCATTCTGAGAAACTGCTCTGTGTTCTGTTAATTCATCTCACAGAGTTACATCTTTCCCTTCAAGAAGCCTTTCGCTAAGGCTGTTCTTGTGGAATTGGCAAAGGGATATTTGGAAGCCCTTAGAGGGCTATGGTGAAAAAGGAAATATCTTCCGTTCATACCTGGAGAGAAGCTTTCTGAGAAACTGCTGTGTGTTCTGTTAATTCATCTCACAGAGTTACATCTTTCCCTTCAAGAAGCCTTTCGCTAATGCTGTTCTTGTGGAATTGTCAAGGTGATATTTTGAAGCCCATAGAGGTGTATCGTGAAAAAGGAAATATCTTCCGTTCAAAACTAGAAAGAAGCTTTCTGAGAAACTGCTCTGTGTTCTGTAATTCATCCCACAGAGTTACATCTTTCCCTTCAAGAAGCCTTTCGCTAAGGCTGTTCTTGTGGAATTGGCAAAGGGATATTTCGAAGCCCATAGAGGGCTATGGTGAAAAAGGAAATATCTTCCGTTCAAAACTGGAAAGAAGCTTTCTGAGAAACTGCTCTGTGTTCTGTCAATTCATCTCACAGAGGTACATCTTTCCCTTCAAGAAGCCTTTCGCTAAGGCTGTTCTTGTGGAATTGGCAAAGGGATATTTGGAAGCCCACAGAGGGCTATGGTGGAAAAGGAAATATCTTCCGTTCAAAACTGGAAGGAAGCTTTCTGAGAAACTGCTCTGTGTTCTGTTAATTCATCTCACACAGTTACATTTTTCCGTTCAAGAAGCCTTTCGCTAACGCTGTTCTGGTGGAATTGGCAAAGGGATAATTGGAAGCCCATAGAGGGCTATGGTGAAAAAGGAAATATCTTCCGTTCAAAACTGGAAAGAAGCTTTCTGAGAAACTGCTCTGTGTTCTGTCAATTCATCTCACAGAGTTACATCTTTCCCTTCAAGAAGCCTTTCGCTAAGGCTGTTCTTGTGGATTTGGCAAAGGGATATTTGGAAGTCCATAGAGGGCTATGGTGAAAAAGGAAATATCTTCCGTTCAAAACTGGAAAGAAGCTTTCTGAGAAACTGCTCTGTGTTCTTTTAATTCATCTCACAGAGTTTCATCTTTCCCTTCAAGAAGCCTTTCGCTAAGGCTGTTCTTGTGGAATTGGCAAAGGGATATTTGGAAGCCCATAGAGGGCTATGGTGAAAAAGGAAATATCTTCCGTTCAAACCTGGAGAGAAGCTTTGTGAGAAACTGCTCTGTTTTCTGTTAATTCATCTCACAGAGTTACATCTTTACCTTCAAGAAGTCTTTCGCTAAGGCTGTTCTTGTGGAATTGGCAAAGTGATATTTGGAAGCCCATAGAGGGATAAAGTGAAAAAGGAAATATCTTCCGTTCAAAACTGGAAAGAAACTTTCTGAGAAACTCCTCTGTGTTCTGTTAATTCATCTCACAGAGTTACATCTTTCCCTTCAAGAAGCCTTCCGCTAAGGCTGTTCTTGTGGAATTGGCAAAGGGATATTTTGAAGCCCACAGACGGCTATAGTGCAAGAGGAAATATCTTCCGTTCAAAACTGGAAAGAAGCTTTCTGAGAAACTGCTCTGTGTTCTGTAATTCATACCACCGTGTTACATCTTTCCCTTCAAGAAGCCTTTCACTAAGGCTGTTCTTGTGGAATTGGCAAAGGGATATTTCGAAGGCCATAGATGGCTATGGTGAAAAAGGAAATACCTTCCGTTCAAAACTGGAAAGAAGCTTTCTGAGAAACTGCTCTGTGTTCTGTAAATTCATCTCACAGAGGTACATCTTTCCCTTCAAGAAGCCTTTCGCTAAGGCTGTTCTTGGGGATTTGGCAAAGGGATATTTGGAAGTCCATAGAAGGCTATGGTGAAAAAGGAAATATCTTCCGTTCAAAACTGGAAAGAAGCTTTCTGAGAAACTGCTCTGTGTTCTGTTAATTCATCTCACAGAGGTACATTTTTTCGTTCAAGAAGCCTTTCGCTAAGGCTGTTCTGGTGGAATTGGCAAAGGGATATTTGGAAGCCCATAGAGGGCTATGGTGAGAAAGGAAATACCTTCCGTTCAAAACTGGAAAGAAGCTTTCTGAGAAACTGCTCTGTGTTCTGTGAATTCATCTCACAGAGGTACATCTTTCCCTTCAAGAAGCCTTTCGCTAAGGCTGTTCTTGTGGATTTGGCAAAGGGATATTTGGAAGTCCATAGAAGGCTATGGTGAAAAAGGAATTATCTTCCGTTCAAAACTGGAAAGAAGCTTTCTGAGAAACTGCTCTGTGTTCTGTTAATTCATCTCACAGAGGTACATTTTTTCGTACAAGAAGCCTTTCGCTAAGGCTGTTCTGGTGGAATTGGCAAAGTGATATTTGGAAGCCCATAGAGGGCTATGGTGAGAAAGGAAATATCTTCCGTTCAAAACTGGAAAGAAGCTTTCTGAGAAACTGCTCTATGTTCTGTTAATTCATCTTACAGAGTTACATCTTTCCCTTCAAGAAGCCTTTCGCTAAGGCTGTTCTTGTGGAATTTCAAAAGGGATATTTGGAAGCCCATAGAGGGCTATGGTGAAAAAGGATATATCTTCCGTTCAAACCTGGAGAGAAGCTTTATGAGAAACTGTTCTGTGTTCTGTTAATTCATCTCACAGAGTTACATCTTTCCCTTCAAGACGCCTTCCGCTAAGGCTGTTCTTGTGGAATTGGCAAAGGGATATTTTGAAGCCCACAGACGGCTATAGTGCAAGAGGAAATATCTTCCGTTCAAAACTGGAAAGAAGCTTTCTGAGAAAATGCTCTGTGTTCTGTAATTCATCCCACAGTGTTACATCTTTCCCTTCAAGAAGCCTTTCACTAAGGCTGTTGTTGTGGAATTGGCAAAGGGATATTTCGAAGGCCATAGAGGGCTATGGTGAAAAAGGAAATATCTTCCGTTCAAAACTGGAAAGAAGCTTTCTGAGAAACTGCTCTGTGTTCTGTCAATTCATCTCACAGAGGTACACCTTTCCCTTCAAGAAGCCTTTCGCTAAGGCTGTTCTTGTGGATTTGCAAAGGGATATTTGGAAGTCCATAGAGGGCTATGCTGAAAATGGAAATATCTTCCGTTCAAAACTGGAAAGAAGCTTTCTGAGAAACTGATCTGTGTTCTGTTAATTCATCTCACAGAGGTACATTTTTTCGTTCAAGAAGCCTTTCGCTAAGGCTGTTCTGGTGGAATTGGCAAAGGGATATTTGGAAGCCCATAGAGGGCTATGGTGAGAAAGGAAATATCTTCCGTTCAAAATTGGAAAGAAGCTTTCTGAGAAACTGCTCTATGTTCTGTTAATTCATCTTACAGAGTTACATCTTTCCCTTCAAGAAGCCTTTCGCTAAGGCTGTTCTTGTGGAATTGGAAAAGGGATATTTGGAAGCCCATAGAGGGCTATGGTGAAAAAGGAAATATCTTCCGTTCAAACCTGGAGAGAAGCTTTCTGAGAAACTGTTCTGTGTTCTGTTAATTCATCTTACAGAGTTACATCTTTCCCTTCAAGAAGCCTTTCACTAAGGCTGTTCTTGTGGAATTGGCAAAGTTATATTTTGAAGCCCATAGAGGTCTATCGTGAAAAAGGAAATATCTTCCGTTCAAAACTGGAAAGAAGCTTTCTGAGAAACTGCTCTGTGTTCTGTTAATTCATCTCACAGAGTTACATCTTTCCCTTCAAGAAGCCTTTCGCTAAGGCTGTTCTTGTGGAATTGGCAAAGGGATATTTGGAAGCCCACAGAGGGCTATGGTGCAAAAGGAAATATCTTCCGTTCAAAACTGGAAAGAAGCTTTCTGAGAAACTGCTCTGTGTTCTGTTTATTCATCTCACAGAGTTACATCTTTCCCTTCAAGAAGCCTTTCGCTAAGGCTGTTCTTGTGGAATTGGAAATGGGATATTTGGAAGCCCATAGAAGGCTGTAGTGAAAAAGGAAATATCTTCCGTTCAAAACTGGAAAGAAGCTTTCTGAGAAACTGCTCTGTGTTCTGTTAATTCATCTCACAGAGTTACATCTTTCCCTTCAAGAAGCCTTTCGCTAAGGCTGTTCTTGTGGAATTGGCAAAGGGATATTTGGAAGCCCATAGAGGGCTATGGTGAAAAAGGAAATATCTTCCGTTCAAACCTGGAGAGAAGCTTTTTGAGAAACTCTTCTGTGTTCTCTTAATTCATCTCACAGAGTTACATCTTTCCCTTCAAGAAGTCTTTCGCTAAGGCTGTTCTTGTGGAATTGGCAAAGGGATATTTGGAAGCCGATAGAGGGCTATGGTGAAAAAGTAAATATCTTACATTCAAACCTGGAGAGAAGCTTTGTGAGAAACTGTTCTGTGTTCCATTAATTCATCTCACAGAGTTACACCTTTCCCTTCAAGAAGCCTTTCGCTAAGGCTGTTCTTGTGGAATTGGCAAAGGGATATTTGGAAGCCCATAGTGGGCTATCGTGAAAAAGGAAATATCTTCCGATTAAAACTGGAAAGAAGCTTTCTGAGAAACTGCTCTGTGTTCTGTTAATTCATCTCACAGAGTTACATCTTTCCCTTCAAGAAGCCTTTCGCTAAGGCTGTTCTTGTGGAATTGGCAAAGGGATATTTGGAAGCCCACAGAGGGCTATGGTGCAAAAGGAAATATCTTCCGTTCAAAACTGGAAACAAGCTTTCTGAGAAACTGCTCTGTGTTCTGTTAATTCATCTCACAGAGTTGCATCATTCCCTTCAAGAAGCCTTTCGCTAAGGCTGTTCTGTGGAATTCGCAAAGGGATATTTGGAAGCCCAGAGAGGGTTATGGTGAAAAAGGAAATATCTTCCGTTGAAAACTGGTAAGAAGCTTTCTGAGAAACTGCTCTATGTTCTGTTAATTCATCTCACAGAGTTACATCTTTCCCTTAAAGAAGCCTTTCGCTAAGGCTGTTCTTGTGGAATTGGAAAGGGATATTTGGAAGCCTATAGAGGGCTATGGTGAAAAAGGAAATATCTTCCGTTCAAAACTGGAAAGAATCCTTCTGAGAAACTGCTCTGTGTTCTGTTAATACATCTCACAGAGTTACATCTTTCCCTTCAAGAAGCCTTTCGCTAAGGCTGTTCTTGTGGAATTGGCAAAGGGGTATTTGGAAGCCCATGGAGGGCTATGGTGAAAAAGGAAATATCTTCCGTTCAAAACTAGAAAGAAGCTTTCTGAGAAACTGCTCTGTGTTCTGTCAATTCATCTCACAGTGTTACATCTTTCCATTCAAGAATCCTTTCGCTAATGCTGTTCTTGTGGAATTGGCAAAGGGATATTTGGAAGCCCATAGAGGGCTATGGTGAAAAAGGAAATATGTTCCGTTCAAAACTGGAGACAGGCTTTCTGAGAAACTGCTCTATGTTCTGTTAATTCATCTCGCAGAGTTACATCTTTCCCTTCAAGAAGCCTTTCGCTAAGGCTGTTCTTGTGGAATTGGCAAAGGGATATTTGAAAGCCCATAGAGGGCTATGGTGAAAAAGGAAATATCTTCCGTTCAAAACTGGAAAGAAGCTTTCTGAGAAACTTCTCTGTGTTCTATTAATTCATCTCACACAGTTACATTTTTCCGTTCAAGAAGCCTTTCGCTAACGCTGTTCTGGTGGAATTGGCAAAGGGATAATTGGAAGCCCATAGAGGGCTATGGTGAAAAAGGAAATATCTTCCGTTCAAAACTGGAAAGAAGCTTTCTGAGAAACTGCTCTCTGTTCTGTTAATTCATCTCAGAGTTACATCTTTCCCTTCAAGAAGGCTTTCGCTAAGGCTGTTCTTGTGGAATTGGCAAAGGGATATTTGGAAGCCCATAGAGGGCTATGGTGAAAAAGGAAATATCTTCCGTTCAAACCTGGAGAGAAGCTTTGTGATAAACTGCTCTGTTTTCTGTAAATTCATCTCACAGAGTTACATCTTTCCCTTCAAGAAGCCTTTCGCTTAGGCTGTTGTTGTGGAATTGGCAAAGTGATATTTGGAAGCCAATAGAGGGCTAAAGTGAAAAAGGAAATATCTTCCGTTCAAAACTGGAAAGAAGCTTTCTGAGAAACTCCTCTGTGTTCTGTTAATTCATCTCACAGAGTTATATCTTTTCCTTCAAGAAGCCTTCCGCTATGGCTCTTCTTGTGGAATTGGCAAAGGGATATTTGGAAGCCCACAGATGGCTATGGTGCAAGAGGAAATATCTTCCGTTCAAAACTGGAAAGAAGCTTTCGGAGAAACTGCTCTGTGTTCTGTAATTCATCCCACAGAGTTACATCTTTCCCTTCAAGAAGCCTTTCACTAAGGCTGTTCTTGTGGAATTGGCAAAGGGATATTTTGAAGCCCATAGAGGGCTATGGTGAAAAAGGAAATATCTTCCGTTCAAAACTGGAAAGAAGCATTCTGAGAAACTGCTCTGTGTTCTGTCAATTCATCTCACAGAGGTACATCTTTCCCTTCAAGAAGCCTTTCGCTAAGGATGTTCTTGTGGATTTGGCAAAGGGATATTTGGAAGTCCATAGAGGGCTATCGTGAAAAAGGAAATATCTTCCGTTCAAAACTGGAAAGAAGCTTACTGAGAAACTGCTCTGTGTTCTGTTAATTCATCTCACAGAGTTACATTTTTTCGTTCAAGAAGCCTTTGGCTAAGGCTGTTCTTGTGGAGTTGGCAAAGGGATATTTGGAACCCCAGAGAGGGCTATGGTGCAAAAGGAAATATCTTCCGTTCAAAACTGGAAAGAAGCTTTCTGAGAAACTGCTCTCTCTTCTGTTAATTCATCTCACAGAATTACATCTTTCCCTTCAAGAAGCCTTTCGCTAAGGCTGTTCTTGTGGAATTGGCAAAGGGATATTTGGAAGCCCACAGAGGGCTATGGTGAAAAAGGAAATATCTGCCGTTCAAAACTGGAAAGAAGCTTTCTGAGAAACTGCTCTCTGTTCTGTTAATTCATCTCACAGAGTTACATCTTTCCCTTCAAGAAGCCTTTCGCTAAGGCTGTTCTTGTGGAATTGGAAAAGGGATATTTGGAAGCCCATAGAGGGCAATGGTGAAAAAGGAAATATCTTCCGTTCAAAACTGGAAAGAAGCTTTCTGAGAATCTGCTCTGTGTTCTGTTAATTCATCTCACAGAGTTACATCTTTCCCTTCAAGAAGCCTTTCGCTAAGGCTGTTCTTGTGGAATTGGCAAAGGGATATTTGGAAGCCCATAGAGGGCTATGGTGAAAAAGGAAATATCTTCCGTTCAAACCTAGAGAGAAGCTTTCTGAGAAACTGCTCTGTGTTCTGTTAATTCATCTCACAGAGTTACATCTTTCCCTTCAAGAAGCCTTTCACTAAGGCTGTTCTTGTGGAATTGGCAAGGTGATATTTTGAAGCCCATAGAGGTGTATCGTGAAAAAGGAAATATCTTCCGTTCAAAACTGGAAAGAAGCTTTCTGAGAAACTGCTCTGTGTTCTGTTAATTCATCTCACAGTGTTACATCTTTCCCTTCGAGAAGCCTTTCGCTAAGGCTGTTCTGGTGGAATTGGCAAAGGGATATTTGGAAGCCCAGAGAGGGCTATGGTGCAAAAGGAAATATCTTCCGTTCAAAACTGGAAAGAAGCTTTCTGAGAAACTGCTCTCTCTTCTGTTAATTAATCTCACAGAGTTACATCTTTCCCTTCAAGAAGCCTTTCGCTAAGGCTGTTCTTGTGCAATTGCAAAATTGATATTTGGAACACCTTAGAGAGCTATGGTGAAAAAGGAAATATGTTCCGTTCAAAACTGGAAAGAAGCTTTCTGAGAAACTGCTCTATGTTCTGTTAATTCATCTCACAGAGTTACATCTTTCCCTTCAAGAAGCCTTTCGCTAAGGCTGTTCTTGTGGAATTGGCAAAGTGATATTTGGAAGCCCATAGAGGGCTATCGTGAAAAAGGAAATATCTTCCGTTCAAAACTGGAAGGAAGCTTTCTGAGAAACTCCTCTGTGTTCTGTTAATTCATCTCACAGAGTTACATGTTTTCCTTCAAGAAGCCTTCCGCTAAGTCTGTTCTTGTGGAATTGGCAAATTGATATTTGGAAGCCCACAGACGGCTATGGTGCAAGAGGAAATATCTTCCGTTCAAAACTGGAAAGAAGATTTCTGAGAAACTGCTCTGTGTTCTGTAATTCATCTCACATTGTTACATCTTTCCCTTCAAGAAGCCTTTCACTAAGGCTGTTCTTGTGGAATTGGCAAAGGGATATTTCGAGGGCCATAGAGGGCTATGGTGAAAAAGGAAATATCTTCCGTTCAAAACTGGAAAGAAGCTTTCTGAGAAACTGCTCTGTGTTCTGTCAATTCACCTCACAGAGGTACATCTTTCCCTTCAAGAAGCCTTTCGCTAAGGCTGTTCTTGTGGAATTGGAAAAGGGATATTTGGAAGCCCATAGAGGGCTGTAGTGAAAAAGGAAATATCTTCCGTTCAAAACTGGAAAGAAGCTTTCTGAGAAACTGCTCTGTGTTCTGTTAATTCATCTCACAGAGTTACATCTTTCCCTTCAAGAAGCCTTTCGCTAAGGCTGTTCTTGTGGAATTGGCAAAGGGATATTTGGAAGCCCATAGAGGGCTATGGTGAAAAAGGAAATATCTTCCGTTCAAACCTGGAGAGAAGCTTTGTGAGAAACTGCTCTGTTTTCTGTTAATTCATCTCACAGAGTTACATCTTTACCTTCAAGAAGTCTTTCGCTAAGGCTGTTCTTGTGGAATTGGCAAAGTGATATTTGGAAGCCCATAGAGGGCTAAAGTGAAAAAGGAAATATCTTCCGTTCAAAACTGGAAAGAAACTTTCTGAGAAACTCCTCTGTGTTCTGTTAATTCATCTCACAGAGTTACATCTTTCCCTTCAAGAAGCCTTCCGCTAAGGCTGTTCTTGTGGAATTGGCAAAGGGATATTTTGAAGCCCACAGACGGCTATAGTGCAAGAGGAAATATCTTCCGTTCAAAACTGGAAAGAAGCTTTCTGAGAAACTGCTCTGTGTTCTGTAATTCATCCCACAGTGTTACATCTTTCCCTTCAAGAAGCCTTTCACTAAGGCTGTTCTTGTGGAATTGGCAAAGGGATATTTCGAAGGCCATAGAGGGCTATGGTGAAAAAGGAAATATCTTCCGTTCAAAACTGGAAAGAAGCTTTCTGAGAAACTGCTCTGTGTTCTGTCAATTCAACACACAGAGGTACATCTTTCCCTTCAAGAAGCCTTTCGCTAAGGCTGTTCTTGTGGATTTGGCAAAGGGATATTTGGAAGTCCTTAGAGGGCTATGGTGAAAAAGGAAATATCTTCCGTTCAAAACTGGAAAGAAGCTTTCTGAGAAACTGCTCTGTGTTCTGTTAATTCATCTCACAGAGGTACATTTTTTCGTTCAAGAAGCCTTTGGCTAAGGCTGTTCTGGTGGAATTGGCAAAGTGATATTTGGAAGCCCTTAGAGGGCTATGGTGAGAAAGGAAATATCTTCCGTTCAAAACTGGAAAGAAGCTTTCTGAGAAACTGCTCTATGTTCTGTTAATTCATCTTACAGAGTTACATCTTTCCCTTCAAGAAGCCTTTCGCTAAGGCTGTTCTTGTGGAATTGGAAAAGGGATATTTGGAAGCCCATAGAGGGTTATGGTGAAAAAGGATACATCTTCCGTTCAAACCTGGAGAGAAGCTTTCTGAGAAACTGTTCTGTGTTCTGTTAATTCATCTCACAGAGTTACATCTTTCCCTTCAAGAAGCCTTTCGCTAAGGCTGTTCTTGTGGAATTGGCAAAGGGATATTTTGAAGCCCACAGACGGCTATAGTGCAAGAGGAAATATCTTCCGTTCAAAACTGGAAAGAAGCTTTCTGAGAAACTGCTCTGTGTTCTCTATTTCATCCCACAGTGTTACATCTTTCCCTTCAAGAAGCCTTTCACTAAGGCTGTTCTGGTGGAATTGGCAAAGGGATATTTGGAAGCCCATAGAGGGCTATGGTGAGAAAGGAAATATCTTCCGTTCAAAACTGGAAAGAAGCTTTCTGAGAAACTGCTCTATGTTCTGTTAATTCATCTTACAGAGTTACATCTTTCCCTTCAAGAAGCCTTTCGCTAAGGCTGTTCTTGTGGAATTGGAAAAGGGATATTTGGAAGCCCATAGAGGGCTATGGTGAAAAAGGAAATATCTTCCGTTCAAACCTGGAGAGAAAATTTCTGAGAAACTGTTCTGTGTTCTGTTAATTCATCTCACAGAGTTACATCTTTCCTTCAAGAAGCCTTTCACTAAGGCTGTTCTTGTGGAATTGGCAAAGTGATATTTTTAAGCCCATAGAGGTCTATCGTGAAAAAGGAAATATCTTCCGTTCAAAAATGGAAAGAAGCTTTCTGAGAAACTGCTCTGTGTTCTGTGAATTCATCTCACAGAGTTACATCTTTCCCTTCAAGAAGCCTTTCGCTAAGGCTGTTCTTGTGGAATTGGCAAAGGGATATTTGGAAGCCCACAGAGGGCTATGGTGCAAAAGGAAATATCTTCCGTTTAAAACTGGAAAGAAGCTTTCTGAGAAACTGCTCTGTGTTCTGTTAATTCATCTCACAGAGTTACATCTTTCCCTTCAAGAAGCCTTTCGCTAAGGCTGTTCTTGTGGAATTGGAAAAGGGATATTTGGAAGCCCATAGAAGGCTGTAGTGAAAAAGGAAATATCTTCCGTTCAAAACTGGAAAGAAGCTTTCTGAGAAACTGCACTGTGTTCTGTTAATTCATCTCACAGAGTTACATCTTTCCCTTCAAGAAGCCTTTCGCTAAGGCTGTTCTTGTGGAATTGGCAAAGGGATATTTGGAAGCCCATAGAGGGCTATGGTGAAAAAGGAAATATCTTCCGTTCAAACCTGGAGAGAAACTTTTTGAGAAACTCTTCTGTGTTCTCTTAATTCATCTCACAGAGTTACATCTTTCCCTTCAAGAAGTCTTTCGCTAAGGCTGTTCTTGTGGAATTGGCAAAGGGATATTTGGAAGCCGATAGAGGGCTATGGTGAAAAAGTAAATATCTTACGTTCAAACCTGGAGAGAAGCTTTGTGAGAAACTGTTCTGTGTTCCATTAATTCATCTCACAGAGTTACATCTTTCCCTTCAAGAAGCCTTTCGCTAAGGCTGTTCTTGTGGAATTGGCAAAGGGATATTTGGAAGCCCATAGTGGGCTATCGTGAAAAAGGAAATATCTTCCGTTTAAAACTGGAAAGAAGCTTTCTGAGAAACTGCTCTGTGTTCTGTTAATTCATCTCACAGAGTTACATCTTTCCCTTCAAGAAGCCTTTCGCTAAGGCTGTTCTTGTGGAATTGGCAAAGGGATATTTGGAAGCCCACAGAGGGCTATGGTGCAAAAGGAAATATCTTCCGTTCAAACTGGAAACAAGCTTTCTGAGAAACTGCTCTGTGTTCTGTTAATTCATCTCACAGAGTTGCATCATTCCCTTAAAGAAGCCTTTCGCTAAGGCTGTTCTGTGGAATTCGCAAAGGGATATTCGGAAGCCCAGAGAGGGCTATGGTGAAAAAGGAAATATCTTCCGTTCAAAACTGGTAAGAAGCTTTCTGAGAAACTGCTCTATGTTCTGTTAATTCATCTCACAGAGTTACATCTTTCCCTTAAAGAAGCCTTTCGCTAAGGCTGTTCTTGTGGAATTGGAAAGGGATATTTGGAAGCCTATAGAGGGCTATGGTGAAAAAGGAAATATCTTCCGTTCAAAACTGGAAAGAATATTTCTGAGAAACTGCTCTGTGTTCTGTTAATTCATCTCATAGAGTTACATCTTTCCGTTCAAGAAGCCTTTCGCTAAGGCTGTTCTTGTGGAATTGGCAAAGGGTTATTTGGAAGCCCATAGAGGGCTATGGTGAAAAAGGAAATATCTTCCGTTCAAAACTAGAAAGAAGCTTTCTGAGAAACTGCTCTGTGTTCTGTCAATTCATCTCACAGTGTTACATCTTTCCCTTCAAGAAGCCTTTCGCTAAGGCTGTTCTTGTGGAATTGGAAAAGGGATATTTGGAAGCCCATAGAGGGCTATGGTGAAAAAGGAAATATCTTCCGTTCAAACCTGGAGAGAAAATTTCTGAGAAACTGTTCTGTGTTCTGTTAATTCATCTCACAGAGTTACATCTTTCCTTCAAGAAGCCTTTCACTAAGGCTGTTCTTGTGGAATTGGCAAAGTGATATTTTTAAGCCCATAGAGGTCTATCGTGAAAAAGGAAATATCTTCCGTTCAAAAATGGAAAGAAGCTTTCTGAGAAACTGCTCTGTGTTCTGTGAATTCATCTCACAGAGTTACATCTTTCCCTTCAAGAAGCCTTTCGCTAAGGCTGTTCTTGTGGAATTGGCAAAGGGATATTTGGAAGCCCACAGAGGGCTATGGTGCAAAAGGAAATATCTTCCGTTTAAAACTGGAAAGAAGCTTTCTGAGAAACTGCTCTGTGTTCTGTTAATTCATCTCACAGAGTTACATCTTTCCCTTCAAGAAGCCTTTCGCTAAGGCTGTTCTTGTGGAATTGGAAAAGGGATATTTGGAAGCCCATAGAAGGCTGTAGTGAAAAAGGAAATATCTTCCGTTCAAAACTGGAAAGAAGCTTTCTGAGAAACTGCACTGTGTTCTGTTAATTCATCTCACAGAGTTACATCTTTCCCTTCAAGAAGCCTTTCGCTAAGGCTGTTCTTGTGGAATTGGCAAAGGGATATTTGGAAGCCCATAGAGGGCTATGGTGAAAAAGGAAATATCTTCCGTTCAAACCTGGAGAGAAACTTTTTGAGAAACTCTTCTGTGTTCTCTTAATTCATCTCACAGAGTTACATCTTTCCCTTCAAGAAGTCTTTCGCTAAGGCTGTTCTTGTGGAATTGGCAAAGGGATATTTGGAAGCCGATAGAGGGCTATGGTGAAAAAGTAAATATCTTACGTTCAAACCTGGAGAGAAGCTTTGTGAGAAACTGTTCTGTGTTCCATTAATTCATCTCACAGAGTTACATCTTTCCCTTCAAGAAGCCTTTCGCTAAGGCTGTTCTTGTGGAATTGGCAAAGGGATATTTGGAAGCCCATAGTGGGCTATCGTGAAAAAGGAAATATCTTCCGTTTAAAACTGGAAAGAAGCTTTCTGAGAAACTGCTCTGTGTTCTGTTAATTCATCTCACAGAGTTACATCTTTCCCTTCAAGAAGCCTTTCGCTAAGGCTGTTCTTGTGGAATTGGCAAAGGGATATTTGGAAGCCCACAGAGGGCTATGGTGCAAAAGGAAATATCTTCCGTTCAAACTGGAAACAAGCTTTCTGAGAAACTGCTCTGTGTTCTGTTAATTCATCTCACAGAGTTGCATCATTCCCTTAAAGAAGCCTTTCGCTAAGGCTGTTCTGTGGAATTCGCAAAGGGATATTCGGAAGCCCAGAGAGGGCTATGGTGAAAAAGGAAATATCTTCCGTTCAAAACTGGTAAGAAGCTTTCTGAGAAACTGCTCTATGTTCTGTTAATTCATCTCACAGAGTTACATCTTTCCCTTAAAGAAGCCTTTCGCTAAGGCTGTTCTTGTGGAATTGGAAAGGGATATTTGGAAGCCTATAGAGGGCTATGGTGAAAAAGGAAATATCTTCCGTTCAAAACTGGAAAGAATATTTCTGAGAAACTGCTCTGTGTTCTGTTAATTCATCTCATAGAGTTACATCTTTCCGTTCAAGAAGCCTTTCGCTAAGGCTGTTCTTGTGGAATTGGCAAAGGGTTATTTGGAAGCCCATAGAGGGCTATGGTGAAAAAGGAAATATCTTCCGTTCAAAACTAGAAAGAAGCTTTCTGAGAAACTGCTCTGTGTTCTGTCAATTCATCTCACAGTGTTACATCTTTCCATTCAAGAATCCTTTCGCTAATGCTGTTCTTGTGGAAGTGGCAAAGGGATATTTGGAAGCTCATAGAGGGCTATGGTGAAAAAGGAAATATGTTCCGTTCAAAACTGGAGACAGGCTTTCTGAGAAACTGCTCTATGTTCTGTTAATTCATCTCACAGAGTTACATCTTTCCCTTCAAGAAGCCTTTCGCTAAGGCTGTTCTTGTGGAATTGGAAAAGGGATATTTGGAAGCCCATAGAGGGCTATGGTGAAAAAGGAAATATCTTCCGTTCAAAACTGGAAAGAAGCTTTCTGAGAAACTTCTCTGTGTTCTGTTAATTCATCTCACACAGTTACATTTTTCCGTTCAAGAAGCCTTTCGCTAAGGCTGTTCTTGTGGAATTGGAAAAGGGATATTTGGAAGCCCATAGAGGGCTATGGTGAAAAAAAAAATATCTTCCGTTCAAAACTGGAAAGAAGCTTTCTGAGAAACTGCTCTGTGTTCTGTTAATTCATCTCACAGAGTTACATTTTTCCTTTAAAGAAGTCTTTCGCTAAGTCTCTTCTGGTGGAATTGGCAAAGTGATATTTGGAAGCCCATAGAGGGCTACGGTGAAAAAGGAAATATCTTCCGTTCAAAACTGGAAAGAAGCTTTCTGAGAAACTGCTCTCTGTTCTGTTAATTCATCTCAGAGTTACATCTTTCCCTTCAAGAAGGCTTTCGCTAAGGCTGTTCTTGTGGAATTGGCAAAGGGATATTTGGAAGCCCATAGAGGGCTATGGTGAAAAAGGAAATATCCTCCGTTCAAACCTGGAGAGAATCTTTCTGATAAACTGCTCTGTTTTCTGTAAATTCATCTCACAGAGTTACATCTTTCCCTTCAAGAAGCCTTTCGCTAAGGCTGTTCTTGTGGAATTGGCAAAGTGATATTTGGAAGCCCATAGAGGGCTAAAGTGAAAAAGGAAATATCTTCCGTTCAAAACTGGAAAGAAGCTTTCTGAGAAACTCCTCTGTGTTCTGTTAATTCATCTCACAGAGTTATATCTTTTCCTTCAAGAAGCCTTCCGCTATGGCTGTTCTTGTGGAATTGGCAAAGGGATATTTGGAAGCCCACAGATGGCTACGGTGCAAGAGGAAATATCTTCCGTTCAAAACTGGAAAGAAGCTTTCTGAGAAACTGCTCTGTGTTCTGTAATTCATCCCACAGAGTTACATCTTTCCCTTCAAGAAGCCTTTCACTAAGTCTGTTCTTGTGGAATTGACAAAGGGATATTTCGAAGCCCATAGAGGGCTATGGTGAAAAAGGAAATATCTTCCGTTCAAAACTGGAAAGAAGCTTTCTGAGAAACTGCTCTGTGTTCTGTCAATTCATCTCACAGAGGTACATCTTTCCCTTCAAGAAGCCTTTCGCTAAGGATGTTCTTGTGGATTTGGCAAAGGGATATTTGGAAGTCCATAGAGGGCTATGGTGCAAAAGGAAATATCTTCCGTTCAAAACTGGAAAGAATCTTTCTGAGAAACAGCTCTGTGTTCTGTTAATTCATCTCACAGAGTTACATCTTTCCCTTCAAGAAGCCTTTCGCTAAGGCTGTTCTTGTGGAATTTGCCAAGGGATATTTGGAAGCCCATAGAGGGCTATGGTGAAAAAGGAAATATGTTCCGTTCAGAACTGGAGACAGGCTTTCTGAGAAACTGCTCTATGTTCTGTTAATTCATCTCACAGAGTTACATCTTTCCCTTCAAGAAGCCTTTCGCTAAGGCTGTTCTTGTGGAATTGGCAAAGGGATATTTGGAAGCCCATAGAAGGCTATCGTGAAAAAGGAAATATCTTCCGTTCAAAACTGGAAAGAAGCTTTCTGAGAAACTGCTCTGTGTTCTGTTAATTCATCTCACAGAGTTACATCTTTTCCTTCAAGAAGACTTCCGCTAAGTCTGTTCTTGTGGAATTGGCAAAGGGATATTTGGAACCCCACAGACGGCTATCGTGCAAGAGGAAATATCTTCCGTTCAAAACTGGAAAGAAGCTTTCTGAGAAACTCTTCTGTGTTCTCTTAATTCATCTCACAGAGTTACATCTTTCCCTTCAAGAATCTTTCGCTAAGGCTGTTCTTGGGGAATTGGCAAAGGGATATTTGGAAGCCCATAGAGGGCTATGGTGAAAAAGGAAATATCTTCCGTTCAAGCCTGGAGAGAAGCTTTGTGAGAAACTGTTCTGTGTTCTATTAATTCATCTCACAGAGTTACATCTTTCCCTTCAAGAAGCCTTTCACTAAGGCTGTTCTTGTGGAATAGGCAAAGGGATATTTGGAAGCACATAGTGGGCTATCGTGAAAAAGGAAATATCTTCCGTTTAAAACTGGAAAGAAGCTTTCTGAGAAACTGCTCTGTGTTCTGTTAATTCATCTCACAGAGTTGCATCTTTCCCTTCAAGAAGCCTTTCGCTAAGGCTGTTCTGTGGAATTGGCAAAGGGATATTTGGAAGCACAGAGAGGGCTATGGTGAAAAAGGAATTATCTTCCGTTCAAAACTAGAAAGAAGCTTTCTGAGAAACTGCTCTGTGTTCTGTTAATTCATCTCACAGTGTTACATCTTTCCATTCCAGAATCCTTTCGCTAAGGCTGTTCTTGTGGAATTGGCAAAGGGATATTTGGAAGCCCATAGAGGGCTATGGTGAAAAAGGAAATATGTTCCGTTCCAAACTGGAGACAGGCTTTCTGAGAAACTGCTCTATGTTCTGTTAATTCATCTCACAGAGTTACATCTTTCCCTTCAAGAAGCCTTTCGCTAAGGCTGTTCTTGTGGAATTGGCAAAGGGATATTTGGAAGCCCATAGAGGGCTATGGTAAAAAAGGAAATATCTTCCGTTCAAAACTGGAAAGAAGCTTTCTGAGAAACTGCTCTGTGTTCTGTTAATTCATCTCACACAGTTACATTTTTCCGTTCAAGAAGCCTTTCGCTAACGCTGTTCTGGTGGAATTGGCAAAGGGATAATTGGAAGCCCATAGAGGGCTATGGTGAAAAAGGAAATATCTTCCGTTCAAAACTGGAAAGAAGCTTTCTGAGAAACTGCTCTGTGTTCTGTTAATTCATCTCACAGAGTTACATCTTACCCTTCAAGAAGCCTTTCGATAAGGCTGTTCTTGTGGAATTGGAAAAGTGATATTTGGAAGCCCATAGAGGGCTATCGTGAAAAATGAAATATCTTCCGTTCAAAACTGGAAGGAAGCTTTCTGAGAAACTCCTCTGTGTTCTGTTAATTCAACTCACAGAGTTACATCTTTTCCTTCAAGAAGCCTTCCGCTAAGGCTGTTCTTGTGGAATTGGCAAATTGATATTTGGAAGCCCACAGACGGCTATGGTGCAAGAGGAAATATCTTCCGTTCAAAACTGGAAAGAAGATTTCTGAGAAACTGCTCTGTGTTCTGTAATTCATCTCACAGTGTTACATCTTTCCCTTCAAGAAGCCTTTCACTAAGGCTGTTCTTGTGGAATTGGCAAAGGGATATTTCGAAGCCCATAGAGGGCTATGGTGAAAAAGGAAATATCTTCCGTTCAAAACTGGAAAGAAGCTTTCTGAGAAACTGCTCTGTGTTCTGTTAATTCATCTCACAGAGTTACATCTTGCCCTTCAAGAAGCCTTTCGCTAAGGCTGTTCTTGTGGAATTGGCAAGGGGATATTTGGAAGCCCTTAGAGTGCTATGGTGAAAAAGGAAATATCTTCCGTTCAAAACGGGAAACAAGCTTTCTGAGAAACTGCTCTGTGTTCTGTTAATTCATCTCAGAGAGTTACATCTTTCCCTTCAAGAAGCCTTTCGCTAAGGCTGTTCTTTTGGAATTGGCAAAGGGATATTTGGAAGCCCATAGGGAGCTATGGTGAAAAAGGAAATATCTTCCGTTCAAACCTGGAGAGAAGCTTTCTGAGAAACTGTTCTGTGTTCTGTTAATTCATCTCACAGAGTTACATCTTTCCCTTCAAGAAGCCTTTCGCTAAGGCTGTTCTTGTGGAATTGGCAAAGTGATATTTGGAAGCCCATAGAGGGCTATGCTGAAAAAGGAAATATCTTCCGTTCAAAACTGGAAAGAAGCTTTCTGAGAAACTGCTCTGTGTTCTGTTAATTCATCTCACAGAGTTACATCTTTCCCTTCAAGAAGCCTTTCGCTAAGGCTGTTCTTGTGGAATTGGCAAAGGGATATTTGGAAGCCCATAGAGGGCTATGGTGAAAAAGGAAATATCTTCCGTTCAAACCTGGAGAGAAGCTTTGTGAGAAACTGTTCTGTGTTCTATTAATTCATCTCACAGAGTTACATCGTTCCCTTCAAGAAGCCTTTCGCTAAGGCTGTTCTTGTGGATTTGGCAAAGGGATATTTGGAAGTCCATAGAGGGCTATGGTGAAAAAGGAAATATCTTCCGTTCAAAACTGGAAAGAAGCTTTCTGAGAAACTGCTCTATGTTCTGTTAATTCAACTCACAGAGTTACATCTTTCCCTTCATGAAGCCTTTCACTAAGGCTGTACTTGTGGAATTGGCAAAGGGATATTTCGAAGCCCATAGAGGACTATGGTGAAAAAGGAAATATCTTCCGCTCAAAACTGGAAAGAAGCTTTCTGAGAAACTGCTCTGTGTTCTGTCAATTCATCTCACAGAGTTACATCTTTCCCTTCAAGAAGCCTTTCGCTAAGGCTGTTCTTGTGGATTTGGCAAAGGGATATTTGGAAGTCCATAGAGGGCTATGGTGAAAAAGGAAATATCTTCCGTTCAAAACTGGAAAGAAGCTTTCTGAGAAACTGCTCTGTGTTCTGTTAATTCATTTGACAGAGTTACATTTTTCCGTTTAAGAAGCCTTTCGCTAAGGCTGTTCTGGTGGAATTGGCAAAGTGATATTTGGAAGCCCATAGAGGGCTATGGTGAAAAAGGAAATATCTTCCGTTCAAACCTGGAGAGAAACTTTGTGAGAAACTGCTCTGTGTTCTGTTAATTCATCTCACAGAGTTACATCTTTCCCTTCAAGAAGCCTTTCGCTAAGGCTTTTCTTGTGGATTTGGCAAAGTGATATTTGCAAGCCCATAGAGGGCTATCGTGAAAAAGGAAATATCTTCCGTTCAAAACTGGAAAGAAGCTTTCTGAGAAACTCCTCTGTGTTCTGTTAATTCATCTCACAGAGTTACATCTTTTCCTTCAAGAAGACTTCCGCTAAGGCTGTTCTTGTGGAATTGGCAAAGGGATATTTGGAAGCCCACAGACGGCTATCGTGCAAGAGGAAATATCTTCCGTTCAAAACAGGAAAGAAGCTTTCTGAGAAACTCTTCTGTGTTCTCTGAATTCATCTCACAGAGTTACATCTTTCCCTTCAAGAATCTTTCACTAAGGCTGTTCTTGGGGAACTGGCAAAGGGATATTTGGAAGCCCATAGCGGGCTATGGTGAAAAAGGAAATATCTTCCGTTCAAGCCTGGAGAGAAGCTTTGTGAGAAACTGTTCTGTGTTCTATTAATTCATCTCACAGAGTTACATCTTTCCCTTCAAGAAGCCTTTCGCTAAGGCTGTTCTTGTGAAATTGGCAAAGGGATATTTGGAAGCCCATAGTGGGCTATCGTGAAAAAGGAAATATCTTCCGTTTAAAACTGGAAAGAAGCTTTCTGAGAAACTGCTCTGTGTTCTGTTAATTCATCTCACAGAGGTACATTTTTTCGTTCAAGAAGCCTTTCGCTAAGGCTGTTCTGGTGGAATTGGCAAAGGGATATTTGGAAGCCCATAGAGGGCTATGGTGAGAAAGGAAATACCTTCCGTTCAAAACTGGAAAGAAGCTTTCTGAGAAACTGCTCTGTGTTCTGTCAATTCATCTCACAGAGGTACATCTTTCCCTTCAAGAAGCCTTTCGCTAAGGCTGTTCTTGTGGATTTGGCAAAGGGATATTTGGAAGTCCATAGAAGGCTATGGTGAAAAAGGAAATATCTTCCGTTCAAAACTGGAAAGAAGCTTTCTGAGAAACTGCTCTGTGTTCTGTTAATTCATCTCACAGAGGTACATTTTTTCGTACAAGAAGCCTTTCGCTAAGGCTGTTCTGGTGGAATTGGCAAAGTGATATTTGGAAGCCCATAGAGGGCTATGGTGAGAAAGGAAATATCTTCCGTTCAAAACTGGAAAGAAGCTTTCTGAGAAACTGCTCTATGTTCTGTTAATTCATCTTACAGAGTTACATCTTTCCCTTCAAGAAGCCTTTCGCTAAGGCTGTTCTTGTGGAATTTCAAAAGGGATATTTGGAAGCCCATAGAGGGCTATGGTGAAAAAGGATATATCTTCCGTTCAAACCTGGAGAGAAGCTTTATGAGAAACTGTTCTGTGTTCTGTTAATTCATCTCACAGAGTTACATCTTTCCCTTCAAGACGCCTTCCGCTAAGGCTGTTCTTGTGGAATTTGCAAAGGGATATTTTGAAGCCCACAGACGGCTATAGTGCAAGAGGAAATATCTTCCGTTCAAAACTGGAAAGAAGCTTTCTGAGAAAATGCTCTGTGTTCTGTAATTCATCCCACAGTGTTACATCTTTCCCTTCAAGAAGCCTTTCACTAAGGCTGTTGTTGTGGAATTGGCAAAGGGATATTTCGAAGGCCATAGAGGGCTATGGTGAAAAAGGAAATATCTTCCGTTCAAAACTGGAAAGAAGCTTTCTGAGAAACTGCTCTGTGTTCTGTCAATTCATCTCACAGAGGTACATCTTTCCCTTCAAGAAGCCTTTCGCTAAGGCTGTTCTTGTGGATTTGGCAAAGGGATATTTGGAAGTCCATAGAGGGCTATGCTGAAAATGGAAATATCTTCCGTTCAAAACTGGAAAGAAGCTTTCTGAGAAACTGATCTGTGTTCTGTTAATTCATCTCACAGAGGTACATTTTTTCGTTCAAGAAGCCTTTCGCTAAGGCTGTTCTGGTGGAATTGGCAAAGGGATATTTGGAAGCCCATAGTGGGCTATGGTGAGAAAGGAAATATCTTCCGTTCAAAATTGGAAAGAAGCTTTCTGAGAAACTGCTCTATGTTCTGTTAATTCATCTTACAGAGTTACATCTTTCCCTTCAAGAAGCCTTTCGCTAAGGCTGTTCTTGTGGAATTGGAAAAGGGATATTTGGAAGCCCATAGAGGGCTATGGTGAAAAAGGAAATATCTTCCGTTCAAACCTGGAGAGAAGCTTTCTGAGAAACTGTTCTGTGTTCTGTTAATTCATCTCACAGAGTTACATCTTTCCCTTCAAGAAGCCTTTCACTAAGGCTGTTCTTGTGGAATTGGCAAAGTTATATTTTGAAGCCCATAGAGGTCTATCGTGAAAAAGGAAATATCTTCCGTTCAAAACTGGAAAGAAGCTTTCTGAGAAACTGCTCTGTGTTCTGTTAATTCATCTCACAGAGTTACATCTTACCCTTCAAGAAGCCTTTCGCTAAGGCTGTTCTTGTGGAATTGGCAAAGGGATATTTGGAAGCCCACAGAGGGCTATGGTGCAAAAGGAAATATCTTCCGTTCAAAACTGGAAAGAAGCTTTCTGAGAAACTGCTCTGTGTTCTGTTAATTCATCTCACAGAGTTACATCTTTCCCTTCAAGAAGCCTTTCGCTAAGGCTGTTCTTGTGGAATTGGAAATGGGATATTTGGAAGCCCATAGAAGGCTGTAGTGAAAAAGGAAATATCTTCCGTTCAAAACTGGAAAGAAGCTTTCTGAGAAACTGCTCTGTGTTCTGTTAATTCATCTCACAGAGTTACATCTTTCCCTTCAAGAAGCCTTTCGCTAAGGCTGTTCTTGTGGAATTGGCAAAGGGATATTTGGAAGCCCATAGAGGGCTATGGTGAAAAAGGAAATATCTTCCGTTCAAACCTGGAGAGAAGCTTTTTGAGAAACTCTTCTGTGTTCTCTTAATTCATCTCACAGAGTTACATCTTTCCCTTCAAGAAGTCTTTCGCTAAGGCTGTTCTTGTGGAATTGGCAAAGGGATATTTGGAAGCCGATAGAGGGCTATGGTGAAAAAGTAAATATCTTACATTCAAACCTGGAGAGAAGCTTTGTGAGAAACTGTTCTGTGTTCCATTAATTCATCTCACAGAGTTACATCTTTCCCTTCAAGAAGCCTTTCGCTAAGGCTGTTCTTGTGGAATTGGCAAAGGGATATTTGGAAGCCCATAGTGGGCTATCGTGAAAAAGGAAATATCTTCCGTTTAAAACTGGAAAGAAGCTTTCTGAGAAACTGCTCTGTGTTCTGTTAATTCATCTCACAGAGTTACATCTTTCCCTTCAAGAAGCCTTTCGCTAAGGCTGTTCTTGTGGAATTGGCAAAGGGATATTTGGAAGCCCACAGAGGGCTATGGTGCAAAAGGAAATATCTTCCGTTCAAAACTGGAAACAAGCTTTCTGAGAAACTGCTCTGTGTTCTGTTAATTCATCTCACAGAGTTGCATCATTCCCTTCAAGAAGCCTTTCGCTAAGGCTGTTCTGTGGAATTCGCAAAGGGATATTTGGAAGCCCAGAGAGGGTTATGGTGAAAAAGGAAATATCTTCCGTTGAAAACTGGTAAGAAGCTTTCTGAGAAACTGCTCTATGTTCTGTTAATTCATCTCACAGAGTTACATCTTTCCCTTAAAGAAGCCTTTCGCTAAGGCTGTTCTTGTGGAATTGGAAAGGGATATTTGGAAGCCTATAGAGGGCTATGGTGAAAAAGGAAATATCTTCCGTTCAAAACTGGAAAGAATCATTCTGAGAAACTGCTCTGTGTTCTGTTAATACATCTCACAGAGTTACATCTTTCCCTTCAAGAAGCCTTTCGCTACGGCTGTTCTTGTGGAATTGGCAAAGGGGTATTTGGAAGCCCATGGAGGGCTATGGTGAAAAAGGAAATATCTTCCGTTCAAAACTAGAAAGAAGCTTTCTGAGAAACTGCTCTGTGTTCTGTCAATTCATCTCACAGTGTTACATCTTTCCATTCAAGAATCCTTTCGCTAATGCTGTTCTTGTGGAATTGGCAAAGGGATATTTGGAAGCCCATAGAGGGCTATGGTGAAAAAGGAAATATGTTCCGTTCAAAACTGGAGACAGGCTTTCTGAGAAACTGCTCTATGTTCTGTTAATTCATCTCACAGAGTTACATCTTTCCCTTCAAGAAGCCTTTCGCTAAGGCTGTTCTTGTGGAATTGGCAAAGGGATATTTGAAAGCCCATAGAGGGCTATGGTGAAAAAGGAAATATCTTCCGTTCAAAACTGGAAAGAAGCTTTCTGAGAAACTTCTCTGTGTTCTGTTAATTCATCTCACACAGTTACATTTTTCCGTTCAAGAAGCCTTTCGCTAACGCTGTTCTGGTGGAATTGGCAAAGGGATAATTGGAAGCCCATAGAGGGCTATGGTGAAAAAGGAAATATCTTCCGTTCAAAACTGGAAAGAAGCTTTCTGAGAAACTGCTCTCTGTTCTGTTAATTCATCTCAGAGTTACATCTTTCCCTTCAAGAAGGCTTTCGCTAAGGCTGTTCTTGTGGAATTGGCAAAGGGATATTTGGAAGCCCATAGAGGGCTATGGTGAAAAAGGAAATATCTTCCGTTCAAACCTGGAGAGAAGCTTTGTGATAAACTGCTCTGTTTTCTGTAAATTCATCTCACAGAGTTACATCTTTCCCTTCAAGAAGCCTTTCGCTTAGGCTGTTGTTGTGGAATTGGCAAAGTGATATTTGGAAGCCCATAGAGTGCTAAAGTGAAAAAGGAAATATCTTCCGTTCAAAACTGGAAAGAAGCTTTCTGAGAAACTCCTCTGTGTTCTGTTAATTCATCTCACAGAGTTATATCTTTTCCTTCAAGAAGCCTTCCGCTATGGCTCTTCTTGTGGAATTGGCAAAGGGATATTTGGAAGCCCACAGATGGCTATGGTGCAAGAGGAAATATCTTCCGTTCAAAACTGGAAAGAAGCTTTCGGAGAAACTGCTCTGTGTTCTGTAATTCATCCCACAGAGTTACATCTTTCCCTTCAAGAAGCCTTTCACTAAGGCTGTTCTTGTGGAATTGGCAAAGGGATATTTCGAAGCCCATAGAGGGCTATGGTGAAAAAGGAAATATCTTCCGTTCAAAACTGGAAAGAAGCATTCTGAGAAACTGCTCTGTGTTTTGTCAATTCATCTCACAGAGGTACATCTTTCCCTTCAAGAAGCCTTTCGCTAAGGATGTTCTTGTGGATTTGGCAAAGGGATATTTGGAAGTCCATAGAGGGCTATGGTGAAAAAGGAAATATCTTCCGTTCAAAACTGGAAAGAAGCTTACTGAGAAACTGCTCTGTGTTCTGTTAATTCATCTCACAGAGTTACATTTTTTCGTTCAAGAAGCCTTTGGCTAAGGCTGTTCTGGTGGAATTGGCAAAGGGATATTTGGAAGCCCATAGAGGGCTATGGTGAAAAAGGAAATATCTTCCGTTCAAACCTGGAGAGAAGCTTTCTGAGAAACTGCTCTGTGTTCTGTTAATTCATCTCACAGAGTTACATCTTTCCCTTCAAGAAGCTTTTCGCTAAGGCTGTTCTTGTGGAATTGGCAAGGTGATATTTTGAAGCCCATAGAGGTGTATCGTGAAAAAGGAAATATCTTCCGTTCAAAACTGGAAAGAAGCTTTCTGAGAAACTGCTCTGTGTTCTGTTAATTCATCTCACAGTGTTACATCTTTCCCTTCGAGAAGCCTTTCGCTAAGGCTGTTCTTGTGGAGTTGGCAAAGGGATATTTGGAACCCCAGAGAGGGCTATGGTGCAAAAGGAAATATCTTCCTTTCAAAACTGGAAAGAAGCTTTCTGAGAAACTGCTCTCTCTTCTGTTAATTCATCTCACAGGGTTACATCTTACCCTTCAAGAAGCCTTTCGCTAAGGCTGTTCTTGTGCAATTGCAAAAGGGATATTTGGAACCCCTTAGAGAGCTATGGTGAAAAAGGAAATATCTTCCTTTCAAAATGGGAAAGAAGCTTTCTGAGAAACTGCTCTATGTTCTGTTAATTCATCTCACAGAATTACATCTTTCCCTTCAAGAAGCCTTTCGCTAAGGCTGTTCTTGTGGAATTGGCAAAGGGATATTTGGAAGCCCACAGAGGGCTATGGTGAAAAAGGAAATATCTGCCGTTCAAAACTGGAAAGAAGCTTTCTGAGAAACTGCTCTCTGTTCTGTTAATTCATCTCAAAGAGTTACATCTTTCCCTTCAAGAAGCCTTTCGCTAAGGCTGTTCTTGTGGAATTGGAAAAGGGATATTTGGAAGCCCATAGAGGGCAATGGTGAAAAAGGAAATATCTTCCGTTCAAAACTGGAAAGAAGCTTTCTGAGAATCTGCTCTGTGTTCTGTTAATTCATCTCACAGAGTTACATCTTTCCCTTCAAGAAGCCTTTCGCTAAGGCTGTTCTTGTGGAATTGGCAAAGGGATATTTGGAAGCCCATAGAGGGCTATGGTGAAAAAGGAAATATCTTCCGTTCAAACCTATAGAGAAGCTTTCTGAGAAACTGCTCTGTGTTCTGTTAATTCATCTCACAGAGTTACATCTTTCCCTTCAAGAAGCCTTTCACTAAGGCTGTTCTTGTGGAATTGGCAAGGTGATATTTTGAAGCCCATAGAGGTGTATCGTGAAAAAGGAAATATCTTCCGTTCAAAACTGGAAAGAAGCTTTCTGAGAAACTGCTCTGTGTTCTGTTAATTCATCTCACAGTGTTACATCTTTCCCTTCGAGAAGCCTTTCGCTAAGGCTGTTCTTGTGGAATTGGCAAAGGGATATTTGGAAGCCCAGAGAGGGCTATGGTGCAAAAGGAAATATCTTCCGTTCAAAACTGGAAAGAAGCTTTCTGAGAAACTGCTCTCTGTTCTGTTAATTAATCTCACAGAGTTACATCTTTCCCTTCAAGAAGCCTTTCGCTAAGGCTGTTCTTGTGCAATTGCAAAATTGATATTTGGAACACCTTAGAGAGCTATGGTGAAAAAGGAAATATGTTCCGTTCAAAACTGGAAAGAAGCTTTCTGAGAAACTGCTCTATGTTCTGTTAATTCATCTCACAGAGTTACATCTTTCCCTTCAAGAAGCCTTTCGCTAAGGCTGTTCTTGTGGAATTGGCAAAGTGATATTTGGAAGCCCATAGAGGGCTATCGTGAAAAAGGAAATATCTTCCGTTCAAAACTGGAAGGAAGCTTTCTGAGAAACTCCTCTGTGTTCTGTTAATTCATCTCACAGAGTTACATGTTTTCCTTCAAGAAGCCTTCCGCTAAGTCTGTTCTTGTGGAATTGGCAAATTGATATTTGGAAGCCCACAGACGGCTATGGTGCAAGAGGAAATATCTTCCGTTCAAAACTGGAAAGAAGATTTCTGAGAAACTGCTCTGTGTTCTGTCAATTCATCTCACAGTGTTACATCTTTCCATTCAAGAATCCTTTCGCTAATGCTGTTCTTGTGGAATTGGCAAAGGGATATTTGGAAGCCCATAGAGGGCTATGGTGAAAAAGGAAATATGTTCCGTTCAAAACTGGTGACAGGCTTTCTGAGAAACTGCTCTATGTTCTGTTAATTCATCTCACAGAGTTACATCTTTCCCTTCAAGAAGCCTTTCGCTAAGGCTGTTCTTGTGGAATTGGAAAAGGGATATTTGGAAGCCCATAGAGGGCTATGGTGAAAAAGGAAATATCTTCCGTTCAAAACAGGAAAGAAGCTTTCTGAGAAACTTCTCTGTGTTCTGTTAATTCATCTCACACAGTTACATTTTTCCGTTCAAGAAGCCTTTCGCTAACGCTGTTCTGGTGGAATTGGCAAAGGGATAATTGGAAGCCCATAGAGGGCTATGGTGAAAAGGGAAATATCTTCCGTTCAAAACTGGAAAGAAACTTTCTGAGAAACTGCTCTGTGTTCTGTTAATTCATCTCACAGGGTTACATCTTTCCCTTCAAGAAGCCTTTCGCTAAGGCTGTTCTTGTGGAATTTGCCAAGGGATATTTGGAAGCCCATAGGGGGCTATGGTGAAAAAGGAAATATGTTCCGTTCAAAACTGGAGACAGGCTTTCTGAGAAACTGCTCTATGTTCTGTTAATTCATCTCACAGAGTTACATCTTTCCCTTCAAGAAGCCTTTCGCTAAGGCTGTTCTTGTGGAATTGGCAAAGGGATATTTGGAAGCCCATAGAGGGCTATCGTGAAAAAGGAAATATCTTCCGTTCAAAACTGGAAAGAAGCTTTCTGAGAAACTCCTCTGTGTTCTGTTAATTCATCTCACAGAGTTACATCTTTTCCTTCAAGAAGACTTCCGCTAAGGCTGTTCTTGTGGAATTGGCAAAGGGATATTTGGAACCCCACAGACGGCAATCGTGCAAGAGGAAATATCTTCCGTTCAAAACTGGAAAGAAGCTTTCTGAGAAACTCTTCTGTGTTCTCTTAATTCATCTCACAGAGTTACATCTTTCCCTTCAAGAATCTTTCGCTAAGGCTGTTCTTGGGGAATTGGCAAAGGGATATTTGGAAGCCCATAGAGGGCTATGGTGAAAAAGGAAATATCTTCCGTTCAAGCCTGGAGAGAAGCTTTGTGAGAAACTGTTCTGTGTTCTATTAATTCATCTCACAGAGTTACATCTTTCCCTTCAAGAAGCCTTTCACTAAGGCTGTTCTTGTGGAATTGGCAAAGGGATATTTGGAAGCACATAGTGGGCTATCGTGAAAAAGGAAATATCTTCCGTTTAAAACTGGAAAGAAGCTTTCTGAGAAACTGCTCTGTGTTCTGTTAATTCATCTCACAGAGTTGCATCTTTCCCTTCAAGAAGCCTTTCGCTAAGGCTGTTCTGTGGAATTGGCAAAGGGATATTTGGAAGCCCAGAGAGGGCTATGGTGAAAAAGGAGTTATCTTCCGTTCAAAACTAGAAAGAAGCTTTCTGAGAAACTGCTCTGTGTTCTGTTAATTCATCTCACAGTGTTACATCTTTCCATTCCAGAATCCTTTCGCTAAGGCTGTTCTTGTGGAATTGGCAAAGGGATATTTGGAAGCCCATAGAGGGCTATGGTGAAAAAGGAAATATGTTCCGTTCAAAACTGGAGACAGGCTTTCTGAGAAACTGCTCTATGTTCTGTTAATTCATCTCACAGAGTTACATCTTTCCCTTCAAGAAGCCTTTCGCTAAGGCTGTTCTTGTGGAATTGGCAAAGGGATATTTGGAAGCCCATAGAGGGCTATGGTAAAAAAGGAAATATCTTCCGTTCAAAACTGGAAAGAAGCTTTCTGAGAAACTGCTCTGTGTTCTGTTAATTCATCTCACAGAGTTACATCTTTCCCTTCAAGAAGCCTTTCGATAAGGCTGTTCTTGTGGAATTGGAAAAGTGATATTTGGAAGCCCATAGAGGGCTATCGTGAAAAATGAAATATCTTCCGTTCAAAACTGGAAGGAAGCTTTCTGAGAAACTCCTCTGTGTTCTGTTAATTCAACTCACAGAGTTACATCTTTTCCTTCAAGAAGCCTTCCGCTAAGGCTGTTCTTGTGGAATTGGCAAATTGATATTTGGAAGCCCACAGACGGCTATGGTGCAAGAGGAAATATCTTCCGTTCAAAACTGGAAAGAAGATTTCTGAGAAACTGCTCTGTGTTCTGTAATTCATCTCACAGTGTTACATCTTTCCCTTCAAGAAGCCTTTCACTAAGGCTGTTCTTGTGGAATTGGCAAAGGGATATTTCGAAGCCCATAGAGGGCTATGGTGAAAAAGGAAATATCTTCCGTTCAAAACTGGAAAGAAGCTTTCTGAGAAACTGCTCTGTGTTCTGTTAATTCATCTCACAGAGTTACATCTTTCCCTTCAAGAAGCCTTTCGCTAAGGCTGTTCTTGTGGAATTGGCAAGGGGATATTTGGAAGCCCTTAGAGTGCTATGGTGAAAAAGGAAATATCTTCCGTTCAAAACTGGAAAGAAGCTTTCTGAGAAACTGTTCTGTGTTCTGTTAATTCATCTCACAGAGTTACATCTTTCCCTTCAAGAAGCCTTTCGCTAAGGCTGTTCTTGTGGAATTGGCAAAGTGATATTTGGAAGCCCATAGAGGGCTATGCTGAAAAAGGAAATATCTTCCGTTCAAAACTGGAAAGAAGCTTTCTGAGAAACTGTTCTGTGTTCTGTTAATTCATCTCACAGAGTTACATCTTTCCCTTCAAGAAGCCTTTCGCTAAGGCTGTTCTTGTGGAATTGGCAAAGGGATATTTGGAAGCCCATAGAGGGCTATGGTGAAAAAGGAAATATCTTCCTTTGAATACTGGAGAGAAGCTTTCTGAGAAACTGTTCTCTGTTATGTTAATTCATCTCACAGAGTTAAATCTTTCCTTCAAGGAGCCTTTCGCTAACGCTGTTCTTGTGGAATTGGTAAAGGGATATTTGGAAGCCCATAGAGGGCTATGGTGAAAAAGGAAATATCTTCCATTCAAAACTGGAAAGAAGCTGTCTGAGAAACTGTTCTGTGTTCTATTAATTCATCTCACAGAGTTACATCGTTCCCTTCAAGAAGCCTTTCGCTAAGGCTGTTCTTGTGGATTTGGCAAAGGGATATTTGGAAGTCCATAGAGGGCTATGGTGAAAAAGGAAATATCTTCCGTTCAAAACTGGAAAGAAGCTTTCTGAGAAACTGCTCTATGTTCTGTTAATTCAACTCACAGAGTTACATCTTTCCCTTCATGAAGCCTTTCACTAAGGCTGTTCTTGTGGAATTGGCAAAGGGATATTTCGAAGCCCATAGAGGGCTATGGTGAAAAAGGAAATATCTTCCGCTCAAAACTGGAAAGAAGCTTTCTGAGAAACTCCTCTGTGTTCTGTTAATTCATCTCACAGAGTTACATCTTTTCCTTCAAGAAGACTTCCGCTAAGGCTGTTCTTGTGGAATTGGCAAAGGGATATTTGGAAGCCCACAGACGGCTATCGTGCAAGAGGAAATATCTTCCGTTCAAAACAGGAAAGAAGCTTTCTGAGAAACTCTTCTGTGTTCTCTGAATTCATCTCACAGAGTTACATCTTTCCCTTCAAGAATCTTTCGCTAAGGCTGTTCTTGGGGAACTGGCAAAGGGATATTTGGAAGCCCATAGCGGGCTATGGTGAAAAAGGAAATATCTTCCGTTCAAGCCTGGAGAGAAGCTTTGTGAGAAACTGTTCTGTGTTCTATTAATTCATCTCACAGAGTTACATCTTTCCCTTCAAGAAGCCTTTCGCTAAGGCTGTTCTTGTGGAATTGGCAAAGGGATATTTGGAAGCCCATAGTGGGCTATCGTGAAAAAGGAAATATCTTCCGTTTAAAACTGAAAAGAAGCTTTCTGAGAAACTGCTCTGTGTTCTGTTAATTCATCTCACAGAGTTGCATCTTTCCCTTCAAGAAGCCTTTCGCTAAGGCTGTTCTGTGGAATTGGCAAAGGGATATTTGGAAGCCCAGAGAGGGCTATGGTGAAAAAGGAATTATCTTCCGTTCAAAACTAGAAAGAAGCTTTCTGAGAAACTGCTCTGTGTTCTGTTAATTCATCTCACAGTGTTACATCTTTCCATTCAAGAATCCTTTCGCTAAGGCTGTTCTTGTGGAATTGGCAAAGGGATATTTGGAAGCCCATAGAGGGCTATGGTGAAAAAGGAAATATCTTCCGTTCAAACCTGGAGAGAAGCTTTGTGAGAAACTGTTCTGTGTTCTATTAATTCATCTCACAGAGTTACATATTTCCCTTCAAGAAGCCTTTCGCTACGGCTGTTCTTGTGGAATTGGCAAAGGGATATTTGGAAGCCCAGAGTGGGCTATCGTGAAAAAGGAAATATCTTCCGTTTAAAACTGGAAAGAAGCTTTCTGAGAAACTGCTCTGTGTTCTGTTAATTCATCTCACAGAGTTACATCTTTCCCTTCAAGAAGCCTTTCGCTAAGGCTGTTCTTGTGGAATTGGCAAAGGGATATTTGGAAGCCCACAGAGGGCTATGGTGCAAAAGGAAATATCTTCCGTTCAAAACTGGAAACAAGCTTTCTGAGAAACTGCTCTGTGTTCTGTTAATTCATCTCACACAGTTGCATCTTTCCCTTCAAGAAGTCTTTCGCTAAGGCTGTTTTGTGGAATTGGCAAAGGGATATTTGGAAGCCCAGAGAGGGCTATGGTGAAAAAGGAAATATCTTCCGTTCAAAACTGGAAAGAAGCTTTCTGAGAAACTGCTCTGTCTTCTGTTAATTCATCTCACAGAGTTACATCTTTCCCTTCAAGAAGCCTTTCGTTAAGGCTGTTCTTGTGGATTTGGCAAAGGGATACTTGGAAGTTCATAGAGGGCTATGGTGAAAAAGGAAATATCTTCCGTTCAAAACTGGAAAGAAGCTTTCTGAGAAACTGCTCTGTGTTCTGTTAATTCATCTCACAGAGTTACATTTTTCCTTTCAAGAAGCCTTTCGCTAAGTCTCTTCTGGTGGAATTGGCAAAGTGATATTTGGAAGCCCAAAGAGTTCTATGGTGAAAAAGGAAATATCTTCCGTTCAAAACTGGAAAGAAGCTTTCTGAGAAACTGTTCTCTGTTCTGTTAATTCATCTCAGAGTTACATCTTTCCCTTTAAGAAGGCTTTCGCTAAGGCTGTTCTTGTGGAATTGGCAAAGGGATATTTGGAAGCCCATAGAGGGCTATGGTGAAAAAGGAAATATCTTCCGTTCAAACCTGGAGAGAAGCTTTGTGAGAAACTGCTCTGTTTTCTGTTAATTCATCTCACAGAGTTACATCTTTCCCTTCAAGAAGCCTTCCGCTAAGGCTGTTCTTGTGGAATTGTCAAAGGGATATTTGGAAGCCCATAGAAGGCTATCGTGAAAAAGGAAATATCTTCCGTTCAAAAGTGGAAAGAAGCTTTCTGAGAAACTGCTCTGTGTTCTGCCAATTCATCTCACAGAGTTACATCTTTCCCTTCAAGAAGCCTTTCGCTAAGGCTGTTATTGTGGATTTGGCAAAGGGATATTTGGAAGTCCATAGAGGGCATGGGTGCAAAAGGATATATCTTCCGTTCAAAACTGGAAAGAAGCTTTCTGAGAAACTGCTCTGTGTTCTGTTAATTCATCTCAAAGAGTTACATTTTTCCGATCAAGAAGCCTTTCGCTAACGCTGTTCTGGTGGAATTGGCAAAGTGATATTTGGAAGCCCAAAGAGGGCTATGGTGAAAAAGGAAATATCTTCCGTTCAAAACTGGAAAGAAGCTTTCTGAGAAACTGCTCTGTGTTCTGTTAATTCATCTCACAGAGTTACATCTTTCCCTTCAAGAAGCCTTTCGCTAAGGCTGTTCTTGTGGAATTGGCAAAGGGATATTTGGAAGCCCACAGACGGCTATTGTGCAAGAGGAACTATCTTCCGTTCAAAACTGGAAAGAAGCATTCTGAGAAACTGCTCTGTGTTCTGTTAATTCATCCCACGGAGATAAATCTTTCCCTTCAAGAAGCCTTTTGCTAAGGCTGTTGTTGTGGAATTGGCAAAGGGATATTTGGAAGCCCATAGAGGGCTATGGTGAAAAAGGAAATATCTTCCGTTCAAAACTGGAAAGAAGCTTTATGAGAAACTGCTCTGTGTTGTGTTAATTCATCCCACAGAGTTAAATCTTTCCCTTCAAGAAGCCTTTTGCTAAGGCTGTTGTTGTGGAATTGGCAAAGGGATATTTGGAAGCCCATAGAGGGCTATGGTGAAAAAGGAAATATCTTCCGTTCAAAACTGGAAAGAAGCTTTCTGAGAAACTGCTCTGTGTTGTGTTAATTCATGTCACAGAGTTACATCTTTCCCTTCAAGAAGCCTTTCGCTAAGGCTGTTCTTGTGCATTTGGCAAAGCTATATTTGGAAGTCCATAGAGGGCTATGGTGAAAAAGGAAATATCTTCCGTTCAAAACTGGAAAGAAGCTTTCTGAGAAACTGCTCTGTGTTCTGTTAATTCATCTCACAGAGTAACATCTTTCCCTTCAAGAAGACTTTCGCTAAGGCTGTTCTTGTGGTATTGGAAAAGGGATATTTGGAAGCCCATAGAGGGCTATGTTGAAAAAGGAAGTATGTTCCGTTCAAAACTGGAGACAGGCTTTCTGAGAAACTGCTCTATGTTCTGTTAATTCATCTCACAGAGTTACATCTTTCCCTTCAAGAAGTCTTTCGCTAAGGCTGTTCTTTTGGAATTGGCAAAGGGATATTTGGAAGCCCAGAGAGGGCTGTGGAGAAAAAGGAAATATCTTCCCTTCAAAACTGGAAAGAAGCTTTCTGAGAAACTGCTCTGTGTTCTGTTAATTCATCTCACAGAGTTACATCTTTCCCTTCAAGAAGCCTTTCGCTAAGGCTGTTCTTGTGGAATTGGCAAAGGGATATTTGGAAGCCCATAGAGGGCTATGGTGAAAAAGGAAATATCTTCCGTTCAAACCTGGAGAGAAGATTTTTGAGAAACTCTTCTGTGTTCTCTTAATTCATCTCACAGAGTTACATCTTTCCCTTCAAGAAGTCTTTCGCTAAGGCTGTTCTTGTGGAATTGGCAAAGGGATATTTGGAAGCCCATAGAGGGCTATTGTGAAAAAGGAAATATCTTCCGTTCAAACCTGGAGAGAAGCTTTGTGAGAAACTGTTCTGTGTTCTATTAATTCATCTCACAGAGTTACATCTTTCCCTTCAAGAGGCCTTTCGCTAAGGCTGTTCTTGTGGAATTGGCAAAGGGATATTTGGAAGCCCATAGTGGGCTATCGTGAAAAAGGAAATATCTTCCGTTTAAAACTGGAAAGAAGCTTTCTGAGAAACTGCTCTGTGTTCTGTTAATTCATCTCACAGAGTTACATCTTTCCCTTCAAGAAGCCTTTCGGAAAGGCTGTTCTTGTGGAATTGGCAAAGGGATATTTGGAAGCCCACAGAGGGCTATGGTGCAAAAGGAAATATCTTCCGTTCAAAACTGGAAAGAAGCTTTCTGAGAAACTGCTCTGTGTTCTGTTAATTCATCTCAGAGAGTTACATTTTTCCGTTGAAGAAGCCTTTCTCTAAGGCTGTTCTTGTGGAATTGGCAAAGGGATATTTGGAAGCCCATAGAGGGCTATGGTGAAAAAGGAAATATCTTCCGTTCAAAACTGGAAAGAAGGTTTCTGAGAAACTCCTCTATGTTCTGTTAATTCATCTTAGAGAGTTACATCTTTCCCTTCAAGAAGCCTTTCGCTAAGGCTGTTCTTGTGGAATTGGAAAGGGGATATTTTGAAGCCCATAGAGGGCTATGGTGAGAAAGGAAATATCTTCCGTTCAAAACTGGAAAGAAGCTTTCTGAGAAACTGCTCTGTGTTCTGTTAATTCATCTCACAGAATTACATCTTTCCCTTCAAGAAGCCTTTCCCTAACGCTGTTCTTGTGGAACTAGCAAAGGGATAATTGGAAGCCCATAGAGGGCTATGTTGAAAAAGGAAATATCTTCCGTTCATAAGTGGAAAGAAGCTTTCTTGAGAAACTGCTCTGTGTTCTGTCAATTCATCTCACAGGGTTACATCTTTCCCTTCAAGAAGCCTTTTGTTAAGGCTGTTCTTGTGGATTTGGCAAAGGGATATTTGGAAGTCCATAGAGGGCTATGGTGAAAAAGGAAATATCTTCCGTTCAAAACTGGAAAGAAACTTTCTGAGAAACTGCTCTGTGTTCTGTTAATTCATCTCACAGAGTTGCATTTTTCCGTTGAAGAAGTCTTTCGCTAAGGCTGTTCTGGTGGAATTGGCAAAGTGATATTTGGAAGCCCATAGAGGGCTATGGTGAAAAAGGAAATATCTTCCGTTCAAAACTGGAAAGGAGCTTTCTGGGAAACTGCTCTGTGTTCTGTTAATTCATCTCACAGAGTTACACCTTTCCCTTCAAGAAGCCTTTCGCTAAGGCTGTTCTTGTGTAATTGGAAAAAGGGATATTTGGAGGCCCTTAGAGGGCTATCGTGAAAAAGGAAATATCTTCCGTTTAAAACTGGAAAGAAGCTTTCTGAGAAACTGCTCTATGTTCTCTTAATTCATCTCACAGAGTTACATCTTTCCCTTCAAGAAGCCTTTCGCTAAGGCTGTTCTTGTGGAATTGGCAAAGGGATATTTGGAAGTCCACAGAGGGCTATAGTGCAAAAGGAAATATCTTCCGTTCAAAACTGGAAAGAAGCTTTCTGAGAAACTGCTCTGTGTTCTGTTAATTCATCTCACCGAGTTACATCTTTCCCTTCAAGAAGCCTTTCGCTAAGGCTGTTCTTGTGTAATTGGAAAAAGGGATATTTGGAGGCCCTTAGAGGGCTATCGTGAAAAAGGAAATATCTTCCGTTCAAACCTGGAGAGAATCTTTCTGATAAACTGCTCTGTTTTCTGTAAATTCATCTCACAGAGTTACATCTTTCCCTTCAAAAGCCTTTCGCTAAGGCTGTTCTTGTGGAATTGGCAAAGTGATATTTGGAAGCCCATAGAGGTCTAAAGTGAAAAAGGAAATATCTTCCGTTCAAAACTGGAAAGAAGCTTTCTGAGAAACTCCTCTGTGTTCTGTTAATTCATCTCACAGAGTTTTATCTTTTCCTTCAAGAAGCCTTCCGCTATGGCTGTTCTTGTGGAATTGGCAAAGGGATATTTGGAAGCCCACAGATGGCTACGGTGCAAGAGGAAATATCTTCCGTTCAAAACTGGAAAGAAGCTTTCTGAGAAACTGCTCTGTGTTCTGTAATTCATCCCACAGAGTTACATCTTTCCCTTCAAGAAGCCTTTCACTAAGGCTGTTCTTGTGGAATTGGCAAAGGGATATTTCGAAGCCCATAGAGGGCTATGGTGAAAAAGGAAATATCTTCCGTTCAAAACTGGAAAGAAGCTTTCTGAGAAACTGCTCTGTGTTCTGTCAATTCATCTCACAGAGGTACATCTTTCCCTTCAAGAAGCCTTTCGCTAAGGATGTTCTTGTGGATTTGGCAAAGGGATATTTGGAAGTCCATAGAGGGCTATGGTGCAAAAGGAAATATCTTCCGTTCAAAACTGGAAAGAAGCTTTCTGAGAAACAGCTCTGTGTTCTGTTAATTCATCTCACAGAGTTACATCTTTCCCTTCAAGAAGCCTTTCGCTAAGGCTGTTCTTGTGGAATTTGCCAAGGGATATTTGGAAGCCCATAGGGGGCTATGGTGAAAAAGGAAATATGTTCCGTTCAAAACTGGAGACAGGCTTTCTGAGAAACTGCTCTATGTTCTGTTAATTCATCTCACAGAGTTACATCTTTCCCTTCAAGAAGCCTTTCGCTAAGGCTGTTCTTGTGGAATTGGCAAAGGGATATTTGGAAGCCCATAGAGGGCTATCGTGAAAAAGGAAATATCTTCCGTTCAAAACTGGAAAGAAGCTTTCTGAGAAACTCCTCTGTGTTCTGTTAATTCATCTCACAGAGTTACATCTTTTCCTTCAAGAAGACTTCCGCTAAGGCTGTTCTTGTGGAATTGGCAAAGGGATATTTGGAAGCCCACAGACGGCTATCGTGGAAGAGGAAATATCTTCCGTTCAAAACAGGAAAGAAGCTTTCTGAGAAACTCTTCTGTGTTCTCTGAATTCATCTCACAGAGTTACATCTTTCCCTTCAAGAATCTTTCGCTAAGGCTGTTCTTGGGGAACTGGCAAAGGGATATTTGGAAGCCCATAGCGGGCTATGGTGAAAAAGGAAATATCTTCCGTTCAAGCCTGGAGAGAAGCTTTGTGAGAAACTGTTCTGTGTTCTATTAATTCATCTCACAGAGTTACATCTTTCCCTTCAAGAAGCCTTTCGCTAAGGCTGTTCTTGTGGAATTGGCAAAGGGATATTTGGAAGCCCATAGTGGGCTATCGTGAAAAAGGAAATATCTTCCGTTTAAATCTGGAAAGAAGCTTTCTGAGAAACTGCTCTGTGTTCTGTTAATTCATCTCACAGAGTTGCATCTTTCCCTTCAAGAAGCCTTTCGCTAAGGCTGTTCTGTGGAATTGGCAAAGGGATATTTGGAAGCCCAGAGAGGGCTATGGTGAAAAAGGAATTATCTTCCGTTCAAAACTAGAAAGAAGCTTTCTGAGAAACTGCTCTGTGTTCTGTTAATTCATCTCACAGTGTTACATCTTTCCATTCAAGAATCCTTTCGCTAAGGCTGTTCTTGTGGAATTGGCAAAGGGATATTTGGAAGCCCATAGAGGGCTATGGTGAAAAAGGAAATATCTTCCGTTCAAACCTGGAGAGAAGCTTTGTGAGAAACTGTTCTGTGTTCTATTAATTCATCTCACAGAGTTACATCTTTCCCTTCAAGAAGCCTTTCGCTACGGCTGTTCTTGTGGAATTGGCAAAGGGATATTTGGAACCCCACAGACGGCAATCGTGCAAGAGGAAATATCTTCCGTTCAAAACTGGAAAGAAGCTTTCTGAGAAACTCTTCTGTGTTCTCTTAATTCATCTCACAGAGTTACATCTTTCCCTTCAAGAATCTTTCGCTAAGGCTGTTCTTGGGGAATTGGCAAAGGGATATTTGGAAGCCCATAGAGGGCTATGGTGAAAAAGGAAATATCTTCCGTTCAAGCCTGGAGAGAAGCTTTGTGAGAAATTGTTCTGTGTTCTATTAATTCATCTCACAGAGTTACATCTTTCCCTTCAAGAAGCCTTTCACTAAGGCTGTTCTTGTGGAATTGGCAAAGGGATATTTGGAAGCACATAGTGGGCTATCGTGAAAAAGGAAATATCTTCCGTTTAAAACTGGAAAGAAGCTTTCTGAGAAACTGCTCTGTGTTCTGTTAATTCATCTCACAGAGTTGCATCTTTCCCTTCAAGAAGCCTTTCGCTAAGGCTGTTCTGTGGAATTGGCAAAGGGATATTTGGAAGCCCAGAGAGGGCTATGGTGAAAAAGGAGTTATCTTCCGTTCAAAACTAGAAAGAAGCTTTCTGAGAAACTGCTCTGTGTTCTGTTAATTCATCTCACAGTGTTACATCTTTCCATTCCAGAATCCTTTCGCTAAGGCTGTTCTTGTGGAATTGGCAAAGGGATATTTGGAAGCCCATAGAGGGCTATGGTGAAAAAGGAAATATGTTCCGTTCAAAACTGGAGACAGGCTTTCTGAGAAACTGCTCTATGTTCTGTTAATTCATCTCACAGAGTTACATCTTTCCCTTCAAGAAGCCTTTCGCTAAGGCTGTTCTTGTGGAATTGGCAAAGGGATATTTGGAAGCCCATAGAGGGCTATGGTAAAAAAGGAAATATCTTCCGTTCAAAACTGGAAAGAAGCTTTCTGAGAAACTGCTCTGTGTTCTGTTAATTCATCTCACAGAGTTACATCTTTCCCTTCAAGAAGCCTTTCGATAAGGCTGTTCTTGTGGAATTGGAAAAGTGATATTTGGAAGCCCATAGAGGGCTATCGTGAAAAATGAAATATCTTCCGTTCAAAACTGGAAGGAAGCTTTCTGAGAAACTCCTCTGTGTTCTGTTAATTCAACTCACAGAGTTACATCTTTTCCTTCAAGAAGCCTTCCGCTAAGGCTGTTCTTGTGGAATTGGCAAATTGATATTTGGAAGCCCACAGACGGCTATGGTGCAAGAGGAAATATCTTCCGTTCAAAACTGGAAAGAAGATTTCTGAGAAACTGCTCTGTGTTCTGTAATTCATCTCACAGTGTTACATCTTTCCCTTCAAGAAGCCTTTCACTAAGGCTGTTCTTGTGGAATTGGCAAAGGGATATTTCGAAGCCCATAGAGGGCTATGGTGAAAAAGGAAATATCTTCCGTTCAAAACTGGAAAGAAGCTTTCTGAGAAACTGCTCTGTGTTCTGTTAATTCATCTCACAGAGTTACATCTTTCCCTTCAAGAAGCCTTTCGCTAAGGCTGTTCTTGTGGAATTGGCAAGGGGATATTTGGAAGCCCTTAGAGTGCTATGGTGAAAAAGGAAATATCTTCCGTTCAAAACTGGAAAGAAGCTTTCTGAGAAACTGTTCTGTGTTCTGTTAATTCATCTCACAGAGTTACATCTTTCCCTTCAAGAAGCCTTTCGCTAAGGCTGTTCTTGTGGAATTGGCAAAGTGATATTTGGAAGCCCATAGAGGGCTATGCTGAAAAAGGAAATATCTTCCGTTCAAAACTGGAAAGAAGCTTTCTGAGAAACTGTTCTGTGTTCTGTTAATTCATCTCACAGAGTTACATCTTTCCCTTCAAGAAGCCTTTCGCTAAGGCTGTTCTTGTGGAATTGGCAAAGGGATATTTGGAAGCCCATAGAGGGCTATGGTGAAAAAGGAAATAGCTTCCTTTGAATACTGGAGAGAAGCTTTCTGAGAAACTGTTCTCTGTTATGTTAATTCATCTCACAGAGTTAAATCTTTCCTTCAAGGAGCCTTTCGCTAACGCTGTTCTTGTGGAATTGGTAAAGGGATATTTGGAAGCCCATAGAGGGCTATGGTGAAAAAGGAAATATCTTCCATTCAAAACTGGAAAGAAGCTGTCTGAGAAACTGTTCTGTGTTCTATTAATTCATCTCACAGAGTTACATCGTTCCCTTCAAGAAGCCTTTCGCTAAGGCTGTTCTTGTGGATTTGGCAAAGGGATATTTGGAAGTCCATAGAGGGCTATGGTGAAAAAGGAAATATCTTCCGTTCAAAACTGGAAAGAAGCTTTCTGAGAAACTGCTCTATGTTCTGTTAATTCAACTCACAGAGTTACATCTTTCCCTTCATGAAGCCTTTCACTAAGGCTGTTCTTGTGGAATTGGCAAAGGGATATTTCGAAGCCCATAGAGGGCTATGGTGAAAAAGGAAATATCTTCCGCTCAAAACTGGAAAGAAGCTTTCTGAGAAACTCCTCTGTGTTCTGTTAATTCATCTCACAGAGTTACATCTTTTCCTTCAAGAAGACTTCCGCTAAGGCTGTTCTTGTGGAATTGGCAAAGGGATATTTGGAAGCCCACAGACGGCTATCGTGCAAGAGGAAATATCTTCCGTTCAAAACAGGAAAGAAGCTTTCTGAGAAACTCTTCTGTGTTCTCTGAATTCATCTCACAGAGTTACATCTTTCCCTTCAAGAATCTTTCGCTAAGGCTGTTCTTGGGGAACTGGCAAAGGGATATTTGGAAGCCCATAGCGGGCTATGGTGAAAAAGGAAATATCTTCCGTTCAAGCCTGGAGAGAAGCTTTGTGAGAAACTGTTCTGTGTTCTATTAATTCATCTCACAGAGTTACATCTTTCCCTTCAAGAAGCCTTTCGCTAAGGCTGTTCTTGTGGAATTGGCAAAGGGATATTTGGAAGCCCATAGTGGGCTATCGTGAAAAAGGAAATATCTTCCGTTTAAAACTGAAAAGAAGCTTTCTGAGAAACTGCTCTGTGTTCTGTTAATTCATCTCACAGAGTTGCATCTTTCCCTTCAAGAAGCCTTTCGCTAAGGCTGTTCTGTGGAATTGGCAAAGGGATATTTGGAAGCCCAGAGAGGGCTATGGTGAAAAAGGAATTATCTTCCGTTCAAAACTAGAAAGAAGCTTTCTGAGAAACTGCTCTGTGTTCTGTTAATTCATCTCACAGTGTTACATCTTTCCATTCAAGAATCCTTTCGCTAAGGCTGTTCTTGTGGAATTGGCAAAGGGATATTTGGAAGCCCATAGAGGGCTATGGTGAAAAAGGAAATATCTTCCGTTCAAACCTGGAGAGAAGCTTTGTGAGAAACTGTTCTGTGTTCTATTAATTCATCTCACAGAGTTACATATTTCCCTTCAAGAAGCCTTTCGCTACGGCTGTTCTTGTGGAATTGGCAAAGGGATATTTGGAAGCCCAGAGTGGGCTATCGTGAAAAAGGAAATATCTTCCGTTTAAAACTGGAAAGAAGCTTTCTGAGAAACTGCTCTGTGTTCTGTTAATTCATCTCACAGAGTTACATCTTTCCCTTCAAGAAGCCTTTCGCTAAGGCTGTTCTTGTGGAATTGGCAAAGGGATATTTGGAAGCCCACAGAGGGCTATGGTGCAAAAGGAAATATCTTCCGTTCAAAACTGGAAACAAGCTTTCTGAGAAACTGCTCTGTGTTCTGTTAATTCATCTCACACAGTTGCATCTTTCCCTTCAAGAAGTCTTTCGCTAAGGCTGTTTTGTGGAATTGGCAAAGGGATATTTGGAAGCCCAGAGAGGGCTATGGTGAAAAAGGAAATATCTTCCGTTCAAAACTGGAAAGAAGCTTTCTGAGAAACTGCTCTGTCTTCTGTTAATTCATCTCACAGAGTTACATCTTTCCCTTCAAGAAGCCTTTCGTTAAGGCTGTTCTTGTGGATTTGGCAAAGGGATACTTGGAAGTTCATAGAGGGCTATGGTGAAAAAGGAAATATCTTCCGTTCAAAACTGGAAAGAAGCTTTCTGAGAAACTGCTCTGTGTTCTGTTAATTCATCTCACAGAGTTACATTTTTCCTTTCAAGAAGCCTTTCGCTAAGTCTCTTCTGGTGGAATTGGCAAAGTGATATTTGGAAGCCCAAAGAGGGCTATGGTGAAAAAGGAAATATCTTCCGTTCAAAACTGCAAAGAAGCTTTCTGAGAAACTGTTCTCTGTTCTGTTAATTCATCTCAGAGTTACATCTTTCCCTTTAAGAAGGCTTTCGCTAAGGCTGTTCTTGTGGAATTGGCAAAGGGATATTTGGAAGCCCATAGAGGGCTATGGTGAAAAAGGAAATATCTTCCGTTCAAACCTGGAGAGAAGCTTTGTGAGAAACTGCTCTGTTTTCTGTTAATTCATCTCACAGAGTTACATCTTTCCCTTCAAGAAGCCTTCCGCTAAGGCTGTTCTTGTGGAATTGTCAAAGGGATATTTGGAAGCCCATAGAAGGCTATCGTGAAAAAGGAAATATCTTCCGTTCAAAAGTGGAAAGAAGCTTTCTGAGAAACTGCTCTGTGTTCTGCCAATTCATCTCACAGAGTTACATCTTTCCCTTCAAGAAGCCTTTCGCTAAGGCTGTTATTGTGGATTTGGCAAAGGGATATTTGGAAGTCCATAGAGGGCATGGGTGCAAAAGGATATATCTTCCGTTCAAAACTGGAAAGAAGCTTTCTGAGAAACTGCTCTGTGTTCTGTTAATTCATCTCAAAGAGTTACATTTTTCCGATCAAGAAGCCTTTCGCTAACGCTGTTCTGGTGGAATTGGCAAAGTGATATTTGGAAGCCCAAAGAGGGCTATGGTGAAAAAGGAAATATCTTCCGTTCAAAACTGGAAAGAAGCTTTCTGAGAAACTGCTCTGTGTTCTGTTAATTCATCTCACAGAGTTACATCTTTCCCTTCAAGAAGCCTTTCGCTAAGGCTGTTCTTGTGGAATTGGCAAAGGGATATTTGGAAGCCCACAGACGGCTATTGTGCAAGAGGAACTATCTTCCGTTCAAAACTGGAAAGAAGCATTCTGAGAAACTGCTCTGTGTTCTGTTAACTCATCCCACAGAGATAAATCTTTCCCTTCAAGAAGCCTTTTGCTAAGGCTGTTGTTGTGGAATTGGCAAAGGGATATTTGGAAGCCCATAGAGGGCTATGGTGAAAAAGGAAATATCTTCCGTTCAAAACTGGAAAGAAGCTTTATGAGAAACTGCTCTGTGTTGTGTTAATTCATCCCACAGAGTTAAATCTTTCCCTTCAAGAAGCCTTTTGCTAAGGCTGTTGTTGTGGAATTGGCAAAGGGATATTTGGAAGCCCATAGAGGGCTATGGTGAAAAAGGAAATATCTTCCGTTCAAAACTGGAAAGAAGCTTTCTGAGAAACTGCTCTGTGTTGTGTTAATTCATCTCACAGAGTTACATCTTTCCCTTCAAGAAGCCTTTCGCTAAGGCTGTTCTTGTGCATTTGGCAAAGCTATATTTGGAAGTCCATAGAGGGCTATGGTGAAAAAGGAAATATCTTCCGTTCAAAACTGGAAAGAAGCTTTCTGAGAAACTGCTCTGTGTTCTGTTAATTCATCTCACAGAGTAACATCTTTCCCTTCAAGAAGACTTTCGCTAAGGCTGTTCTTGTGGTATTGGAAAAGGGATATTTGGAAGCCCATAGAGGGCTATGTTGAAAAAGGAAGTATGTTCCGTTCAAAACTGGAGACAGGCTTTCTGAGAAACTGCTCTATGTTCTGTTAATTCATCTCACAGAGTTACATCTTTCCCTTCAAGAAGTCTTTCGCTAAGGCTGTTCTTTTGGAATTGGCAAAGGGATATTTGGAAGCCCAGAGAGGGCTGTGGAGAAAAAGGAAATATCTTCCCTTCAAAACTGGAAAGAAGCTTTCTGAGAAACTGCTCTGTGTTCTGTTAATTCATCTCACAGAGTTACATCTTTCCCTTCAAGAAGCCTTTCGCTAAGGCTGTTCTTGTGGAATTGGCAAAGGGATATTTGGAAGCCCATAGAGGGCTATGGTGAAAAAGGAAATATCTTCCGTTCAAACCTGGAGAGAAGATTTTTGAGAAACTCTTCTGTGTTCTCTTAATTCATCTCACAGAGTTACATCTTTCCCTTCAAGAAGTCTTTCGCTAAGGCTGTTCTTGTGGAATTGGCAAAGGGATATTTGGAAGCCCATAGAGGGCTATTGTGAAAAAGGAAATATCTTCCGTTCAAACCTGGAGAGAAGCTTTGTGAGAAACTGTTCTGTGTTCTATTAATTCATCTCACAGAGTTACATCTTTCCCTTCAAGAGGCCTTTCGCTAAGGCTGTTCTTGTGGAATTGGCAAAGGGATATTTGGAAGCCCATAGTGGGCTATCGTGAAAAAGGAAATATCTTCCGTTTAAAACTGGAAAGAAGCTTTCTGAGAAACTGCTCTGTGTTCTGTTAATTCATCTCACAGAGTTACATCTTTCCCTTCAAGAAGCCTTTCGGAAAGGCTGTTCTTGTGGAATTGGCAAAGGGATATTTGGAAGCCCACAGAGGGCTATGGTGCAAAAGGAAATATCTTCCGTTCAAAACTGGAAAGAAGCTTTCTGAGAAACTGCTCTGTGTTCTGTTAATTCATCTCAGAGAGTTACATTTTTCCGTTGAAGAAGCCTTTCTCTAAGGCTGTTCTTGTGGAATTGGCAAAGGGATATTTGGAAGCCCATAGAGGGCTATGGTGAAAAAGGAAATATCTTCCGTTCAAAACTGGAAAGAAGGTTTCTGAGAAACTCCTCTATGTTCTGTTAATTCATCTTAGAGAGTTACATCTTTCCCTTCAAGAAGCCTTTCGCTAAGGCTGTTCTTGTGGAATTGGAAAGGGGATATTTTGAAGCCCATAGAGGGCTATGGTGAGAAAGGAAATATCTTCCGTTCAAAACTGGAAAGAAGCTTTCTGAGAAACTGCTCTGTGTTCTGTTAATTCATCTCACAGAATTACATCTTTCCCTTCAAGAAGCCTTTCCCTAACGCTGTTCTTGTGGAACTAGCAAAGGGATAATTGGAAGCCCATAGAGGGCTATGTTGAAAAAGGAAATATCTTCCGTTCATAAGTGGAAAGAAGCTTTCTTGAGAAACTGCTCTGTGTTCTGTCAATTCATCTCACAGGGTTACATCTTTCCCTTCAAGAAGCCTTTTGTTAAGGCTGTTCTTGTGGATTTGGCAAAGGGATATTTGGAAGTCCATAGAGGGCTATGGTGAAAAAGGAAATATCTTCCGTTCAAAACTGGAAAGAAACTTTCTGAGAAACTGCTCTGTGTTCTGTTAATTCATCTCACAGAGTTGCATTTTTCCGTTGAAGAAGTCTTTCGCTAAGGCTGTTCTGGTGGAATTGGCAAAGTGATATTTGGAAGCCCATAGAGGGCTATGGTGAAAAAGGAAATATCTTCCGTTCAAAACTGGAAAGGAGCTTTCTGGGAAACTGCTCTGTGTTCTGTTAATTCATCTCACAGAGTTACACCTTTCCCTTCAAGAAGCCTTTCGCTAAGGCTGTTCTTGTGTAATTGGAAAAAGGGATATTTGGAGGCCCTTAGAGGGCTATCGTGAAAAAGGAAATATCTTCCGTTTAAAACTGGAAAGAAGCTTTCTGAGAAACTGCTCTATGTTCTCTTAATTCATCTCACAGAGTTACATCTTTCCCTTCAAGAAGCCTTTCGCTAAGGCTGTTCTTGTGGAATTGGCAAAGGGATATTTGGAAGTCCACAGAGGGCTATAGTGCAAAAGGAAATATCTTCCGTTCAAAACTGGAAAGAAGCTTTCTGAGAAACTGCTCTGTGTTCTGTTAATTCATCTCACCGAGTTACATCTTTCCCTTCAAGAAGCCTTTCGCTAAGGCTGTTCTTGTGGAATTGGCAAAGGGATATTTGGAAGCCCAGAGAGGGCTATGGTGAAAAAGGAAATATCTTCCGTTCAAAACTGGAAAGAAGCTTTCTGAGAAACTGCTCTATGTTCTGTTAATTCATCTCACAGAGTTACATCTTTCCCTTGAAGAAGCCTTTCGCTAAAGCTGTTCTTGTGGAATTGGCAAAGGGATATTTGGAAGCCCATAGAGGGCTATGGTGAAAAAGGAAATATCTTCCGTTCAAAACTGGAAAGAATCTTTCTGAGAAACTGCTCTCTGTTCTGTTAATTCATCTCACAGAGTTACATCTTTCCCTTCAAGAAGCCTTTCGCTAAGGCGGTTCTTGTGGAATTGGGAAAGGGATATTTGGAAGCCCATAGAGGGCTATGGTGAAAAAGGAAATATCTTCCGTTCAAAACTAGAAAGAAGCTTTCTGAGAAACTGCTCTGTGTTCTGTTAATTCACCTCACAGAGTTACATCTTTCCATTCAAGAAGCCTTTCGCTAAGGCTGTTCTTGTGGAATTTGCAAAGGGATATTTGGAAGCCCATAGAGGGCTATGGTGAAAAAGGAAATATGTTCCGTTCAAAACTGGAGACAGGCTTTCTGAGAAACTGCTCTATGTTCTGTTAATTCATCTCACAGAGTTACATCTTTCCCTTCAAGAAGCCTTTCGCTAAGGCTGTTCTTGTGGAATTGGCAAAGGGATATTTGGAAGCCCATAGTGGGCTATGGTGAAAAAGGAAATATCTTCCGTTCAAAATTGGAAAGAAGCTTTCTGAGAAACTGCTCTGTGTTCTGTTAATTCATCTCACAGAGTAACATCTTTCCCTTCAAGAAGACTTTCGCTAAGGCTGTTCTTGTGGTATTGGAAAAGGGATATTTGGAAGCCCATAGAGGGCTATGTTGAAAAAGGAAATATGTTCCGTTCAAAACTGGAGACAGGCTTTCTGAGAAACTGCTCTATGTTCTGTTAATTCATCTCACAGAGTTACATCTTTCCCTTCAAGAAGTCTTTCGCTAAGGCAGTTCTTTTGGAATTGGCAAAGGGATATTTGGAAGCCCAGAGAGGGCTGTGGTGAAAAAGGAAATATCTTCCGTTCAAAACTGGAAAGAAGCTTTCTGACAAACTGCTCTGTGTTCTGTTAATTCATCTCACAGAGTTGCATCTTTCCCTTCAAGAAGCCTTTCGCTAAGGCTGCTCTTGTGGAATTGGCAAAGTGATATTTGGAAGCCCATAGAGGGCTAAAGTGAAAAAGGAATTATCTTCCGTTCAAAACTGGAAAGAAACTTTCTGAGAAACTCCTCTGTGTTCTGTTAATTCATCTCACAGAGTTACATCTTTTCCTTCAAGAAGCCTTCCGCTTAGGCTGTTCTTGGGGAATTGGCAAAGGGATATTTGGAAGCCCACAGACGGCTATGGTGCAAGAGGAATATCTTCCGTTCAAAACTGGAAAGAAGCTTTCTGAGAAACTGCTCTGTGTTCTGTAATTCATCCCACAGTGTTACATCTTTCCCTTCAAGAAGTCTTTCGCTAAGGCTGTTCTTGTGGAATTGGCAAAGGGATATTTGGAAGCCCATAGAGGGCTATGGTGAAAAAGGAAATATCTTCCGTTCAAACCTGGAGAGAAGCTTTGTGAGAAACTGTTCTGTGTTCTATTAATTCATCTCACAGAGTTACTTCTTTCCCTTCAAGAAGCCTTTCGCTAAGGCTGTTCTTGTGGAATTGGCAAAGGGATATTTGGAAGCCCTGAGAGGGCTATGGTGAAAAAGGAAATATCTTCCGTTCAAAACTGGTAAGAAGCTTTCTGAGAAACTGCTCTATGTTCTGTTAATTCATTTCACAGAGTTACATCTTTCCCTTCAAGAAGCCTTTCGCTAAGGCTGTTCTTGTGGAATTGGCAAAGGGATATTTGGAAGCCCATAGAGGGCTATGGTGAAAAAGGAAATATCTTCCGTTCAAAAATGGAAAGAAGCTTTCTGAGAAACTGCTCTGTGTTCTGTTAATTCATCTCACACAGTTATATTTTTCCGTTCAAGAAGCCTTTCGCTAACGCTCTTCTGGTGGAATTGGCAAAGGGATAATTGGAACCCCATAGAGGGCTATGGAGAAAAAGGAAATATCTTCCGTTCAAAACTGGAAAGAAGCTTTCTGAGAAACTGCTCTCTGTTCTGTTAATTCATCTCAGAGTTACATCTTTCCCTTCAAGAAGGCTTTCGCTAAGGCTGTTCTTGTGGAATTGGCCAAGGGATATTTGGAAGTCCATAGAGGGCTATGGTGAAAAAGGAAATATCTTCCGTTCAAACCTGGAGAGAAGCTTTGTGAGAAACTGCTCTGTTTTCTGTAAATTCATCTCACAGAGTTACACCTTTCCCTTCAAGAAGCCTTTCGCTAAGGCTGTTCTTGTGTAATTGGAAAAAGGGATATTTGGAAGCCCTTAGGGGGCTATCGTGAAAAAGGAAATATCTTCCGTTCAAAACTGGAAAGAAGCTTTCTGAGAAACTGCTCTGTGTTCTATTAATTCATCTCACAGTGTTACATCTTTCCCTTCAGGAAGCCTTTCGCTAAGGCAGTTCTTGTGGAATTGGCAAAGTGATATTTTGAAGCCCATAGTGGGCTATCGTGAAAAAGGAAATATCTTCCGTTTAAAACTGGAAAGAAGCTTTCTGAGAAACTGCTCTGTGTTCTGTTAATTCATCTCACAGAGTTACATCTTTCCCTTCAAGAAGCCTTTCGCTAAGGCTGTTCTTGTGGAATTGGCAAAGGGATATTTGGAAGCCCACAGAGGGCTATGGTGCAAAAGGAAATATCTTCCGTTCAAAACTGGAAACAAGCTTTCTGAGAAACTGCTCTGTGTTCTGTTAATTCATCTCACAGAGTTGCATCTTTCCCTTCAAGAAGTCTTTCGGGAAGGCTGTTTTGTGGAATTGGCAAAGGGATATTTGGAAGCCCAGAGAGGGCTTTGCTGAAAAAGCAAATATCTTCCGTTCAAAACTGGAAAGAAGCTTTCTGAGAAACTGCTCTATGTTCTGTTAATTCATCTCACAGAGTTACATCTTTCCCCTCAAGAAGCCTTTCGCTAAGGTGTTCTTGTGGAATTGGCAAAGGGATATTTGGAAGCCCATAGAGGGCTATGGTGAAAAAGGAAATATCTTCCGTTCAAAACTGGAAAGAATCTTTCTGAGAAACTGCTCTCTGTTCTGTTAATTCATCTCACAGAGTTACATCTTTCCCTTCAAGAAGCCTTTCGCTAAGGCTGTTCTTGTGGAATTGGCAAAGGGATATTTGGAAGCCCATAGAGGGCTATGGTGAAAAAGGAAATATCTTCCGTTCAAAACTAGAAAGAAGTTTTCTGAGAAACTGCTCTGTGTTCTGTTAATTCATCTCACAGAGTTACATCTTTTCATTCAAGAAGCCTTTCGCTAAGGCTGTTCTTGTGGAATTTCCAAAGGGATATTTGGAAGCCCATAGAGGGCTATGGTGAAAAAGGAAATATCTTCCGTTCAAAACTGGAAAGAAGCTTTCTGAGAAACTGCTCTGTGTTCTGTTAATTCATCTCACAGAGTTACATTTTTCCTTTCAAGAAGCCTTTCGCTAAGTCTCTTCTGGTGGAATTGGCAAAGTGATATTTGGAAGCCCATAGAGGGCTATGGTGAAAAAGGAAATATCTTCCGTTCAAAACTGGAAAGAAGCTTTCTGAGAAACTGTTCTCTCTTCTGTTAATTCATCTCAGAGTTACATCTTTCCCTTCAAGAAGGCTTTCGCTAAGGCTGTTCTTGTGGAATTGGACAAGGGATATTTGGAAGCCCATAGAGGGCTATGGTGAAAAAGGAAATATCTTCCGTTCAAACCTGGAGAGAAGCTTTGTGAGAAACTGCTCTGTTTTCTGTTAATTCATCTCACAGAGTTACATCTTTCCCTTCAAGAGCCTTTCGCTAAGGCTGTACTTGTGGAATTGGCAAAGGGATATTTGGAAGCCCACAGACGGCTATGGTGCAAGAGGAAATATCTTCCGTTCAAAACTGGAAAGAAGCTTTCTGAGAAACTGCTCTGTGTTCTGTAATTCATCCCACAGAGTTACATCTTTCCCTTCAAGAAGCCTTTCACTATGCCTGTTCTTGTGGAATTGGCAAAGGGATATTTCGAAGCCCATAGAGGGCTATGGTGAAAAAGGAAATATCTTCCGTTCAAAACTGGAAAGAAGCTTTCTGAGAAACTGCTCTGTGTTCTGTCATTTCATCCCAAAGAGGTACATGTTTCCCTTCAAGAAGCCTTTCGCTAAGGCTGTTCTTGTGGATTTGGCAAAGGGATATTTGGAAGTCCATAGAGGGCTATGGTGAAAAAGGAAATATCTTCCGTTCAAAACTGGAAAGAAGCTTTCTGAGAAACTGCTCTGTGTTCTGTTAATTCATCTCACAGAGTTACATTTTTTCGTTCAAGAAGCCTTTCGCTAAGTCTCTTCTGGTGGAATTGGCAAAGGGATATTTGGAAGCCCATAGAGGGCTATAGTGAAAAAGGAAATATCTTCCGTTCAAAACTGGAAAGAAGCTTTCTGAGAAACTGTTCTCTCTTCTGTTAATTCATCTCAGAGTTACATCTTTCCCTTCAAGAACGCTTTCGCTAAGGCTGTTCTTGTGGAATTGGACAAGGGATATTTGGAAGCCCATAGAGGGCTATGGTGAAAAAGGAAATATCTTCCGTTCAAACCTGGAGAGAAGCTTTGTGAGAAACTGCTCTGTTTTCTGTTTATTCATCTCACAGAGTTACATCTTTCCCTTCAAGAGCCTTTCGCTAAGGCTGTTCTTGTGGAATTGGCAAAGGGATATTTGGAAGCCCACAGACGGCTATGGTGCAAGAGGAAATATCTTCCGTTCAAAACTGGAAAGAAGCTTTCTGAGAAACTGCTCTGTGTTCTGTAATTCATCCCACAGAGTTACATCTTTCCCTTCAAGAAGCCTTTCACTATGCCTGTTCTTGTGGAATTGGCAAAGGGATATTTCGAAGCCCATAGAGGGCTATGGTGAAAAAGGAAATATCTTCCGTTCAAAACTGGAAAGAAGCTTTCTGAGAAACTGCTCTGTGTTCTGTCATTTCATCTCAAAGAGGTACATGTTTCCCTTCAAGAAGCCTTTCGCTAAGGCTGTTCTTGTGGATTTGGCAAAGGGATATTTGGAAGTCCATAGAGGGCTATGGTGAAAAAGGAAATATCTTCCGTTCAAAACTGGAAAGAAGCTTTCTGAGAAACTGCTCTGTGTTCTGCTAATTCATCTCACAGAGTTACATTTTTTCGTTCAAGAAGCCTTTCGCTAAGTCTCTTCTGGTGGAATTGGCAAAGGGATATTTGGAAGCCCATAGAGGGCTATGGTGAAAAAGGAAATATCTTCCGTTCAAAACTGGAAAGAAGCTTTCTGAGAAACTGCTCTATGTTATGTTGATTCATCTTACAGAGTTACATCTTTCCATTCAAGAAGCCTTTCGCTAAGGCTGTTCTGGTGGAATTGGAAAAGGGATATTTGGAAGCCCATAGAGGGCTATGGTGAAAAAGGAAATATCTTCCGTTCAAACCTGCAGAGAAACTTTCTGAGAAACTGTTCTGTGTTCTGTTAATTCATCTCACACAGTTACATCTTTCCCTTCAAGAAGCCTTTCAATAATTTTGTTCTTGTGGAATTGGCAAAGTGATATTTTGAAGCCCATAGAGGTCTATCGTGAAAAAGGAAATATCTTCCGTTCAAAACTGGAAAGAAGCTTTCTGAGAAACTGCTCTGTGTTCTGTTAATTCATCTCACAGAGTTACATCTTTCCCTTCAAGAAGCCTTTCGCTAAGGCTGTTCTTGTGGAATTGGCAAAGGGATATTTGGAAGCCCACAGAGGGCTATGGTGCAAAAGGAAATATCTTCCGTTCAAAACTGGAAAGAAGCTTTCTGAGAAACTGCTCGGTGTTCTGTTAATTCATCTCACAGAGTTACATTTTTCCCTTCTAGAAGCCTTTCGCTGAGGCTGTTCTTGTTGAATTGGCAAAGGGATATTTGGAATCCCAGAGAGGGCTATGGTGAAAAAGGAAATATCTTCCGTTCAAAACTGGAAAGAAGGTTTCTGAGAAACTCCTCTATGTTCTGTTAATTCATCTTAGAGAGTTACATCTTTCCCTTCAAGAAGCCTTTCGCTAAGGCTGTTCTTGTGGAATTGGAAAAGGGATATTTGGAAGCCCATAGAGGGCTATGGTGAAAAAGGAAATATCTTCCGTTCAAAACTGGAAAGAAGCTTTCTGAGAAACTGCTCTGTGTTCTGTTAATTCATCTCACAGAGTTGCATTTTTCCGTTGAAGAAGCCTTTCGCTAAGGCTGTTCTGGTGGAATTGGCAAAGTGATATTTGGAAGCCCATAGAGGGCTATGGTGAAAAAGGAAATATCTTCCGTTCAACACTGGAAAGAAGCTTTCTGAGAAACTGCTCTGTGTTCTGTTAATTCATCTCACAGAGTTACACCTTTCCCTTCAAGAAGCCTTTCGCTAAGGCTGTTCTTGTGTAATTGGAAAAAGGGATATTTGGAAGCCCTTAGAGGGCTATCGTGAAAAAGGAAATATCTTCCGTTTAAAACTGGAAAGAAGCTTTCTGAGAAACTGCTCTATGTTCTGTTAATTCATCTCACAGAGTTACATCTTTCCCTTCAAGAAGCCTTTCGCTAAGGCTGTTCTTGTGGAATTGGCAAAGGGATATTTGGAAGCCCACAGACGGCTATGGTGCAATAGGAAATATCTTCCGTTCAAAACTGTTAGGAAGCTTTCTGAGAAACTGCTCTGTGTTCTGTAATTCATCCCACAGAGTTACATCTTTCCCTTCAAGAAGCCTTTCACTATGGCTGTACTTGTGGAATTATCAAAGGGATATTTCGAAGCCCATAGAGGGCTATGGTAAAAAAGGAAATATCTTCGGTTCATACCTGGATAGAAGCTTTCTGAGAAACTGCTCTGTGTTCTGTTAATTCATCTCACAGAGTTACATCTTTCCCTTCAAGAAGCCTTTCGCTAAGGCTGTTCTTGTGGAATTGGCAAGGTGATATTTTGAAGCCCATAGAGGTGTATCGTGAAAAAGGAAATATCTTCCGTTCAAAACTAGAAAGAAGCTTTCTGAGAAACTGCTCTGTGTTCTGTTAATTCATCTCACAGAGTTACATCTTTCACTTCGAGAAGCCTTTCGCTAAGGCTGTTCTTGTGGAATTGGCAAAGGGATATTTGGAAGCCCAGAGAGGGCTATGGTGCAAAAGGAAATATCTTCCGTTCAAAACTGGAAAGAAGGTTTCTGAGAAACTGCTCTCTGTTCTGTTAATTCATCTCACAGAGTTACATCTTTCTCTTCAAGAAGCCTTTCACTAAGGCTGTTCTTGTGGAATTGGAAAAGGGATATTTGGAAGCCCATAGAGGGCTATGGTGAAAAAGGAAATATCTTCCGTTCAAAACTGGAAAGAAGCTTTCTGAGAAACTGCTCTGTGTTCTCTTAATTCATCTCACAAAGTTACATCTTTCCCTTCAAGAAGGCTTTCGCTAAGGCTGTTCTTGTGGAATTGGCAAAGGGATATTTCGAAACCCATAGAGGGCTATGGTGAAAAAGGAAATATCTTCCGTTCAAAACTGGAAAGAAGCTTTCTGAGAAACTGCTCTGTGTTCTGTTAATTCATCTCACTGAGTTACATTTTTCCTTTCAAGAAGCCTTTCGCTAAGTCTCTTCTGGTGGAATTGGCAAAGTGATATTTGGAATCCCATAGAGGGCTATGGTGAAAAAGGAAATATCTTCCGTTCAAAACTGGAAAGAAGCTTTCTGAGAAACTGTCCTCTGTTCTGTTAATTCATCTCAGAGTTACATCTTTCCCTTCAAAAAGGCTTTCGCTAAGGCTGTTCTTGTGGATTTGGCAGAGGGATATTTGGAAGCCCATAGAGGGCTATGGTGAAAAAGGAAATATCTTCCGTTCAAACCTGGAGAGAAGCTTTGTGAGAAACTGCTCTGTTTTCTGTTAATTCATCTCACAGAGTTACATCTTTTCCTTCAAGAGACTTTCGCTAATGCTGTTCTTGTGGAATTGGCAAAGGGATATTTGGAAGCCCACAGACGTCTATGGTGCAAGAGGAAATATCTTCCGTTCAAAACTGGAAAGAAGCTTTCTGAGAAACTGCTCTGTGTTCTGTAATTCATCCCACAGAGTTACATCTTTCCCTTCAAGAAGCCTTTCACTATGGCTGTTTTTGTGGAATTGGCAAAGGGATATTTCGAAGCCCATAGAGGGCTATGGTGAAAAAGGAAATATCTTCCGTTCAAAACTGGAAAGAAGCTTTCTGAGAAACTGCTCTGTGTTCTGTTAATTCATCTCACAGAGTTACATCTTTCCCTTCAAGAAGCCTTTCGCTAAGGCTGTTCTTGTGGAATTGGCAAAGGGATATTTGGAAGCCCATAGAGGGCTATGGTGAAAAAGGAAATATCTTCCGTTCATACCTGGAGAGAAGCTTTCTGAGAAACTGCTGTGTGTTCTGTTAATTCATCTCACAGAGTTACATCTTTCCCTTCAAGAAGCCTTTCGCTAATGCTGTTCTTGTGGAATTGTCAAGGTGATATTTTGAAGCCCATAGAGGTGTATCGTGAAAAAGGAAATATCTTCCGTTCAAAACTAGAAAGAAGCTTTCTGAGAAACTGCTCTGTGTTCTGTTAATTCATCTCACAGAGTTACATTTTTCCTTTCAAGAAGCCTTTCGCTAAGTCTCTTCTGGTGGAATTGGCAAAGTGATATTTGGAAGCCCATAGAGGGCTATGGTGAAAAAGTAAATATCTTCCGTTCAAAACTGGGAAGAAGCTTTCTGAGAAACTGTTCTCTGTTCTGTTAATTCATCTCAGAGTTACATCTTTCCCTTCAAGAAGGCTTTCGCTAAGGCTGTTCTTGTGGAATTGGCAAAGGGATATTTGGAAGCCCATAGAGGGCTATGGTGAAAAAGGAAATATCTTCCGTTCAAACCTGGAGAGAAGCTTTGTGAGAAACTGCTCTGTTTTCTGTTAATTCATCTCACAGAGATACATCTTTTCCTTCAAGAGCCTTCCACTAAGGCTGTTCTTGTGGCATTTGCAAAGGGATATTTGGAAGCCCGCAGACGGCTATGGTGCAAGAGGAAATATCTTCCATTCAAAACTGGAAAGAAGCTTTCTGAGAAACTGCTCTGTGTTCTGTAATTCATCCCACAGAGTTACATCTTTCCCTTCAAGAAGGCTTTCACTATGGCTGTTCTTCTGTAATTGGCAAAGGGATATTTCGAAGCCCATAGAGGGCTATGGTGAAAATGGAAATATCTTCCGTTCAAACCTGGAGAGAAGCTTTCTGAGAAACTGTTCTCTGTTCTGTTAATTCATCTCACAGAGTTACATCTTTCCCTTCAAGAAGCCTTTCGCTAAGGCTGTTCTTGTGGAATTTGCAAGGTGATATTTTGAAGCCCATAGAGGTGTATCGTGAAAAAGGAAATATCTTCCGTTCAAAACTAGAAAGAAGCTTTCTGAGAAACTGCTCTGTGTTCTGTTAATTCATCTCACAGAGTTACATCTTTCCCTTCAAGAAGCCTTTCACTATGGCTGTTCTTGTGGAATTGGCAAAGGGATATTTCGAAGCCCATAGAGGGCTATGGTGAAAAAGGAAATATCTTCCGTTCAAAACTGGAAAGAAGCTTTCTGAGAAACTGCTCTGTGTTCTGCCAATTCATCTCACAGAGGTACATCTTTCCCTTCAAGAAGCCTTTCGCTAAGGCTGTTCTTGTGGAATTGGCAAAGGGATATTTGGAAGCCCACAGAGGGCTATGGTGCAAAAGGAAATATCTTCCGTTCAAAACTGGAAAGAAGCTTTCTGAGAAACTGATCTGTGTTCTGTTAATTCATCTCACAGAGTTACATCTTTCCCTTCAAGAAGCCTTTCGCTAAGGCTGTTCTTGTGGAATTGGCAAAGGGATATTTGGAAGCCCACAGAGGGCTATGGTGCAAAAGGAAATATCTTCCGTTCAAAACTGGAAAGAAGCTTTCTGAGAAACTGCTCTGTGTTCTGTTAATTCATCTCACAGAGTTACATCTTTCCCTTCAAGAAGCCTTTCGCTAAGGCTGTTCTTGTGGAATTGGAAAAGGGATATTTGGAAGACCATAGAAGGCTATCGTGAAAAAGGAAATATCTTCCGTTCAAACCTGGAGAGAAGCTTTTTGAGAAACTCTTCTGTGTTCTCTTAATTCATCTCACAGAGTTACATCTTTCCCTTTAAGAAGTCTTTCGCTAAGGCTGTTCTTGTGGAATTGGCAAAGGGATATTTGGAAGCCGATAGAGGGCTATGGTGAAAAAGTAAATATCTTACGTTCAAACCTGGAGAGAAGCTTTGTGAGAAACTGTTCTGTGTTCCATTAATTCATCTCACAGAGTTACATCTTTCCCTTCAAGAAGCCTTTCGCTAAGGCTGTTCTTGTGGAATTGGCAAAGGGATATTTGGAAGCCCACAGAGGGCTATGGTGCAAAAGGAAATATCTTCCGTTCAAATCTGGAAACAAGCTTTCTGAGAAACTGCTCTGTGTTCTGTTAATTCATCTCACAGAGTTGCATCATTCCCTTCAAGAAGCCTTTCGCTAAGGCTGTTCTGTGGAATTCGCAAAGGGATATTTGGAAGCCCAGAGAGGGCTATGGTGAAAAAGGAAATATCTTCCGTTCAAAACTGGAAAGAAGCTTTCTGAGAAACTGCTCTGTGTTCTGTTAATTCATCTCACAGTGTTACATCTTTCCCTTCGAGAAACCTTTCGCTAAGGCTGTTCTTGTGGAATTGGCAAAGGGATATTTGGAAGCCCAGAGAGGGCTATGGTGCAAAAGGAAATATCTTCCGTTCAAAACTGGAAAGAAGCTTTCTGAGAAACTGCTCTCTGATCTGTTAATTCATCTCACAGGGTTACATCTTTCCCTTCAAGAAGCCTTTCGCTAAGGCTCTTCTTGTGCAATTGCAAAAGGGATATTTGGAACCCCTTAGAGAGCTATGGTGAAAAAGGAAATATCTTCCGTTCAAAATTGGAAAGAAGCTTTCTGAGAAACTGCTCTATGTTCTGTTAATTCATCTCACAGAATTACATCTTTCCCTTCAAGAAGCCTTTCGCTAAGGCTGTTCTTGTGGAATTGGCAAAGGGATATTTGGAAGCCCATAGAGGGCTATGGTGAAAAAGGAAATATCTTCCTTTGAATACTGGAGAGAAGCTTTCTGAGAAACTGTTCTCTGTTATGTTAATTCATCTCACAGAGTTAAATCTTTCCTTCAAGGAGCCTTTCGCTAACGCTGTTCTTGTGGAATTGGTAAAGGGATATTTGGAAGCCCATAGAGGGCTATGGTGAAAAAGGAAATATCTTCCGTTCAAAACTGGAAAGAAGCTGTCTGAGAAACTGCTCTATGTTCTGTTAATTCAACTCACAGAGTTACATCTTTCCCTTCAAGAAGCCTTTCGCTAAGGCTGTTCTTGTGAAATTGGCAAAGGGATATTTGGAAGCCCATAGAGGGCTATGGTGAAAAAGGAAATATCTTCCGTTCAAACTTGGAGAGAAGCTTTGTGAGAAACTGTTCTGTGTTCTATTAATTCATCTCACAGAGTTACATCGTTCCCTTCAAGAAGCCTTTCGCTAAGGCTGTTCTTGTGGATTTGGCAAAGGGATATTTGGAAGTCCATAGAGGGCTATGGTGAAAAAGGAAATATCTTCCGTTCAAAACTGGAAAGAAGCTTTCTGAGAAACTGCTCTATGTTCTGTTAATTCAACTCACAGAGTTACATCTTTCCCTTCATGAAGCCTTTCACTAAGGCTGTTCTTGTGGAATTGGCAAAGGGATATTTCGAAGCCCATAGAGGGCTATGGTGAAAAAGGAAATATCTTCCGCTCAAAACTGGAAAGAAGCTTTCTGAGAAACTGCTCTGTGTTCTGTCAATTCATCTCACAGAGTTACATCTTTCCCTTCAAGAAGCCTTTCGCTAAGGCTGTTCTTGTGGATTTGGCAAAGGGATATTTGGAAGCCCATAGAGGGCTATGGTGAAAAAGGATATATCTTCCGTTCAAAACTGGAAAGAAGCTTTTTGAGAAACTGCTCTGTGTTCTGTTAATTCATTTGACAGAGTTACATTTTTCCGTTTAAGAAGCCTTTCGCTAAGGCTGTTCTGGTGGAATTGGCAAAGTGATATTTGGAAGCCCATAGAGGGCTATGGTGAAAAAGGAAATATCTTCCGTTCAAAACTGGAAAGAAGCTTTCTGAGAAACTGCTCTGTGTTCTGTTAATTCATCTCAAAGAGTTACATCTTTCCCTTCAAGAAGGCTTTCGCTAAGGCTGTTCTTGTGGAATTGGCAAAGGAATATTTGGAAGCCCCTAGAGGGCTATGGTGAAAAAGGAAATATCTTCCGTTCAAAACTAGAAGGAAGCTTTCTGAGAAACTGCTCTGTGTTCTGTCAATTCATCTCACAGTGTTACATCTTTCCATTCAAGAATCCTTTCGCTAATGCTGTTCTTGTGGAATTGGCAAAGGGATATTTGGAAGCCCAAAGAGGGCTATGGTGAAAAAGGTAATATATTCCGTTCAAAACTGGAGACAGGCTTTCTGAGAAACTGCTCTATGTTCTGTTAATTCATCTCACAGAGTTACATCTTTCCCTTCAAGAAGCCTTTCGCTAAGGCTGTTCTTGTGGAATTGGCAAAGGGATATTTGGAAGCCCATAGAGGGCTATGGTGAAAAAGGAAATATCTTCCGTTCAAAACTGGAAAGAAGCTTTCTGAGAAACTGCTCTGTGTTCTGTTAATTCATCTCACACAGTTACATTTTTCAGTTCAAGAAGCCTTTCGCTAACGCTGTTCTGGTGGAATTGGCAAAGGGATAATTGGAAGCCCATAGAGGGCTATGGTGAAAAAGGAAATATCTTCCGTTCAAAACTGGAAAGAAACTTTCTGAGAAACTGCTCTGTGACCTGTTAATTCATCTCACAGAGTTACATCTTTCCCTTCAAGAAGCCTTTCGTTAAGGCTGTTCTTGTGGATTTGGCAAAGGGATATTTGGAAGTTCATAGAGGGCTATGGTGAAAAAAAAAATATCTTCCGTTCAAAACTGGAAAGAAGCTTTCTGAGAATCTGCTCTGTGTTCTGTTAATTCATCTCAGAGAGTTACATTTTTCCTTTAAAGAAGTCTTTCGCTAAGTCTCTTCTGGTGGAATTGGCAAAGTGATATTTGGAAGCCCATAGAGGGCTATGGTGAAAAAGGAAATATCTTCCATTCAAAACTGGAAAGAAGCTTTCTGAGAAACTGCTCTCTGTTCTGTTAATTCATCTCAGAGTTACACCTTTCCCTTCAAGAAGACTTTCGCTAAGGCTGTTCTTGTGGAATTGGCAAAGGGATATTTGGAAGCCCATAGAGGGCTATGGTGAAAAAGGAAATATCTTCCGTTCAAACCTGGAGAGAAGCTTTGTGATAAACTGCTCTGTTTTCTGTAAATTCATCTCACAGAGTTACATCTTTCCCTTCAAGAAGCCTTTCGCTAAGGCTGTTCTTGTGGAATTGGCAAAGTGATATTTGGAAGCCCATAGAGGGCTAAAGTGAAAAAGGAAATATCTTCCGTTCAAAACTGGAAAGAAGCTTTCTGAGAAACTCCTCTGTGTTCTGTTAATTCATCTCACAGAGTTACATCTTTTCCTTCAAGAACCCTTCCGCTATGGCTGTTCTTGTGGAATTGGCAAAGGGATATTTGGAAGCCCACAGACGGCTATGATGCAAGAGGAAATATCTTCCGTTCAAAACTGGAAAGAAGCTTTCGGAGAAACTGCTCTGTGTTCTGTAATTCATCCCACAGAGTTACATCTTTCCCTTCAAGAAGCCTTTCACTAAGGCTGTTCTTGTGGAATTGGCAAAGGGATATTTCGAAGCCCATAGAGGGCTATGGTGAAAAAGGAAATATCTTCCGTTCAAAACTGGAAAGAAGCTTTCTGAGAAACTGCTCTGTGTTCTGTCAATTCATCTCACAGAGGTACATCTTTCCCTTCAAGAAGCCTTTCGCTAAGGATGTTCTTGTGGATTTGGCAAAGGGATATTTGGAAGTCCATAGAGGGCTATGGTGAAAAAGGAAATATCTTCCGTTCAAAACTGGAAAGAAGCTTTCTGAGAAACTGCTCTGTGTTCTGTTAATTCATCTCACAGAGTTACATTTTTTCGTTCAAGAAGCCTTTCGCTAAGGCTGTTCTGGTGGAATTGGCAAACGGATATTTGGAAGCCCATAGAGGGCTATGGTGAAAAAGGAAATATCTTCCGTTCAAACCTGGAGAGAAGCTTTCTGAGAAACTCCTCTGTGTTCTGTTATTTCATCTCACACAGTTACATCTTTCCCTTCAAGAAGCTTTTTGCTAAGGCTGTTCTTGTGGAATTGGCAAGGTGATATTTTGAAGCCCATAGAGGTGTATCGTGAAAAAGGAAATATCTTCCGTTCAAAACTGGAAAGAAGATTTCTGAGAAACTGCTCTGTGTTCTGTTAATTCATCTCACAGAGTTACATCTTTCCCTTCAAGAAGCCTTTCGCTAAGGCTGTTCTTGTGGAATTGGCAAGGGGATATTTGGAAGCCCTTAGAGGGCTATGGTGAAAAAGGAAATATCTTCCGTTCAAAACGGGAAACAAGCTTTCTGAGAAACTGCTCTGTGTTCTGTTAATTCATCTCAGATAGTTACATCTTTCCCTTCAAGAAGCCTTTCGCTAAGGCTGTTCTTGTGGAATTGGCAAAGTGATATTTGGAAGCCCATAGAGGGCTATGCTGAAAAAGGAAATATCTTCCGTTCAAAACTGGAAAGAAGCTTTCTGAGAAACTGCTCTGTGTTCTGTTAATTCATCTCTCAGAGTTACATCTTTCCCTTCAAGAAGCCTTTCGCTAAGGCTGTTCTTGTGGAATTGGCAAAGGGATATTTGAAGCCCATAGAGGGCTATGGTGAAAAAGGAAATATCTTCCTTTGAATACTGGAGAGAAGCTTTCTGAGAAACTGTTCTCTGTTATGTTAATTCATCTCACAGAGTTAAATCTTTCCTTCAAGGAGCCTTTCGCTAACGCTGTTCTTGTGGAATTGGTAAAGGGATATTTGGAAGCCCATAGAGGGCTATGGTGAAAAAGGAAATATCTTCCGTTCAAAACTGGAAAGAAGCTGTCTGAGAAACTGCTCTATGTTCTGTTAATTCAACTCACAGAGTTACATCTTTCCCTTCAAGAAGCCTTTCGCTAAGGCTGTTCTTGTGGAATTGGCAAAGGGATATTTGGAAGCCCATAGAGGGCTATGGTGAAAAAGGAAATATCTTCCGTTCAAACCTGGAGAGAAGCTTTGTGAGAAACTGTTCTGTGTTCTATTAATTCATCTCACAGAGTTACATCGTTCCCTTCAAGAAGCCTTTCGCTAAGGCTGTTCTTGTGGATTTGGCAAAGGGATATTTGGAAGTCCATAGAGGGCTATGGTGAAAAAGGAAATATGTTCCGTTCAAAACTGGAAAGAAGCTTTCTGAGAAACTGCTCTATGTTCTGTTAATTCAACTCACAGAGTTACATCTTTCCCTTCATGAAGCCTTTCACTAAGTCTCTTCTGGTGGAATTGGCAAAGTGATATTTGGAAGCCCATAGAGGGCTATGGTGAAAAAGGAAATATCTTCCGTTCAAAACTGGAAAGAAGCTTTCTGAGAAACTGCTCTGTGTTCTGTTAATTCATCTCACAGAGTTACATCTTTCCCTTCAAGAAGCTTTTCGCTAAGGCTGTTCTTGTGGAATTGGCAAGGTGATATTTTGAAGCCCATAGAGGTGTATCGTGAAAAAGGAAATATCTTCCGTTCAAAACTGGAAAGAAGCTTTCTGAGAAACTGCTCTGTGTTCTGTTAATTCATCTCACAGTGTTACATCTTTCCCTTCGAGAAGCCTTTCGCTAAGGCTGTTCTTGTGGAATTGGCAAAGGGATATTTGGAAGCCCAGAGAGGGCTATGGTGCAAAAGGAAATATCTTCCGTTCAAAACTGGAAAGAAGCTTTCTGAGAAACTGCTCTCTGATCTGTTAATTCATCTCACAGGGTTACATCTTTCCCTTCAAGAAGCCTTTCGCTAAGGCTCTTCTTGTGCAATTGCAAAAGGGATATTTGGAACCCCTTAGAGAGCTATGGTGAAAAAGGAAATATCTTCCGTTCAAAATTGGAAAGAAGCTTTCTGAGAAACTGCTCTATGTTCTGTTAATTCATCTCACAGAATTACATCTTTCCCTTCAAGAAGCCTTTCGCTAAGGCTGTTCTTGTGGAATTGGCAAAGGGATATTTGGAAGCCCATAGAGGGCTATGGTGAAAAAGGAAATATCTTCCTTTGAATACTGGAGAGAAGCTTTCTGAGAAACTGTTCTCTGTTATGTTAATTCATCTCACAGAGTTAAATCTTTCCTTCAAGGAGCCTTTCGCTAACGCTGTTCTTGTGGAATTGGTAAAGGGATATTTGGAAGCCCATAGAGGGCTATGGTGAAAAAGGAAATATCTTCCGTTCAAAACTGGAAAGAAGCTGTCTGAGAAACTGCTCTATGTTCTGTTAATTCAACTCACAGAGTTACATCTTTCCCTTCAAGAAGCCTTTCGCTAAGGCTGTTCTTGTGAAATTGGCAAAGGGATATTTGGAAGCCCATAGAGGGCTATGGTGAAAAAGGAAATATCTTCCGTTCAAACTTGGAGAGAAGCTTTGTGAGAAACTGTTCTGTGTTCTATTAATTCATCTCACAGAGTTACATCGTTCCCTTCAAGAAGCCTTTCGCTAAGGCTGTTCTTGTGGATTTGGCAAAGGGATATTTGGAAGTCCATAGAGGGCTATGGTGAAAAAGGAAATATCTTCCGTTCAAAACTGGAAAGAAGCTTTCTGAGAAACTGCTCTATGTTCTGTTAATTCAACTCACAGAGTTACATCTTTCCCTTCATGAAGCCTTTCACTAAGGCTGTTCTTGTGGAATTGGCAAAGGGATATTTCGAAGCCCATAGAGGGCTATGGTGAAAAAGGAAATATCTTCCGCTCAAAACTGGAAAGAAGCTTTCTGAGAAACTGCTCTGTGTTCTGTCAATTCATCTCACAGAGTTACATCTTTCCCTTCAAGAAGCCTTTCGCTAAGGCTGTTCTTGTGGATTTGGCAAAGGGATATTTGGAAGCCCATAGAGGGCTATGGTGAAAAAGGATATATCTTCCGTTCAAAACTGGAAAGAAGCTTTTTGAGAAACTGCTCTGTGTTCTGTTAATTCATTTGACAGAGTTACATTTTTCCGTTTAAGAAGCCTTTCGCTAAGGCTGTTCTGGTGGAATTGGCAAAGTGATATTTGGAAGCCCATAGAGGGCTATGGTGAAAAAGGAAATATCTTCCGTTCAAAACTGGAAAGAAGCTTTCTGAGAAACTGCTCTGTGTTCTGTTAATTCATCTCAAAGAGTTACATCTTTCCCTTCAAGAAGGCTTTCGCTAAGGCTGTTCTTGTGGAATTGGCAAAGGAATATTTGGAAGCCCCTCGAGGGCTATGGTGAAAAAGGAAATATCTTCCGTTCAAAACTAGAAGGAAGCTTTCTGAGAAACTGCTCTGTGTTCTGTCAATTCATCTCACAGTGTTACATCTTTCCATTCAAGAATCCTTTCGCTAATGCTGTTCTTGTGGAATTGGCAAAGGGATATTTGGAAGCCCAAAGAGGGCTATGGTGAAAAAGGTAATATGTTCCGTTCAAAACTGGAGACAGGCTTTCTGAGAAACTGCTCTATGTTCTGTTAATTCATCTCACAGAGTTACATCTTTCCCTTCAAGAAGCCTTTCGCTAAGGCTGTTCTTGTGGAATTGGCAAAGGGATATTTGGAAGCCCATAGAGGGCTATGGTGAAAAAGGAAATATCTTCCGTTCAAAACTGGAAAGAAGCTTTCTGAGAAACTGCTCTGTGTTCTGTTAATTCATCTCACACAGTTACATTTTTCAGTTCAAGAAGCCTTTCGCTAACGCTGTTCTGGTGGAATTGGCAAAGGGATAATTGGAAGCCCATAGAGGGCTATGGTGAAAAAGGAAATATCTTCCGTTCAAAACTGGAAAGAAACTTTCTGAGAAACTGCTCTGTGTCCTGTTAATTCATCTCACAGAGTTACATCTTTCCCTTCAAGAAGCCTTTCGTTAAGGCTGTTCTTGTGGATTTGGCAAAGGGATATTTGGAAGTTCATAGAGGGCTATGGTGAAAAAAAAAATATCTTCCGTTCAAAACTGGAAAGAAGCTTTCTGAGAATCTGCTCTGTGTTCTGTTAATTCATCTCAGAGAGTTACATTTTTCCTTTAAAGAAGTCTTTCGCTAAGTCTCTTCTGGTGGAATTGGCAAAGTGATATTTGGAAGCCCATAGAGGGCTATGGTGAAAAAGGAAATATCTTCCATTCAAAACTGGAAAGAAGCTTTCTGAGAAACTGCTCTCTGTTCTGTTAATTCATCTCAGAGTTACACCTTTCCCTTCAAGAAGACTTTCGCTAAGGCTGTTCTTGTGGAATTGGCAAAGGGATATTTGGAAGCCCATAGAGGGCTATGGTGAAAAAGGAAATATCTTCCGTTCAAACCTGGAGAGAAGCTTTGTGATAAACTGCTCTGTTTTCTGTAAATTCATCTCACAGAGTTACATCTTTCCCTTCAAGAAGCCTTTCGCTAAGGCTGTTCTTGTGGAATTGGCAAAGTGATATTTGGAAGCCCATAGAGGGCTAAAGTGAAAAAGGAAATATCTTCCGTTCAAAACTGGAAAGAAGCTTTCTGAGAAACTCCTCTGTGTTCTGTTAATTCATCTCACAGAGTTACATCTTTTCCTTCAAGAACCCTTCCGCTATGGCTGTTCTTGTGGAATTGGCAAAGGGATATTTGGAAGCCCACAGACGGCTATGATGCAAGAGGAAATATCTTCCGTTCAAAACTGGAAAGAAGCTTTCGGAGAAACTGCTCTGTGTTCTGTAATTCATCCCACAGAGTTACATCTTTCCCTTCAAGAAGCCTTTCACTAAGGCTGTTCTTGTGGAATTGGCAAAGGGATATTTCGAAGCCCATAGAGGGCTATGGTGAAAAAGGAAATATCTTCCGTTCAAAACTGGAAAGAAGCTTTCTGAGAAACTGCTCTGTGTTCTGTCAATTCATCTCACAGAGGTACATCTTTCCCTTCAAGAAGCCTTTCGCTAAGGATGTTCTTGTGGATTTGGCAAAGGGATATTTGGAAGTCCATAGAGGGCTATGGTGAAAAAGGAAATATCTTCCGTTCAAAACTGGAAAGAAGCTTTCTGAGAAACTGCTCTGTGTTCTGTTAATTCATCTCACAGAGTTACATTTTTTCGTTCAAGAAGCCTTTCGCTAAGGCTGTTCTGGTGGAATTGGCAAAGGGATATTTGGAAGCCCTTAGAGGGCTATGGTGAAAAAGGAAATATCTTCCGTTCAAACCTGGAGAGAAGCTTTCTGAGAAACTCCTCTGTGTTCTGTTATTTCATCTCACACAGTTACATCTTTCCCTTCAAGAAGCTTTTTGCTAAGGCTGTTCTTGTGGAATTGGCAAGGTGATATTTTGAAGCCCATAGAGGTGTATCGTGAAAAAGGAAATATCTTCCGTTCAAAACTGGAAAGAAGCTTTCTGAGAAACTGCTCTGTGTTCTGTTAATTCATCTCACAGTGTTACATCTTTCCCTTCGAGAAGCCTTTCGCTAAGGCTGTTCTTGTGGAATTGGCAAAGGGATATTTGGAAGCCCAGAGAGGGCTATGGTGCAAAAGGAAATATCTTCCGTTCAAAACTGGAAAGAAGCTTTCTGCGAAACTGCTCTCTGTTCTGTTAATTCATCTCACAGGGTTACATCTTTCCCTTCAAGAAGCCTTTCGCTAAGGCTGTTCTTGTGCAATTGCAAAAGGGATATTTGGAACCCCTTAGAGAGCTATGGTGAAAAAGGAAATATCTTCCGTTCAAAATTGGAAAGAAGCTTTCTGAGAAACTGCTCTATGTTCTGTTAATTCATCTCACAGAGTTACATCTTTCCCTTCAAGAAGCCTTTCGCTAAGGCTGTTCTTGTGGAATTGGCAAAGGGATATTTGGAAGCCCACAGAGGGCTATGGTGAAAAAGGAAATATCTTCCGTTCAAAACTGGAAAGAAGCTTTCTTAGAAACTGCTCTGTGTTCTGTTAATTCATCTCACAGAGTTACATCTTTCCCTTCAAGAAGCCTTTCGCTAAGGCTGTTCTTGTGGTATTGGCAAAGGGATATTTGGAAGCCCATAGAGGGCTATCGTGAAAAAGGAAATATCTTCCGTTCAAACCTGGGGAGAAGCTTTCTGAGAAACTGCTCTGTGTTCTGTTAATTCATCTCACAGAGTTACATCTTTCCCTTCAAGAAGCCTTTCGCTAAGGCTGTTCTTGTGGAATTGGCAATGTGATATTTTGAAGCCCATAGAGGTGTATCGTGAAAAAGGAAATATCTTCCGTTCAAAACTGGAAAGAAGATTTCTGAGAAACTGCTCTGTGTTCTGTTAATTCATCTCACAGAGTTACATCTTTCCCTTCAAGAAGCCTTTCGCTAAGGCTGTTCTTGTGGAATTGGCAAGGGGATATTTGGAAGCCCTTAGAGGGCTATGGTGAAAAAGGAAATATCTTCCGTTCAAAACGGGAAACAAGCTTTCTGAGAAACTGCTCTGTGTTCTGTTAATTCATCTCAGATAGTTACATCTTTCCCTTCAAGAAGCCTTTCGCTAAGGCTGTTCTTGTGGAATTGGCAAAGTGATATTTGGAAGCCCATAGAGGGCTATGCTGAAAAAGGAAATATCTTCCGTTCAAAACTGGAAAGAAGCTTTCTGAGAAACTGCTCTGTGTTCTGTTAATTCATCTCTCAGAGTTACATCTTTCCCTTCAAGAAGCCTTTCGCTAAGGCTGTTCTTGTGGAATTGGCAAAGGGATATTTGGAAGCCCATAGAGGGCTATGGTGAAAAAGGAAATATCTTCCTTTGAATACTGGAGAGAAGCTTTCTGAGAAACTGTTCTCTGTTATGTTAATTCATCTCACAGAGTTAAATCTTTCCTTCAAGGAGCCTTTCGCTAACGCTGTTCTTGTGGAATTGGTAAAGGGATATTTGGAAGCCCATAGAGGGCTATGGTGAAAAAGGAAATATCTTCCGTTCAAAACTGGAAAGAAGCTGTCTGAGAAACTGCTCTATGTTCTGTTAATTCAACTCACAGAGTTACATCTTTCCCTTCAAGAAGCCTTTCGCTAAGGCTGTTCTTGTGGAATTGGCAAAGGGATATTTGGAAGCCCATAGAGGGCTATGGTGAAAAAGGAAATATCTTCCGTTCAAACCTGGAGAGAAGCTTTGTGAGAAACTGTTCTGTGTTCTATTAATTCATCTCACAGAGTTACATCGTTCCCTTCAAGAAGCCTTTCGCTAAGGCTGTTCTTGTGGATTTGGCAAAGGGATATTTGGAAGTCCATAGAGGGCTATGGTGAAAAAGGAAATATGTTCCGTTCAAAACTGGAAAGAAGCTTTCTGAGAAACTGCTCTATGTTCTGTTAATTCAACTCACAGAGTTACATCTTTCCCTTCATGAAGCCTTTCACTAAGTCTCTTCTGGTGGAATTGGCAAAGTGATATTTGGAAGCCCATAGAGGGCTATGGTGAAAAAGGAAATATCTTCCGTTCAAAACTGGAAAGAAGCTTTCTGAGAAACTGCTCTGTGTTCTGTCAATTCATCTCACAGAGGTACATCTTTCCCTTCAAGAAGCCTTTCGCTAAGGATGTTCTTGTGGAATTGGCAAGGTGATATTTTGAAGCCCATAGAGGTGTATCGTGAAAAAGGAAATATCTTCCGTTCAAAACTGGAAAGAAGCTTTCTGAGAAACTGCTCTGTGTTCTGTTAATTCATCTCACAGTGTTACATCTTTCCCTTCGAGAAGCTTTCGCTAAGGCTGTTCTTGTGGAATTGGCAAAGGGATATTTGGAAGCCCAGAGAGGGCTATGGTGCAAAAGGAAATATCTTCGGTTCAAAACTGGAAAGAAGATTTCTGCGAAACTGCTCTCTGTTCTGTTAATTCATCTCACAGGGTTACATCTTTCCCTTCAAGAAGCCTTTCACTAAGGCTGTTCTTGTGCAATTGCAAAAGGGATATTTGGAACCCCTTAGAGAGCTATGGTGAAAAAGGAAATATCTTCCGTTCAAAATTGGAAAGAAGCTTTCTGAGAAACTGCTCTATGTTCTGTTAATTCATCTCACAGAGTTACATCTTTCCCTTCAAGAAGCCTTTCGCTAAGGCTGTTCTTGTGGAATTGCAAAAGGGATATTTGGAAGCCCACAGAGGGCTATGGTGAAAAAGGAAATATCTTCCGTTCAAAACTGGAAAGAAGCTTTCTGAGAAACTGCTCTGTGTTCTGTTAATTCATCTCACAGAGTTACATCTTTCCCTTCAAGAAGCCTTTCGCTAAGGCTGTTCTTGTGGAATTGGCAAAGGGATATTTGGAAGCCCATAGAGGGTATGGTGAAAAAGGAAATATCTTCCGTACAAACCTGGGGAGAAGCTTTCTGAGAAACTGCTCTGTGTTCTGTTAATTCATCTCACAGAGTTACATCTTTCCCTTCAAGAAGCCTTTCGCTAAGGCTTTTCTTGTGGAATTGGCAATGTGATATTTTGAAGCCCATAGAGGTGTATCGTGAAAAAGGAAATATCTTCCGTTCAAAACTGGAAAGAAGATTTCTGAGAAACTGCTCTGTGTTCTGTTAATTCATCTCACAGAGTTACATCTTTCCCTTCAAGAAGCCTTTCGCTAAGGCTGTTCTTGTGGAATTGGCAAGGGGATATTTGGAAGCCCTTAGAGGGCTATGGTGAAAAAGGAAATATCTTCCGTTCAAAAGGGGAAACAAGCTTTCTGAGAAACTGCTCTGTGTTCTGTTAATTCATCTCAGAGAGTTACATCTTTCCCTTCAAGAAGCCTTTCGCTAAGGCTGTTCTTGTGGAATTGGCAAAGTGATATTTGGAAGCCCATAGAGGGCTATGCTGAAAAAGGAAATACCTTCCGTTCAAAACTGGAAAGAAGCTTTCTGAGAAACTGCTCTGTGTTCTGTTAATTCATCTCTGAGAGTTACATCTTTCCCTTCAAGAAGCCTTTCGCTAAGGCTGTTCTTGTGGAATTGGCAAAGGGATATTTGGAAGCCCATAGAGGGCTATGGTGAAAAAGGAAATATCTTCCTTTGAATACTGGAGAGAAGCTTTCTGAGAAACTGTTCTCTGTTATGTTAATTCATCTCACAGAGTTAAATCTTTCCTTCAAGGAGCCTTTCGCTAACCCTGTTCTTGTGGAATTGGTAAAGGGATATTTGGAAGCCCATAGAGGGCTATGGTGAAAAAGGAAATATCTTCCGTTCAAAACTGGAAAGAAGCTGTCTGAGAAACTGCTCTATGTTCTGTTAATTCAACTCACAGAGTTACATCTTTCCCTTCAAGAAGCCTTTCGCTAAGGCTGTTCTTGTGGAATTGGCAAAGGGATATTTGGAAGCCCATAGAGGGCTATGGTGAAAAAGGAAATATCTTCCGTTCAAACCTGGAGAGAAGCTTTGTGAGAAATTGTTCTGTGTTCTATTAATTCATCTCACAGAGTTACATCGTTCCCTTCAAGAAGCCTTTCGCTAAGGTTGTTCTTGTGGATTTGGCAAAGGGATATTTGGAAGTCCATAGAGGGCTATGGTGAAAAAGGAAATATCTTCCGTTCAAAACTGGAAAGAAGCTTTCTGAGAAACTGCTCTATGTTCTGTTAATTCAACTCACAGAGTTACATCTTTCCCTTCAAGAAGCCTTTCGCTAAGGCTGTTCTTGTGGAATTGGCAAAGGGATATTTGGAAGCCCATAGAGGGCTATGTTGAAAAAGGAAATATCTTCCGTTCAAACCTGTAGAGAAGCTTTCTGAGAAACTGCTCTGTGTTCTGTTAATTTATCTCACAGAGTTACATCTTTCCCTTCAAGAAGCCTTTCGCTAAGGCTGTTCTTGTGGAATTGGCAAGGTGATATTTTGAAGCCCATAGAGGTGTATCGTGAAAAAGGAAATATCTTCCGTTCAAAACTGGAAAGAAGCTTTCTGAGAAACTGCTCTGTGTTCTGTTAATTCATCTCACAGTGTTACATCTTTCCCTTCGAGAAGCCTTTCGCTAAGGCTGTTCTTGTGGAATTGGCAAAGGGATATTTGGAAGCCCAGAGAGGGCTATGGTGCAAAAGGAAATATCTTCCGTTCAAAACTGGAAAGAAGCTTTCTGAGAAACTGCTCTCTGTTCTGTTAATTAATCTCACAGAGTTACATCTTTCCCTTCAGAAGCCTTTCGCTAAGGCTGTTCTTGTGCAATTGCAAAAGGGATATTTGGAACCCCTTAGAGAGCTATGGTGAAAAAGGAAATATCTTCCGTTCAAAACTGGAAAGAAGCTTTCTGAGAAACTGCTCTATGTTCTGTTAATTCATCTCACAGAGTTTCGTCTTTCCCTTCAAGAAGCCTTTCGCTAAGGCTGTTCTTGTGGAATTGGCAAAGGGATATTTGGAAGCCCATAGAGGGCTATGGTGAAAAAGGAAATATCTTCCGTTCAAAACTGGAAAGAAGCTTTCTGAGAAACTGCTCTGTGTTCTGTCAATTCATCTCAAAGAGTTACATCTTTCCCTTCAAGAAGGCTTTCGCTAAGGCTGTTCTTGTGGAATTGGCAAAGGGATATTTGGAAGCCCCTAGAGGGCTATGGTGAAAAAGGAAATATCTTCCGTTCAAAACTAGAAAGAAGCTTTCTGAGAAACTGCTCTGTGTTCTGTCAATTCATCTCACAGTGTTACATCTTTCCATTCAAGAATCCTTTCGCTAATGCTGTTCTTGTGGAATTGGCAAAGGGATATTTGGAAGCCCAAAGAGGGCTATGGTGAAAAAGGTAATATGTTCCGTTCAAAACTGGAGACAGGCTTTCTGAGAAACTGCTCTATGTTCTGTTAATTCATCTCACAGAGTTACATCTTTCCCTTCAAGAAGCCTTTCGCTAAGGCTGTTCTTGTGGAATTGGCAAAGGGATATTTGGAAGCCCATAGAGGGCTATGGTGAAAAAGGAAATATCTTCCGTTCAAAACTGGAAAGAAGCTTTCTGAGAAACTGCTCTGTGTTCTGTTAATTCATCTCACACAGTTACATTTTTCCGTTCAAGAAGCCTTTCGCTAACGCTGTTCTGGTGGAATTGGCAAAGGGATAATTGGAAGCCCATAGAGGGCTATGGTGAAAAAGGAAATATCTTCCGTTCAAAACTGGAAAGAAACTTTCTGAGAAATTGCTCTGTGTCCTGTTAATTCATCTCACAGAGTTACATCTTTCCCTTCAACAAGCCTTTCGTTAAGGCTGTTCTTGTGGATTTGGCAAAGGGATATTTGGAAGCCCATAGAGGGCTATGGTGAAAAAGGAAATATCTTCCGTTCAAAACTGGAAAGAAGCTTTCTGAGAAACTGCTCTCTGTTCTGTTAATTCATCTCAGAGTTACATCTTTCCCTTCAAGAAGGCTTTCGCTAAGGCTGTTCTTGTGGAATTGGCAAAGGGATATTTGGAAGCCCATAGAGGGCTATGGTGAAAAAGGAAATATCTTCCGTTCAAACCTGGAGAGAAGCTTTGTGATAAACTGCTCTGTTTTCTGTAAATTCATCTCACAGAGTTACATCTTTCCCTTCAAGAAGCCTTTCGCTAAGGCTGTTGTGTGGAATTGGCAAAGTGATATTTGGAAGCCCATAGAGGGCTAAAGTGAAAAAGGAAATATCTTCCGTTCAAAACTGGAAAGAAGCTTTCTGAGAAACTCCTCTGTGTTCTGTTAATTCAACTCACAGAGTTACATCTTTTCCTTCAAGAAGCCTTCCGCTATGGCTGTTCTTGTGGAATTGGCAAAGGGATATTTGGAAGCCCACAGACGGCTATGGTGCAAGAGGAAATATCTTCCGTTCAAAACTGGAAAGAAGCTTTCGGAGAAACTGCTCTGTGTTCTGTAATTCATCCCACAGAGTTACATCTTTCCCTTCAAGAAGACTTTCACTAAGGCTGTTCTTGTGGAATTGGCAAAGGGATATTTCGAAGCCCATAGAGGGCTATGGTGAAAAAGGGAATATCTTCCGTTCAAAACTGGAAAGAAGCTTTCTGAGAAACTGCTCTGTGTTCTGTCAATTCATCTCACAGAGGTACATCTTTCCCTTCAAGAAGCCTTTCGCTAAGGATGTTCTTGTGGATTTGGCAAAGGGATATTTGGAAGTCCATAGAGGGCTATGGTGAAAAAGGAAATATCTTCCGTTCAAAACTGGAAAGAAGCTTTCTGAGAAACTGCTCTGTATTCTGTTAATTCATCTCACAGAGTTACATTTTTTCGTTCAAGAAGCCTTTCGCTAAGGCTGTTCTGGTGGAATTGGCAAAGGGATATTTGGAAGCCCATAGAGTGCTATGGTGAAAAAGGAAATATCTTCCGTTCAAACCTGGAGAGAAGCTTTCTGAGAAACTGCTCTGTGTTCTGTTAATTCATCTCACAGAGTTACATCTTTCCCTTCAAGAAGCTTTTCGCTAAGGCTGTTCTTGTGGAATTGGCAAGGTGATATTTTGAAGCCCATAGAGGTGTATCGTGAAAAAGGAAATATCTTCCGTTCAAAACTGGAAAGAAGCTTTCTGAGAAACTGCTCTGTGTTCTGTTAATTCATCTCACAGTGTTACATCTTTCCCTTCGAGAAGCCTTTCGCTAAGGCTGTTCTTGTGGAATTGGCAAAGGGATATTTGGAAGCCCAGAGAGGGCTATGGTGCAAAAGGAAATATCTTCCGTTCAAAACTGGAAAGAAGCTTTCTGAGAAACTGCTCTCTGTTCTGTTAATTCATCTCACAGGGTTACATCTTTCCCTTCAAGAAGCCTTTCGCTAAGGCTGTTCTTGTGCAATTGCAAAAGGGATATTTGGAACCCCTTAGAGAGCTATGGTGAAAAAGGAAATATCTTCCGTTCAAAATTGGAAAGAAGCTTTCTGAGAAACTGCTCTATGTTCTGTTAATTCATCTCACAGAGTTACATCTTTCCCTTCAAGAAGCCTTTCGCTAAGGCTGTTCTTGTGGAATTGGCAAAGGGATATTTGGAAGCCCACAGAGGGCTATGGTGAAAAAGGAAATATCTTCCGTTCAAAACTGGAAAGAAGCTTCCTGAGAAACTGCTCTGTGTTCTGTTAATTCATCTCACAGAGTTACATCTTTCCCTTCAAGAAGCCTTTCGCTAAGGCTGTTCTTGTGGAATTGGCAAAGGGATATTTGGAAGCCCATAGAGGGCTATGGTGAAAAAGGAAATATCTTCCGTTCAAACCTGGAGAGAAGCTTTCTGAGAAACTGCTCTGTGTTCTGTTAATTCATCTCACAGAGTTACATCTTTCCCTTCAAGAAGCCTTTCGCTAAGGCTGTTCTTGTGGAATTGGCAAGGTGATATTTTGAAGCCCATAGAGGTGTATCGTGAAAAAGGAAATATCTTCCGTTCAAAACTGGAAAGAAGCTTTCTGAGAAACTGCTCTGTGTTCTGTTAATTCATCTCACAGTGTTACATCTTTCCCTTCGAGAAGCCTTTCGCTAAGGCTGTTCTTGTGGAATTGGCAAAGGGATATTTGGAAGCCCAGAGAGGGCTATGGTGCAAAAGGAAATATCTTCCGTTCAAAACTGGAAAGAAGCTTTCTGAGAAACTGCTCTCTGTTCTGTTAATTAATCTCACAGAGTTACATCTTTCCCTTCAAGAAGCCTTTCGCTAAGGCTGTTCTTGTGCAATTGCAAAAGGGATATTTGGAACCCCTTAGAGAGCTATGGTGAAAAAGGAAATATCTTCCGTTCAAAACTGGAAAGAAGCTTTCTGAGAAACTGCTCTATGTTCTGTTAATTCATCTCACAGAGTTTCGTCTTTCCCTTCAAGAAGCCTTTAGCTAAGGCTGTTCTTGTGGAATTGGCAAAGGGATATTTGGAAGCCCATAGAGGGCTATGGTGAAAAAGGAAATATCTTCCGTTCAAAACTGGAAAGAAGCTTTCTGAAAAACTGCTCTGTGTTCTGTTAATTCATCTCACAGAGTTACATCTTACGCTTCAAGAACCCTTTCGCTAAGGCTGTTCTTGTGGTATTGGCAAAGGGATATTTGGACGCCCTTAGAGGGCTATTGTGAAAAAGGAAATATGTTCCGTTTAAAACTGGAGACAGGCTTTCTGAGAAACTGCTCTGTGTTCTGTTAATTCATCTCACAGAGTTACACCTTTCCCTTCAAGAAGCCTTTAGCTAAGGCTGTTCTTGTGGAATTGGCAAAGTGATATTTGGAAGCCCATAGAGGGCTATCGTGAAAAAGGAAATATCTTCCGTTCAAAACTGGAAGGAAGCTTTCTGAGAAACTCCTCTGTGTTCTGTTAATTCATTTCACAGAGTTACATCTTTTCCTTCAAGAAGCCTTCCGCTAAGGCTGTTCTTGTGGAATTGGCAAATTGATATTTGGAAGCCCACAGACGGCTATGGTGCAAGAGGAAATATCTTCCGTTCAAAACTGGAAAGAAGATTTCTGAGAAACTGCTCTGTGTTCTGTAATTCATCTCACAGTGTTACATCTTTCCCTTGAAGAAGCCTTTCACTAAGGCTGTTCTTGTGGAATTGGCAAAGGGATATTTCGAAGCCCATAGAGGGCTATGGTGAAAAAGGAAATATCTTCCGTTCAAAACTGGAAAGAAGCATTCTGAGAAACTGCTCTGTGTTCTGTTAATTCATCTCACAGAGTTACATCTTTCCCTTCAAGAAGCCTTTCGCTAATGCTGTTCTTGTGGAATTGGCAAGGGGATATTTGGAAGCCCTTAGAGGGCTATGGTGAAAAAGGAAATATCTTCCGTTCAAAACGGGAAACAAGCTTTCTGAGAAACTGCTCTGTGTTCTGTTAATTCATCTCAGAGATTTACATCTTTCCCTTCAAGAAGCCTTTCGCTAAGGCGGTTCTTGTGGTATTGGCAAACGGATATTTGGAAGCCCATAGGGAGCTATGGTGAAAAAGGAAATATCTTCCGTTCAAACCTGGAGAGAAGCTTTCTGAGAAACTGTTCTGTGTTCTGTTAATTCATCTCACAGAGTTACATCTTTCCCTTCAAGAAGCCTTTCGCTAAGGCTGTTCTTGTGGAATTGGCAAAGTGATATTTGGAAGCCCATAGAGGGCTATGCTGAAAAAGGAAATATCTTCCGTTCAAAACTGGAAAGAAGCTTTCTGAGAAGCTGCTCTGTGTTCTGTTAATTCATCTCACAGAGTTAAATCTTTCCTTCAAGGAGCCTTTCGCTAACGCTGTTTTTGTGGAATTGGTAAAGGGATATTTGGAAGCCCATAGAGGGCTATGGTGAAAAAGGAAATATCTTCCGTTCAAAACTGGAAAGAAGCTGTCTGAGAAACTGCTCTATGTTCTGTTAATTCAACTCACAGAGTTACATCTTTCCCTTCAAGAAGACTTTCGCTAAGGCTGTTCTTGTGGAATTGGCAAAGGGATATTTGGAAGCCCAAAAAAGGCCATGGTGAAAAAGGAAATATCTTCCGTTAAAACCTGGAGAGATGCTTTGTGAGAAACTGTTCTGTGTTCTATTAATTCATCTCACAGAGTTACATCGTTCCCTTCAAGAAGCCTTTCGCTAAGGCTGTCCTGATGGAATTGGCAAAGTGATATTTGGAAGCCCATAGAGGGCTATGGTGAAAAAGGAATTATCTTCCGTTCAAAACTGGAAAGAAGCTTTCTGAGAAACTGCTCTGTGTTCTGTTAATTCATCTCAAAGAGTTACATCTTTCCCTTCAAGAAGGCTTTCGCTAAGGCTGTTCTTGTGGAATTGGCAAAGGGATATTTTGAAGCCCACAGACGGCTATCGTGCAAGAGGAAATATCTTCCGTTCAAAACTGGAAAGAAGCTTTCTGAGAAACTCTTCTGTGTTCTCTTAATTCATCTCACAGAGTTACATCTTTCCCTTCAAGAATCTTTCCCTAAGGCTGTTCTTGGGGAATTGGCAAAGTGATATTTGGAAGCCCATAGAGGGCTAAAGTGAAAAAGGAAATATCTTCCGTTCAAACCTGGAGAGAAGCTTTCTGAGAAACTGTTCTGTGTTCTGTTAATTCATCTCACAGAGTTACATCTTTCCCTTCAAGAAGCCTTTCGCTAAGGCTGTTCTTGTGGAATTGGCAAAGTGATATTTGGAAGCCCACAGAGGGCTATGGTGCAAAAGGAAATATCTTCCGTTCAAAACTGGAAAGAAGCTTTCTGAGAAACTGATCTGTGTTCTGTTAATTCATCTCACAGAGTTACATCTTTCCCTTCAAGAAGCCTTTCGCTAAGGCTGTTCTTGTGGAATTGGCAAAGGGATATTTGGAAGCCCACAGAGGGCTATGGTGCAAAAGGAAATATCTTCCGTTCAAAACTGGAAAGAAGCTTTCTGAGAAACTGCTCTGTGTTCTGTTAATTCATCTCACAGAGTTACATCTTTCCCTTCAAGAAGCCTTTCGCTAAGGCTGTTCTTGTGGAATTGGAAAAGGGATATTTGGAAGACCATAGAAGGCTATGGTGAAAAAGGAAATATCTTCCGTTCAAACCTGGAGAGAAGCTTTTTGAGAAACTCTTCTGTGTTCTCTTAATTCATCTCACAGAGTTACATCTTTCCCTTCAAGAAGTCTTTCGCTAAGTCTGTTCTTGTGGAATTGGCAAAGGGATATTTGGAAGCCGATAGAGGGCTATGGTGAAAAAGTAAATATCTTACGTTCAAACCTGGAGAGAAGCTTTGTGAGAAACTGTTCTGTGTTCCATTAATTCATCTCACAGAGTTACATCTTTCCCTTCAAGAAGCCTTTCGCTAAGGCTGTTCTTGTGGAATTGGCAAAGGAATATTTGGAAGCCCATAGTGGGCTATCGTGAAAAAGGAAATATCTTCCGTTTAAAACTGGAAAGAAGCTTTCTGAGAAACTGCTCTGTGTTCTGTTAATTCATCTCACAGAGTTACATCTTTCCCTTCAAGAAGCCTTTCGCTAAGGCTGTTCTTGTGGAATTGGCAAAGGGATATTTGGAAGCCCACAGAGGGCTATGGTGCAAAAGGAAATATCTTCCGTTCAAATCTGGAAACAAGCTTTCTGAGAAACTGCTCTGTGTTCTGTTAATTCATCTCACAGAGTTGCATCATTCCCTTCAAGAAGCCTTTCGCTAAGGCTGTTCTGTGGAATTCGCAAAGGGATAATTGGAAGCCCAGAGAGGGCTATGGTGAAAAAGGAAATATCTTCCGTTCAAAACTGGTAAGAAGCTTTCTGAGAAACTGCTCTATATTCTGTTAATTCATCTCACAGAGTTACATCTTTCCCTTAAAGAAGCCTTTCGCTAAGGCTGTTCTTGTGGAATTGGAAAGGGATATTTGGAAGCCTATAGAGGGCTATGGTGAAAAAGGAAATATCTTCCGTTCAAAACTGGAAAGAATCTTTCTGAGAAACTGCTCTGTGTTCTGTTAATTCATCTCACAGAGTTACATCTTTCCCTTCAAGAAGCCTTTCGCTAAGGCTGTTCTTGTGGAATTGGCAAAGGGGTATTTGGAAGCCCATAGAGGGCTATGGTAAAAAAGGAAATATCTTCCGTTCAAAACTGGAAAGAAGCTTTCTGAGAAACTTCTCTGTGTTCTGTTAATTCATCTCACACAGTTACATTTTTCCGTTCAAGAAGCCTTTCGCTAACGCTGTTCTGGTGGAATTGGCAAAGGGATAATTGGAAGCCCATAGAGGGCTATGGTGAAAAAGGAAATATCTTCCGTTCAAAACTGGAAAGAAACTTTCTGAGAAACTGCTCTGTGTTCTGTTAATTCATCTCACAGAGATACATCTTTCCCTTCAAGAAGCCTTTCGTTAAGGCTGTTCTTGTGGATTTGGCAAAGGGATATTTGGAAGTTCATAGAGGGCTATGGTGAAAAAAAAAATATCTTCCGTTCAAAACTGGAAAGAAGCTTTCTGAGAAACTGCTCTGTGTTCTGTTAATTCATCTCACAGAGTTACATTTTTCCTTTAAAGAAGTCTTTCGCTAAGTCTCTTCTGGTGGAATTGGCAAAGTGATATTTGGAAGCCCATAGAGGGCTATGGTGAAAAAGGAAATATCTTCCGTTCAAAACTGGAAAGAAGCTTTCTGAGAAACTGCTCTCTGTTCTGTTAATTCATCTCAGAGTTACATCTTTCTCTTCAAGAAGGCTTTCGCTAAGGCTGTTCTTGTGGAATTGGCAAAGGGATATTTGGAAGCCCATAGAGGGCTATGGTGAAAAAGGAAATATCTTCCGTTCAAACCTGGAGAGAAGCTTTGTGATAAACTGGTCTGTTTTCTGTAAATTCATCTCACAGAGTTACATCTTTCCCTTCAAGAAGCCTTTCGCTTAGGCTGTTCTTGTGGAATTGGCAAAGTGATATTTGGAAGCCCATAGAGGGCTAAAGTGAAAAAGGAAATATCTTCCGTTCAAAACTGGAAAGAAGCTTTCTGAGAAACTCCTCTGTGTTCTGTTAATTCATCTCACAGAGTTATATCTTTTCCTTCAAGAAGACTTCCGCTATGGCTGTTCTTGTGGAATTGGCAAAGGGATATTTGGAAGCCCACAGATGGCTATGGTGCAAGAGGAAATATCTTCCGTTCAAAACTGGAAAGAAGCTTTCGGAGAAACTGCTCTGTGTTCTGTAATTCATCCCACAGAGTTACATATTTCCCTTCAAGAAGCCTTTCACTAAGGCTGTTCTTGTGGAATTGGCAAAGGGATATTTCGAAGCCCATAGAGGGCTATGGTGAAAAAGGAAATATCTTCCGTTCAAAACTGGAAAGAAGCATTCTGAGAAACTGCTCTGTGTTCTGTCAATTCATCTCACAGAGGTACATCTTTCCCTTCAAGAAGCCTTTCGCTAAGGATGTTCTTGTGGATTTGGCAAAGGGATATTTGGAAGTCCATAGAGGGCTATGGTGAAAAAGGAAATATCTTCCGTTCAAAACTGGAAAGAAGCTTTCTGAGAAACTGCTCTGTGTTCTGTTAATTCATCTCACAGAGTTACATCTTTCCCTTCAAGAAGCCTTTCGTTAAGGCTGTTCTTGTGGATTTGGCAAAGGGATATTTGGAAGTTCATAGAGGGCTATGGTGAAAAAAAAAATATCTTCCGTTCAAAACTGGAAAGAAGCTTTCTGAGAAACTGCTCTGTGTTCTGTTAATTCATCACAGAGAGTTACATTTTTCCTTTAAAGAAGTCTTTCGCTATGTCTCTTCTGGTGGAATTGGCAAAGTGATATTTGGAAGCCCATAGAGGGCTATGGTGAAAAAGGAAATATCTTCCGTTCAAAACTGGAAAGAAGCTTTCTGAGAAACTGCTCTCTGTTCTGTTAATTCATCTCAGAGTTACATCTTTCCCTTCAAGAAGCCTTTCGCTAAGGCTGTTCTTGTGGAATTGGCAAAGGGATATTTGGAAGCCCATAGAGGGCTATGGTGAAAAAGGAAATATCTTCCGTTCAAACCTGGAGAGAAGCTTTGTGATAAACTGCTCTGTTTTCTGTAAATTCATCTCACAGAGTTACATCTTTCCCTTCAAGAAGCTTTTCGCTAAGGCTGTTCTTGTGGAATTGGCAAAGTGATATTTGGAAGCCCATAGAGGGCTAAAGTGAAAAAGGAAATATCTTCCGTTCAAAACTGGAAAGAAGCTTTCTGAGAAACTCCTCTGTGTTCTGTTAATTCATCTCACAGAGTTACATCTTTTCCTTCAAGAACCCTTCCGCTATGGCTGTTCTTGTGGAATTGGCAAAGGGATATTTGGAAGCCCACAGACGGCTATGGTGCAAGAGGAAATATCTTCCGTTCAAAACTGGAAAGAAGCTTTCGGAGAAACTGCTCTGTGTTCTGTAATTCATCCCACAGAGTTACATCTTTCCCTTCAAGAAGCCTTTCACTAAGGCTGTTCTTGTGGAATTGGCAAAGGGATATTTCGAAGCCCATAGAGGGCTATGGTGAAAAAGGAAATATCTTCCGTTCAAAACTGGAAAGATGCTTTCTGAGAAACTGCTCTGTGTTCTGTCAATTCATCTCACAGAGGTACATCTTTCCCTTCAAGAAGCCTTTCGCTAAGGATGTTCTTGTGGAATTGGCAAGGTGATATTTTGAAGCCCATAGAGGTGTATCGTGAAAAAGGAAATATCTTCCGTTCAAAACTGGAAAGAAGCTTTCTGAGAAACTGCTCTGTGTTCTGTTAATTCATCTCACAGTGTTACATCTTTCCCTTCGAGAAGCTTTCGCTAAGGCTGTTCTTGTGGAATTGGCAAAGGGATATTTGGAAGCCCAGAGAGGGCTATGGTGCAAAAGGAAATATCTTCGGTTCAAAACTGGAAAGAAGCTTTCTGCGAAACTGCTCTCTGTTCTGTTAATTCATCTCACAGGGTTACATCTTTCCCTTCAAGAAGCCTTTCGCTAAGGCTGTTCTTGTGCAATTGCAAAAGGGATATTTGGAACCCCTTAGAGAGCTATGGTGAAAAAGGAAATATCTTCCGTTCAAAATTGGAAAGAAGCTTTCTGAGAAACTGCTCTATGTTCTGTTAATTCATCTCACAGAGTTACATCTTTCCCTTCAAGAAGCCTTTCGCTAAGGCTGTTCTTGTGGAATTGGCAAAGGGATATTTGGAAGCCCACAGAGGGCTATGGTGAAAAAGGAAATATCTTCCGTTCAAAACTGGAAAGAAGCTTTCTGAGAAACTGCTCTGTGTTCTGTTAATTCATCTCACAGAGTTACATCTTTCCCTTCAAGAAGCCTTTCGCTAAGGCTGTTCTTGTGGAATTGGCAAAGGGATATTTGGAACCCCATAGAGGGTATGGTGAAAAAGGAAATATCTTCCGTTCAAACCTGGGGAGAAGCTTTCTGAGAAACTGCTCTGTGTTCTGTTAATTCATCTCACAGAGTTACATCTTTCCCTTCAAGAAGCCTTTCGCTAAGGCTTTTCTTGTGGAATTGGCAATGTGATATTTTGAAGCCCATAGAGGTGTATCGTGAAAAAGGAAATATCTTCCGTTCAAAACTGGAAAGAAGATTTCTGAGAAACTGCTCTGTGTTCTGTTAATTCATCTCACAGAGTTACATCTTTCCCTTCAAGAAGCCTTTCGCTAAGGCTGTTCTTGTGGAATTGGCAAGGGGATATTTGGAAGCCCTTAGAGGGCTATGGTGAAAAAGGAAATATCTTCCGTTCAAAACGGGAAACAAGCTTTCTGAGAAACTGCTCTGTGTTCTGTTAATTCATCTCAGAGAGTTACATCTTTCCCTTCAAGAAGCCTTTCGCTAAGGCTGTTCTTGTGGAATTGGCAAAGTGATATTTGGAAGCCCATAGAGGGCTATGCTGAAAAAGGAAATACCTTCCGTTCAAAACTGGAAAGAAGCTTTCTGAGAAACTGCTCTGTGTTCTGTTAATTCATCTCTCAGAGTTACATCTTTCCCTTCAAGAAGCCTTTCGCTAACCCTGTTCTTGTGGAATTGGTAAAGGGATATTTGGAAGCCCATAGAGGGCTATGGTGAAAAAGGAAATATCTTCCGTTCAAAACTGGAAAGAAGCTTTCTTAGAAACTGCTCTGTGTTCTGTTAATTCATCTCACAGAGTTACATCTTTCCCTTCAAGAAGCCTTTCGCTAAGGCTGTTCTTGTGGTATTGGCAAAGGGATATTTGGAAGCCCATAGAGGGCTATCGTGAAAAAGGAAATATCTTCCGTTCAAACCTGGGGAGAAGCTTTCTGAGAAACTGCTCTGTGTTCTGTTAATTCATCTCACAGAGTTACATCTTTCCCTTCAAGAAGCCTTTCGCTAAGGCTGTTCTTGTGGAATTGGCAATGTGATATTTTGAAGCCCATAGAGGTGTATCGTGAAAAAGGAAATATCTTCCGTTCAAAACTGGAAAGAAGATTTCTGAGAAACTGCTCTGTGTTCTGTTAATTCATCTCACAGAGTTACATCTTTCCCTTCAAGAAGCCTTTCGCTAAGGCTGTTCTTGTGGAATTGGCAAGGGGATATTTGGAAGCCCTTAGAGGGCTATGGTGAAAAAGGAAATATCTTCCGTTCAAAACGGGAAACAAGCTTTCTGAGAAACTGCTCTGTGTTCTGTTAATTCATCTCAGATAGTTACATCTTTCCCTTCAAGAAGCCTTTCGCTAAGGCTGTTCTTGTGGAATTGGCAAAGTGATATTTGGAAGCCCATAGAGGGCTATGCTGAAAAAGGAAATATCTTCCGTTCAAAACTGGAAAGAAGCTTTCTGAGAAACTGCTCTGTGTTCTGTTAATTCATCTCTCAGAGTTACATCTTTCCCTTCAAGAAGCCTTTCGCTAAGGCTGTTCTTGTGGAATTGGCAAAGGGATATTTGGAAGCCCATAGAGGGCTATGGTGAAAAAGGAAATATCTTCCTTTGAATACTGGAGAGAAGCTTTCTGAGAAACTGTTCTCTGTTATGTTAATTCATCTCACAGAGTTAAATCTTTCCTTCAAGGAGCCTTTCGCTAACGCTGTTCTTGTGGAATTGGTAAAGGGATATTTGGAAGCCCATAGAGGGCTATGGTGAAAAAGGAAATATCTTCCGTTCAAAACTGGAAAGAAGCTGTCTGAGAAACTGCTCTATGTTCTGTTAATTCAACTCACAGAGTTACATCTTTCCCTTCAAGAAGCCTTTCGCTAAGGCTGTTCTTGTGGAATTGGCAAAGGGATATTTGGAAGCCCATAGAGGGCTATGGTGAAAAAGGAAATATCTTCCGTTCAAACCTGGAGAGAAGCTTTGTGAGAAACTGTTCTGTGTTCTATTAATTCATCTCACAGAGTTACATCGTTCCCTTCAAGAAGCCTTTCGCTAAGGCTGTTCTTGTGGATTTGGCAAAGGGATATTTGGAAGTCCATAGAGGGCTATGGTGAAAAAGGAAATATGTTCCGTTCAAAACTGGAAAGAAGCTTTCTGAGAAACTGCTCTATGTTCTGTTAATTCAACTCACAGAGTTACATCTTTCCCTTCATGAAGCCTTTCACTAAGTCTCTTCTGGTGGAATTGGCAAAGTGATATTTGGAAGCCCATGGAGGGCTATGGTGAAAAAGGAAATATCTTCCGTTCAAAACTGGAAAGAAGCTTTCTGAGAAACTGCTCTGTGTTCTGTTAATTCATCTCACAGAGTTACATCTTTCCCTTCAAGAAGCTTTTCGCTAAGGCTGTTCTTGTGGAATTGGCAAGGTGATATTTTGAAGCCCATAGAGGTGTATCGTGAAAAAGGAAATATCTTCCGTTCAAAACTGGAAAGAAGCTTTCTGAGAAACTGCTCTGTGTTCTGTTAATTCATCTCACAGTGTTACATCTTTCCCTTCGAGAAGCCTTTCGCTAAGGCTGTTCTTGTGGAATTGGCAAAGGGATATTTGGAAGCCCAGAGAGGGCTATGGTGCAAAAGGAAATATCTTCCGTTCAAAACTGGAAAGAAGCTTTCTGAGAAACTGCTCTCTGATCTGTTAATTCATCTCACAGGGTTACATCTTTCCCTTCAAGAAGCCTTTCGCTAAGGCTCTTCTTGTGCAATTGCAAAAGGGATATTTGGAACCCCTTAGAGAGCTATGGTGAAAAAGGAAATATCTTCCGTTCAAAATTGGAAAGAAGCTTTCTGAGAAACTGCTCTATGTTCTGTTAATTCATCTCACAGAATTACATCTTTCCCTTCAAGAAGCCTTTCGCTAAGGCTGTTCTTGTGGAATTGGCAAAGGGATATTTGGAAGCCCATAGAGGGCTATGGTGAAAAAGGAAATATCTTCCTTTGAATACTGGAGAGAAGCTTTCTGAGAAACTGTTCTCTGTTATGTTAATTCATCTCACAGAGTTAAATCTTTCCTTCAAGGAGCCTTTCGCTAACGCTGTTCTTGTGGAATTGGTAAAGGGATATTTGGAAGCCCATAGAGGGCTATGGTGAAAAAGGAAATATCTTCCGTTCAAAACTGGAAAGAAGCTGTCTGAGAAACTGCTCTATGTTCTGTTAATTCAACTCACAGAGTTACATCTTTCCCTTCAAGAAGCCTTTCGCTAAGGCTGTTCTTGTGAAATTGGCAAAGGGATATTTGGAAGCCCATAGAGGGCTATGGTGAAAAAGGAAATATCTTCCGTTCAAACTTGGAGAGAAGCTTTGTGAGAAACTGTTCTGTGTTCTATTAATTCATCTCACAGAGTTACATCGTTCCCTTCAAGAAGCCTTTCGCTAAGGCTGTTCTTGTGGATTTGGCAAAGGGATATTTGGAAGTCCATAGAGGGCTATGGTGAAAAAGGAAATATCTTCCGTTCAAAACTGGAAAGAAGCTTTCTGAGAAACTGCTCTATGTTCTGTTAATTCAACTCACAGAGTTACATCTTTCCCTTCATGAAGCCTTTCACTAAGGCTGTTCTTGTGGAATTGGCAAAGGGATATTTCGAAGCCCATAGAGGGCTATGGTGAAAAAGGAAATATCTTCCGCTCAAAATTGGAAAGAAGCTTTCTGAGAAACTGCTCTGTGTTCTGTCAATTCATCTCACAGAGTTACATCTTTCCCTTCAAGAAGCCTTTCGCTAAGGCTGTTCTTGTGGATTTGGCAAAGGGATATTTGGAAGCCCATAGAGGGCTATGGTGAAAAAGGATATATCTTCCGTTCAAAACTGGAAAGAAGCTTTTTGAGAAACTGCTCTGTGTTCTGTTAATTCATTTGACAGAGTTACATTTTTCCGTTTAAGAAGCCTTTCGCTAAGGCTGTTCTGGTGGAATTGGCAAAGTGATATTTGGAAGCCCATAGAGGGCTATGGTGAAAAAGGAAATATCTTCCGTTCAAAACTGGAAAGAAGCTTTCTGAGAAACTGCTCTGTGTTCTGTTAATTCATCTCAAAGAGTTACATCTTTCCCTTCAAGAAGGCTTTCGCTAAGGCTGTTCTTGTGGAATTGGCAAAGGAATATTTGGAAGCCCCTAGAGGGCTATGGTGAAAAAGGAAATATCTTCCGTTCAAAACTAGAAGGAAGCTTTCTGAGAAACTGCTCTGTGTTCTGTCAATTCATCTCACAGTGTTACATCTTTCCATTCAAGAATCCTTTCGCTAATGCTGTTCTTGTGGAATTGGCAAAGGGATATTTGGAAGCCCAAAGAGGGCTATGGTGAAAAAGGTAATATGTTCCGTTCAAAACTGGAGACAGGCTTTCTGAGAAACTGCTCTATGTTCTGTTAATTCATCTCACAGAGTTACATCTTTCCCTTCAAGAAGCCTTTCGCTAAGGCTGTTCTTGTGGAATTGGCAAAGGGATATTTGGAAGCCCATAGAGGGCTATGGTGAAAAAGGAAATATCTTCCGTTCAAAACTGGAAAGAAGCTTTCTGAGAAACTGCTCTGTGTTCTGTTAATTCATCTCACACAGTTACATTTTTCAGTTCAAGAAGCCTTTCGCTAACGCTGTTCTGGTGGAATTGGCAAAGGGATAATTGGAAGCCCATAGAGGGCTATGGTGAAAAAGGAAATATCTTCCGTTCAAAACTGGAAAGAAACTTTCTGAGAAACTGCTCTGTGTCCTGTTAATTCATCTCACAGAGTTACATCTTTCCCTTCAAGAAGCCTTTCGTTAAGGCTGTTCTTGTGGATTTGGCAAAGGGATATTTGGAAGTTCATAGAGGGCTATGGTGAAAAAAAAAATATCTTCCGTTCAAAACTGGAAAGAAGCTTTCTGAGAATCTGCTCTGTGTTCTGTTAATTCATCTCAGAGAGTTACATTTTTCCTTTAAAGAAGTCTTTCGCTAAGTCTCTTCTGGTGGAATTGGCAAAGTGATATTTGGAAGCCCATAGAGGGCTATGGTGAAAAAGGAAATATCTTCCATTCAAAACTGGAAAGAAGCTTTCTGAGAAACTGCTCTCTGTTCTGTTAATTCATCTCAGAGTTACACCTTTCCCTTCAAGAAGACTTTCGCTAAGGCTGTTCTTGTGGAATTGGCAAAGGGATATTTGGAAGCCCATAGAGGGCTATGGTGAAAAAGGAAATATCTTCCGTTCAAACCTGGAGAGAAGCTTTGTGATAAACTGCTCTGTTTTCTGTAAATTCATCTCACAGAGTTACATCTTTCCCTTCAAGAAGCCTTTCGCTAAGGCTGTTCTTGTGGAATTGGCAAAGTGATATTTGGAAGCCCATAGAGGGCTAAAGTGAAAAAGGAAATATCTTCCGTTCAAAACTGGAAAGAAGCTTTCTGAGAAACTCCTCTGTGTTCTGTTAATTCATCTCACAGAGTTACATCTTTTCCTTCAAGAACCCTTCCGCTATGGCTGTTCTTGTGGAATTGGCAAAGGGATATTTGGAAGCCCACAGACGGCTATGATGCAAGAGGAAATATCTTCCGTTCAAAACTGGAAAGAAGCTTTCGGAGAAACTGCTCTGTGTTCTGTAATTCATCCCACAGAGTTACATCTTTCCCTTCAAGAAGCCTTTCACTAAGGCTGTTCTTGTGGAATTGGCAAAGGGATATTTCGAAGCCCATAGAGGGCTATGGTGAAAAAGGAAATATCTTCCGTTCAAAACTGGAAAGAAGCTTTCTGAGAAACTGCTCTGTGTTCTGTCAATTCATCTCACAGAGGTACATCTTTCCCTTCAAGAAGCCTTTCGCTAAGGATGTTCTTGTGGATTTGGCAAAGGGATATTTGGAAGTCCATAGAGGGCTATGGTGAAAAAGGAAATATCTTCCGTTCAAAACTGGAAAGAAGCTTTCTGAGAAACTGCTCTGTGTTCTGTTAATTCATCTCACAGAGTTACATTTTTTCGTTCAAGAAGCCTTTCGCTAAGGCTGTTCTGGTGGAATTGGCAAAGGGATATTTGGAAGCCCTTAGAGGGCTATGGTGAAAAAGGAAATATCTTCCGTTCAAACCTGGAGAGAAGCTTTCTGAGAAACTCCTCTGTGTTCTGTTATTTCATCTCACACAGTTACATCTTTCCCTTCAAGAAGCTTTTTGCTAAGGCTGTTCTTGTGGAATTGGCAAGGTGATATTTTGAAGCCCATAGAGGTGTATCGTGAAAAAGGAAATATCTTCCGTTCAAAACTGGAAAGAAGCTTTCTGAGAAACTGCTCTGTGTTCTGTTAATTCATCTCACAGTGTTACATCTTTCCCTTCGAGAAGCCTTTCGCTAAGGCTGTTCTTGTGGAATTGGCAAAGGGATATTTGGAAGCCCAGAGAGGGCTATGGTGCAAAAGGAAATATCTTCCGTTCAAAACTGGAAAGAAGCTTTCTGCGAAACTGCTCTCTGTTCTGTTAATTCATCTCACAGGGTTACATCTTTCCCTTCAAGAAGCCTTTCGCTAAGGCTGTTCTTGTGCAATTGCAAAAGGGATATTTGGAACCCCTTAGAGAGCTATGGTGAAAAAGGAAATATCTTCCGTTCAAAATTGGAAAGAAGCTTTCTGAGAAACTGCTCTATGTTCTGTTAATTCATCTCACAGAGTTACATCTTTCCCTTCAAGAAGCCTTTCGCTAAGGCTGTTCTTGTGGAATTGGCAAAGGGATATTTGGAAGCCCACAGAGGGCTATGGTGAAAAAGGAAATATCTTCCGTTCAAAACTGGAAAGAAGCTTTCTTAGAAACTGCTCTGTGTTCTGTTAATTCATCTCACAGAGTTACATCTTTCCCTTCAAGAAGCCTTTCGCTAAGGCTGTTCTTGTGGTATTGGCAAAGGGATATTTGGAAGCCCATAGAGGGCTATCGTGAAAAAGGAAATATCTTCCGTTCAAACCTGGGGAGAAGCTTTCTGAGAAACTGCTCTGTGTTCTGTTAATTCATCTCACAGAGTTACATCTTTCCCTTCAAGAAGCCTTTCGCTAAGGCTGTTCTTGTGGAATTGGCAATGTGATATTTTGAAGCCCATAGAGGTGTATCGTGAAAAAGGAAATATCTTCCGTTCAAAACTGGAAAGAAGATTTCTGAGAAACTGCTCTGTGTTCTGTTAATTCATCTCACAGAGTTACATCTTTCCCTTCAAGAAGCCTTTCGCTAAGGCTGTTCTTGTGGAATTGGCAAGGGGATATTTGGAAGCCCTTAGAGGGCTATGGTGAAAAAGGAAATATCTTCCGTTCAAAACGGGAAACAAGCTTTCTGAGAAACTGCTCTGTGTTCTGTTAATTCATCTCAGATAGTTACATCTTTCCCTTCAAGAAGCCTTTCGCTAAGGCTGTTCTTGTGGAATTGGCAAAGTGATATTTGGAAGCCCATAGAGGGCTATGCTGAAAAAGGAAATATCTTCCGTTCAAAACTGGAAAGAAGCTTTCTGAGAAACTGCTCTGTGTTCTGTTAATTCATCTCTCAGAGTTACATCTTTCCCTTCAAGAAGCCTTTCGCTAAGGCTGTTCTTGTGGAATTGGCAAAGGGATATTTGGAAGCCCATAGAGGGCTATGGTGAAAAAGGAAATATCTTCCTTTGAATACTGGAGAGAAGCTTTCTGAGAAACTGTTCTCTGTTATGTTAATTCATCTCACAGAGTTAAATCTTTCCTTCAAGGAGCCTTTCGCTAACGCTGTTCTTGTGGAATTGGTAAAGGGATATTTGGAAGCCCATAGAGGGCTATGGTGAAAAAGGAAATATCTTCCGTTCAAAACTGGAAAGAAGCTGTCTGAGAAACTGCTCTATGTTCTGTTAATTCAACTCACAGAGTTACATCTTTCCCTTCAAGAAGCCTTTCGCTAAGGCTGTTCTTGTGGAATTGGCAAAGGGATATTTGGAAGCCCATAGAGGGCTATGGTGAAAAAGGAAATATCTTCCGTTCAAACCTGGAGAGAAGCTTTGTGAGAAACTGTTCTGTGTTCTATTAATTCATCTCACAGAGTTACATCGTTCCCTTCAAGAAGCCTTTCGCTAAGGCTGTTCTTGTGGATTTGGCAAAGGGATATTTGGAAGTCCATAGAGGGCTATGGTGAAAAAGGAAATATGTTCCGTTCAAAACTGGAAAGAAGCTTTCTGAGAAACTGCTCTATGTTCTGTTAATTCAACTCACAGAGTTACATCTTTCCCTTCATGAAGCCTTTCACTAAGTCTCTTCTGGTGGAATTGGCAAAGTGATATTTGGAAGCCCATAGAGGGCTATGGTGAAAAAGGAAATATCTTCCGTTCAAAACTGGAAAGAAGCTTTCTGAGAAACTGCTCTGTGTTCTGTCAATTCATCTCACAGAGGTACATCTTTCCCTTCAAGAAGCCTTTCGCTAAGGATGTTCTTGTGGAATTGGCAAGGTGATATTTTGAAGCCCATAGAGGTGTATCGTGAAAAAGGAAATATCTTCCGTTCAAAACTGGAAAGAAGCTTTCTGAGAAACTGCTCTGTGTTCTGTTAATTCATCTCACAGTGTTACATCTTTCCCTTCGAGAAGCTTTCGCTAAGGCTGTTCTTGTGGAATTGGCAAAGGGATATTTGGAAGCCCAGAGAGGGCTATGGTGCAAAAGGAAATATCTTCGGTTCAAAACTGGAAAGAAGATTTCTGCGAAACTGCTCTCTGTTCTGTTAATTCATCTCACAGGGTTACATCTTTCCCTTCAAGAAGCCTTTCACTAAGGCTGTTCTTGTGCAATTGCAAAAGGGATATTTGGAACCCCTTAGAGAGCTATGGTGAAAAAGGAAATATCTTCCGTTCAAAATTGGAAAGAAGCTTTCTGAGAAACTGCTCTATGTTCTGTTAATTCATCTCACAGAGTTACATCTTTCCCTTCAAGAAGCCTTTCGCTAAGGCTGTTCTTGTGGAATTGCAAAAGGGATATTTGGAAGCCCACAGAGGGCTATGGTGAAAAAGGAAATATCTTCCGTTCAAAACTGGAAAGAAGCTTTCTGAGAAACTGCTCTGTGTTCTGTTAATTCATCTCACAGAGTTACATCTTTCCCTTCAAGAAGCCTTTCGCTAAGGCTGTTCTTGTGGAATTGGCAAAGGGATATTTGGAAGCCCATAGAGGGTATGGTGAAAAAGGAAATATCATCCGTACAAACCTGGGGAGAAGCTTTCTGAGAAACTGCTCTGTGTTCTGTTAATTCATCTCACAGAGTTACATCTTTCCCTTCAAGAAGCCTTTCGCTAAGGCTTTTCTTGTGGAATTGGCAATGTGATATTTTGAAGCCCATAGAGGTGTATCGTGAAAAAGGAAATATCTTCCGTTCAAAACTGGAAAGAAGATTTCTGAGAAACTGCTCTGTGTTCTGTTAATTCATCTCACAGAGTTACATCTTTCCCTTCAAGAAGCCTTTCGCTAAGGCTGTTCTTGTGGAATTGGCAAGGGGATATTTGGAAGCCCTTAGAGGGCTATGGTGAAAAAGGAAATATCTTCCGTTCAAAAGGGGAAACAAGCTTTCTGAGAAACTGCTCTGTGTTCTGTTAATTCATCTCAGAGAGTTACATCTTTCCCTTCAAGAAGCCTTTCGCTAAGGCTGTTCTTGTGGAATTGGCAAAGTGATATTTGGAAGCCCATAGAGGGCTATGCTGAAAAAGGAAATACCTTCCGTTCAAAACTGGAAAGAAGCTTTCTGAGAAACTGCTCTGTGTTCTGTTAATTCATCTCTGAGAGTTACATCTTTCCCTTCAAGAAGCCTTTCGCTAAGGCTGTTCTTGTGGAATTGGCAAAGGGATATTTGGAAGCCCATAGAGGGCTATGGTGAAAAAGGAAATATCTTCCTTTGAATACTGGAGAGAAGCTTTCTGAGAAACTGTTCTCTGTTATGTTAATTCATCTCACAGAGTTAAATCTTTCCTTCAAGGAGCCTTTCGCTAACCCTGTTCTTGTGGAATTGGTAAAGGGATATTTGGAAGCCCATAGAGGGCTATGGTGAAAAAGGAAATATCTTCCGTTCAAAACTGGAAAGAAGCTGTCTGAGAAACTGCTCTATGTTCTGTTAATTCAACTCACAGAGTTACATCTTTCCCTTCAAGAAGCCTTTCGCTAAGGCTGTTCTTGTGGAATTGGCAAAGGGATATTTGGAAGCCCATAGAGGGCTATGGTGAAAAAGGAAATATCTTCCGTTCAAACCTGGAGAGAAGCTTTGTGAGAAACTGTTCTGTGTTCTATTAATTCATCTCACAGAGTTACATCGTTCCCTTCAAGAAGCCTTTCGCTAAGGTTGTTCTTGTGGATTTGGCAAAGGGATATTTGGAAGTCCATAGAGGGCTATGGTGAAAAAGGAAATATCTTCCGTTCAAAACTGGAAAGAAGCTTTCTGAGAAACTGCTCTATGTTCTGTTAATTCAACTCACAGAGTTACATCTTTCCCTTCAAGAAGCCTTTCGCTAAGGCTGTTCTTGTGGAATTGGCAAAGGGATATTTGGAAGCCCATAGAGGGCTATGTTGAAAAAGGAAATATCTTCCGTTCAAACCTGTAGAGAAGCTTTCTGAGAAACTGCTCTGTGTTCTGTTAATTTATCTCACAGAGTTACATCTTTCCCTTCAAGAAGCCTTTCGCTAAGGCTGTTCTTGTGGAATTGGCAAGGTGATATTTTGAAGCCCATAGAGGTGTATCGTGAAAAAGGAAATATCTTCCGTTCAAAACTGGAAAGAAGCTTTCTGAGAAACTGCTCTGTGTTCTGTTAATTCATCTCACAGTGTTACATCTTTCCCTTCGAGAAGCCTTTCGCTAAGGCTGTTCTTGTGGAATTGGCAAAGGGATATTTGGAAGCCCAGAGAGGGCTATGGTGCAAAAGGAAATATCTTCCGTTCAAAACTGGAAAGAAGCTTTCTGAGAAACTGCTCTCTGTTCTGTTAATTAATCTCACAGAGTTACATCTTTCCCTTCAGAAGCCTTTCGCTAAGGCTGTTCTTGTGCAATTGCAAAAGGGATATTTGGAACCCCTTAGAGAGCTATGGTGAAAAAGGAAATATCTTCCGTTCAAAACTGGAAAGAAGCTTTCTGAGAAACTGCTCTATGTTCTGTTAATTCATCTCACAGAGTTTCGTCTTTCCCTTCAAGAAGCCTTTCGCTAAGGCTGTTCTTGTGGAATTGGCAAAGGGATATTTGGAAGCCCATAGAGGGCTATGGTGAAAAAGGAAATATCTTCCGTTCAAAACTGGAAAGAAGCTTTCTGAGAAACTGCTCTGTGTTCTGTCAATTCATCTCAAAGAGTTACATCTTTCCCTTCAAGAAGGCTTTCGCTAAGGCTGTTCTTGTGGAATTGGCAAAGGGATATTTGGAAGCCCCTAGAGGGCTATGGTGAAAAAGGAAATATCTTCCGTTCAAAACTAGAAAGAAGCTTTCTGAGAAACTGCTCTGTGTTCTGTCAATTCATCTCACAGTGTTACATCTTTCCATTCAAGAATCCTTTCGCTAATGCTGTTCTTGTGGAATTGGCAAAGGGATATTTGGAAGCCCAAAGAGGGCTATGGTGAAAAAGGTAATATGTTCCGTTCAAAACTGGAGACAGGCTTTCTGAGAAACTGCTCTATGTTCTGTTAATTCATCTCACAGAGTTACATCTTTCCCTTCAAGAAGCCTTTCGCTAAGGCTGTTCTTGTGGAATTGGCAAAGGGATATTTGGAAGCCCATAGAGGGCTATGGTGAAAAAGGAAATATCTTCCGTTCAAAACTGGAAAGAAGCTTTCTGAGAAACTGCTCTGTGTTCTGTTAATTCATCTCACACAGTTACATTTTTCCGTTCAAGAAGCCTTTCGCTAACGCTGTTCTGGTGGAATTGGCAAAGGGATAATTGGAAGCCCATAGAGGGCTATGGTGAAAAAGGAAATATCTTCCGTTCAAAACTGGAAAGAAACTTTCTGAGAAATTGCTCTGTGTCCTGTTAATTCATCTCACAGAGTTACATCTTTCCCTTCAACAAGCCTTTCGTTAAGGCTGTTCTTGTGGATTTGGCAAAGGGATATTTGGAAGCCCATAGAGGGCTATGGTGAAAAAGGAAATATCTTCCGTTCAAAACTGGAAAGAAGCTTTCTGAGAAACTGCTCTCTGTTCTGTTAATTCATCTCAGAGTTACATCTTTCCCTTCAAGAAGGCTTTCGCTAAGGCTGTTCTTGTGGAATTGGCAAAGGGATATTTGGAAGCCCATAGAGGGCTATGGTGAAAAAGGAAATATCTTCCGTTCAAACCTGGAGAGAAGCTTTGTGATAAACTGCTCTGTTTTCTGTAAATTCATCTCACAGAGTTACATCTTTCCCTTCAAGAAGCCTTTCGCTAAGGCTGTTGTGTGGAATTGGCAAAGTGATATTTGGAAGCCCATAGAGGGCTAAAGTGAAAAAGGAAATATCTTCCGTTCAAAACTGGAAAGAAGCTTTCTGAGAAACTCCTCTGTGTTCTGTTAATTCATCTCACAGAGTTACATCTTTTCCTTCAAGAAGCCTTCCGCTATGGCTGTTCTTGTGGAATTGGCAAAGGGATATTTGGAAGCCCACAGACGGCTATGGTGCAAGAGGAAATATCTTCCGTTCAAAACTGGAAAGAAGCTTTCGGAGAAACTGCTCTGTGTTCTGTAATTCATCCCACAGAGTTACATCTTTCCCTTCAAGAAGACTTTCACTAAGGCTGTTCTTGTGGAATTGGCAAAGGGATATTTCGAAGCCCATAGAGGGCTATGGTGAAAAAGGGAATATCTTCCGTTCAAAACTGGAAAGAAGCTTTCTGAGAAACTGCTCTGTGTTCTGTCAATTCATCTCACAGAGGTACATCTTTCCCTTCAAGAAGCCTTTCGCTAAGGATGTTCTTGTGGATTTGGCAAAGGGATATTTGGAAGTCCATAGAGGGCTATGGTGAAAAAGGAAATATCTTCCGTTCAAAACTGGAAAGAAGCTTTCTGAGAAACTGCTCTGTATTCTGTTAATTCATCTCACAGAGTTACATTTTTTCGTTCAAGAAGCCTTTCGCTAAGGCTGTTCTGGTGGAATTGGCAAAGGGATATTTGGAAGCCCATAGAGTGCTATGGTGAAAAAGGAAATATCTTCCGTTCAAACCTGGAGAGAAGCTTTCTGAGAAACTGCTCTGTGTTCTGTTAATTCATCTCACAGAGTTACATCTTTCCCTTCAAGAAGCTTTTCGCTAAGGCTGTTCTTGTGGAATTGGCAAGGTGATATTTTGAAGCCCATAGAGGTGTATCGTGAAAAAGGAAATATCTTCCGTTCAAAACTGGAAAGAAGCTTTCTGAGAAACTGCTCTGTGTTCTGTTAATTCATCTCACAGTGTTACATCTTTCCCTTCGAGAAGCCTTTCGCTAAGGCTGTTCTTGTGGAATTGGCAAAGGGATATTTGGAAGCCCAGAGAGGGCTATGGTGCAAAAGGAAATATCTTCCGTTCAAAACTGGAAAGAAGCTTTCTGAGAAACTGCTCTCTGTTCTGTTAATTCATCTCACAGGGTTACATCTTTCCCTTCAAGAAGCCTTTCGCTAAGGCTGTTCTTGTGCAATTGCAAAAGGGATATTTGGAACCCCTTAGAGAGCTATGGTGAAAAAGGAAATATCTTCCGTTCAAAATTGGAAAGAAGCTTTCTGAGAAACTGCTCTATGTTCTGTTAATTCATCTCACAGAGTTACATCTTTCCCTTCAAGAAGCCTTTCGCTAAGGCTGTTCTTGTGGAATTGGCAAAGGGATATTTGGAAGCCCACAGAGGGCTATGGTGAAAAAGGAAATATCTTCCGTTCAAAACTGGAAAGAAGCTTCCTGAGAAACTGCTCTGTGTTCTGTTAATTCATCTCACAGAGTTACATCTTTCCCTTCAAGAAGCCTTTCGCTAAGGCTGTTCTTGTGGAATTGGCAAAGGGATATTTGGAAGCCCATAGAGGGCTATGGTGAAAAAGGAAATATCTTCCGTTCAAACCTGGAGAGAAGCTTTCTGAGAAACTGCTCTGTGTTCTGTTAATTCATCTCACAGAGTTACATCTTTCCCTTCAAGAAGCCTTTCGCTAAGGCTGTTCTTGTGGAATTGGCAAGGTGATATTTTGAAGCCCATAGAGGTGTATCGTGAAAAAGGAAATATCTTCCGTTCAAAACTGGAAAGAAGCTTTCTGAGAAACTGCTCTGTGTTCTGTTAATTCATCTCACAGTGTTACATCTTTCCCTTCGAGAAGCCTTTCGCTAAGGCTGTTCTTGTGGAATTGGCAAAGGGATATTTGGAAGCCCAGAGACGGCTATGGTGCAAAAGGAAATATCTTCCGTTCAAAACTGGAAAGAAGCTTTCTGAGAAACTGCTCTCTGTTCTGTTAATTAATCTCACAGAGTTACATCTTTCCCTTCAAGAAGCCTTTCGCTAAGGCTGTTCTTGTGCAATTGCAAAAGGGATATTTGGAACCCCTTAGAGAGCTATGGTGAAAAAGGAAATATCTTCCGTTCAAAACTGGAAAGAAGCTTTCTGAGAAACTGCTCTATGTTCTGTTAATTCATCTCACAGAGTTTCGTCTTTCCCTTCAAGAAGCCTTTAGCTAAGGCTGTTCTTGTGGAATTGGCAAAGGGATATTTGGAAGCCCATAGAGGGCTATGGTGAAAAAGGAAATATCTTCCGTTCAAAACTGGAAAGAAGCTTTCTGAAAAACTGCTCTGTGTTCTGTTAATTCATCTCACAGAGTTACATCTTACGCTTCAAGAACCCTTTCGCTAAGGCTGTTCTTGTGGTATTGGCAAAGGGATATTTGGACGCCCTTAGAGGGCTATTGTGAAAAAGGAAATATGTTCCGTTTAAAACTGGAGACAGGCTTTCTGAGAAACTGCTCTGTGTTCTGTTAATTCATCTCACAGAGTTACATCTTTCCCTTCAAGAAGCCTTTAGCTAAGGCTGTTCTTGTGGAATTGGCAAAGTGATATTTGGAAGCCCATAGAGGGCTATCGTGAAAAAGGAAATATCTTCCGTTCAAAACTGGAAGGAAGCTTTCTGAGAAACTCCTCTGTGTTCTGTTAATTCATTTCACAGAGTTACATCTTTTCCTTCAAGAAGCCTTCCGCTAAGGCTGTTCTTGTGGAATTGGCAAATTGATATTTGGAAGCCCACAGACGGCTATGGTGCAAGAGGAAATATCTTCCGTTCAAAACTGGAAAGAAGATTTCTGAGAAACTGCTCTGTGTTCTGTAATTCATCTCACAGTGTTACATCTTTCCCTTGAAGAAGCCTTTCACTAAGGCTGTTCTTGTGGAATTGGCAAAGGGATATTTCGAAGCCCATAGAGGGCTATGGTGAAAAAGGAAATATCTTCCGTTCAAAACTGGAAAGAAGCATTCTGAGAAACTGCTCTGTGTTCTGTTAATTCATCTCACAGAGTTACATCTTTCCCTTCAAGAAGCCTTTCGCTAATGCTGTTCTTGTGGAATTGGCAAGGGGATATTTGGAAGCCCTTAGAGGGCTATGGTGAAAAAGGAAATATCTTCCGTTCAAAACGGGAAACAAGCTTTCTGAGAAACTGCTCTGTGTTCTGTTAATTCATCTCAGAGATTTACATCTTTCCCTTCAAGAAGCCTTTCGCTAAGGCGGTTCTTGTGGTATTGGCAAACGGATATTTGGAAGCCCATAGGGAGCTATGGTGAAAAAGGAAATATCTTCCGTTCAAACCTGGAGAGAAGCTTTCTGAGAAACTGTTCTGTGTTCTGTTAATTCATCTCACAGAGTTACATCTTTCCCTTCAAGAAGCCTTTCGCTAAGGCTGTTCTTGTGGAATTGGCAAAGTGATATTTGGAAGCCCATAGAGGGCTATGCTGAAAAAGGAAATATCTTCCGTTCAAAACTGGAAAGAAGCTTTCTGAGAAGCTGCTCTGTGTTCTGTTAATTCATCTCACAGAGTTACATCTTTCCTTCAAGGAGCCTTTCGCTAACGCTGTTTTTGTGGAATTGGTAAAGGGATATTTGGAAGCCCATAGAGGGCTATGGTGAAAAAGGAAATATCTTCCGTTCAAAACTGGAAAGAAGCTGTCTGAGAAACTGCTCTATGTTCTGTTAATTCAACTCACAGAGTTACATCTTTCCCTTCAAGAAGACTTTCGCTAAGGCTGTTCTTGTGGAATTGGCAAAGGGATATTTGGAAGCCCAAAAAAGGCCATGGTGAAAAAGGAAATATCTTCCGTTAAAACCTGGAGAGATGCTTTGTGAGAAACTGTTCTGTGTTCTATTAATTCATCTCACAGAGTTACATCGTTCCCTTCAAGAAGCCTTTCGCTAAGGCTGTCCTGATGGAATTGGCAAAGTGATATTTGGAAGCCCATAGAGGGCTATGGTGAAAAAGGAATTATCTTCCGTTCAAAACTGGAAAGAAGCTTTCTGAGAAACTGCTCTGTGTTCTGTTAATTCATCTCAAAGAGTTACATCTTTCCCTTCAAGAAGGCTTTCGCTAAGGCTGTTCTTGTGGAATTGGCAAAGGGATATTTTGAAGCCCACAGACGGCTATCGTGCAAGAGGAAATATCTTCCGTTCAAAACTGGAAAGAAGCTTTCTGAGAAACTCTTCTGTGTTCTCTTAATTCATCTCACAGAGTTACATCTTTCCCTTCAAGAATCTTTCCCTAAGGCTGTTCTTGGGGAATTGGCAAAGTGATATTTGGAAGCCCATAGAGGGCTAAAGTGAAAAAGGAAATATCTTCCGTTCAAACCTGGAGAGAAGCTTTCTGAGAAACTGTTCTGTGTTCTGTTAATTCATCTCACAGAGTTACATCTTTCCCTTCAAGAAGCCTTTCGCTAAGGCTGTTCTTGTGGAATTGGCAAAGTGATATTTGGAAGCCCACAGAGGGCTATGGTGCAAAAGGAAATATCTTCCGTTCAAAACTGGAAAGAAGCTTTCTGAGAAACTGATCTGTGTTCTGTTAATTCATCTCACAGAGTTACATCTTTCCCTTCAAGAAGCCTTTCGCTAAGGCTGTTCTTGTGGAATTGGCAAAGGGATATTTGGAAGCCCACAGAGGGCTATGGTGCAAAAGGAAATATCTTCCGTTCAAAACTGGAAAGAAGCTTTCTGAGAAACTGCTCTGTGTTCTGTTAATTCATCTCACAGAGTTACATCTTTCCCTTCAAGAAGCCTTTCGCTAAGGCTGTTCTTGTGGAATTGGAAAAGGGATATTTGGAAGACCATAGAAGGCTATGGTGAAAAAGGAAATATCTTCCGTTCAAACCTGGAGAGAAGCTTTTTGAGAAACTCTTCTGTGTTCTCTTAATTCATCTCACAGAGTTACATCTTTCCCTTCAAGAAGTCTTTCGCTAAGGCTGTTCTTGTGGAATTGGCAAAGGGATATTTGGAAGCCGATAGAGGGCTATGGTGAAAAAGTAAATATCTTACGTTCAAACCTGGAGAGAAGCTTTGTGAGAAACTGTTCTGTGTTCCATTAATTCATCTCACAGAGTTACATCTTTCCCTTCAAGAAGCCTTTCGCTAAGGCTGTTCTTGTGGAATTGGCAAAGGAATATTTGGAAGCCCATAGTGGGCTATCGTGAAAAAGGAAATATCTTCCGTTTAAAACTGGAAAGAAGCTTTCTGAGAAACTGCTCTGTGTTCTGTTAATTCATCTCACAGAGTTACATCTTTCCCTTCAAGAAGCCTTTCGCTAAGGCTGTTCTTGTGGAATTGGCAAAGGGATATTTGGAAGCCCACAGAGGGCTATGGTGCAAAAGGAAATATCTTCCGTTCAAATCTGGAAACAAGCTTTCTGAGAAACTGCTCTGTGTTCTGTTAATTCATCTCACAGAGTTGCATCATTCCCTTCAAGAAGCCTTTCGCTAAGGCTGTTCTGTGGAATTCGCAAAGGGATATTTGGAAGCCCAGAGAGGGCTATGGTGAAAAAGGAAATATCTTCCGTTCAAAACTGGTAAGAAGCTTTCTGAGAAACTGCTCTATATTCTGTTAATTCATCTCACAGAGTTACATCTTTCCCTTAAAGAAGCCTTTCGCTAAGGCTGTTCTTGTGGAATTGGAAAGGGATATTTGGAAGCCTATAGAGGGCTATGGTGAAAAAGGAAATATCTTCCGTTCAAAACTGGAAAGAATCTTTCTGAGAAACTGCTCTGTGTTCTGTTAATTCATCTCACAGAGTTACATCTTTCCCTTCAAGAAGCCTTTCGCTAAGGCTGTTCTTGTGGAATTGGCAAAGGGGTATTTGGAAGCCCATAGAGGGCTATGGTAAAAAAGGAAATATCTTCCGTTCAAAACTGGAAAGAAGCTTTCTGAGAAACTTCTCTGTGTTCTGTTAATTCATCTCACACAGTTACATTTTTCCGTTCAAGAAGCCTTTCGCTAACGCTGTTCTGGTGGAATTGGCAAAGGGATAATTGGAAGCCCATAGAGGGCTATGGTGAAAAAGGAAATATCTTCCGTTCAAAACTGGAAAGAAACTTTCTGAGAAACTGCTCTGTGTTCTGTTAATTCATCTCACAGAGATACATCTTTCCCTTCAAGAAGCCTTTCGTTAAGGCTGTTCTTGTGGATTTGGCAAAGGGATATTTGGAAGTTCATAGAGGGCTATGGTGAAAAAAAAAATATCTTCCGTTCAAAACTGGAAAGAAGCTTTCTGAGAAACTGCTCTGTGTTCTGTTAATTCATCTCACAGAGTTACATTTTTCCTTTAAAGAAGTCTTTCGCTAAGTCTCTTCTGGTGGAATTGGCAAAGTGATATTTGGAAGCCCATAGAGGGCTATGGTGAAAAAGGAAATATCTTCCGTTCAAAACTGGAAAGAAGCTTTCTGAGAAACTGCTCTCTGTTCTGTTAATTCATCTCAGAGTTACATCTTTCTCTTCAAGAAGGCTTTCGCTAAGGCTGTTCTTGTGGAATTGGCAAAGGGATATTTGGAAGCCCATAGAGGGCTATGGTGAAAAAGGAAATATCTTCCGTTCAAACCTGGAGAGAAGCTTTGTGATAAACTGGTCTGTTTTCTGTAAATTCATCTCACAGAGTTACATCTTTCCCTTCAAGAAGCCTTTCGCTTAGGCTGTTCTTGTGGAATTGGCAAAGTGATATTTGGAAGCCCATAGAGGGCTAAAGTGAAAAAGGAAATATCTTCCGTTCAAAACTGGAAAGAAGCTTTCTGAGAAACTCCTCTGTGTTCTGTTAATTCATCTCACAGAGTTATATCTTTTCCTTCAAGAAGACTTCCGCTATGGCTGTTCTTGTGGAATTGGCAAAGGGATACTTGGAAGCCCACAGATGGCTATGGTGCAAGAGGAAATATCTTCCGTTCAAAACTGGAAAGAAGCTTTCGGAGAAACTGCTCTGTGTTCTGTAATTCATCCCACAGAGTTACATATTTCCCTTCAAGAAGCCTTTCACTAAGGCTGTTCTTGTGGAATTGGCAAAGGGATATTTCGAAGCCCATAGAGGGCTATGGTGAAAAAGGAAATATCTTCCGTTCAAAACTGGAAAGAAGCATTCTGAGAAACTGCTCTGTGTTCTGTCAATTCATCTCACAGAGGTACATCTTTCCCTTCAAGAAGCCTTTCGCTAAGGATGTTCTTGTGGATTTGGCAAAGGGATATTTGGAAGTCCATAGAGGGCTATGGTGAAAAAGGAAATATCTTCCGTTCAAAACTGGAAAGAAGCTTTCTGAGAAACTGCTCTGTGTTCTGTTAATTCATCTCACAGAGTTACATCTTTCCCTTCAAGAAGCCTTTCGTTAAGGCTGTTCTTGTGGATTTGGCAAAGGGATATTTGGAAGTTCATAGAGGGCTATGGTGAAAAAAAAAATATCTTCCGTTCAAAACTGGAAAGAAGCTTTCTGAGAAACTGCTCTGTGTTCTGTTAATTCATCACAGAGAGTTACATTTTTCCTTTAAAGAAGTCTTTCGCTAAGTCTCTTCTGGTGGAATTGGCAAAGTGATATTTGGAAGCCCATAGAGGGCTATGGTGAAAAAGGAAATATCTTCCGTTCAAAACTGGAAAGAAGCTTTCTGAGAAACTGCTCTCTGTTCTGTTAATTCATCTCAGAGTTACATCTTTCCCTTCAAGAAGCCTTTCGCTAAGGCTGTTCTTGTGGAATTGGCAAAGGGATATTTGGAAGCCCATAGAGGGCTATGGTGAAAAAGGAAATATCTTCCGTTCAAACCTGGAGAGAAGCTTTGTGATAAACTGCTCTGTTTTCTGTAAATTCATCTCACAGAGTTACATCTTTCCCTTCAAGAAGCTTTTCGCTAAGGCTGTTCTTGTGGAATTGGCAAAGTGATATTTGGAAGCCCATAGAGGGCTAAAGTGAAAAAGGAAATATCTTCCGTTCAAAACTGGAAAGAAGCTTTCTGAGAAACTCCTCTGTGTTCTGTTAATTCATCTCACAGAGTTACATCTTTTCCTTCAAGAAGCCTTCCGCTATGGCTGTTCTTGTGGAATTGGCAAAGGGATATTTGGAAGCCCACAGACGGCTATGGTGCAAGAGGAAATATCTTCCGTTCAAAACTGGAAAGAAGCTTTCGGAGAAACTGCTCTGTGTTCTGTAATTCATCCCACAGAGTTACATCTTTCCCTTCAAGAAGCCTTTCACTAAGGCTGTTCTTGTGGAATTGGCAAAGGGATATTTCGAAGCCCATAGAGGGCTATGGTGAAAAAGGAAATATCTTCCGTTCAAAACTGGAAAGATGCTTTCTGAGAAACTGCTCTGTGTTCTGTCAATTCATCTCACAGAGGTACATCTTTCCCTTCAAGAAGCCTTTCGCTAAGGATGTTCTTGTGGAATTGGCAAGGTGATATTTTGAAGCCCATAGAGGTGTATCGTGAAAAAGGAAATATCTTCCGTTCAAAACTGGAAAGAAGCTTTCTGAGAAACTGCTCTGTGTTCTGTTAATTCATCTCACAGTGTTACATCTTTCCCTTCGAGAAGCTTTCGCTAAGGCTGTTCTTGTGGAATTGGCAAAGGGATATTTGGAAGCCCAGAGAGGGCTATGGTGCAAAAGGAAATATCTTCGGTTCAAAACTGGAAAGAAGCTTTCTGCGAAACTGCTCTCTGTTCTGTTAATTCATCTCACAGGGTTACATCTTTCCCTTCAAGAAGCCTTTCGCTAAGGCTGTTCTTGTGCAATTGCAAAAGGGATATTTGGAACCCCTTAGAGAGCTATGGTGAAAAAGGAAATATCTTCCGTTCAAAATTGGAAAGAAGCTTTCTGAGAAACTGCTCTATGTTCTGTTAATTCATCTCACAGAGTTACATCTTTCCCTTCAAGAAGCCTTTCGCTAAGGCTGTTCTTGTGGAATTGGCAAAGGGATATTTGGAAGCCCACAGAGGGCTATGGTGAAAAAGGAAATATCTTCCGTTCAAAACTGGAAAGAAGCTTTCTGAGAAACTGCTCTGTGTTCTGTTAATTCATCTCACAGAGTTACATCTTTCCCTTCAAGAAGCCTTTCGCTAAGGCTGTTCTTGTGGAATTGGCAAAGGGATATTTGGAACCCCATAGAGGGTATGGTGAAAAAGGAAATATCTTCCGTTCAAACCTGGGGAGAAGCTTTCTGAGAAACTGCTCTGTGTTCTGTTAATTCATCTCACAGAGTTACATCTTTCCCTTCAAGAAGCCTTTCGCTAAGGCTTTTCTTGTGGAATTGGCAATGTGATATTTTGAAGCCCATAGAGGTGTATCGTGAAAAAGGAAATATCTTCCGTTCAAAACTGGAAAGAAGATTTCTGAGAAACTGCTCTGTGTTCTGTTAATTCATCTCACAGAGTTACATCTTTCCCTTCAAGAAGCCTTTCGCTAAGGCTGTTCTTGTGGAATTGGCAAGGGGATATTTGGAAGCCCTTAGAGGGCTATGGTGAAAAAGGAAATATCTTCCGTTCAAAACGGGAAACAAGCTTTCTGAGAAACTGCTCTGTGTTCTGTTAATTCATCTCAGAGAGTTACATCTTTCCCTTCAAGAAGCCTTTCGCTAAGGCTGTTCTTGTGGAATTGGCAAAGTGATATTTGGAAGCCCATAGAGGGCTATGCTGAAAAAGGAAATACCTTCCGTTCAAAACTGGAAAGAAGCTTTCTGAGAAACTGCTCTGTGTTCTGTTAATTCATCTCTCAGAGTTACATCTTTCCCTTCAAGAAGCCTTTCGCTAACCCTGTTCTTGTGGAATTGGTAAAGGGATATTTGGAAGCCCATAGAGGGCTATGGTGAAAAAGGAAATATCTTCCGTTCAAAACTGGAAAGAAGCTGTCTGAGAAACTGCTCTATGTTCTGTTAATTCAACTCACAGAGTTACATCTTTCCCTTCAAGAAGCCTTTCGCTAAGGCTGTTCTTGTGGAATTGGCAAAGGGATATTTGGAAGCCCATAGAGGGCTATGGTGAAAAAGGAAATATCTTCCGTTCAAACCTGGAGAGAAGCTTTGTGAGAAACTGTTCTGTGTTCTATTAATTCATCTCACAGAGTTACATCGTTCCCTTCAAGAAGCCTTTCGCTAAGGCTGTTCTTGTGGATTTGGCAAAGGGATATTTGGAAGTCCATAGAGGGCTATGGTGAAAAAGGAAATATCTTCCGTTCAAAACTGGAAAGAAGCTTTCTGAGAAACTGCTCTATGTTCTGTTAATTCAACTCACAGAGTTACATCTTTCCCTTCATGAAGCCTTTCACTAAGGCTGTTCTTGTGGAATTGGCAAAGGGATATTTCGAAGCCCATAGAGGGCTATGGTGAAAAAGGAAATATCTTCCGCTCAAAACTGGAAAGAAGCTTTCTGAGAAACTGCTCTGTGTTCTGTCAATTCATCTCACAGAGTTACATCTCTCCCTTCAAGAAGCCTTTCGCTAAGGCTGTTCTTGTGGATTTGGCAAAGGGATATTTGGAAGTCCATAGAGGGCTATGGTGAAAAAGGATATATCTTCCGTTCAAAACTGGAAAGAAGCTTTCTGACAAACTGCTCTGTGTTCTGTTAATTCATTTGACAGAGTTACATTTTTCCGTTTAAGAAGCCTTTCGCTAAGGCTGTTCTGGTGGAATTGGCAAAGTGATATTTGGAAGCCCATAGAGGGCTATGGTGAAAAAGGAAATATCTTCCGTTCAAAACTAGAAAGAAGCTTTCTGAGAAACTGCTCTGTGTTCTGTTAATTCATCTCAAAGAGTTACATCTTTCCCTTCAAGAAGGCTTTCGCTAAGGCTGTTCTTGTGGAATTGGCAAAGGGATATTTGGAAGCCCATAGAGGGCTATGGTGGAAAAGGAAATATCTTCCGTTCAAAACTAGAAAGAAGCTTTCTGAGAAACTGCTCTGTGTTCTGTTAATTCATCTCACACAGTTACATTTTTCCGTTCAAGAAGCCTTTCGCTAACGCTGTTCTGGTGGAATTGGCAAAGGGATAATTGGAAGCCCATAGAGGGCTATGGTGAAAAAGGAAATATCTTCCGTTCAAAACTGGAAAGAAACTTTCTGAGAAACTGCTCTGTGTTCTGTTAATTCATCTCACAGAGATACATCTTTCCCTTCAAGAAGCCTTTCGTTAAGGCTGTTCTTGTGGATTTGGCAAAGGGATATTTGGAAGTTCATAGAGGGCTATGGTGAAAAAAAAAATATCTTCCGTTCAAAACTGGAAAGAAGCTTTCTGAGAAACTGCTCTGTGTTCTGTTAATTCATCTCACAGAGTTACATTTTTCCTTTAAAGAAGTCTTTCGCTAAGTCTCTTCTGGTGGAATTGGCAAAGTGATATTTGGAAGCCCATAGAGGGCTATGGTGAAAAAGGAAATATCTTCCGTTCAAAACTGGAAAGAAGCTTTCTGAGAAACTGCTCTCTATTCTGTTAATTCATCTCAGAGTTACATCTTTCTCTTCAAGAAGGCTTTCGCTAAGGCTGTTCTTGTGGAATTGGCAAAGGGATATTTGGAAGCCCATAGAGGGCTATGGTGAAAAAGGAAATATCTTCCGTTCAAACCTGGAGAGAAGCTTTGTGATAAACTGGTCTGTTTTCTGTAAATTCATCTCACAGAGTTACATCTTTCCCTTCAAGAAGCCTTTCGCTTAGGCTGTTCTTGTGGAATTGGCAAAGTGATATTTGGAAGCCCATAGAGGGCTAAAGTGAAAAAGGAAATATCTTCCGTTCAAAACTGGAAAGAAGCTTTCTGAGAAACTCCTCTGTGTTCTGTTAATTCATCTCACAGAGTTATATCTTTTCCTTCAAGAAGACTTCCGCTATGGCTGTTCTTGTGGAATTGGCAAAGGGATATTTGGAAGCCCACAGATGGCTATGGTGCAAGAGGAAATATCTTCCGTTCAAAACTGGAAAGAAGCTTTCGGAGAAACTGCTCTGTGTTCTGTAATTCATCCCACAGAGTTACATCTTTCCCTTCAAGAAGCCTTTCACTAAGGCTGTTCTTGTGGAATTGGCAAAGGGATATTTCGAAGCCCATAGAGGGCTATGGTGAAAAAGGAAATATCCTCCGTTCAAAACTGGAAAGAAGCATTCTGAGAAACTGCTCTGTGTTCTGTCAATTCATCTCACAGAGGTACATCTTTCCCTTCAAGAAGCCTTTCGCTAAGGATGTTCTTGTGGATTTGGCAAAGGGATATTTGGAAGTCCATAGAGGGCTATGGTGAAAAAGGAAATATCTTCCGTTCAAAACTGGAAAGAAGCTTTCTGAGAAACTGCTCTGTGTTCTGTTAATTCATCTCACAGAGTTACATCTTTCCCTTCAAGAAGCCTTTCGTTAAGGCTGTTCTTGTGGATTTGGCAAAGGGATATTTGGAAGTTCATAGAGGGCTATGGTGAAAAAAAAAATATCTTCCGTTCAAAACTGGAAAGAAGCTTTCTGAGAAACTGCTCTGTGTTCTGTTAATTCATCTCAGAGAGTTACATTTTTCCTTTAAAGAAGTCTTTCGCTAAGTCTCTTCTGGTGGAATTGGCAAAGTGATATTTGGAAGCCCATAGAGGGCTATGGTGAAAAAGGAAATATCTTCCGTTCAAAACTGGAAAGAAGCTTTCTGAGAAACTGCTCTCTGTTCTGTTAATTCATCTCAGAGTTACATCTTTCCCTTCAAGAAGCCTTTCGCTAAGGCTGTTCTTGTGGAATTGGCAAAGGGATATTTGGAAGCCCATAGAGGGCTATGGTGAAAAAGGAAATATCTTCCGTTCAAACCTGGAGAGAAGCTTTGTGATAAACTGCTCTGTTTTCTGTAAATTCATCTCACAGAGTTACATCTTTCCCTTCAAGAAGCCTTTCGCTAAGGCTGTTCTTGTGGAATTGGCAAAGTGATATTTGGAAGCCCATAGAGGGCTAAAGTGAAAAAGGAAATATCTTCCGTTCAAAACTGGAAAGAAGCTTTCTGAGAAACTCCTCTGTGTTCTGTTAATTCATCTCACAGAGTTACATCTTTTCCTTCAAGAAGCCTTCCGCTATGGCTGTTCTTGTGGAATTGGCAAAGGGATATTTGGAAGCCCACAGACGGCTATGGTGCAAGAGGAAATATCTTCCGTTCAAAACTGGAAAGAAGCTTTCGGAGAAACTGCTCTGTGTTCTGTAATTCATCCCACAGAGTTACATGTTTCCCTTCAAGAAGCCTTTCACTAAGGCTGTTCTTGTGGAATTGGCAAAGGGATATTTCGAAGCCCATAGAGGGCTATGGTGAAAAAGGAAATATCTTCCGTTCAAAACTGGAAAGATGCTTTCTGAGAAACTGCTCTGTGTTCTGTCAATTCATCTCACAGAGGTACATCTTTCCCTTCAAGAAGCCTTTCGCTAAGGATGTTCTTGTGGAATTGGCAAGGTGATATTTTGAAGCCCATAGAGGTGTATCGTGAAAAAGGAAATATCTTCCGTTCAAAACTGGAAAGAAGCTTTCTGAGAAACTGCTCTGTGTTCTGTTAATTCATCTCACAGTGTTACATCTTTCCCTTCGAGAAGCTTTCGCTAAGGCTGTTCTTGTGGAATTGGCAAAGGGATATTTGGAAGCCCAGAGAGGGCTATGGTGCAAAAGGAAATATCTTCGGTTCAAAACTGGAAAGAAGCTTTCTGCGAAACTGCTCTCTGTTCTGTTAATTCATCTCACAGGGTTACATCTTTCCCTTCAAGAAGCCTTTCGCTAAGGCTGTTCTTGTGCAATTGCAAAAGGGATATTTGGAACCCCTTAGAGAGCTATGGTGAAAAAGGAAATATCTTCCGTTCAAAATTGGAAAGAAGCTTTCTGAGAAACTGCTCTATGTTCTGTTAATTCATCTCACAGAGTTACATCTTTCCCTTCAAGAAGCCTTTCGCTAAGGCTGTTCTTGTGGTATTGGCAAAGGGATATTTGGAAGCCCACAGAGGGCTATGGTGAAAAAGGAAATATCTTCCGTTCAAAACTGGAAAGAAGCTTTCTGAGAAACTGCTCTGTGTTCTGTTAATTCATCTCACAGAGTTACATCTTTCCCTTCAAGAAGCCTTTCGCTAAGGCTGTTCTTGTGGAATTGGCAAAGGGATATTTGGAACCCCATAGAGGGTATGGTGAAAAAGGAAATATCTTCCGTTCAAACCTGGGGAGAAGCTTTCTGAGAAACTGCTCTGTGTTCTGTTAATTCATCTCACAGAGTTACATCTTTCCCTTCAAGAAGCCTTTCGCTAAGGCTTTTCTTGTGGAATTGGCAATGTGATATTTTGAAGCCCATAGAGGTGTATCGTGAAAAAGGAAATATCTTCCGTTCAAAACTGGAAAGAAGATTTCTGAGAAACTGCTCTGTGTTCTGTTAATTCATCTCACAGAGTTACATCTTTCCCTTCAAGAAGCCTTTCGCTAAGGCTGTTCTTGTGGAATTGGCAAGGGGATATTTGGAAGCCCTTAGAGGGCTATGGTGAAAAAGGAAATATCTTCCGTTCAAAACGGGAAACAAGCTTTCTGAGAAACTGCTCTGTGTTCTGTTAATTCATCTCAGAGAGTTACATCTTTCCCTTCAAGAAGCCTTTCGCTAAGGCTGTTCTTGTGGAATTGGCAAAGTGATATTTGGAAGCCCATAGAGGGCTATGCTGAAAAAGGAAATACCTTCCGTTCAAAACTGGAAAGAAGCTTTCTGAGAAACTGCTCTGTGTTCTGTTAATTCATCTCTCAGAGTTACATCTTTCCCTTCAAGAAGCCTTTCGCTAAGGCTGTTCTTGTGGAATTGGCAAAGGGATATTTGGAAGCCCATAGAGGGCTATGGTGAAAAAGGAAATATCTTCCTTTGAATACTGGAGAGAAGCTTTCTGAGAAACTGTTCTCTCTTATGTTAATTCATCTCACAGAGTTAAATCTTTCCTTCAAGGAGCCTTTCGCTAACCCTGTTCTTGTGGAATTGGTAAAGGGATATTTGGAAGCCCATAGAGGGCTATGGTGAAAAAGGAAATATCTTCCGTTCAAAACTGGAAAGAAGCTGTCTGAGAAACTGCTCTATGTTCTGTTAATTCAACTCACAGAGTTACATCTTTCCCTTCAAGAAGCCTTTCGCTAAGGCTGTTCTTGTGGAATTGGCAAAGGGATATTTGGAAGCCCATAGAGGGCTATGGTGAAAAAGGAAATATCTTCCGTTCAAACCTGGAGAGAAGCTTTGTGAGAAACTGTTCTGTGTTCTATTAATTCATCTCACAGAGTTACATCATTCCCTTCAAGAAGCCTTTCGCTAAGGCTGTTCTTGTGGATTTGGCAAAGGGATATTTGGAAGTCCATAGAGGGCTATGGTGAAAAAGGAAATATCTTCCGTTCAAAACTGGAAAGAAGCTTTCTGAGAAACTGCTCTATGTTCTGTTAATTCAACTCACAGAGTTACATCTTTCCCTTCATGAAGCCTTTCACTAAGGCTGTTCTTGTGGAATTGGCAAAGGGATATTTCGAAGCCCATAGAGGGCTATGGTGAAAAAGGAAATATCTTCCGCTCAAAACTGGAAAGAAGCTTTCTGAGAAACTGCTCTGTGTTCTGTCAATTCATCTCACAGAGTTACATCTCTCCCTTCAAGAAGCCTTTCGCTAAGGCTGTTCTTGTGGATTTGGCAAAGGGATATTTGGAAGTCCATAGAGGGCTATGGTGAAAAAGGATATATCTTCCGTTCAAAACTGGAAAGAAGCTTTCTGACAAACTGCTCTGTGTTCTGTTAATTCATTTGACAGAGTTACATTTTTCCGTTTAAGAAGCCTTTCGCTAAGGCTGTTCTGGTGGAATTGGCAAAGTGATATTTGGAAGCCCATAGAGGGCTATGGTGAAAAAGGAAATATCTTCCGTTCAAAACTAGAAAGAAGCTTTCTGAGAAACTGCTCTGTGTTCTGTTAATTCATCTCAAAGAGTTACATCTTTCCCTTCAAGAAGGCTTTCGCTAAGGCTGTTCTTGTGGAATTGGCAAAGGGATATTTGGAAGCCCATAGAGGGCTATGGTGGAAAAGGAAATATCTTCCGTTCAAAACTAGAAAGAAGCTTTCTGAGAAACTGCTCTGTGTTCTGTCAATTCATCTCACAGTGTTACATCTTTCCATTCAAGAATCCTTTCGCTAATGCTGTTCTTGTGGAATTGGCAAAGGGATATTTGGAAGCCCAAAGAGGGCTATGGTGAAAAAGGAAATATGTTCCGTTCAAAACTGGAGACAGGCTTTCTGAGAAACTGCTCTATGTTCTGTTAATTCATCTCACAGAGTTACATCTTTCCCTTCAAGAAGCCTTTCGCTAAGGCTGTTCTTGTGGAATTGGCAAAGGGATATTTGGAAGCCCATAGAGGGCTATGGTGAAAAAGGAAATATCTTCCGTTCAAAACTGGAAAGAAGCTTTCTGAGAAACTGCTCTGTGTTCTGTTAATTCATCTCACACAGTTACATTTTTCCGTTCAAGAAGCCTTTCGCTAACGCTGTTCTGGTGGAATTGGCAAAGGGATAATTGGAAGCCCATAGAGGGCTATGGTGAAAAAGGAAATATCTTCCGTTCAAAACTGGAAAGAAACTTTCTGAGAAATTGCTCTGTGTCCTGTTAATTCATCTCACAGAGTTACATCTTTCCCTTCAAGAAGCCTTTCGTTAAGGCTGTTCTTGTGGATTTGGCAAAGGGATATTTGGAAGCCCATAGAGGGCTATGGTGAAAAAGGAAATATCTTCCGTTCAAAACTGGAAAGAAGCTTTCTGAGAAACTGCTCTCTGTTCTGTTAATTCATCTCAGAGTTACATCTTTCCCTTCAAGAAGGCTTTCGCTAAGGCTGTTCTTGTGGAATTGGCAAAGGGATATTTGGAAGCCCATAGAGGGCTATGGTGAAAAAGGAAATATCTTCCGTTCAAACCTGGAGAGAAGCTTTGTGATAAACTGCTCTGTTTTCTGTAAATTCATCTCACAGTGTTACATCTTTCCCTTCAAGAAGCCTTTCGCTAAGGCTGTTGTGTGGAATTGGCAAAGTGATATTTGGAAGCCCATAGAGGGCTAAAGTGAAAAAGGAAATATCTTCCGTTCAAAACTGGAAAGAAGCTTTCTGAGAAACTCCTCTGTGTTCTGTTAATTCATCTCACAGAGTTACATCTTTTCCTTCAAGAAGCATTCCGCTATGGCTGTTCTTGTGGAATTGGCAAAGGGATATTTGGAAGCCCACAGACGGCTATGGTGCAAGAGGAAATATCTTCCGTTCAAAACTGGAAAGAAGCTTTCGGAGAAACTGCTCTGTGTTCTGTAATTCATCCCACAGAGTTACATCTTTCCCTTCAAGAAGACTTTCACTAAGGCTGTTCTTGTGGAATTGGCAAAGGGATATTTCGAAGCCCATAGAGGGCTATGGTGAAAAAGGGAATATCTTCCGTTCAAAACTGGAAAGAAGCTTTCTGAGAAACTGCTCTGTGTTCTGTCAATTCATCTCACAGAGGTACATCTTTCCCTTCAAGAAGTCTTTCGCTAAGGATGTTCTTGTGGATTTGGCAAAGGGATATTTGGAAGTCCATAGAGGGCTATGGTGAAAAAGGAAATATCTTCCGTTCAAAACTGGAAAGAAGCTTTCTGAGAAACTGCTCTGTATTCTGTTAATTCATCTCACAGAGTTACATTTTTTCGTTCAAGAAGCCTTTCGCTAAGGCTGTTCTGGTGGAATTGGCAAAGGGATATTTGGAAGCCCATAGAGTGCTATGGTGAAAAAGGAAATATCTTCCGTTCAAACCTGGAGAGAAGCTTTCTGAGAAACTGCTCTGTGTTCTGTTAATTCATCTCACAGAGTTACATCTTTCCCTTCAAGAAGCTTTTCGCTAAGGCTGTTCTTGTGGAATTGGCAAGGTGATATTTTGAAGCCCATAGAGGTGTATCGTGAAAAAGGAAATATCTTCCGTTCAAAACTGGAAAGAAGCTTTCTGAGAAACTGCTCTGTGTTCTGTTAATTCATCTCACAGTGTTACATCTTTCCCTTCGAGAAGCCTTTCGCTAAGGCTGTTCTTGTGGAATTGGCAAAGGGATATTTGGAAGCCCAGAGAGGGCTATGGTGCAAAAGGAAATATCTTCCGTTCAAAACTGGAAAGAAGCTTTCTGAGAAACTGCTCTCTGTTCTGTTAATTCATCTCACAGGGTTACATCTTTCCCTTCAAGAAGCCTTTCGCTAAGGCTGTTCTTGTGCAATTGCAAAAGGGATATTTGGAACCCCTTAGAGAGCTATGGTGAAAAAGGAAATATCTTCCGTTCAAAATTGGAAAGAAGCTTTCTGAGAAACTGCTCTATGTTCTGTTAATTCATCTCACAGAGTTACATCTTTCCCTTCAAGAAGCCTTTCGCTAAGGCTGTTCTTGTGGAATTGGCAAAGGGATATTTGGAAGCCCACAGAGGGCTACGGTGAAAAAGGAAATATCTTCCGTTCAAAACTGGAAAGAAGCTTCCTGAGAAACTGCTCTGTGTTCTGTTAATTCATCTCACAGAGTTACATCTTTCCCTTCAAGAAGCCTTTCGCTAAGGCTGTTCTTGTGGAATTGGCAAAGGGATATTTGGAAGCCCATAGAGGGCTATGGTGAAAAAGGAAATATCTTCCGTTCAAACCTGGAGAGAAGCTTTCTGAGAAACTGCTCTGTGTTCTGTTAATTCATCTCACAGAGTTACATCTTTCCCTTCAAGAAGCCTTTCGCTAAGGCTGTTCTTGTGGAATTGGCAAGGTGATATTTTGAAGCCCATAGAGGTGTATCGTGAAAAAGGAAATATCTTCCGTTCAAAACTGGAAAGAAGCTTTCTGAGAAACTGCTCTGTGTTCTGTTAATTCATCTCACAGTGTTACATCTTTCCCTTCGAGAAGCCTTTCGCTAAGGCTGTTCTTGTGGAATTGGCAAAGGGATATTTGGAAGCCCAGAGAGGGCTATGGTGCAAAAGGAAATATCTTCCGTTCAAAACTGGAAAGAAGCTTTCTGAGAAACTGCTCTCTGTTCTGTTAATTAATCTCACAGAGTTACATCTTTCCCTTCAAGAAGCCTTTCGCTAAGGCTGTTCTTGTGCAATTGCAAAAGGGTTATTTGGAACCCCTTAGAGAGCTATGGTGAAAAAGGAAATATCTTCCGTTCAAAACTGGAAAGAAGCTTTCTGAGAAACTGCTCTATGTTCTGTTAATTCATCTCACAGAGTTTCGTCTTTCCCTTCAAGAAGCCTTTAGCTAAGGCTGTTCTTGTGGAATTGGCAAAGGGATATTTGGAAGCCCATTGAGGGCTATGGTGAAAAAGGAAATATCTTCCGTTCAAAACTGGAAAGAAGCTTTCTGAAAAACTGCTCTGTGTTCTGTTAATTCATCTCACAGAGTTACATCTTACGCTTCAAGAACCCTTTCGCTAAGGCTGTTCTTGTGGTATTGGCAAAGGGATATTTGGACGCCCTTAGAGGGCTATTGTGAAAAAGGAAATATGTTCCGTTTAAAACTGGAGACAGGCTTTCTGAGAAACTGCTCTGTGTTCTGTTAATTCATCTCACAGAGTTACATCTTTCCCTTCAAGAAGCCTTTAGCTAAGGCTGTTCTTGTGGAATTGGCAAAGTGATATTTGGAAGCCCATAGAGGGCTATCGTGAAAAAGGAAATATCTTCCGTTCAAAACTGGAAGGAAGCTTTCTGAGAAACTCCTCTGTGTTCTGTTAATTCATTTCACAGAGTTACATCTTTTCCTTCAAGAAGCCTTCCGCTAAGGCTGTTCTTGTGGAATTGGCAAATTGATATTTGGAAGCCCACAGACGGCTATGGTGCAAGAGGAAATATCTTCCGTTCAAAACTGGAAAGAAGATTTCTGAGAAACTGCTCTGTGTTCTGTAATTCATCTCACAGTGTTACATCTTTCCCTTGAAGAAGCCTTTCACTAAGGCTGTTCTTGTGGAATTGGCAAAGGGATATTTCGAAGCCCATAGAGGGCTATGGTGAAAAAGGAAATATCTTCCGTTCAAAACTGGAAAGAAGCATTCTGAGAAACTGCTCTGTGTTCTGTTAATTCATCTCACAGAGTTACATCTTTCCCTTCAAGAAGCCTTTCGCTAATGCTGTTCTTGTGGAATTGGCAAGGGGATATTTGGAAGCCCTTAGAGGGCTATGGTGAAAAAGGAAATATCTTCCGTTCAAAACGGGAAACAAGCTTTCTGAGAAACTGCTCTGTGTTCTGTTAATTCATCTCAGAGATTTACATCTTTCCCTTCAAGAAGCCTTTCGCTAAGGCGGTTCTTGTGGAATTGGCAAAGGGATATTTGGAAGCCCATAGGGAGCTATGGTGAAAAAGGAAATATCTTCCGTTCAAACCTGGAGAGAAGCTTTCTGAGAAACTGTTCTGTGTTCTGTTAATTCATCTCACAGAGTTACATCTTTCCCTTCAAGAAGCCTTTCGCTAAGGCTGTTCTTGTGGAATTGGCAAAGTGATATTTGGAAGCCCATAGAGGGCTATGCTGAAAAAGGAAATATCTTCCGTTCAAAACTGGAAAGAAGCTTTCTGAGAAGCTGCTCTGTGTTCTGTTAATTCATCTCACAGAGTTAAATCTTTCCTTCAAGGAGCCTTTCGCTAACGCTGTTTTTGTGGAATTGATAAAGGGATATTTGGAAGCCCATAGAGGGCTATGGTGAAAAAGGAAATATCTTCCGTTCAAAACTGGAAAGAAGCTGTCTGAGAAACTGCTCTATGTTCTGTTAATTCAACTCACAGAGTTACATCTTTCCCTTCAAGAAGACTTTCGCTAAGGCTGTTCTTGTGGAATTGGCAAAGGGATATTTGGAAGCCCAAAAAAGGCCATGGTGAAAAAGGAAATATCTTCCGTTAAAACCTGGAGAGATGCTTTGTGAGAAACTGTTCTGTGTTCTATTAATTCATCTCACAGAGTTACATCGTTCCCTTCAAGAAGCCTTTCGCTAAGGCTGTTCTGATGGAATTGGCAAAGTGATATTTGGAAGCCCATAGAGGGCTATGGTGAAAAAGGAATTATCTTCCGTTCAAAACTGGAAAGAAGCTTTCTGAGAAACTGCTCTGTGTTCTGTTAATTCATCTCAAAGAGTTACATCTTTCCCTTCAAGAAGGCTTTCGCTAAGGCTGTTCTTGTGGAATTGGCAAAGGGATATTTTGAAGCCCACAGACGGCTATCGTGCAAGAGGAAATATCTTCCGTTCAAAACTGGAAAGAAGCTTTCTGAGAAACTCTTCTGTGTTCTCTTAATTCATCTCACAGAGTTACATCTTTCCCTTCAAGAATCTTTCCCTAAGGCTGTTCTTGGGGAATTGGCAAAGTGATATTTGGAAGCCCATAGAGGGCTAAAGTGAAAAAGGAAATATCTTCCGTTCAAACCTGGAGAGAAGCTTTCTGAGAAACTGTTCTGTGTTCTGTTAATTCATCTCACAGAGTTACATCTTTCCCTTCAAGAAGCCTTTCGCTAAGGCTGTTCTTGTGGAATTGGCAAAGTGATATTTGGAAGCCCACAGAGGGCTATGGTGCAAAAGGAAATATCTTCCGTTCAAAACTGGAAAGAAGCTTTCTGAGAAACTGATCTGTGTTCTGTTAATTCATCTCACAGAGTTACATCTTTCCCTTCAAGAAGCCTTTCGCTAAGGCTGTTCTTGTGGAATTGGCAAAGGGATATTTGGAAGCCCACAGAGGGCTATGGTGCAAAAGGAAATATCTTCCGTTCAAAACTGGAAAGAAGCTTTCTGAGAAACTGCTCTGTGTTCTGTTAATTCATCTCACAGAGTTACATCTTTCCCTTCAAGAAGCCTTTCGCTAAGGCTGTTCTTGTGGAATTGGAAAAGGGATATTTGGAAGACCATAGAAGGCTATGGTGAAAAAGGAAATATCTTCCGTTCAAACCTGGAGAGAAGCTTTTTGAGAAACTCTTCTGTGTTCTCTTAATTCATCTCACAGAGTTACATCTTTCCCTTCAAGAAGTCTTTCGCTAAGGCTGTTCTTGTGGAATTGGCAAAGGGATATTTGGAAGCCGATAGAGGGCTATGGTGAAAAAGTAAATATCTTACGTTCAAACCTGGAGAGAAGCTTTGTGAGAAACTGTTCTGTGTTCCATTAATTCATCTCACAGAGTTACATCTTTCCCTTCAAGAAGCCTTTCGCTAAGGCTGTTCTTGTGGAATTGGCAAAGGGATATTTGGAAGCCCATAGTGGGCTATCGTGAAAAAGGAAGTATCTTCCGTTTAAAACTGGAAAGAAGCTTTCTGAGAAACTGCTCTGTGTTCTGTTAATTCATCTCACAGAGTTACATCTTTCCCTTCAAGAAGCCTTTCGCTAAGGCTGTTCTTGTGGAATTGGCAAAGGGATATTTGGAAGCCCACAGAGGGCTATGGTGCAAAAGGAAATATCTTCCGTTCAAATCTGGAAACAAGCTTTCTGAGAAACTGCTCTGTGTTCTGTTAATTCATCTCACAGAGTTGCATCATTCCCTTCAAGAAGCCTTTCGCTAAGGCTGTTCTGTGGAATTCGCAAAGGGATATTTGGAAGCCCAGAGAGGGCTATGGTGAAAAAGGAAATATCTTCCGTTCAAAACTGGTAAGAAGCTTTCTGAGAAACTGCTCTATATTCTGTTAATTCATCTCACAGAGTTACATCTTTCCCTTAAAGAAGCCTTTCGCTAAGGCTGTTCTTGTGGAATTGGAAAGGGATATTTGGAAGCCTATAGAGGGCTATGGTGAAAAAGGAAATATCTTCCGTTCAAAACTGGAAAGAATCTTTCTGAGAAACTGCTCTGTGTTCTGTTAATTCATCTCACAGAGTTACATCTTTCCCTTCAAGAAGCCTTTCGCTAAGGCTGTTCTTGTGGAATTGGCAAAGGGGTATTTGGAAGCCCATAGAGGGCTATGGTAAAAAAGGAAATATCTTCCGTTCAAAACTGGAAAGAAGCTTTCTGAGAAACTTCTCTGTGTTCTGTTAATTCATCTCACACAGTTACATTTTTCCGTTCAAGAAGCCTTTCGCTAACGCTGTTCTGGTGGAATTGGCAAAGGGATAATTGGAAGCCCATAGAGGGCTATGGTGAAAAAGGAAATATCTTCCGTTCAAAACTGGAAAGAAACTTTCTGAGAAACTGCTCTGTGTTCTGTTAATTCATCTCACAGAGATACATCTTTCCCTTCAAGAAGCCTTTCGTTAAGGCTGTTCTTGTGGATTTGGCAAAGGGATATTTGGAAGTTCATAGAGGGCTATGGTGAAAAAAAAAATATCTTCCGTTCAAAACTGGAAAGAAGCTTTCTGAGAAACTGCTCTGTGTTCTGTTAATTCATCTCACAGAGTTACATTTTTCCTTTAAAGAAGTCTTTCGCTAAGTCTCTTCTGGTGGAATTGGCAAAGTGATATTTGGAAGCCCATAGAGGGCTATGGTGAAAAAGGAAATATCTTCCGTTCAAAACTGGAAAGAAGCTTTCTGAGAAACTGCTCTCTGTTCTGTTAATTCATCTCAGAGTTACATCTTTCTCTTCAAGAAGGCTTTCGCTAAGGCTGTTCTTGTGGAATTGGCAAAGGGATATTTGGAAGCCCATAGAGGGCTATGGTGAAAAAGGAAATATCTTCCGTTCAAACCTGGAGAGAAGCTTTGTGATAAACTGGTCTGTTTTCTGTAAATTCATCCCACAGAGTTACATCTTTCCCTTCAAGAAGCCTTTCGCTTAGGCTGTTCTTGTGGAATTGGCAAAGTGATATTTGGAAGCCCATAGAGGGCTAAAGTGAAAAAGGAAATATCTTCCGTTCAAAACTGGAAAGAAGCTTTCTGAGAAACTCCTCTGTGTTCTGTTAATTCATCTCACAGAGTTATATCTTTTCCTTCAAGAAGACTTCCGCTATGGCTGTTCTTGTGGAATTGGCAAAGGGATATTTGGAAGCCCACAGATGGCTATGGTGCAAGAGGAAATATCTTCCGTTCAAAACTGGAAAGAAGCTTTCGGAGAAACTGCTCTGTGTTCTGTAATTCATCCCACAGAGTTACATCTTTCCCTTCAAGAAGCCTTTCACTAAGGCTGTTCTTGTGGAATTGGCAAAGGGATATTTCGAAGCCCAAAGAGGGCTATGGTGAAAAAGGAAATATCTTCCGTTCAAAACTGGAAAGAAGCATTCTGAGAAACTGCTCTGTGTTCTGTCAATTCATCTCACAGAGGTACATCTTTCCCTTCAAGAAGCCTTTCGCTAAGGATGTTCTTGTGGATTTGGCAAAGGGATATTTGGAAGTCCATAGAGGGCTATGGTGAAAAAGGAAATATCTTCCGTTCAAAACTGGAAAGAAGCTTTCTGAGAAACTGCTCTGTGTTCTGTTAATTCATCTCACAGAGTTACATCTTTCCCTTCAAGAAGCCTTTCGCTAATGCTGTTCTTGTGGAATTGGCAAGGGGATATTTGGAAGCCCTTAGAGGGCTATGGTGAAAAAGGAAATATCTTCCGTTCAAAACGGGAAACAAGCTTTCTGAGAAACTGCTCTGTGTTCTGTTAATTCATCTCAGAGATTTACATCTTTCCCTTCAAGAAGCCTTTCGCTAAGGCGGTTCTTGTGGAATTGGCAAAGGGATATTTGGAAGCCCATAGGGAGCTATGGTGAAAAAGGAAATATCTTCCGTTCAAACCTGGAGAGAAGCTTTCTGAGAAACTGTTCTGTGTTCTGTTAATTCATCTCACAGAGTTACATCTTTCCCTTCAAGAAGCCTTTCGCTAAGGCTGTTCTTGTGGAATTGGCAAAGTGATATTTGGAAGCCCATAGAGGGCTATGCTGAAAAAGGAAATATCTTCCGTTCAAAACTGGAAAGAAGCTTTCTGAGAAGCTGCTCTGTGTTCTGTTAATTCATCTCACAGAGTTAAATCTTTCCTTCAAGGAGCCTTTCGCTAACGCTGTTTTTGTGGAATTGGTAAAGGGATATTTGGAAGCCCATAGAGGGCTATGGTGAAAAAGGAAATATCTTCCGTTCAAAACTGGAAAGAAGCTGTCTGAGAAACTGCTCTATGTTCTGTTAATTCAACTCACAGAGTTACATCTTTCCCTTCAAGAAGACTTTCGCTAAGGCTGTTCTTGTGGAATTGGCAAAGGGATATTTGGAAGCCCAAAAAAGGCCATGGTGAAAAAGGAAATATCTTCCGTTAAAACCTGGAGAGATGCTTTGTGAGAAACTGTTCTGTGTTCTATTAATTCATCTCACAGAGTTACATCGTTCCCTTCAAGAAGCCTTTCGCTAAGGCTGTTCTGATGGAATTGGCAAAGTGATATTTGGAAGCCCATAGAGGGCTATGTTGAAAAAGGAATTATCTTCCGTTCAAAACTGGAAAGAAGCTTTCTGAGAAAATGCTCTGTGTTCTGTTAATTCATCTCAAAGAGTTACATCTTTCCCTTCAAGAAGGCTTTCGCTAAGGCTGTTCTTGTGGAATTGGCAAAGGGATATTTTGAAGCCCACAGACGGCTATCGTGCAAGAGGAAATATCTTCCGTTCAAAACTGGAAAGAAGCTTTCTGAGAAACTCTTCTGTGTTCTCTTAATTCATCTCACAGAGTTACATCTTTCCCTTCAAGAATCTTTCCCTAAGGCTGTTCTTGGGGAATTGGCAAAGTGATATTTGGAAGCCCATAGAGGGCTAAAGTGAAAAAGGAAATATCTTCCGTTCAAACCTGGAGAGAAGCTTTCTGAGAAACTGTTCTGTGTTCTGTTAATTCATCTCACAGAGTTACATCTTTCCCTTCAAGAAGCCTTTCGCTAAGGCTGTTCTTGTGGAATTGGCAAAGTGATATTTGGAAGCCCACAGAGGGCTATGGTGCAAAAGGAAATATCTTCCGTTCAAAACTGGAAAGAAGCTTTCTGAGAAACTGATCTGTGTTCTGTTAATTCATCTCACAGAGTTACATCTTTCCCTTCAAGAAGCCTTTCGCTAAGGCTGTTCTTGTGGAATTGGCAAAGGGATATTTGGAAGCCCACAGAGGGCTATGGTGCAAAAGGAAATATCTTCCGTTCAAAACTGGAAAGAAGCTTTCTGAGAAACTGCTCTGTGTTCTGTTAATTCATCTCACAGAGTTACATCTTTCCCTTCAAGAAGCCTTTCGCTAAGGCTGTTCCTGTGGAATTGGAAAAGGGATATTTGGAAGACCATAGAAGGCTATGGTGAAAAAGGAAATATCTTCCGTTCAAACCTGGAGAGAAGCTTTTTGAGAAACTCTTCTGTGTTCTCTTAATTCATCTCACAGAGTTACATCTTTCCCTTCAAGAAGTCTTTCGCTAAGGCTGTTCTTGTGGAATTGGCAAAGGGATATTTGGAAGCCGATAGAGGGCTATGGTGAAAAAGTAAATATCTTACGTTCAAACCTGGAGAGAAGCTTTGTGAGAAACTGTTCTGTGTTCCATTAATTCATCTCACAGAGTTACATCTTTCCCTTCAAGAAGCCTTTCGCTAAGGCTGTTCTTGTGGAATTGGCAAAGGGATATTTGGAAGCCCATAGTGGGCTATCGTGAAAAAGGAAATATCTTCCGTTTAAAACTGGAAAGAAGCTTTCTGAGAAACTGCTCTGTGTTCTGTTAATTCATCTCACAGAGTTACATCTTTCCCTTCAAGAAGCCTTTCGCTAAGGCTGTTCTTGTGGAATTGGCAAAGGGATATTTGGAAGCCCACAGAGGGCTATGGTGCAAAAGGAAATATCTTCCGTTCAAATCTGGAAACAAGCTTTCTGAGAAACTGCTCTGTGTTCTGTTAATTCATCTCACAGAGTTGCATCATTCCCTTCAAGAAGCCTTTCGCTAAGGCTGTTCTGTGGAATTCGCAAAGGGATATTTGGAAGCCCATAGAGGGCTAAAGTGAAAAAGGAAATATCTTCCGTTCAAAACTGGAAAGAAGCTTTCTGAGAAACTCCTCTGTGTTCTGTTAATTCATCTCACAGAGTTATATCTTTTCCTTCAAGAAGACTTCCGCTATGGCTGTTCTTGTGGAATTGGCAAAGGGATATTTGGAAGCCCACAGATGGCTATGGTGCAAGAGGAAATATCTTCCGTTCAAAACTGGAAAGAAGCTTTCGGAGAAACTGCTCTGTGTTCTGTAATTCATCCCACAGAGTTACATCTTTCCCTTCAAGAAGCCTTTCACTAAGGCTGTTCTTGTGGAATTGGCAAAGGGATATTTCGAAGCCCATAGAGGGCTATGGTGAAAAAGGAAATATCTTCCGTTCAAAACTGGAAAGAAGCATTCTGAGAAACTGCTCTGTGTTCTGTCAATTCATCTCACAGAGGTACATCTTTCCCTTCAAGAAGCCTTTCGCTAAGGATGTTCTTGTGGATTTGGCAAAGGGATATTTGGAATCCATAGAGGGCTATGGTGAAAAAGGAAATATCTTCCGTTCAAAACTGGAAAGAAGCTTTCTGAGAAACTGCTCTGTGTTCTGTTAATTCATCTCACAGAGTTACATTTTTTCGTTCAAGAAGCCTTTCGCTAAGGCTGTTCTGGTGGAATTGGCAAAGGGATATTTGGAAGCCCATAGAGGGCTATGGTGAAAAAGGAAATATCTTCCGTTCAAACCTGGAGAGAAGCTTTCTGAGAAACTGCTCTGTGTTCTGTTAATTCATCTCACAGAGTTACATCTTTCCCTTCAAGAAGATTTTCGCTAAGGCTGTTCTTGTGGAATTGGCAAGGTGATATTTTGAAGCCCATAGATGTGTATCGTGAAAAAGGAAATATCTTCCGTTCAAAACTGGAAAGAAGCTTTCTGAGAAACTGCTCTGTGTTCTGTTAATTCATCTCACAGTGTTACATCTTTCCCTTCGAGAAGCCTTTCGCTAAGGCTGTTCTTGTGGAATTGGCAAAGGGATATTTGGAAGCCCAGAGAGGGCTATGGTGCAAAAGGAAATATCTTCCGTTCAAAACTGGAAAGAAGCTTTCTGAGAAACTGCTCTCTGATCTGTTAATTCATCTCACAGGGTTACATCTTTCCCTTCAAGAAGCCTTTCGCTAAGGCTGTTCTTGTGCAATTGCAAAAGGGATATTTGGAACCCCTTAGAGAGCTATGGTGAAAAAGGAAATATCTTCCGTTCAAAATTGGAAAGAAGCTTTCTGAGAAACTGCTCTATGTTCTGTTAATTCATCTCACAGAATTACATCTTTCCCTTCAAGAAGCCTTTCGCTAAGGCTGTTCTTTTGGAATTGGCAAAGGGATATTTGGAAGCCCACAGAGGGCTATGGTGAAAAAGGAAATATCTTCCGTTCAAAACTGGAAAGAAGCTTTCTGAGAAAATGCTCTCTGTTCTGTTAATTCATCTCACAGAGTTACATCTTTCCCTTCAAGAAGCCTTTCGCTAAGGCTGTTCTTGTGGAATTGGAAAAGGGATATTTGGAAGCCCATAGAGGGCAATGGTGAAAAAGGAAATATCTTCCGTTCAAAACTGGAAAGAAGCTTTCTGAGAAACTGCTCTGTGTTTTGTTAATTCATCTCACAGTGTTACATCTTTCCCTTCGAGAAGCCTTTCGCTAAGGCTGTTCTTGTGGAATTGGCAAAGGGATATTTGGAAGCCCAGAGAGGGCTATGGTGCAAAAGGAAATATCTTCCGTTCAAAACTGGAAAGAAGCTTTCTGAGAAACTGCTCTCTGTTCTGTTAATTAATCTCACAGAGTTACATCTTTCCCTTCAAGAAGCCTTTCGCTAAGGCTGTTCTTGTGCAATTGCAAAAGGGATATTTTTAACACCTTAGAGAGCTATGGTGAAAAAGGAAATATCTTCCGTTCAAAACTGGAAAGAAGCTTTCTGAGAAACTGCTCTATGTTCTGTTAATTCATCTCACAGAGTTTCGTCTTTCCCTTCAAGAAGCCTTTAGCTAAGGCTGTTCTTCTGGAATTGGCAAAGGGATATTTGGAAGCCCATAGAGGGCTATGGTGAAAAAGGAAATATCTTCCGTTCAAAACTGGAAAGAAGCTTTCTGAAAAACTGCTCTGTGTTCTGTTAATTCATCTCACAGAGTTACATCTTACGCTTCAAGAAGCCTTCCGCTAAGGCTGTTCTTGTGGTATTGGCAAAGGGATATTTGGACGCCCTTAGAGGGCTATTGTGAAAAAGGAAATATGTTCCGTTTAAAACTGGAGACAGGCTTTCTGAGAAACTGCTCTATGTTCTGTTAATTCATCTCACAGAGTTACATCTTTCCCTTCAAGAAGCCTTTCGCTAAGGCTGTTCTTGTGGAATTGGCAAAGTGATATTTGGAAGCCCATAGAGGGATAAAGTGAAAAAGGAAATATCTTCCGTTCAAAACAGGAAGGAAGCTTTCTGAGAAACTCCTCTGTGTTCTGTTAATTCATCTCACAGAGTTACATCTTTTCCTTCAAGAAGCCTTCCGCTAAGGCTGTTCTTGTGGAATTGGCAAATTGATATTAGGAAGCCCACAGACGGCTATGGTGCAAGAGGAAATATCTTCCGTTCAAAACTGGAAAGAAGATTTCTGAGAAACTGCTCTGTGTTCTGTAATTCATCTCACATTGTTACATCTTTCACTTCAAGAATCTTTCGCTAAGGCTGTTCTTGGGGAATTGGCAAAGGGATATTTGGAACCCCTAGAGGGCTATGGTGAAAAAGGAAATATCTTCCGTTCAAGCCTGGAGAGAAGCTTTGTGAGAAACTGTTCTGTGTTCTATTAATTCATCTCACAGAGTTACATCTTTCCCTTCAAGAAGCCTTTCACTAAGGCTGTTCTTGTGGAATTGGCAAAGAGATATTTGGAAGCCCATAGTGGGCTGTCGTGAAAAAGGAAATATCTTCCGTTTAAAACTGGAAAGAAGCTTTCTGAGAAACTGCTCTGTGTTCTGTTAATTCATCTCACAGAGTTGCATCTTTCCCTTCAAGAAGCCTTTCGCTAAGGCTGTTCTGTGGAATTGGCAAAGGGATATTTGGAAGCCCAGAGAGGGCTATGGTGAAAAAGGAATTATCTTCCGTTCAAAACTAGAAAGAAGCTTTCTGAGAAACTGCTCTGTGTTCTGTTAATTCATCTCACAGTGTTACATCTTTCCATTCCAGAATCCTTTCGCTAAGGCTGTTCTTGTGGAATTGGCAAGGGGATATTTGGAAGCCCATAGAGGGCTATGGTGAAAAAGGAAATATGTTCCGTTCAAAACTGGAGACAGGCTTTCTGAGAAACTGCTCTATGTTCTGTTAATTCATCTCACAGAGTTACATCTTTCCCTTCAAGAAGCCTTTCGCTAAGGCTGTTCTTGTGGAATTGGCAAAGGGATATTTGGAAGCCCATAGAGGGCTATAGTAAAAAAGGAAATATCTTCCGTTCAAAACTGGAAAGAAGCTTTCTGAGAAACTGCTCTGTGTTTTGTTAATCCATCTCACACAGATACATTTTTCCGTTCAAGAAGCCTTTCGCTAACGCTGTTCTGGTGGAATTGGCAAAGGGATAATTGGAAGCCCATAGAGGGCTATGGTGAAAAAGGAAATATCTTCCGTTCAAAACTGGAAAGAAGCTTTCTGAGAAACTGCTCTGTGTTCTGTTAATTCATCTCACAGAGTTACATCTTTCCCTTCAAGAAGCCTTTCGCTAAGGCTATTCTTGTGGAATTGGCAAAGTGATATTTGGAAGCCCATAGAGGGCTATCGTGAAAAAGGAAATATCTTCCGTTCAAAACTGGAAGGAAGCTTTCTGAGAAACTCCTCTGTGTTCTGTTAATTCAACTCACAGAGTTACATCTTTTCCTTCAAGAAGCCTTCCGCTAAGGCTGTTCTTGTGGAATTGGCAAATTGATATTTGGAAGCCCACAGACGGCTATGGTGCAAGAGGAAATATCTTCCGTTCAAAACTGGAAAGAAGATTTCTGAGAAACTGCTCTGTATTCTGTAATTCATCTCACAGTGTTACATCTTTCCCTTCAAGAAGCCTTTCACTAAGGCTGTTCTTGTGGAAATGGCAAAGGGATATTTCGAAGCCCATAGAGGGCTATGGTGAAAAAGGAAATATCTTCCGTTCAAAACTGGAAAGAAGCTTTCTGAGAAACTGCTCTGTGTTCTGTTAATTCATCTCACAGAGTTACATCTTTCCCTTCAAGAAGCCTTTCGCTAAGGCTGTTCTTGTGGAATTGGCAAGGGGATATTTGGAAGCCCTTAGAGTGCTATGGTGAAAAAGGAAATATCTTCCGTTCAAAACGGGAAACAAGCTTTCTGAGAAACTGCTCTGTGTTCTGTTAATTCATCTCAGAGAGTTACATCTTTCCCTTCAAGAAGCCTTTCGCTAAGGCTGTTCTTGCGGAATTGGCAAAGGGATATTTGGAAGCCCATAGGGAGCTATGGTGAAAAAGGAAATATCTTCCGTTCAAACCTGGAGAGAAGCTTTCTGAGAAACTGTTCTGTGTTCTGTTAATTCATCTCACAGAGTTACATCTTTCCCTTCAAGAAGCCTTTCGCTAAGGCTGTTCTTGTGGAATTGGCAAAGTGATATTTGGAAGCCCATAGAGGGCTATGCTGAAAAAGGAAATATCTTCCGTTCAAAACTGGAAAGAAGCTTTCTGAGAAACTGCTCTGTGTTCTGTTAATTCATCTCACAGAGTTACATCTTTCCCTTCAAGAAGCCTTTCGCTAAGGCTGTTCTTGTGGAATTGGCAAAGGGATATTTGGAAGCCCATAGAGGGCAATGGTGAAAAAGGAAATATCTTCCTTTGAATACTGGAGAGAAGCTTTCTGAGAAACTGTTCTCTGTTATGTTAATTCATCACACAGAGTTAAATCTTTCCTTCAAGGAGCCTTTCGCTAATGCTGTTCTTGTGGAATTGGTAAAGGGATATTTGGAAGCCCATAGAGGGCTATGGTGAAAAAGGAAATATCTTCCATTCAAAACTGGAAAGAAGCTGTCTGAGAAACTGCTCTATGTTCTGTTAATTCAACTCACAGAGTTACATCTTTCCCTTCAAGAAGCCTTTCGCTAAGGCTGTTCTTGTGGAATTGGCAAAGGGATATTTGGAAGCCCATAGAGGGCTATGGTGAAAAAGGAAATATCTTCCGTTCAAAACTGGAAAGAAGCTTTCTGAGAAACTGCTCTGTGTTCTGTCAATTCATCTCACAGAGTTACATCTTTCCCTTCAAGAAGCCTTTCGCTAAGGCTGTTCTTGTGGATTTGGCAAAGGGATATTTGGAAGTCCATAGAGGGCTATGGTGAAAAAGGAAATATCTTCCGTTCAAAACTGGAAAGAAGCTTTCTGAGAAACTGCTCTGTGTTCTGTTAATTCATTTGACAGAGTTACATTTTTCCGTTTAAGAAAACTTTCGCTAAGGCTGTTCTGGTGGAATTGGCAAAGTGATATTTGGAAGCCCATAGAGGGCTATGGTGAAAAAGGAAATATCTTCCGTTCAAAACTGGAAAGAAGCTTTCTGAGAAACTGCTCTGTGTTCTGTTAATTCATCTCAAAGAGTTACATCTTTCCCTTCAAGAAGGCTTTCGCTAAGGCTGTTCTTGTGGAATTGGCAAAGGGATATTTGGAAGCCCATAGAGGGCTATGGTGAAAAAGGAAATATCTTCCGTTCAAAACTAGAAAGAAGCTTTCTGAGAAACTGCTCTGTGTTCTCTCAATTCATCTCACAGTGTTACATCTTTCCATTCAAGAATCCTTTCGCTAATGCTGTTCTTGTGGAATTGGCAAAGGGATATTTGGAAGCCCAAAGAGGGCTATGGTGAAAAAGGAAACATGTTCCGTTCAAAACTGGAGACAGGCTTTCTGAGAAACTGCTCTATGTTCTGTTAATTCATCTCACAGAGTTACATCTTTCCCTTCAAGAAGCATTTCGCTAAGGCTGTTCTTGTGGAATTGGCAAAGGGATATTTGGAAGCCCATAGAGGGCTATGGTGAAAAAGGAAATATCTTCCGTTCAAAACTGGAAAGAAGCTTTCTGAGAAACTGCTCTGTGTTCTGTTAATTCATCTCACACAGTTACATTTTTCCGTTCAAGAAGCCTTTCGCTAACGCTGTTCTGGTGGAATTGGCAAAGGGATAATTGGAAGCCCATAGAGGGCTATGGTGAAAAAGGAAATATCTTCCGTTCAAAACTGGAAAGAAACTTTCTGAAAAACTGCTCTGTGTTCTGTTAATTCATCTCACAGAGTTACATCTTACGCTTCAAGAAGCCTTCCGCTAAGGCTGTTCTTGTGGTATTGGCAAAGGGATATTTGGACGCCCTTAGAGGGCTATTGTGAAAAAGGAAATATGTTCCGTTTAAAACTGGAGACAGGCTTTCTGAGAAACTGCTCTATGTTCTGTTAATTCATCTCACAGAGTTACATCTTTCCCTTCAAGAAGCCTTTCGCTAAGGCTGTTCTTGTGGAATTGGCAAAGTGATATTTGGAAGCCCATAGAGGGATAAAGTGAAAAAGGAAATATCTTCCGTTCAAAACAGGAAGGAAGCTTTCTGAGAAACTCCTCTGTGTTCTGTTAATTCATCTCACAGAGTTACATCTTTTCCTTCAAGAAGCCTTCCGCTAAGGCTGTTCTTGTGGAATTGGCAAATTGATATTAGGAAGCCCACAGACGGCTATGGTGCAAGAGGAAATATCTTCCGTTCAAAACTGGAAAGAAGATTTCTGAGAAACTGCTCTGTGTTCTGTAATTCATCTCACATTGTTACATCTTTCACTTCAAGAATCTTTCGCTAAGGCTGTTCTTGGGGAATTGGCAAAGGGATATTTGGAACCCCTAGAGGGCTATGGTGAAAAAGGAAATATCTTCCGTTCAAGCCTGGAGAGAAGCTTTGTGAGAAACTGTTCTGTGTTCTATTAATTCATCTCACAGAGTTACATCTTTCCCTTCAAGAAGCCTTTCACTAAGGCTGTTCTTGTGGAATTGGCAAAGAGATATTTGGAAGCCCATAGTGGGCTGTCGTGAAAAAGGAAATATCTTCCGTTTAAAACTGGAAAGAAGCTTTCTGAGAAACTGCTCTGTGTTCTGTTAATTCATCTCACAGAGTTGCATCTTTCCCTTCAAGAAGCCTTTCGCTAAGGCTGTTCTGTGGAATTGGCAAAGGGATATTTGGAAGCCCAGAGAGGGCTATGGTGAAAAAGGAATTATCTTCCGTTCAAAACTAGAAAGAAGCTTTCTGAGAAACTGCTCTGTGTTCTGTTAATTCATCTCACAGTGTTACATCTTTCCATTCCAGAATCCTTTCGCTAAGGCTGTTCTTGTGGAATTGGCAAAGGGATATTTGGAAGCCCATAGAGGGCTATGGTGAAAAAGGAAATATGTTCCGTTCAAAACTGGAGACAGGCTTTCTGAGAAACTGCTCTATGTTCTGTTAATTCATCTCACAGAGTTACATCTTTCCCTTCAAGAAGCCTTTCGCTAAGGCTGTTCTTGTGGAATTGGCAAAGGGATATTTGGAAGCCCATAGAGGGCTATAGTAAAAAAGGAAATATCTTCCGTTCAAAACTGGAAAGAAGCTTTCTGAGAAACTGCTCTGTGTTTTGTTAATCCATCTCACACAGATACATTTTTCCGTTCAAGAAGCCTTTCGCTAACGCTGTTCTGGTGGAATTGGCAAAGGGATAATTGGAAGCCCATAGAGGGCTATGGTGAAAAAGGAAATATCTTCCGTTCAAAACTGGAAAGAAGCTTTCTGAGAAACTGCTCTGTGTTCTGTTAATTCATCTCACAGAGTTACATCTTTCCCTTCAAGAAGCCTTTCGCTAAGGCTATTCTTGTGGAATTGGCAAAGTGATATTTGGAAGCCCATAGAGGACTATCGTGAAAAAGGAAATATCTTCCGTTCAAAACTGGAAGGAAGCTTTCTGAGAAACTCCTCTGTGTTCTGTTAATTCAACTCACAGAGTTACATCTTTTCCTTCAAGAAGCCTTCCGCTAAGGCTGTTCTTGTGGAATTGGCAAAGGGATATTTGGAAGCCCACAGACGGCTATGGTGCAAGAGGAAATATCTTCCGTTCAAAACTGGAAAGAAGATTTCTGAGAAACTGCTCTGTATTCTGTAATTCATCTCACAGTGTTACATCTTTCCCTTCAAGAAGCCTTTCACTAAGGCTGTTCTTGTGGAAATGGCAAAGGGATATTTCGAAGCCCATAGAGGGCTATGGTGAAAAAGGAAATATCTTCCGTTCAAAACTGGAAAGAAGCTTTCTGAGAAACTGCTCTGTGTTCTGTTAATTCATCTCACAGAGTTACATCTTTCCCTTCAAGAAGCCTTTCGCTAAGGCTGTTCTTGTGGAATTGGCAAGGGGATATTTGGAAGCCCTTAGAGTGCTATGGTGAAAAAGGAAATATCTTCCGTTCAAAACGGGAAACAAGCTTTCTGAGAAACTGCTCTGTGTTCTGTTAATTCATCTCAGAGAGTTACATCTTTCCCTTCAAGAAGCCTTTCGCTAAGGCTGTTCTTGCGGAATTGGCAAAGGGATATTTGGAAGCCCATAGGGAGCTATGGTGAAAAAGGAAATATCTTCCGTTCAAACCTGGAGAGAAGCTTTCTGAGAAACTGTTCTGTGTTCTGTTAATTCATCTCACAGAGTTACATCTTTCCCTTCAAGAAGCCTTTCGCTAAGGCTGTTCTTGTGGAATTGGCAAAGTGATATTTGGAAGCCCATAGAGGGCTATGCTGAAAAAGGAAATATCTTCCGTTCAAAACTGGAAAGAAGCTTTCTGAGAAACTGCTCTGTGTTCTGTTAATTCATCTCACAGAGTTACATCTTTCCCTTCAAGAAGCCTTTCGCTAAGGCTGTTCTTGTGGAATTGGCAAAGGGATATTTGGAAGCCCATAGAGGGCAATGGTGAAAAAGGAAATATCTTCCTTTGAATACTGGAGAGAAGCTTTCTGAGAAACTGTTCTCTGTTATGTTAATTCATCACACAGAGTTAAATCTTTCCTTCAAGGAGCCTTTCGCTAATGCTGTTCTTGTGGAATTGGTAAAGGGATATTTGGAAGCCCATAGAGGGCTATGGTGAAAAAGGAAATATCTTCCATTCAAAACTGGAAAGAAGCTGTCTGAGAAACTGCTCTATGTTCTGTTAATTCAACTCACAGAGTTACATCTTTCCCTTCAAGAAGCCTTTCGCTAAGGCTGTTCTTGTGGAATTGGCAAAGGGATATTTGGAAGCCCATAGAGGGCTATGGTGAAAAAGGAAATATCTTCCGTTCAAAACTGGAAAGAAGCTTTCTGAGAAACTGCTCTGTGTTCTGTCAATTCATCTCACAGAGTTACATCTTTCCCTTCAAGAAGCCTTTCGCTAAGGCTGTTCTTGTGGATTTGGCAAAGGGATATTTGGAAGTCCATAGAGGGCTATGGTGAAAAAGGAAATATCTTCCGTTCAAAACTGGAAAGAAGCTTTCTGAGAAACTGCTCTGTGTTCTGTTAATTCATTTGACAGAGTTACATTTTTCCGTTTAAGAAAACTTTCGCTAAGGCTGTTCTGGTGGAATTGGCAAAGTGATATTTGGAAGCCCATAGAGGGCTATGGTGAAAAAGGAAATATCTTCCGTTCAAAACTGGAAAGAAGCTTTCTGAGAAACTGCTCTGTGTTCTGTTAATTCATCTCAAAGAGTTACATCTTTCTCTTCAAGAAGGCTTTCGCTAAGGCTGTTCTTGTGGAATTGGCAAAGGGATATTTGGAAGCCCATAGAGGGCTATGGTGAAAAAGGAAATATCTTCCGTTCAAAACTAGAAAGAAGCTTTCTGAGAAACTGCTCTGTGTTCTCTCAATTCATCTCACAGTGTTACATCTTTCCATTCAAGAATCCTTTCGCTAATGCTGTTCTTGTGGAATTGGCAAAGGGATATTTGGAAGCCCAAAGAGGGCTATGGTGAAAAAGGAAACATGTTCCGTTCAAAACTGGAGACAGGCTTTCTGAGAAACTGCTCTATGTTCTGTTAATTCATCTCACAGAGTTACATCTTTCCCTTCAAGAAGCATTTCGCTAAGGCTGTTCTTGTGGAATTGGCAAAGGGATATTTGGAAGCCCATAGAGGGCTATGGTGAAAAAGGAAATATCTTCCGTTCAAAACTGGAAAGAAGCTTTCTGAGAAACTGCTCTGTGTTCTGTTAATTCATCTCACACAGTTACATTTTTCCGTTCAAGAAGCCTTTCGCTAACGCTGTTCTGGTGGAATTGGCAAAGGGATAATTGGAAGCCCATAGAGGGCTATGGTGAAAAAGGAAATATCTTCCGTTCAAAACTGGAAAGAAACTTTCTGAGAAACTGCTCTGTGTCCTGTTAATTCATCCCACAGAGTTACATCTTTCCCTTCAAGAAGCCTTTCACTAAGGCTGTTCTTGTGGAATTGGCAAAGGGATATTTCGAAGCCCATAGAGGGCTATGGTGAAAAAGGAAATATCTTCCGTTCAAAACTGGAAAGAAGCTTTCTGAGAAACTGCTCTGTGTTCTGTCAATTCATCTCACAGAGGTACATCTTTCCCTTCAAGAAGCCTTTCGCTAAGGATGTTCTTGTGGAATTGGCAAGGTGATATTTTGAAGCCCATAGAGGTGTATCGCGAAAAAGGAAATATCTTCCGTTCAAAACTGGAAAGAAGATTTCTGAGAAACTGCTCTGTGTTCTGTTAATTCATCTCACAGTGTTACATCTTTCCCTTCGAGAAGCTTTCGCTAAGGCTGTTCTTGTGGAATTGGCAAAGGGATATTTGGAAGCCCAGAGAGGGCTATGGTGCAAAAGGAAATATCTTCGGTTCAAAACTGGAAAGAAGCTTTCTGCGAAACTGCTCTCTGTTCTGTTAATTCATCTCACAGGGTTACATCTTTCCCTTCAAGAAGCCTTTCTCTAAGGCTGTTCTTGTGCAATTGCAAAAGGGATATTTGGAACCCCTTAGAGAGCTATGGTGAAAAAGGAAATATCTTCCGTTCAAAATTGGAAAGAAGCTTTCTGAGAAACTGCTCTATGTTCTGTTAATTCATCTCACAGAGTTACATCTTTCCCTTCAAGAAGCCTTTCGCTAAGGCTGTTCTTGTGGAATTGGCAAAGGGATATTTGGAAGCCCACAGAGGGCTATGGTGAAAAAGGAAATATCTTCCGTTCAAAACTGGAAAGAAGCTTTCTGAGAAACTGCTCTGTGTTCTGTTAATTCATCTCACAGAGTTACATCTTTCCCTTCAAGAAGCCTTTCGCTAAGGCTGTTCTTGTGGAATTGGCAAAGGGATATTTTGAAGCCCATAGAGGGTATGGTGAAAAAGGAAATATCTTCCGTTCAAACCTGGGGAGAAGCTTTCTGAGAAACTGCTCTGTGTTCTGTTAATTCATCTCACAGAGTTACATCTTTCCCTTCAAGAAGCCTTTCGCTAAGGCTTTTCTTGTGGAATAGGCAATGTGATATTTTGAAGCCCATAGAGGTGTATCGTGAAAAAGGAAATATCTTCCGTTCAAAACTGGAAAGAAGATTTCTGAGAAACTGCTCTGTGTTCTGTTAATTCATCTCACAGAGTTACATCTTTCCCTTCAAGAAGCCTTTCGCTAAGGCTGTTCTTGTGGAATTGGCAAGGGGATATTTGGAAGCCCTTTGAGGGCTATGGTGAAAAAGGAAATATCTTCCGTTCAAAACGGGAAACAAGCTTTCTGAGAAACTGCTCTGTGTTCTGTTAATTCATCTCAGAGAGTTACATCTTTCCCTTCAAGAAGCCTTTCGCTAAGGCTGTTCTTGTGGAATTGGCAAAGTGATATTTGGAAGCCCATAGAGGGCTATGCTGAAAAAGGAAATACCTTCCGTTCAAAACTGGAAAGAAGCTTTCTGAGAAACTGCTCTGTGTTCTGTTAATTCATCTCTCAGAGTTACATCTTTCCCTTCAAGAAGCCTTTCGCTAAGGCTGTTCTTGTGGAATTGGCAAAGGGATATTTGGAAGCCCATAGAGGGCTATGGTGAAAAAGGAAATATCTTCCTTTGAATACTGGAGAGAAGCTTTCTGAGAAACTGTTCTCTGTTATGTTAATTCATCTCACAGAGTTAAATCTTTCCTTCAAGGAGCCTTTCGCTAACGCTGTTCTTGTGGAATTGGTAAAGGGATATTTGGAAGCCCATAGAGGGCTATGGTGAAAAAGGAAATATCTTCCGTTCAAAACTGGAAAGAAGCTGTCTGAGAAACTGCTCTATGTTCTGTTAATTCAACTCACAGAGTTACATCTTTCCCTTCAAGAAGCCTTTCGCTAAGGCTGTTCTTGTGCAATTGGCAAAGGGATATTTGGAAGCCCATAGAGGGCTATGGTGAAAAAGGAAATATCTTCCGTTCAAACTTGGAGAGAAGCTTTGTGAGAAACTGTTCTGTGTTCTATTAATTCATCTCACAGAGTTACATCGTTCCCTTCAAGAAGCCTTTCGCTAAGGCTGTTCTTGTGGATTTGGCAAAGGGATATTTGGAAGTCCATAGAGGGCTATGGTGAAAAAGGAAATATCTTCCGTTCAAAACTGGAAAGAAGCTTTCTGAGAAACTGCTCTATGTTCTGTTAATTCAACTCACAGAGTTACATCTTTCCCTTCATGAAGCCTTTCACTAAGGCTGTTCTTGTGGAATTGGCAAAGGGATATTTCGAAGCCCATAGAGGGCTATGGTGAAAAAGGAAATATCTTCCGCTCAAAACTGGAAAGAAGCTTTCTGAGAAACTGCTCTGTGTTCTGTCAATTCATCTCACAGAGTTACATCTTTCCCTTCAAGAAGCCTTTCGCTAAGGCTGTTCTTGTGGATTTGGCAATGGGATATTTGGAAGTCCATAGAGGGCTATGGTGAAAAAGGATATATCTTCCGTTCAAAACTGGAAAGAAGCTTTTTGAGAAACTGCTCTGTGTTCTGTTAATTCATTTGACAGAGTTACATTTTTCCGTTTAAGAAGCCTTTCGCTAAGGCTGTTCTGGTGGAATTGGCAAAGTGATATTTGGAAGCCCATAGAGGGCTATGGTGAAAAAGGAAATATCTTCCGTTCAAAACTGGAAAGAAGCTTTCTGAGAAACTGCTCTGTGTTCTGTTAATTCATCTCAAAGAGTTACATCTTTCCCTTCAAGAAGGCTTTCGCTAAGGCTGTTCTTGTGGAATTGGCAAAGGGATATTTGGAAGCCCCTAGAGGGCTATGGTGAAAAAGGAAATATCTTCCGTTCAAAACTAGAAAGAAGCTTTCTGAGAAACTGCTCTGTGTTCTGTCAATTCATCTCACAGTGTTACATCTTTCCATTCAAGAATCCTTTCGCTAATGCTGTTCTTGTGGAATTGGCAAAGGGATATTTGGAAGCCCAAAGAGGGCTATGGTGAAAAAGGTAATATGTTCCGTTCAAAACTGGAGACAGGCTTTCTGAGAAACTGCTCTATGTTCTGTTAATTCATCTCACAGAGTTACATCTTTCCCTTCAAGAAGCCTTTCGCTAAGGCTGTTCTTGTGGAATTGGCAAAGGGATATTTGGAAGCCCATAGAGGGCTATGGTGAAAAAGGAAATATCTTCCGTTCAAAACTGGAAAGAAGCTTTCTGAGAAACTGCTCTGTGTTCTGTTAATTCATCTCACACAGTTACATTTTTCAGTTCAAGAAGCCTTTCGCTAACGCTGTTCTGGTGGAATTGGCAAAGGGATAATTGGAAGCCCATAGAGGGCTATGGTGAAAAAGGAAATATCTTCCGTTCAAAACTGGAAAGAAACTTTCTGAGAAACTGCTCTGTGTCCTGTTAATTCATCTCACAGAGTTACATCTTTCCCTTCAAGAAGCCTTTCGTTAAGGCTGTTCTTGTGGATTTGGCAAAGGGATATTTGGAAGTTCATAGAGGGCTATGGTGAAAAAAAAAATATCTTCCGTTCAAAACTGGAAAGAAGCTTTCTGAGAATCTGCTCTGTGTTCTGTTAATTCATCTCAGAGAGTTACATTTTTCCTTTAAAGAAGTCTTTCGCTAAGTCTCTTCTGGTGGAATTGGCAAAGTGATATTAGGAAGCCCATAGAGGGCTATGGTGAAAAAGGAAATACCTTCCATTCAAAACTGGAAAGAAGCTTTCTGAGAAACTGCTCTCTGTTCTGTTAATTCATCTCAGAGTTACACCTTTCCCTTCAAGAAGGCTTTCGCTAAGGCTGTTCTTGTGGAATTGGCAAAGGGATATTTGGAAGCCCATAGAGGGCTATGGTGAAAAAGGAAATATCTTCCGTTCAAACCTGGAGAGAAGCTTTGTGATAAACTGCTCTGCTTTCTGTAAATTCATCTCACAGAGTTACATCTTTCCCTTCAAGAAGCCTTTCGCTAAGGCTGTTCTTGTGGAATTGGCAAAGTGATATTTGGAAGCCCATAGAGGGCTAAAGTGAAAAAGGAAATATCTTCCGTTCAAAACTGGAAAGAAGCTTTCTGAGAAACTCCTCTGTGTTCTGTTAATTCATCTCACAGAGTTACATCTTTTCCTTCAAGAACCCTTCCGCTATGGCTGTTCTTGTGGAATTGGCAAAGGGATATTTGGAAGCCCACAGACGGCTATGATGCAAGAGGAAATATCTTCCGTTCAAAACTGGAAAGAAGCTTTCGGAGAAACTGCTCTGTGTTCTGTAATTCATCCCACAGAGTTACATCTTTCCCTTCAAGAAGCCTTTCACTAAGGCTGTTCTTGTGGAATTGGCAAAGGGATATTTCGAAGCCCATAGAGGGCTATGGTGAAAAAGGAAATATCTTCCGTTCAAAACTGGAAAGAAGCTTTCTGAGAAACTGCTCTGTGTTCTGTTAATTCATCTCACAGAGTTACATTTTTTCGTTCAAGAAGCCTTTCGCTAAGGCTGTTCTGGTGGAATTGGCAAAGGGATATTTGGAAGCCCATAGAGGGCTATGGTGAAAAAGGAAATATCTTCCGTTCAAACCTGGAGAGAAGCTTTCTGAGAAACTGCTCTGTGTTCTGTTATTTCATCTCACAGAGTTACATCTTTCCCTTCAAGAAGCTTTTTGCTAAGGCTGTTCTTGTGGAATTGGCAAGGTGATATTTTGAAGCCCATAGAGGTGTATCGTGAAAAAGGAAATATCTTCCGTTCAAAACTGGAAAGAAGCTTTCTGAGAAACTGCTCTGTGTTCTGTTAATTCATCTCACAGTGTTACATCTTTCCCTTCGAGAAGCCTTTCGCTAAGGCTGTTCTTGTGGAATTGGCAAAGGGATATTTGGAAGCCCAGAGAGGGCTATGGTGCAAAAGGAAATATCTTCCGTTCAAAACTGGAAAGAAGCTTTCTGCGAAACTGCTCTCTGTTCTGTTAATTCATCTCACAGGGTTACATCTTTCCCTTCAAGAAGCCTTTCGCTAAGGCTGTTCTTGTGCAATTGCAAAAGGGATATTTGGAACCCCTTAGAGAGCTATGGTGAAAAAGGAAATATCTTCCGTTCAAAATTGGAAAGAAGCTTTCTGAGAAACTGCTCTATGTTCTGTTAATTCATCTCACAGAGTTACATCTTTCCCTTCAAGAAGCCTTTCGCTAAGGCTGTTCTTGTGGAATTGGCAAAGGGATATTTGGAAGCCCACAGAGGGCTATGGTGAAAAAGGAAATATCTTCCGTTCAAAACTGGAAAGAAGCTTTCTGAGAAACTGCTCTGTGTTCTGTTAATTCATCTCACAGAGTTACATCTTTCCCTTCAAGAAGGCTTTCGCTAAGGCTGTTCTTGTGGAATTGGCAAAGGGATAGTTGGAAGCCCATAGAGGGCTATGGTGAAAAAGGAAATATCTTCCGTTCAAACCTGGAGAGAAGCTTTGTGATAAACTGCTCTGTTTTCTGTAAATTCATCTCACAGAGTTACATCTTTCCCTTCAAGAAGCCTTTCGCTAAGGCTGTTCTTGTGGAATTGGCAAAGTGCTATTTGGAAGCCCATAGAGGGCTAAAGTGAAAAAGGAAATATCTTCCGTTCAAAACTGGAAAGAAGCTTTCTGAGAAACTCCTCTGTGTTCTGTTAATTCATCTCACAGAGTTACATCTTTTCCTTCAAGAAGCCTTCCGCTATGGCTGTTCTTGTGGAATTGGCAAAGGGATATTTGGAAGCCCACAGACGGCTATGGTGCAAGAGGAAATATCTTCCGTTCAAAACTGGAAAGAAGCTTTCTGAGAAACTGCTCTGTGTTCTGTCAATTCATCTCACAGAGGTACATCTTTCCCTTCAAGAAGCCTTTCGCTAAGGCTGTTCTTGTGGAATTGGCAAAGGGATATTTGGAAGCCCATAGAGGGTATGGTGAAAAAGGAAATATCTTCCGTTCAAACCTGGGGAGAAGCTTTCTGAGAAACTGCTCTGTGTTCTGTTAATTCATCTCACAGAGTTACATCTTTCCCTTCAAGAAGCCTTTCGCTAAGGCTTTTCTTGTGGAATAGGCAATGTGATATTTTGAAGCCCATAGAGGTGTATCGTGAAAAAGGAAATATCTTCCGTTCAAAACTGGAAAGAAGATTTCTGAGAAACTGCTCTGTGTTCTGTTAATTCATCTCACAGAGTTACATCTTTCCCTTCAAGAAGCCTTTCGCTAAGGCTGTTCTTGTGGAATTGGCAAGGGGATATTTGGAAGCCCTTTGAGGGCTATGGTGAAAAAGGAAATATCTTCCGTTCAAAACGGGAAACAAGCTTTCTGAGAAACTGCTCTGTGTTCTGTTAATTCATCTCAGAGAGTTACATCTTTCCCTTCAAGAAGCCTTTCGCTAAGGCTGTTCTTGTGGAATTGGCAAAGTGATATTTGGAAGCCCATAGAGGGCTATGCTGAAAAAGGAAATACCTTCCGTTCAAAACTGGAAAGAAGCTTTCTGAGAAACTGCTCTGTGTTCTGTTAATTCATCTCTCAGAGTTACATCTTTCCCTTCAAGAAGCCTTTCGCTAAGGCTGTTCTTGTGGAATTGGCAAAGGGATATTTGGAAGCCCATAGAGGGCTATGGTGAAAAAGGAAATATCTTCCTTTGAATACTGGAGAGAAGCTTTCTGAGAAACTGTTCTCTGTTATGTTAATTCATCTCACAGAGTTAAATCTTTCCTTCAAGGAGCCTTTCGCTAACCCTGTTCTTGTGGAATTGGTAAAGGGATATTTGGAAGCCCATAGAGGGCTATGGTGAAAAAGGAAATATCTTCCGTTCAAAACTGGAAAGAAGCTGTCTGAGAAACTGCTCTATGTTCTGTTAATTCAACTCACAGAGTTACATCTTTCCCTTCAAGAAGCCTTTCGCTAAGGCTGTTCTTGTGGAATTGGCAAAGGGATATTTGGAAGCCCATAGAGGGCTATGGTGAAAAAGGAAATATCTTCCGTTCAAACCTGGAGAGAAGCTTTGTGAGAAACTGTTCTGTGTTCTATTAATTCATCTCACAGAGTTACATCGTTCCCTTCAAGAAGCCTTTCGCTAAGGCTGTTCTTGTGGATTTGGCAAAGGGATATTTGGAAGTCCATAGAGGGCTATGGTGAAAAAGGAAATATCTTCCGTTCAAAACTGGAAAGAAGCTTTCTGAGAAACTGCTCTATGTTCTGTTAATTCAACTCACAGAGTTACATCTTTCCCTTCATGAAGCCTTTCACTAAGGCTGTTCTTGTGGAATTGGCAAAGGGATATTTCGAAGCCCATAGAGGGCTATGGTGAAAAAGGAAATATCTTCCGCTCAAAACTGGAAAGAAGCTTTCTGAGAAACTGCTCTGTGTTCTGTCAATTCATCTCACAGAGTTACATCTCTCCCTTCAAGAAGCCTTTCGCTAAGGCTGTTCTTGTGGATTTGGCAAAGGGATATTTGGAAGTCCATAGAGGGCTATGGTGAAAAAGGATATATCTTCCGTTCAAAACTGGAAAGAAGCTTTCTGACAAACTGCTCTGTGTTCTGTTAATTCATTTGACAGAGTTACATTTTTCCGTTTAAGAAGCCTTTCGCTAAGGCTGTTCTGGTGGAATTGGCAAAGTGATATTTGGAAGCCCATAGAGGGCTATGGTGAAAAAGGAAATATCTTCCGTTCAAATCTAGAAAGAAGCTTTCTGAGAAACTGCTCTGTGTTCTGTTAATTCATCTCAAAGAGTTACATCTTTCCCTTCAAGAAGGCTTTCGCTAAGGCTGTTCTTGTGGAATTGGCAAAGGGATATTTGGAAGCCCATAGAGGGCTATGGTGAAAAAGGAAATATCTTCCGTTCAAAACTAGAAAGAAGCTTTCTGAGAAACTGCTCTGTGTTCTGTCAATTCATCTCACAGTGTTACATCTTTCCATTCAAGAATCCTTTCGCTAATGCTGTTCTTGTGGAATTGGCAAAGGGATATTTGGAAGCCCAAAGAGGGCTATGGTGAAAAAGGAAATATGTTCCGTTCAAAACTGGAGACAGGCTTTCTGAGAAACTGCTCTATGTTCTGTTAATTCATCTCACAGAGTTACATCTTTCCCTTCAAGAAGCCTTTCGCTAAGGCTGTTCTTGTGGAATTGGCAAAGGGATATTTGGAAGCCCATAGAGGGCAATGGTGAAAAAGGAAATATCTTCCGTTCAAAACTGGAAAGAAGCTTTCTGAGAAACTGCTCTGTGTTCTGTTAATTCATCTCACACAGTTACATTTTTCCGTTCAAGAAGCCTTTCGCTAACGCTGTTCTGGTGGAATTGGCAAAGGGATAATTGGAAGCCCATAGAGGGCTATGGTGAAAAAGGAAATATCTTCCGTTCAAAACTGGAAAGAAACTTTCTGAGAAACTGCTCTGTGTCCTGTTAATTCATCTCACAGAGTTACATCTTTCCCTTCAAGAAGCCTTTCGTTAAGGCTGTTCTTGTGGATTTGGCAAAGGGATATTTGGAAGCCCATAGAGGGCTATGGTGAGAAAGGAAATATCTTCCGTTCAAAACTGGAAAGAAGCTTTCTGAGAAACTGCTCTCTGTTCTGTTAATTCATCTCAGAGTTACATCTTTCCCTTCAAGAAGGCTTTCGCTAAGGCTGTTCTTGTGGAATTGGCAAAGGGATATTTGGAAGCCCATAGAGGGCTATGGTGAAAAAGGAAATATCTTCCGTTCAAACCTGGAGAGAAGCTTTGTGATAAACTGCTCTGTTTTCTGTAAATTCATCTCACAGAGTTACATCTTTCCCTTCAAGAAGCCTTTCGCTAAGGCTGTTGTGTGGAATTGGCAAAGTGATATTTGGAAGCCCATAGAGGGCTAAAGTGAAAAAGGAAATATCTTCCGTTCAAAACTGGAAAGAAGCTTTCTGAGAAACTCCTCTGTGTTCTGTTAATTCATCTCACAGAGTTACATCTTTTCCTTCAAGAAGCCTTCCGCTATGGCTGTTCTTGTGGAATTGGCAAAGGGATATTTGGAAGCCCACAGACGGCTATGGTGCAAGAGGAAATATCTTCCGTTCAAAACTGGAAAGAAGCTTTCGGAGAAACTGCTCTGTGTTCTGTAATTCATCCCACAGAGTTACATCTTTCCCTTCAAGAAGCCTTTCACTAAGGCTGTTCTTGTGGAATTGGCAAAGGGATATTTCGAAGCCCTTAGAGGGCTATGGTGAAAAAGGGAATATCTTCCGTTCAAAACTGGAAAGAAGCTTTCTGAGAAACTGCTCTGTATTCTGTTAATTCATCTCACAGAGTTACATTTTTTCGTTCAAGAAGCCTTTCGCTAAGGCTGTTCTGGTGGAATTGGCAAAGGGATATTTGGAAGCCCATAGAGTGCTATGGTGAAAAAGGAAATATCTTCCGTTCAAACCTGGAGAGAAGCTTTCTGAGAAACTGCTCTGTGTTCTGTTAATTCATCTCACAGAGTTACATCTTTCCCTTCAAGAAGCTTTTCGCTAAGGCTGTTCTTGTGGAATTGGCAAGGTGATATTTTGAAGCCCATAGAGGTGTATCGTGAAAAAGGAAATATCTTCCGTTCAAAACTGGAAAGAAGCTTTCTGAGAAACTGCTCTGTGTTCTGTTAATTCATCTCACAGTGTTACATCTTTCCCTTCGAGAAGCCTTTCGCTAAGGCTGTTCTTGTGGAATTGGCAAAGGGATATTTGGAAGCCCAGAGAGGGCTATGGTGCAAAAGGAAATATCTTCCGTTCAAAACTGGAAAGAAGCTTTCTGAGAAACTGCTCTCTGTTCTGTTAATTCATCTCACAGGGTTACATCTTTCCCTTCAAGAAGCCTTTCGCTAAGGCTGTTCTTGTGCAATTGCAAAAGGGATATTTGGAACCCCTTAGAGAGCTATGGTGAAAAAGGAAATATCTTCCGTTCAAAATTGGAAAGAAGCTTTCTGAGAAACTGCTCTATGTTCTGTTAATTCATCTCTCAGAGTTACATCTTTCCCTTCAAGAAGCCTTTCGCTAAGGCTGTTCTTGTGGAATTGGCAAAGGGATATTTGGAAGCCCATAGAGGGCTATGCTGAAAAAGGAAATATCTTCCGTTCAAAACTGGAAAGAAGCTTTCTGAGAAGCTGCTCTGTGTTCTGTTAATTCATCTCACAGAGTTAAATCTTTCCTTCAAGGAGCCTTTCGCTAACGCTGTTTTTGTGGAATTGGTAAAGGGATATTTGGAAGCCCATAGAGGGCTATGGTGAAAAAGGAAATATCTTCCGTTCAAAACTGGAAAGAAGCTGTCTGAGAAACTGCTCTATGTTCTGTTAATTCAACTCACAGAGTTACATCTTTCCCTTCAAGAAGCCTTTCGCTAAGGCTGTTCTTGTGGAATTGGCAAAGGGATATTTGGAAGCCCAAAAAAGGCCATGGTGAAAAAGGAAATATCTTCCGTTCAAACCTGGAGAGATGCTTTGTGAGAAACTGTTCTGTGTTCTATTAATTCATCTCACAGAGTTACATCGTTCCCTTCAAGAAGCCTTTCGCTAAGGCTGTTCTGATGGAATTGGCAAAGTGATATTTGGAAGCCCATAGAGGGCTATGGTGAAAAAGGAATTATCTTCCGTTCAAAACTGGAAAGAAGCTTTCTGAGAAACTGCTCTGTGTTCTGTTAATTCATCTCAAAGAGTTACATCTTTCCCTTCAAGAAGGCTTTCGCTAAGGCTGTTCTTGTGGAATTGGCAAAGGGATATTTGGAAGCCCATAGAGGGCTATGGTGAAAAAGGAAATATCTTCCGTTCAAACCTGGAGAGAAGCTTTGTGAGAAACTGCTCTGTGTTCTGTTAATTCATCTCACAGAGTTACATCTTTTCCTTCAAGAAGACTTCCGCTAAGGCTGTTCTTGTGGAATTGGCAAAGGGATATTTTGAAGCCCACAGACGGCTATCGTGCAAGAGGAAATATCTTCCGTTCAAAACTGGAAAGAAGCTTTCTGAGAAACTCTTCTGTGTTCTCTTAATTCATCTCACAGAGTTACATCTTTCCCTTCAAGAATCTTTCCCTAAGGCTGTTCTTGGGGAATTGGCAAAGGGATAATTGGAAGCCCATAGAGGGCTATGGTGAAAAAGGAAATATCTTCCGTTCAAAACTGGAAAGAAGCTTTCTGAGAAACTGCTCTGTGTTCTGTTAATTCATTTCACAGAGTTAAATCTTTCCTTCAAGGAGCCTTTCGCTAACGCTCTTCTTGTGGAATTGGTAAAGGGATATTTGGAAGCCCATAGAGGGCTATGGTGAAAAGGAAATATCTTCCGTTCAAAACTGGAGAGAAGCTTTGTGAAAACTGTTCTGTGTTCTATTAATTCATCTCACAGAGTTACATCGTTCCCTTCAAGAAGTCTTTCGCTAAGGCTGTTCTTGTGGATTTGGCAAAGGGATATTTGGAAGTCCATAGAGGGCTATGGTGAAAAAGGAAATATCTTCCGTTCATAAGTGGAAAGAAGCTTTCTGAGAAACTGCTCTATGTTCTGTTAATTCAACTCACAGAGTTACATCTTTCCCTTCATGAAGCCTTTCACTAAGGCTGTTCTTGTGGAATTGGCAAAGGGATATTTCGAAGCCCATAGATGGCTATGGTGAAAAAGGAAATATCTTCCGCTCAAAACTGGAAAGAAGCTTTCTGAGAAACTGCTCTGTGTTCTGTCAATTCATCTCACAGAGTTACATCTTTCCCTTCAAGAAGCCTTTCGCTAAGGCTATTCTTGTGGATTTGGCAAAGGGATATTTGGAAGTCCATAGAGGGCTATGGTGAGAAAGGAAATATCTTCCGTTCAAAACTGGAAAGAAGCTTTCTGAGAAACTGCTCTGTGTTCTGTTAATTCATTTGGCAGAGTTACATTTTTCCGTTTAAGAAGCCTTTTGCTAAGGCTGTTCTGGTGGAATTGGCAAAGTGATATTTGGAAGCCCATAGAGGGCTATGGTGAAAAAGGAAATATCTTCCGTTCAAAACTGGAAAGAAGCTTTCTGAGAAACTGCTCTGTGTTCTGTTAATTCAACTCAAAGAGTTACATCTTTCCCTTCAAGAAGGCTTTCGCTAAGGCTGTTCTTGTGGAATTGGCAAAGGGATATTTGGAAGCCCATAGAGGGCTATGGTGAAAAAGTAAATATCTTCCGTTCAAACCTGGAGAGAATCTTTGTGAGAAACTGCTCTGTGTTCTCTTAATTCATCTCACAGAGTTACATCTTTCCCTTCAAGAAGTCTTTCGCTAAGGCTGTTATTGGGGAATTGGCAAAGGGATATTTGGAAGCCCATAGAGGGCTATGGTGAAAAAGGAAATATCTTCCGTTCAAGCCTGGATAGAAGCTTTGTGAGAAACTGTTCTGTGTTCTATTAATTCATCTCACAGAGTTACATCTTTCCCTTCAAGAAGCCTTTCGCTAAGGCTGTTCTTGTGGAATTGGCAAAGGGATATTTGGAAGCCCATAGTTTGCTAACGTGAAAAAGGAAATATCTTCCGTTTAAAACTGGAAAGAAGCTTTCTGAGAAACTGCTCTGTGTTCTGTTAATTCATCTCACAGAGTTGCATCTTTCCCTTCAAGAAGCCTTTCGCTAAGGCTGTTCTGTGGAATTGGCATAGGGATATTTGGAAGCCCAGAGAGGGCTATGGTGAAAAAGGAAATATCTTCCTTTCAAAACTGGTAAGAAGCTTTCTGAGAAACTGCTCTATGTTCTGTTAATTCATCTCACAGAGTTACATCTTCCCTTCAAGAAGCCTTTCGCTAAGGCTGTTCTTGTGGAATGGGAAAAGTGATATTTGCAAGCCCATAGAGGGCTATCGTGAAAAAGGAAATATCTTCCGTTCAAAACTGGAAAGAAGCTTTCTGAGAAATTCCTCTGTGTTCTGTTAATTCATCTCACAGAGTTACATCTTTTCCTTCAAGAAGACTTCCGCTAAGGCTGTTCTTGTGGAATTGGCAAAGGGATATTTGGAAGCCCCCAGACGGCTATCGTGCAAGAGGAAATATCTTCCGTTCAAAACTGGAAAGAAGCTTTCTGAGAAACTCTTCTGTGTTCTCTTAATTCATCTCACAGAGTTACATCTTTCCCTTCAAGAATCTTTCGCTAAGGCTGTTCTTGGGGAATTGGCAAAGGGATATTTGGAAGCCCATAGAGGGCTATGGTGAAAAAGGAAATATCTTCCGTTCAAGCCTGGAGAGAAGCTTTGTGAGAAACTGTTCTGTGTTCTATAAATTCATCTCACAGAGTTACATCTTTCCCTTCAAGAAGCCTTTCGCTAAGGCTGTTTTTGTGGAATTGGCAAAGGGATATTTGGAAGCCCATAGTGGGCTATCGTGAAAAAGGAAATATCTTCCGTTTAAAACTGGAAAGAAGCTTTCTGAGAAACTGCTCTGTGTTCTCTTAATTCATCTCACAGAGTTGCATCTTTCCCTTCAAGAAGCCTTTCGCTAAGGCTGTTCTGTGGAATTGGCAAAGGGATATTTGGAAGCCCAGAGCGGGCTATGGTGAAAAAGGAATTATCTTCCGTTCAAAACTAGAAAGAAGCTTTCTGAGAAACTGCTCTGTGTTCTGTTAATTCATCTCACAGTGTTACATCTTTCCATTCAAGAATCCTTTCGCTAAGGCTGTTCTTGTGGAATTGGCAAAGGGATATTTGGAAGCCCATAGAGGGCTATGGTGAAAAAGGAAATATGTTCCGTTCAAAACTGGAGACAGGCTTTCTGAGAAACTGCTCTATGTTCTGTTAATTCATCTCACAGAGTTACATCTTTCCCTTCAAGAAGCCTTTCGCTAAGGCTGTTCTTGTGGAATTGGCAAAGGGATATTTGGAAGCCCATAGAGGGCTATGGTAAAAAAGGAAATATCTTCCGTTCAAAACTGGAAAGAAGCTTTCTGAGAAACTGCTCTGTGTTCTGTTAATTCATCTCACACAGTTACATTTTTCCGTTCAAGAAGCCTTTCGCTAAGGCTGTTCTTGTGGAATTGGCAAAGTGATATTTGGAAGCCCATAGAGGGCTATCGTGAAAAAGGAAATATCTTCCGTTCAAAACTGGAAGGAAGCTTTCTGAGAAACTCCTCTGTGTTCTGTTAATTCATCTCACAGAGTTACATCTTTTCCTTCAAGAAGCCTTCCGCTAAGGCTGTTCTTGTGGAATTGGCAAATTGATATTTGGAAGCCCACAGACGGCTATGGTGCAAGAGGAAATATCTTCCGTTCAAAACTGGAAAGAAGATTTCTGAGAAACTGCTCTGTGTTCTGTAATTCATCTCACAGTGTTACATCTTTCCCTTCAAGAAGCCTTTCACTAAGGCTGTTCTTGTGGAATTGGCAAAGGGATATTTCAAAGCCCATAGAGGGCTATGGTGAAAAAGGAAATATCTTCCGTTCAAAACTGGAAAGAAGCTTTCTGAGAAACTGCTCTGTGTTCTGTTAATTCATCTCTCAGAGTTACATCTTTCCCTTCAAGAAGCCTTTCGCTAAGGATGTTCTTGTGGAATTGGCAAGGGGATATTTGGAAGCCCTTAGAGGGCTATGGTGAAAAAGGAAATATCTTCCGTTCAAAACGGGAAACAAGCTTTCTGAGAAACTGCTCTGTGTTCTGTTAATTCATCTCAGAGAGTTACATCTTTCCCTTCAAGAAGCCTTTCGCTAAGGCTGTTCTTGTGGAATTGGCAAAGTGATATTTGGAAGCCCATAGAAGGCTATGCTGAAAAAGGAAATATCTTCCGTTCAAAACTGGAAAGAAGCTTTCTGAGAAACGGCTCTGTGTTCTGTTAATTCATCTCACAGAGTTACATCTTTCCCTTCAAGAAGCCTTTCGCTAAGGCTGTTCTTGTGGAATTGGCAAAGGGATATTTGGAAGCCCATAGAGGGCTATGGTGAAAAAGGAAATATCTTCCTTTGAATACTGGAGAGAAGCTTTCTGAGAAACTGTTCTCTGTTATGTTAATTCATCTCACAGAGTTAAATCTTTCCTTCAAGGAGCCTTTCGCTAACGCTGTTCTTGTGGAATTGGTAAAGGGATATTTGGAAGCCCATAGAGGGCTATGGTGAAAAAGGAAATATCTTCCGTTCAAAACTGGAAAGAAGCTGTCTGAGAAACTGCTCTATGTTCTGTTAATTCAACTCACAGAGTTACATCTTTCCCTTCAAGAAGCCTTTCGCTAAGGCTGTTCTTGTGGAATTGGCAAAGGGATATTTGGAAGCCCACAGACGGCTATGGTTCAAGGGAAATATCTTCCGTTCAAAACTGGAAAGAAGCATTCTGAGAAACTGCTCTGTGATCTATTAATTCATCCCACAGAGTTACATCTTTCCCTTCAAGAAGCCTTTTGCTAAGGCTGTTCTTGTGGAATTGCAAAGGGATATTTGGAAGCCCAGAGAGGGCTATGGTGAAAAAGGAAATATCTTCCGTTCAAACCTGGAGAGAAGCTTTGTGAGAAACTGCTCTGTGTTCTCTTAATTCATCTCACAGAGTTACATCTTTCCCTTCAAGAAGTCTTTCGCTAAGGCTGTTCTTGGGGAATTGGCAAAGGGATATTTGGAAGCCCATAGAGGGCTATGGTGAAAAAGGAAATATCTTCCGTTCAAGCCTGGAGAGAAGCTTTGTGAGAAACTGTTCTGTGTTCTATTAATTCATCTCACAGAGTTACATCTTTCCCTTCAAGAAGCCTTTCGCTAAGGCTGTTCTTGTGGAATTGGCAAAGGGATATTTGGAAGCCCATAGTGGGCTATCGTGAAAAAGGAAATATCTTCCGTTTAAAACTGGAAAGAAGCTTTCTGAGAAACTGCTCTGTGTTCTGTTAATTCATCTCACAGAGTTGCATCTTTCCCTTCAAGAAGCCTTTCGCTAAGGCTGTTCTGTGGAATTGGCATAGGGATATTTGGAAGCCCAGAGAGGGCTATGGTGAAAAAGGAACTATCTTCCTTTCAAAACTGGTAAGAAGCTTTCTGAGAAACTGCTCTATGTTCTGTTAATTCATCTCACAGAGTTACATCTTCCCTTCAAGAAGCCTTTCGCTAAGGCTGTTCTTGTGGAATTGGAAAAGGGATATTTGGAAGCCCATAGAGGGCTACGGTGAAAAAGGAAATATCTTCCGTTCAAAACTGGAAAGAATCTTTCTGAGAAACTGCTCTGTGTTCTGTTAATTCATCTCACAGAGTTACATCTTTCCCTCCAAGAAGCCTTTCGCTAAAGCTGTTCTTGTGGAATTGGCAAAGGGGTAATTGGAAGCCCATAGAGGGCTATGGTGAAAAAGGAAATATCTTCCGTTCAAAACTAGAAAGAAGCTTTCTGAGAAACTGCTCTGTGTTCTGTTAATTCATCTCACAGAGTTACATCTTTCCCTTCAAGAAGCCTTTCGCTCACGCTGTTCTGGTGGAATTGGCAAAGGGATAATTGGAAGCCCATAGAGGGCTATGGTGAAAAAGGAAATATCTTCCGTTCAAAACTGAAAAGAAGCTTTCTGAGAAACTGCTCTCTGTTCTGTTAATTCATCTCAGAGTTACATCTTTCCCTTCAAGAAGGCTTTCGCTAAGGCTGTTCTTGTGGAATTGGCAAAGGGATATTTGGAAGCCCATAGAGGGCTATGGTGAAAAAGGAAATATCTTCCGTTCAAACCTGGAGAGAAGCTTTGTGATAAACTGCTCTGTTTTCTGTTAATTCATCTCACAGAGTTACATCTTTCCCTTCAAGAAGCCTTTCGCTAAGGCTGTTCTTGTGGAATTGGCAAAGTGATATTTGGAAGCCCATAGAGGGCTAAAGTGAAAAAGGAAATATCTTCCGTAGAAAACTGGAAAGAAGCTTTCTGAGAAACTCCTCTGTGTTCTGTTAATTCATCTCACAGAGTTACATCTTTTCCTTCAAGAAGCCTTCCGCTAAGGCTGTTCTTGTGGAATTGGCAAAGGGATATTTGGAAGCCTACAGACGGCTATGGTGCAAGAGGAAATATCTTCCGTTCAAAACTGGAAAGAAGCTTTCGGAGAAACTGCTCTGTGTTCTGTAATTCATCCCACAGAGTTACATCTTTCCCTTCAAGGAGCCTTTCACTAAGGCTGTTCTTGTGGAATTGGCAAAGGGATATTTCGAAGCCCATAGAGGGCTATGGTGAAAAAGGAAATACCTTCCGTTCAAAACTGGAAAGAAGCTTTCTGAGAAAATGCTCTGTGTTCTGTCAATTCATCTCACAGAGGTACATCTTTCCCTTCAAGAAGCCTTCCGCTAAGGCTGTTCTTGTGGATTTGGCAAAGGGATATTTGGAAGTCCATAGAGGGCTATGGTGAAAAAGGAAATATCTTCCGTTCAAAACTGGAAAGAAGCTTTCTGAGAAACTACTCTGTGTTCTGTTAATTCATCTCACAGAGTTACATTTTTTCGTTCAAGAAGCCTTTCTCTAAGGCTGTTCTGGTGGAATTGGCAAAGGGATATTTGGAAGCCCATAGATGGCTATGGTGAAAAAGGAAATATCTTCCGTTCAAAACTGAAAAGAAGCTTTCTGAGAAACTGCTCTATGTTCTGTTAATTCACCTTAGAGAGTTACATCTTTCCCTTCAAGAAGCCTTTCGCTAAGGCTGTTCTTGTGGAATTGGAAAAGGGATATTTGGAAGCCCATAGAGGGCTATGGTGAAAAAGGAAATATCTTCCGTTCAAACCTGGAGAGAAGCTTTCTGAGAAACTGTTCTGTGTTCTGTTAATTCATCTCACAGAGTTACATCTTTCCCTTCAAGAAGCCTTTCTCTAAGGCTGTTCTTGTGGAATTGGCAAAGTGATATTTTGAAGCCCATAGAGGTCTATCGTGAAAAAGGAAATATCTTCCGTTCAAAACTGGAAAGAAGCTTTCTGAGAAACTGCTCTGTGTTCTGTTAATTCATCTCACAGAGTTACATCTTTCCCTTCAAGAAGCCTTTCGCTAAGGCTGTTCTTGTGGAATTGGCAAAGGGATATTTGGAAGCCCACACAGGGCTATGGTGCAAAAGGAAATATCTTCCGTTTAAAACTGGAAAGAAGCTTTCTGAGAAACTGCTCTGTGTTCTGTTAATTCATCTCCCAGAGTTACATCTTTCCCTTCAAGAAGCCTTTCGCTAAGGCTGTTCTTGTGGAATTGGAAAAGGGATATTTGGAAGCCCATAGAGGGCTATGGTGAAAAAGGAAATATCTTCCGTTCAAAACTGGAAAGCAGCTTTCTGAGAAACTGCTCTGTGTTCTGTTAATTCATCTCACAGTGTTACATCTTTCCCTTCAAGAAGCCTTTCGCTAAGGCTGTTCTTGTGGAATTGGCAAAGGGATATTTGGAAGCCCAGAGAGGGCTATGGTGCAAAAGGAAATATCTTCCGTTCAAAACTGGAAAAAAGCTTTCTGAGAAAGTGCTCTCTGTTCTGTTAATTCATCTCACAGAGTTACATCTTTCCCTTCAAGAAGCCTTTCGCTAAGGCTGTTCTTGTGCAATTGCAAAAGGGATATTTGGAACCCCTTAGAGAACTATGGTGAAAAAGGAAATATCTTCCTTTCAAAACTGGAAAGAAGCTTTCTGAGAAACTGCTCTATGTTCTGTTAATTCATCTCACAGAGTTACATCTTTCCCTTTAAGAAGCCTTTCTCTAAGGCTGTTCTTGTGGAATTGGCAAAGTGATATTTTGAAGCCCATAGAGGGCTACTTTGAAAAAGGAAATATCTTCCGTTGAAAACTGGAAAGAAGCTTTCTGAGAAACTGCTCTGTGTTCTGTTAATTCATCTCACAGAGTTACATCTTTCCCTTCAAGAAGCCTTTCGCTAAGGCTGTTCTTGTGGAATTGGCAAAGGGATATTTGGAAGCCCACACAGGGCTATGGTGCAAAAGGAAATATCTTCCGTTTAAAACTGGAAAGAAGCTTTCTGAGAAACTGCTCTGTGTTCTGTTAATTCATCTCCCAGAGTTACATCTTTCCCTTCAAGAAGCCTTTCGCTAAGGCTGTTCTTGTGGAATTGGAAAAGGGATATTTGGAAGCCCATAGAAGGCTATGGTGAAAAAGGAAATATCTTCCGTTCAAAACTGTAAAGCAGCTTTCTGAGAAACTGCTCTGTGTTCTGTTAATTCATCTCACAGTGTTACATCTTTCCCTTCAAGAAGCCTTTCGCTAAGGCTGTTCTTGTGGAATTGGCAAAGGGATATTTGGAAGCCCAGAGAGGGCTATGGTGCAAAAGGAAATATCTTCCGTTCAAAACTGGAAAAAAGCTTTCTGAGAAACTGCTCTCTGTTCTGTTAATTCATCTCACAGAGTTACATCTTTCCCTTCAAGAAGCCTTTCGCTAAGGCTGTTCTTGTGCAATTGCAAAAGGGATATTTGGAACCCCTTAGATAACTATGGTGAAAAAGGAAATATCTTCCTTTCAAAACTGGAAAGAAGCTTTCTGAGAAACTGCTCTATGTTCTGTTAATTCATCTCACAGAGTTACATCTTTCCCTTCAAGAAGCCTTTCTCTAAGGCTGTTCTTGTGCAATTGAAAAAGGGATATTTGGAACCCCTTAGAGAGCTATGGTGAAAAAGGAAATATCTTCCGTTCAAAACTGGAAAGAAGCTTTCTGAGAAACTGCTCTATGTTCTCTTAATTCATATCACAGAGTTACATCTTTCCCTTCAAGAGGCCTTTAGCTAAGGCTGTCCTTGTGGAATTGGCAAAGGGATATTTGGAAGCCCTTAGAGGGCTATGGTGAAAAAGGAAATAGCTTCCGTTCAAAACTAGAAAGAAGCTTTCTGAGAAACTGCTCTGTGTTCTGTTAATTCATCTCACAGAGTTACATCTTTCCCTTCAAGAAGCCTTTCGCTAAGGCTGTTCTTGTGGTATTGGCAAAGGGATATTTGGAAGCCCTTATAGGGCTATTGTGAAAAAGGAAATATGTTCCGTTTAAAACTGGAGACAGGCTTTCTGAGAAACTGCTCCGTGTTCTGTTAATTCATCTCACAGAGTTACATCTTTCCCTTCAAGAAGCCTTTCGCTAAGGCTGTTCTTGTGGAATTGGCAAAGTGATATTTGGAGGCCCATAGAGGGCTATCGTGAAAAAGGAAATATCTTCCGTTCAAAACTGGAAGGAAGCTTTCTGAGAAACTCCTCTGTGTTCTGTTAATTCATCTCACAGAGTTACATCTTTTCCTTCAAGAAGCCTTCCGCTAAGGCTGTTCTTGTGGACTTGGCAAAGGGATATTTGGAAGCCCACAGACGGCTATGGTGCAAGAGGAAATATCTTCCGCTCAAAACTGGAAAGAAGCTTTCTGAGAAACTGCTCTGTGTTCTGTCAATTCATCTCACAGAGTTACATCTTTCCCTTCAAGAAGCCGTTCGCTAAGGCTGTTCTTGTGGATTTGGCAAAGGGATATTTGGAAGTCCTTAGAGGGCTATGGTGAAAAAGGAAATATCTTCCGTTCAAAACTGGAAAGAAGCTTTCTGAGAAACTGCTCTGTGTTCTGTTAATTCATCTCACAGAGTTACATTTTTCCGTTCAAGAAGCCTTTCGCTAAGGCTGTTCTGGTTGAATTGGCAAAGTGATATTTGGAAGCCCATAGAGGGCTATGGTGAAAAAGGAAATATCTTCCGTTCAAAACTGGAAAGAAGCTTTCTGAGAAACTGCTCTATGTTCTGTTAATTCATCTCACAGAGTTACATCTTTCCCTTCAAGAAGCCTTTCTCTAAGGCTGTTCTTGTGGAATTGACAAAGTGATATTTTGAAGCCCATAGAGGTCTATCGTGAAAAAGGAAATATCTTCCGTTCAAAACTGGAAAGAAGCTTTCTGAGAAACTGCTCTGTGTTCTGTTAATTCATCTCACAGAGTTACATCTTTCCCTTCAAGAAGCCTTTCGCTAAGGCTGTTCTTGTGGAATTGGCAAAGGGATATTTGGAAGCCCACACAGGGCTATGGTGCAAAAGGAAATATCTTCCGTTTAAAACTGGAAAGAAGCTTTCTGAGAAACTGCTCTGTGTTCTGTTAATTCATCTCCCAGAGTTACATCTTTCCCGTCAAGAAGCCTTTCGCTAAGGCTGTTCTTGTGCAATTGGAAAAGGGATATTTGGAAGCCCATAGAGGGCTATGGTGAAAAAGGAAATATCTTCCGTTCAAAACTGTAAAGCAGCTTTCTGAGAAACTGCTCTGTGTTCTGTTAATTCATCTCACAGTGTTACATCTTTCCCTTCAAGAAGCCTTTCGCTAAGGCTGTTCTTGTGGAATTGGCAAAGGGATATTTGGAAGCCCAGAGAGGGCTATGGTGCAAAAGGAAATATCTTCCGTTCAAAACTGGAAAAAAGCTTTCTGAGAAACTGCTCTCTGTTCTGTTAATTCATCTCACAGAGTTACATCTTTCCCTTCAAGAAGCCTTTCGCTAAGGCTGTTCTTGTGCAATTGCAAAAGGGATATTTGGAACCCCTTAGATAACTATGGTGAAAAAGGAAATATCTTCCTTTCAAAACTGGAAAGAAGCTTTCTGAGAAACTGCTCTATGTTCTGTTAATTCATCTCACAGAGTTACATCTTTCCCTTCAAGAAGCCTTTCTCTAAGGCTGTTCTTGTGCAATTGAAAAAGGGATATTTGGAACCCCTTAGAGAGCTATGGTGAAAAAGGAAATATCTTCCGTTCAAAACTGGAAAGAAGCTTTCTGAGAAACTGCTCTATGTTCTCTTAATTCATATCACAGAGTTACATCTTTCCCTTCAAGAGGCCTTTAGCTAAGGCTGTCCTTGTGGAATTGGCAAAGGGATATTTGGAAGCCCATAGAGGGCTATGGTGAAAAAGGAAATAGCTTCCGTACAAAACTAGAAAGAAGCTTTCTGAGAAACTGCTCTGTGTTCTGTTAATTCATCTCACAGAGTTACATCTTTCCCTTCAAGAAGCCTTTCGCTAAGGCTGTTCTTGTGGTATTGGCAAAGGGATATTTGGAAGACCTTAGAGGGCTATTGTGAAAAAGGAAATATGTTCCGTTTAAAACTGGAGACAGGCTTTCTGAGAAACTGCTCTATGTTCTGTTAATTCATCTCACAGAGTTACATCTTTCCCTTCAAGAAGCCTTTCGCTAAGGCTGTTCTTGTGGAATTGGCAAAGTGATATTTGGAAGCCCATAGAGGGCTATCGTGAAAAAGGAAATATCTTCCGTTCAAAACTGGAAGGAAGCTTTCTGAGAAACTCCTCTGTGTTCTGTTAATTCATCTCACAGAGTTACATCTTTTCCTTCAAGAAGCCTTCCGCTAAGGCTGTTCTTGTGGACTTGGCAAAGGGATATTTGGAAGCCCACAGACGGCTATGGTGCAAGAGGAAATATCTTCCGCTCAAAACTGGAAAGAAGCTTTCTGAGAAACTGCTCTGTGTTCTGTCAATTCATCTCACAGAGTTACATCTTTCCCTTCAAGAAGCCGTTCGCTAAGGCTGTTCTTGTGGATTTGGCAAAGGGATATTTGGAAGTCCTTAGAGGGCTATGGTGAAAAAGGAAATATCTTCCGTTCAAAACTGGAAAGAAGCTTTCTGAGAAACTGCTCTGTGTTCTGTTAATTCATCTCACAGAGTTACATTTTTCCGTTCAAGAAGCCTTTCGCTAAGGCTGTTCTGGTGGAATTGGCAAAGTGATATTTGGAAGCCCATAGAGGGCTATGGTGAAAAAGGAAATATCTTCCGTTCAAAACTGGAAAGAAGCTTTCTGAGAAACTGCTCTGTGTTCTGTTAATTCATCTCACAGAGTTACATCTTTCCCTTCAAGAAGACTTCCGCTAAGGGTGTTTTGTGGAATTGGCAAAGGGATATTTGGAAGCCCATAGAGGGCTATGGTGAAAAAGGAAATATCTTCCGTTCATAAGTGGAAAGAAGCTTTCTGAGAAACTGCTCTGTGTTCTGTCAATTCAACTCACATAGTTACATCTTTCCCTTCAAGAAGCCTTTCGCTAAGGCTGTTCTTGTGGAATTGGCAAAGGGATATTTAGAAGCCCATAGAGGGCTATGCTGAAAAAGGAAATATCTTCCGTTCAAAACTGGAAAGAAGCTTTCTGAGAAACTGCTCTGTGTTCTGTTAATTCATCTCACAGAGTTACATCTTTCCCTTCAAGAAGGCTTTCGCTAAGACTGTTCTTGTGGAATTGGCAAAGGGATATTTGGAAGCCCTTAGAGGGCTATGGTGAAAAAGGAAATATCTTCCGTTCAAACCTGGAGAGAAGCTTTGTGAGAAACTGCTCTGTGTTCTGTTAATTCATCTCACAGAGTTACATCTTTCCCTTCAAGAAGCCTTTCGCTAAGGCTTTTCTTGTGGAATTGGCAAAGTGATATTTGCAAGCCCATAGAGGGCTATCGTGAAAAAGGAAATATCTTCCGTTCAAAACTGGAAAGAAGCTTTCTGAGAAACTCCTCTGTGTTCTGTTAATTCATCTCACAGAGTTACATCTTTTCCTTCAAGAAGACTTCCGCTAAGGCTTTTCTTGTGGAATTGGCAAAGGGATATTTGGAAGCCCACAGACGGCTATGGTGCAAGAGGAAATATCTTCCGTTCAAAACTGGAAAGAAGCTTTCTGAGTAACTGCTCTGTGTTCTGTAATTCATCTCACAGAGTTACATCTTTCCCTTCAAGAAGCCTTTCACTAAGGCTGTTCTTGTGGAATTGGCAAAGGGATATTTCGAAGCCCATAGAGGGCTATGGTGAAAACGGAAATATCTTCCGTTCAAAACTGGAAAGAAGCTTTCTGAGAAACTGCTCTGTGTCTGTCAATTCATCTCACAGAGTTACATCTTTCCCTTCAAGAAGCCTTTCGCTAAGGCTGTTCTTGTGGATTTGGCAAAGGGATATTTGGAAGTCCATAGAGGGCTATGGTGAAAAAGGAAATATCTCCGTTCAAAACTGGAAAGAAGCTTTCCGAGAAACTGCTCTGTGTTCTGTTAATTCATCTCACAGAGTTACATTTTCCGTTCAAGAAGCCTTTCACTAAGGCTGTTCTGGTGGAATTGGCAAAGGGATATTTGGAAGGACACAGAGGGATATGGTGAAAAAGGAAATATCTTCGGTTCAAACCTGGAGAGAAGCTTTCTGAGAAACTGCTCTGTGTTCTGTTAATTCATCTTCCAGAGTTACATCTTTCCCTTCAAGAAGCCTTTCGCTAAGACTGTTCTTGTGGAATTGGCAAAGGGATATTTTGAAGCCCGTAGAGGGCTATGGTGAAAAAGGAAATATCTTCCGTTCAAAACTGGAAAGAAGCTTTCTGAGAAACTGCTCTTTGTTCTGTTAATTCATCTCACAGAGTTACATCTTTCCCTTCAAGAATCCTTTCTCTAAGGCTGTTCTTGTGGAATTGGAAAAGGGATATTTGGAAGCCCATAGAGGGCTACTTTGAAAAAGGAAATATCTTCCGTTGAAAACTGGAAAGAAGCTTTCTGAGAAACTGCTCTCTGTTCTGTTAATTCATCTCACAGAGTTACATCTTTCCCTTCAAGAAGCCTTTCGCTAAGGCTGTTCTTGTGGAATTGGCAAAGGGATATTTGGAAGCCCACACAGGGCTATGGTGCAAAAAGAAATATCTTCCGTTTAAAACTGGAAAGAAGCTTTCTGAGAAACTGCTCTGTGTTCTGTTAATTCATCTCCCAGAGTTACATCTTTCCCTTCAAGAAGCCTTTCGCTAAGGCTGTTCTTGTGGAATTGGCAAAGGGATATTTGGAAGCCCATAGAGGGCTATGGTGAAAAAGGAAATATCTTCCGTTCAAACCTGGAGAGAAGCTTTGTGATAAACTGCTCTGTTTTCTGTTAATTCATCTCACAGAGTTACATCTTTCCCTTCAAGAAGCCTTTCGCTAAGGCTGTTCTTGTGGAATTGGCAAAGTGATATTTGGAAGCCCATAGAGGGCTAAAGTGAAAAAGGAAATATCTTCCGTAGAAAACTGGAAAGAAGCTTTCTGAGAAACTCCTCTGTGTTCTGTTAATTCATCTCACAGAGTTACATCTTTTCCTTCAAGAAGCCTTCCGCTAAGGCTGTTCTTGTGGAATTGGCAAAGGGATATTTAGAAGCCTACAGACGGCTATGGTGCAAGAGGAAATATCTTCCGTTCAAAACTGGAAAGAAGCTTTCGGAGAAACTGCTCTGTATTCTGATAATTCATCTCACAGAGTTACATCTTTCCCTTCAAGAAGCCTTTCGCTAAGGCTGTTCTTGTGGCATTGGCAAAGGGATATTTGGAAGACCTTAGAGGGCTATTGTGAAAAAGGAAATATGTTCCGTTTAAAACTGGAGACAGGCTTTCTGAGAAACTGCTCTATGTTCTGTTAATTCATCTCACAGAGTTACATCTTTCCCTTCAAGAAGCCTTTCGCTAAGGCTGTTCTTGTGGAATTGGCAAAGTGATATTTGGAAGCCCATAGAGGGCTATCGTGAAAAAGGAAATATCTTCCGTTCAAAACTGGAAGGAAGCTTTCTGAGAAACTCCTCTGTGTTCTGTTAATTCATCTCACAGAGTTACATCTTTTCCTTCAAGGAGCCTTCCGCTAAGGCTGTTCTTGTGGACTTGGCAAAGGGATATTTGGAAGCCCACAGACGGCTATGGTGCAAGAGGAAATATCTTCCGCTCAAAACTGGAAAGAAGCTTTCTGAGAAACTGCTCTGTGTTCTGTCAATTCATGTCACAGAGTTACATCTTTCCCTTCAAGAAGCCGTTCGCTAAGGCTGTTCTTGTGGATTTGGCAAAGGGATATTTGGAAGTCCTTAGAGGGCTATGGTGAAAAAGGAAATATCTTCCGTTCAAAACTGGAAAGAAGCTTTCTGAGAAACTGCTCTGTGTTCTGTTAATTCATCTCACAGAGTTACATTTTTCCGTTCAAGAAGCCTTTCGCTAAGGCTGTTCTGGTGGAATTGGCAAAGTGATATTTGGAAGCCCATAGAGGGCTATGGTGAAAAAGGAAATATCTTCCGTTCAAAACTGGAAAGAAGCTTTCTGAGAAACTGCTCTGTGTTCTGTTAATTCATCTCACAGAGTTACATCTTTCCCTTCAAGAAGACTTCCGCTAAGGGTGTTTTGTGGAATTGGCAAAGGGATATTTGGAAGCCCATAGAGGGCTATGGTGAAAAAGGAAATATCTTCCGTTCATAAGTGGAAAGAAGCTTTCTGAGAAACTGCTCTGTGTTCTGTCAATTCAACTCACATAGTTACATCTTTCCCTTCAAGAAGCCTTTCGCTAAGGCTGTTCTTGTGGAATTGGCAAAGGGATATTTAGAAGCCCATAGAGGGCTATGCTGAAAAAGGAAATATCTTCCGTTCAAAACTGGAAAGAAGCTTTCTGAGAAACTGCTCTGTGTTCTGTTAATTCATCTCACAGAGTTACATCTTTCCCTTCAAGAAGGCTTTCGCTAAGACTGTTCTTGTGGAATTGGCAAAGGGATATTTGGAAGCCCATAGAGGGCTATGGTGAAAAAGGAAATATCTTCCGTTCAAACCTGGAGAGAAGCTTTGTGAGAAACTGCTCTGTGTTCTGTTAATTCATCTCACAGAGTTACATCTTTCCCTTCAAGAAGCCTTTCGCTAAGGCTTTTCTTGTGGAATTGGCAAAGTGATATTTGCAAGCCCATAGAGGGCTATCGTGAAAAAGGAAATATCTTGCGTTCAAAACTGGAAAGAAGCTTTCTGAGAAACTCCTCTGTGTTCTGTTAATTCATCTCACAGAGTTACATCTTTTCCTTCAAGAAGACTTCCGCCAAGGCTTTTCTTGTGGAATTGGCAAAGGGATATTTGGAAGCCCACAGACGGCTATGGTGCAAGAGGAAATATCTTCCGTTCAAAACTGGAAAGAAGCTTTCTGAGTAACTGCTCTGTGTTCTGTAATTCATCTCACAGAGTTACATCTTTCCCTTCAAGAAGCCTTTCACTAAGGCTGTTCTTGTGGAATTGGCAAAGGGATATTTCGAAGCCCATAGAGGGCTATGGTGAAAACGGAAATATCTTCCGTTCAAAACTGGAAAGAAGCTTTCTGAGAAACTGCTCTGTGTCTGTCAATTCATCTCACAGAGTTACATCTTTCCCTTCAAGAAGCCTTTCGCTAAGGCTGTTCTTGTGGATTTGGCAAAGGGATATTTGGAAGTCCATAGAGGGCTATGGTGAAAAACGAAATATCTCCGTTCAAAACTGGAAAGAAGCTTTCTGAGAAACTGCTCTGTGTTCTGTTAATTCATCTCACAGAGTTACATTTTCCGTTCAAGAAGCCTTTCACTAAGACTGTTCTGGTGGAATTGGCAAAGGGATATTTGGAAGGACACAGAGGGATATGGTGAAAAAGGAAATATCTTCGGTTCAAACCTGGAGAGAAGCTTTCTGAGAAACTGCTCTGTGTTCTGTTAATTCATCTCACAGAGTTACATCTTTCCCTTCAAGAAGCCTTTCGCTAAGACTGTTCTTGTGGAATTGGCAAAGGGATATTTTGAAGCCCGTAGAGGGCTATGGTGAAAAAGGAAATATCTTCCGTTCAAAACTGGAAAGAAGCTTTCTGAGAAACTGCTCTATGTTCTGTTAATTCATCTCACAAAGTTACATCTTTCCCTTCAAGAAGCCTTTCGCTAAGGCTGTTCTTGTGGAATTGGAAAAGGGATATTTGGAAGCCCATAGAGGGCTGTGGTGAAAAAGGAAATATCTTCCGTACAAAACTGGAAAGAAGCTTTCTGAGAAACTGCTCTGTGTTCTGTTAATTCATCTCACAGAGTTACATCTTTCCCTTCAAGAAGGCTTTCGCTAAGGCTGTTCTTGTGGAATTGGCAAGGGGATATTTGGAAGCCCTACAGAGGGCTATGGTGAAAAAGGAAATATCTTCCGTTCAAAACTGGAAACAAGCTTTCTGAGAAACTGCTCTGTGTTCTGTTAATTCGTCTCAGAGAGTTACATCTTTCCCTTCAAGAAGCCTTTCGCTAAGGCTGTTCTTGTGGTATTGGCAAAGGGATATTTGGAAGCCCATAGAGAGCTATGGTAAAAAAGGAAATATCTTCCGTTCAAACCTGGAGAGAAGCTTTCTGAGAAACTGTTCTGTGTTCTGTTAATTCATCTCACATAGTTACATCTTTCCCTTCAAGAAGCCTTTCGCTAAGGCTGTTCTTGTGGAATTGGCAAAGTGATATTTGGAAGCCCATAGAGGGCTAACATGAAAAAGGAAATATCTTCCGTTCAAAACTGGAAAGAAGCTTTCTGAGAAACTGCTCTGTGTTCTGTTAATTCATCTCACAGAGTTACATCTTTCCCTTCAAGAAGCCTTCCGCTAAGGGTGTTTTGTGCAATTGGCAAAGGGATATTTGGAAGCCCATAGAGGGCTATGGTGAAAAAGGAAATATCTTCCGTTCATAAGTGGAAAGAAGCTTTCTGAGAAACTGCTCTGTGTTCTGTCAATTCCACTCACACAGTTACATCTTTCCCTTCAAGAAGCCTTTCGCTAAGGCTGTTCTTGTGGAATTGGCAAGGGGATATTTGGAAGCCCATAGAGGGCTATGCTGGAAAAGGAAATATCTTCCGTTCATAAGTGGAAAGAAGCTTTCTGAGAAACTGCTCTGTGTTCTGTCAATTCAACTCACATTGTTACATCTTTCCCTTCAAGAAGCCTTTCGCTAAGGCTGTTCTTGTGGAATTGGCAAAGGGATATTTTGAAGCCCATAGAGGGCTATGGTGAAAAAGGAAATATCTTCCGTTCAATCCTGGAGAGAAGCTTTCTGAGAAACTGTTCTGTGTTATGTTAATTCATCTCACAGAGTTAAATCTTTCCCTTCAAGGAGCCTTTCGCTAAGGCTGTTCTTGTGGAATTGGTAAAGGGATATTTGGAAGCCAATAGAGGGCTATGGTGAAAAAGGAAATATCTTCCGTTCAAAACTGGAAAGAAGCTTTCTGAGAAACTGCTCTATGTTCTGTTAATTCAACTCACAGAGTTACATCTTTCCCTTCAAGAAGCCTTTCGCTAAGGCTGTTCTTGTGGAGTTGTCAAAGGGATATTTGGAAGCCCATAGAGGGCTATGGTGAAAAAGGAAATATCTTCCGTTCAAACCTGGAGAGAAGCTTTGTGAGAAACTGTTCTGTGTTCTATTAATTCATCTCACAGAGTTACATCTTTCCCTTCAAGAAGCCTTTCGCTAAGGCTGTTCTTGTGGAATTGGCAAAGTGATATTTGGAAGCCCATAGAGGGCTATCGTGAAAAAGGAAATATCTTCCGTTCAAAACTGGAAGGAAGCTTTCTGAGAAACTCCTCTGTGTTCTGTTAATTCATCTCACAGAGTTACATCTTTTCCTTCAAGAAGCCTTCCGCTAAGGCTGTTCTTGTGGACTTGGCAAAGGAATATTTGGAAGCCCACAGACGGCTATGGTGCAAGAGGAAATATCTTCCGCTCAAAACTGGAAAGAAGCTTTCTGAGAAACTGCTCTGTGTTCTGTCAATTCATGTCACAGAGTTACATCTTTCCCTTCAAGAAGCCGTTCGCTAAGGCTGTTCTTGTGGATTTGGCAAAGGGATATTTGGAAGTCCTTAGAGGGCTATGGTGAAAAAGGAAATATCTTCCGTTCAAAACTGGAAAGAAGCTTTCTGAGAAACTGCTCTGTGTTCTGTTAATTCATCTCACAGAGTTACATTTTTCCGTTCAAGAAGCCTTTCGCTAAGGCTGTTCTGGTGGAATTGGCAAAGTGATATTTGGAAGCCCATAGAGGGCTATGGTGAAAAAGGAAATATCTTCCGTTCAAAACTGGAAAGAAGCTTTCTGAGAAACTGCTCTGTGTTCTGTTAATTCATCTCACAGAGTTACATCTTTCCCTTCAAGAAGACTTCCGCTAAGGGTGTTTTGTGGAATTGGCAAAGGGATATTTGGAAGCCCATAGAGGGCTATGGTGAAAAAGGAAATATCTTCCGTTCATAAGTGGAAAGAAGCTTTCTGAGAAACTGCTCTGTGTTCTGTCAATTCAACTCACATAGTTACATCTTTCCCTTCAAGAAGCCTTTCGCTAAGGCTGTTCTTGTGGAATTGGCAAAGGGATATTTAGAAGCCCATAGAGGGCTATGCTGAAAAAGGAAATATCTTCCGTTCAAAACTGGAAAGAAGCTTTCTGAGAAACTGCTCTGTGTTCTGTTAATTCATGTCACAGAGTTACATCTTTCCCTTCAAGAAGGCTTTCGCTAAGACTGTTCTTGTGGAATTGGCAAAGGGATATTTGGAAGCCCATAGAGGGCTATGGTGAAAAAGGAAATATCTTCCGTTCAAACCTGGAGAGAAGCTTTGTGAGAAACTGCTCTGTGTTCTGTTAATTCATCTCACAGAGTTACATCTTTCCCTTCAAGAAGCCTTTCGCTAAGGCTTTTCTTGTGGAATTGGCAAAGTGATATTTGTAAGCCCATAGAGGGCTATCGTGAAAAAGGAAATATCTTCCGTTCAAAACTGGAAAGAAGCTTTCTGAGAAACTCCTCTGTGTTCTGTTAATTCATCTCACAGAGTTACATCTTTTCCTTCAAGAAGACTTCCGCTAAGGATTTTCTTGTGGAATTGGCAAAGGGATATTTGGAAGCCCACAGATGGCTATGGTGCAAGAGGAAATATCTTCCGTTCAAAACTGGAAAGAAGCTTTCTGAGTAACTGCTCTGTGTTCTGTAATTCATCTCACAGAGTTACATCTTTCCCTTCAAGAAGCCTTTCACTAAGGCTGTTCTTGTGGAATTGGCAAAGGGATATTTCGAAGCCCATAGAGGGCTATGGTGAAAACGGAAATATCTTCCGTTCAAAACTGGAAAGAAGCTTTCTGAGAAACTGCTCTGTGTCTGTCAATTCATCTCACAGAGTTACATCTTTCCCTTCAAGAAGCCTTTCGCTAAGGCTGTTCTTGTGGATTTGGCAAAGGGATATTTGGAAGTCCATAGAGGGCTATGGTGAAAAACGAAATATCTCCGTTCAAAACTGGAAAGAAGCTTTCTGAGAAACTGCTCTGTGTTCTGTTAATTCATCTCACAGAGTTACATTTTCCGTTCAAGAAGCCTTTCACTAAGGCTGTTCTGGTGGAATTGGCAAAGGGATATTTGGAAGGACACAGAGGGATATGGTGAAAAAGGAAATATCTTCGGTTCAAACCTGGAGAGAAGCTTTCTGAGAAACTGCTCTGTGTTCTGTTAATTCATCTCACAGAGTTACATCTTTCCCTTCAAGAAGCCTTTCGCTAAGACTGTTCTTGTGGAATTGGCAAAGGGATATTTTGAAGCCCGTAGAGGGCTATGGTGAAAAAGGAAATATCTTCCGTTCAAAACTGGAAAGAAGCTTTCTGAGAAACTGCTCTATGTTCTGTTAATTCATCTCACAAAGTTACATCTTTCCCTTCAAGAAGCCTTTCGCTAAGGCTGTTCTTGTGGAATTGGAAAAGGGATATTTGGAAGCCCATAGAGGGCTGTGGTGAAAAAGGAAATATCTTCCGTACAAAACTGGAAAGAAGCTTTCTGAGAAACTGCTCTGTGTTCTGTTAATTCATCTCACAGAGTTACATCTTTCCCTTCAAGAAGGCTTTCGCTAAGGCTGTTCTTGTGGAATTGGCAAGGGGATATTTGGAAGCCCTACAGAGGGCTATGGTGAAAAAGGAAATATCATCCGTTCAAAACTGGAAACAAGCTTTCTGAGAAACTGCTCTGTGTTCTGTTAATTCATCTCAGAGAGTTACATCTTTCCCTTCAAGAAGCCTTTCGCTAAGGCTGTTCTTGTGGTATCGGCAAAGGGATATTTGGAAGCCCATAGAGAGCTATGGTAAAAAAGGAAATATCTTCCGTTCAAACCTGGAGAGAAGCTTTCTGAGAAACTGTTCTGTGTTCTGTTAATTCATCTCACAGAGTTACATCTTTCCCTTCAAGAAGCCTTTCGCTAAGGCTGTTCTTGTGGAATTGGCAAAGTGATATTTGGAAGCCCATAGAGGGCTAACGTGAAAAAGGAAATATCTTCCGTTCAAAACTGGAAAGAAGCTTTCTGAGAAACTGCTCTGTGTTCTGTTAATTCATCTCACAGAGTTACATCTTTCCCTTCAAGAAGCCTTCCGCTAAGGGTGTTTTGTGCAATTGGCAAAGGGATATTTGGAAGCCCATAGAGGGCTATGGTGAAAAAGGAAATATCTTCCGTTCATAAGTGGAAAGAAGCTTTCTGAGAAACTGCTCTGTGTTCTGTCAATTCCACTCACACAGTTACATCTTTCCCTTCAAGAAGCCTTTCGCTAAGGCTGTTCTTGTGGAATTGGCAAGGGGATATTTGGAAGCCCATAGAGGGCTATGCTGGAAAAGGAAATATCTTCCGTTCATAAGTGGAAAGAAGCTTTCTGAGAAACTGCTCTGTGTTCTGTCAATTCAACTCACATTGTTACATCTTTCCCTTCAAGAAGCCTTTCGCTAAGGCTGTTCTTGTGGAATTGGCAAAGGGATATTTTGAAGCCCATAGAGGGCTATGGTGAAAAAGGAAATATCTTCCGTTCAATCCTGGAGAGAAGCTTTCTGAGAAACTGTTCTGTGTTATGTTAATTCATCTCACAGAGTTAAATCTTTCCCTTCAAGGAGCCTTTCGCTAAGGCTGTTCTTGTGGAATTGGAAAAGGGATATTTGGAAGCCAATAGAGGGCTATGGTGAAAAAGGAAATATCTTCCGTTCAAAACTGGAAAGAAGCTTTCTGAGAAACTGCTCTATGTTCTGTTAATTCAACTCACAGAGTTACATCTTTCCCTTCAAGAAGCCTTTCGCTAAGGCTGTTCTTGTGGAGTTGTCAAAGGGATATTTGGAAGCCCATAGAGGGCTATGGTGAAAAAGGAAATATCTTCCGTTCAAACCTGGAGAGAAGCTTTGTGAGAAACTGTTTTGTGTTCTATTAATTCATCTCACAGAGTTACACCTTTCCCTTCAAGAAGCCTTTCGCTAAGGCTGTTCTTGTGGAATTGGCAAAGGGATATTTGGAAGCCCATAGAGGGCTATCGTGAAAAAGGAAATATCTTCCGTTTAAAACTGGAAAGAAGCTTTCTGAGAAACTGCTCTGTGGTCTGTTAATTCATCTCACAGAGTTACATCTTTCCCTTCAAGAAGCCTTTCGCTAAGGCTGTTCTTGTGGAATTCGCAAATTGATATTTGGAAGCCCATAGAGGGCTATGGTGAAAAACGAAATATCTTCCGTTCAAAACTGGAAAGAATCTTTCTGAGAAACTGCTCTGTGTTCTGTTAATTCATCTCACAGAGTTACATCTTTCCCTTCAAGAAGCCTTTCGCTAAGGCTGTTCTTGTGGAATTGGCAAAGGGATATTTGTAAGTCCACAGACGGCTATGGTGCAAGAGGAAATATCTTCCGTTCAAAACTGGAAAGAAGCTTTCTGAGAACCTGCTCTGTATTCTGATAATTCATCTCACAGAGTTACAATTTTCCGTTCAAGAAGCCTTTCGCTAAGGGTGTTTTGTGGATTTGGCAAAGGGATATTTGGAAGCCCATAGAGGGCTATGGTGAAAAAGGAAATATCTTCCGTTCATAAGTGGAAAGAAGCTTTCTGAGAAACTGCTCTGTGTTCTGTCAATTCATCTAACAGGGTTCCATCTTTCCCTTCAAGAAGCCTTTCGCTAAGGCTGTTCTTTTGGAATTGGAAAAGGGATATTAGGAAGCCCATATAGGGCTATGGTGAAAAAGGAAATATCTTCCGTTCAAACCTGGAGAGAAGCTTTCTGAGAAACAGTTCTGTGTTCTGTTAATTCATCTCACAGAGTTACATCTTTCCCTTCAAGAAGCCTTTCGCTAAGGCTGTTCTTGTGGAATTGGAAAAGTGATATTTGGAAGCACATAGATGGCTATTGTGAAAAAGGAAATATCTTCCGTTCAAAACTGGAAAGAAGCTTTCTGAGAAACTGCTCTGTGTTCTGTTAATTCATCTCGCAGAGTTACATCTTTCCCTTCAAGAAGCCTTTCGCTAAGGCTGTTCTTGTGGAATTGGCAAAGGGATATTTGGAAGCCCATAGAGGGCTATGGTGAAAAAGGAAATATCTTCCGTTCAAAACTGGAAAGAAGCTTTCTGAGAAACTGCCCTATGTTCTGTTAATTCATCTCACAGAGTTACATCTTTCCCTTCAAGAAGCCTTTCGCTAAGGCTGTTCTTGTGGAATTGGCAAAGGGATATTTGGAAGCCCTCAGACGGCTATGGTGCAAGAGGAAATATCATCCGTTCAAAACTGGAAAGAAGCTTTCTGAGAAACTGCTCTGTGTTCTGTTAATTCATCTCACGGAGTTACATCTTTCCCTTCAAGAAGCCTTTCGCTAAGGCTGTTCTTGTGGAATTGGCCAAGGGATATTTGGAAGCCCATAGAGGGCTATGGTGAAAAAGGAAATATCTTCCGTTCAAAACTGGAAGAAGCTTTGTGAGAAGCTGCTCTGTGTTCTGTTAATTCATCTCACAGAGTTACATCTTTCCCTTAAAGAAGCCTTTCGCTAAGGCTGTTCTTGTGGAATTGGCAAAGGGATATTTGGAAGCCCACAGTCGGCTATGGTGCAAGGGAAATATCTTCCGTTCAAAACTGGAAAGAAGCATTCTGAGAAACTGCTCTGTGATCTGTTAATTCATCCCACAGAGTTGAATCTTTCCCTTCAAGAAGCCTTTTGCTAAGGCTGTTCTTGTGGAATTGGCAAAGGGATATTTGGAAGCCCATAGAGGGCTATGGTGAAAAAGGAAATATCTTCCGTTCAAAACTGGAAAGAAGCTTTCTGAGAAACTGCTCTGTGTTCTGTTAATTCATCTCACAGAGTTACATCTTCCCCTTCAAGAAGCCTTTCGCTAAGGCTGTTCTTGTGGAATTGGAAAAGGGATATTTGGAAGCCCATAGAGGGCTATGGTGAAAAAGGAAATATCTTCCGTTCTAAACTGGAAAGAATCTTTCTGAGAAACTGCTCTGTGTTCTGTTAATCCATCACACAGAGTTACATCTTTCCTTTCAAGAAGCCTTTCGCTAAGACTGTTCTTGTGGAATTGGCAAAGGGATATTTGGAAGCCCATAGAGGGCTATGGTGAAAAAGGAAATATCTTCCGTTCAAAACTGGAAAGAAGCTTTCGGAGAAACTGTTCTGTGTTCTATTAATTCATCTCACAGAGTTACATCTTTCCCTTCAAGAAGCCTTTCGCTAAGGCTGTTCTTGTGGAATTGGCAAAGGGATATTTGGAAGCCCTCAGACGGCTATGGTGCAAGAGGAAATATCTTCCGTTCAAAACTGGAAAGAAGCTTTCTGAGAAACTGCTCTGTGTTCTGTTAATTCATCTCACGGAGTTACATCTTTCCCTTCAAGAAGCCTTTCGCTAAGGCTGTACTTGTGGAATTGGCCAAGGGATATTTGGAAGCCCATAGAGGTCTATGTTGAAAAAGGAAATATCATCCGTTCAAAACTGGAAAGAAGCTTTCTGAGAAACTGCTCTGTGTTCTGTTAATTCATCTCACAGAGTTACATCTTTCCCTTCAAGAAGCCTTTCGCTAAGGCTGTTCTTGTGGATTTGGCAAAGGGATATTTGGAAGTCCATAGAGGGCTATGGTGAAAAAGGAAATATCTTACGTTCAAAACTGAAAAGAATCTTTCTGAGAAAGTGCTCTGGGTTCTGTTAATTCATCTCACAGAGTTACATCTTTCCTTTCAAGAAGCCTTTCGCTAAGGCTGTTCTTGTGGAATTGGCAAAGGGATATTTGGAAGCCCATAGAGGGCTACGGTGAAAAAAGGAATATCTTCCGTTCAAAACTGGAAAGAATCTTTGTGAAAAGCTGCTCTGTGTTCTGTTAATTCATCTCACAGAGTTACATCTTTCCCTTCAAGAAGCCTTTCGCTAAGGCTGTTCTTGTGGAATTGGCAAAGGGATATTTGGAAGCCCACAGACGGCTATGGTGCAAGGGAAATATCTTCCGTTCAAAACTGGAAAGAAGCATTCTGAGAAACTGCTCTGTGATCTGTTAATTCATCCCACAGAGTTACATCTTTCCCTTCAAGAAGCCTTTTGCTAAGGCTGTTCTTGTGGAATTGGCAAAGGGATATTTGGAAGCCCATAGAGGGCTATGGTGAAAAAGGAAATATCTTCCGTTCAAAACTGGAAAGAAGCTTTCTGAGAAACTGCTCTATGTTCTGTTAATTCAACTCACAGAGTTACATCTTTCCCTTCAAGAAGCCTTTCGCTAAGGCTGTTCTTGTGGAATTGGCAAAGGGATATTTGGAAGCCCATAGAATGCTATGGTGAAAAAGGAAATATCTTCAGTACAAACCTGGAGAGAAGCTTTGTGAGAAACTGTTCTGTGTTCTATTAATTCATCTCACAGAGTTACATCTTTCCCTTCAAAAAGCCTTTCGCTAAGGCTGTTCTTGTGGAATTGGCCAAGGGATATTTGGAAGCCCTTAGAGGGCTATCATGAAAAAGGAAATATCTTCCGTTTAAAACTGGAAAGAAGCTTTCTGAGAAACTGCTCTGTGTTCTGATAATTCATCTCACAGAGTTACATCTTTCCCTTCAAGAAACCTTTCGCTAAGGCTGTTCTTGTGGAATTGGCAAAGTGATATTTGGAAGCCCATCGAGGGCTAACGTGAAAAAGGAAATATCTTCCGTTCAAAACTGGAAAGAAGCTTTCTCAGAAACTGCTCTGTGTTCTGTTAATTCATCTCACAGAGTTACATCTTTCCCTTCAAGAAGCCTTCCGCTAAGGGTGTTTTGTGCAATTGGCAAAGGGATATTTGGAAGCCCATAGAGGGCTATGGTGAAAAAGGAAATATCTTCCGTTCATAAGTGGAATGAAGCCTTCTGAGAAACTGCTCTGTGTTCTGTCAATTCAACTCACATAGTTACATCTTTCCCTTCAAGAAGCCTTTCGCTAAGGCTGTTCGTGTGGAATTGGCCAAGGGATATTTGGAAGCCCATAGAGGGCTATGGTGAAAAAGGAAATATCTTCCGTTCAAAACTGGAAAGAAGCTTTCTGAGAAACTGCTCTGTGTTCTGTTAATTCATCTCACAGAGATACATCTTTCCTTTCAAGAAGCCTTTCGCTAAGGCTGTTCTTGTGGAATTGGCAAAGGGATAATTGGAAGTCCATAGAGGGCTATGGTGAAAAAGGAAATATCTTCCGTTCAAAACTGGAAAGAAGCTTTGTGAGAAACTGCTCTGTGTTCTGTTAATTCATCTCACAGAGTTACATCTTTCCCTTTAAGAAGCCTTTCGCTAAGGCTGTTCTTGTGGAATTGGCAAAGGGATATTTGGAAGCCCACAGACGGCTATGGTTCAAGGGAAATATCTTCCGTTCAAAACTGGAAAGAAGCATTCTGAGAAACTGCTCTGTGATCTGTTAATTCATCCCACAGAGTTACATCTTTCCCTTCAACAAGCCTTTCGCTAAGGCTGTTCTTGCGTTCAAAACTGGAAAGAAGCTTTCTGAGAAACTGCTCTGTGTTCTGTTAATTCGTCTCACAGAGTTACATTTTTCCGTTCAAGAAGCCTTTCGCTAAGGCTGTTCTGGTGGAATTGGCAAAGGGATATTTGGAAGCCCATAGAGGGCTATGGTGAAAAAGGAAATATCTTCCGTTCAAAACTGGAAAGAAGCTTTCGGAGAAACTGCTCTGTGTTCTGTTAATTCATCTCACACAGTTCCATCTCTCCCTTCAAGAAGCCTTTCGCTAAGGCTGTTCTTGTGGAATTGGCAAAGGGATATTTGGAAGCCCATAGAGGGCTATGTTGAAAAAGGAAATATCTTCCGTTCAAAACTGGAAAGAAGCTTTCTGAGAAACTGCTCTATGTTCTGTTAATTCATCTTACAGAGTTACAACTTTCCCTTCAAGAATACTTTCGCTAAGGCGGTTCTTGTGGAATTCGCAAAGGGATATTTTGAAGCCCATACAAGGCTATGGTGAAAAATGAAATATCTTCCGTTCAAAACTGGAAAGAAGCTTTCTGAGAAACTGCTCTATGTTCTGTTAATTCATCTCACAAAGTTACATCTTTCCCTTCAAGAATCCTTTCGCTAAGGCTGTTCTTGTGGAATTGGAAAAGGGATATTTGGAAGCCCATAGAGGGCTATGGTGAAAAAGGAAATATCTTCCGTTCAAAACTGGAAAGAAGCTTTCTGAGAAACGGCTCTGTGTTCTGTTAATTCATCTCACAGAGTTACATCTTTCCCTTCAAGAAGCCTTTCGCTAAGGCTGTTCTTGTGGAATTGGCAAAGGGATATTTGGAAGACCTACAGAGGGCTATGGTGAAAAAGGAAATATCTTCCGTTCAAAACTGGAGAGAATCTTTCTGAGAAACGGCTCTGTGTTCTGTTAATTCATCTCACAGAGTTACATGTTTCCCTTCAAGAAGCCTTTCGCTAGGGCCATTCTTGTGGAATTGGCAAAGGGATATTTGGAAGCCCATACAGGGCTATGCTGAGAAAGGAAATATCTTCCGTTCAAAACTGGAAAGAAGCTTTCTGAGAAACTGCTCTGTGTTTTCTTAATTCATCTCACAGAGTTACATCTTTCCCTAAAAGAAGCCTTTCGCTAAGGCTGTTCTTGTGGAATTGGCAAAGGGATATTTGGAAGTCCATAGAGGGCTATGTTGAAAAAGGAAATATCTTCCGTTCAAAACTGGAAAGAAGCTTTGTGAGAAACTGCTCTGTGTTCTGTTAATTCATCTCACAGAGTTACATCTTTCCCTTCAAGAAGCCTTTCGCTAAGGCTGTTCTTGTGGAATTGGCAAAGGGATATTTGGAATCCCTACAGAGGGCTATGGTGAAAAAGGAAATATCTTCCGGTCAAAACTGGAAAGAATCTTTCTGAGAATGTGCTCTGTGTTCTGTTATTTCATCTCACAGAGTTACATCTTTCCTTTCAAGAGCCTTTCGCTAAGGCTGTTCTTGTGGAATTGGCAGAGGGATATTTGGAAGTCCATAGAAGGCTATGTTGAAAAAGGAAATATCTTCCGTTCAAAACTGGAAAGAAGCTTTGTGAGAAACTGCTCTGTGTTCTGTTAATTCATCTCACAAAGTTATATCTTTCCCTTCAAGAAGCCTTTCGCTAAGGCTGTTCTTGTGGAATTGGCAAAGGGATATTTGGAAGCCCACAGACGGCTATGGTTCAAGGGAAATATCTTCCGTTCAAAACTGGAAAGAAGCATTCTGAGAAACTGCTCTGTGATCTGTTAATTCATCACACAGAGTTACATCTTTCCCTTCAAGAAGCCTTTTGCTAAGGCTGTTCTTGTCGAATTGGCAAAGGGATATTTGGAAGCCCATAGAGGGCTATGGTGAAAAAGGAAATATCTTCCGTTCAAAACTGGAAAGAAGCTTTCTGAGAAACTGCTCTGTGTTCTGTTAATTCATCTCACAGAGTTACATCTTTCCCTTCAAGAAGCCTTTCCCTAAGGCTGTTCTTGTGGATTTGGCCAAGGGATATTTGGAACTCCATAGAGGGCTATTGTGAAAAAGGAAATATCTTCCGTTCAAAACTGGAAAGAAGCTTTCTGAGAAACAGATCTGTGTTCTGTTAATTCATCTCACAGAGTTACATTTTTCCGTGGAAGAAGCCTTTCGCTAAGGCTGTTCTGGTGGAATTGGAAAGTGATATTTGGAAGCCCACAGAGGGCTATGGTGAAAAAGGAAATATCTTCCGTTCAAAAATGGAAAGAAGCTTTCTGAGAAACTGCTCTGTGTTCTGTTAATTCATCTCACAGAGTTACATCTTTCCCTTCAACAAGCCTTTCGCTAAGGCTGTTCTTGCGTTCAAAACTGGAAAGAAGCTTTCTGAGAAACTGCTCTGTGTTCTGTTAATTCATCTCACACAGTTCCATCTTTCCCTTCAAGAAGCCTTTCGCTAAGGCTGTTCTTGTGGATTTGGCAAAGGGATATTTGGAAGTCTATAGAGGGCTATGGTGAAAAAGGAAATATCTTACGTTCAAAATTGGAAAGAAGCTTTCTGAGAAACTGCTCTGTGTTCTGTTAATTCGTCTCACAGAGTTACATCTTTCCTTTCAAGAAGCCTTTCAGTAAGGCTGTTCTTGTGGAATTGGCATAGGGGTATTTGGAAGTCCATAGTGGGCTATGGTGAAAAAGGAAATATCTTCCGTTCAAAACTGGAAAGAAGCTTTGTGAGAAACTGCTCTGTGTTCTGTTAATTCATCTCACACAGTTCCATCTTTCCCTTCAAGAAGCCTTTCGCTAAGGCTGTTCTTGTGGATTTGGCAAAGGGATATTTGGAAGTCTATAGAGGGCTATGGTGAAAAAGGAAATATCTTACGTTCAAAATTGGAAAGAAGCTTTCTGAGAAACTGCTCTGTGTTCTGTTAATTCGTCTCACAGAGTTACATCTTTCCTTTCAAGAAGCCTTTCACTAAGGCTGTTCTTGTGGAATTGGCAAAGGGGTATTTTGAAGTCCATAGTGGGCTATGGTGAAAAAGGAAATATCTTCCGTTCAAAACTGGAAAGAAGCTTTCTGAGAAACTGCTCTGTGTTCTGTTAATTCATCTCACAGAGTTACATCTTTCCCTTCAAGAAGCCTTTCGCTAAGGCTGTTCTTGTGGATTTGGCAAAGGGATATTTGGAATCCCTACAGAGGGCTATGGTGAAAAACGAAATATCTTCCGTTCAAAACTGGAAACAATCTTTCTGAGAAAGTGCTCTGTGTTCTGTTAATTCATCTCACAGAGTTACATCTTTCCTTTCAAGAAGCCTTTCGCTAAGGCTGTTCTTGTGGAATTGGCAAAGGGATATTTGGAAGTCCATAGAGGGCTATGGTGAAAAAGGAAATATCTTCCGTTCAAAACTGGAAAGAAGCTTTGTGAGAAACTGCTCTGTGTTCTGTTAATTCATCTCACAGAGTTACATCTTTCCCTTCAAGAAGCCTTTCGCTAAGGCTGTTCTTGTGGAATTGGTAAAGGGATATTTGGAAGCCCACAGACGGCTATGGTTCAAGGGAAATATCTTCCGTTCAAAACTGGAAAGAAGCATTCTGCGAAACTGCTCTGTGATCTGTTAATTCATCCCACCGAGTTACATCTTTCCCTTCAAGAAGCCTTTTGCTAAGGCTGTTCTTCTGGAATTGGCAAAGGGATATTTGGAAGCCCATAGAGGGCTATGGTGACAAAGGAAATATCTTCCGTTCAAAACTGGAAAGAAGCTTTCTGAGAAATTGCTCTGTGTTCTGTTAATTCATCTCACAGAGTTACATCTTTCCCTTCAAGAAGCCTTTACCTAAGGCTGTTCTTGTGGATTTGGCCAAGGGATATTTGGAACTCCATAGAGGGCTATGGTAAAAAAGGAAATATCTTCCGTTCAAAACTGGAAAGAAGCTTTCTGAGAAACTGATCTGTGTTCTGTTAATTCATCTCACAGAGTTACATTTTTCCGTGGAAGAAGCCTTTCGCTAAGGCTGTTCTGGTGGAATTGGAAAAGTGATATTTGGAAGCCCACAGAGGGCTATGGTGAAAAAGGAAATATCTTCCGTTCAAAACTGGAAAGAAGCTTTCTGAGAAACTGCTCTGTGTTCTGTTAATTCATCTCACAGAGTTACATCTTTCGCTTCAAGAAGCCTTTCCCTAAGGCTGTTCTTGTGGATTTGGCCAAGGGATATTTGGAACTCCATAGAGGGCTATGGTGAAAAAGGAAATATCTTCCGTTGAAAACTGGAAAGAAGCTTTCTGAGAAACTGTTCTATGTTCTGTTAATTCATCTCACAAAGTTACATCTTTCCCTTCATGAAGCCTTTCGCTAAGGCTGTTCTTGTGGAATTGGAAAAGGGATATTTGGAAGCCCATAGAGGTCTATGGTGAAAAAGGAAATATCTTCCGTTCAAAACTGGAAAGAAGCTTTCTGAGAAACTGCTCTGTGTTCTGTTAATTCATCTCACAGAGTTACATCTTTCCCTTCAAGAAGCCTTTCGCTAAGGCTGTTCTTGTGGAATTGGCAAAGGGATATTTGGAAGACCTACAGAGGGCTATGGTGAAAAAGGAAATATCTTCCGTTCAAAACTGGAGTGAATCTTTCTGAGAAACGGCTCTGTGTTCTGTTAATTCATCTCACAGAGTTACATCTTTCCCTTCAAGAAGCCTTTCGCTAAGGCTGTTCTTGTGGAATTGGCCAAGGGATATTTGGAAGCCCATAGAGGGCTATGGTGAAAAAGGAAATATCTTCCGTTCAAAACTGGAAAGAAGCTTTCTGAGAAACTGCTCTGTGTTCTGTTAATTCATCTCACACAGTTACATCTTTCCCTTCAAGAAGCCTTTCGCTAAGGCTGTTCTTGTGGATTTGGCAAAGGGATATTTGGAAGTCCATAGAGGGCTATGGTGAAAAAGGAAATATCTTACGTTCAAAACTGGAAAGAAGCTTTCTGAGAAACTGCTCTGTGTTCTGTTAATTCGTCTCACAGAGTTACATTTTTCCCTTCAAGAAGCCTTTCGCTAAGGCTGTTCTGGTGGAATTGGCAAAGGGATATTTGGAAGCCCACAGACGGCTATGGTGCAAGAGGAAATATCTTCCGTTCAAAACTGGAAAGAAGCTTTCTGAGAAACTGCTCTGTGTTCTGTTAATTCATCTCACAGAGTTACAATTTTCCGTTCAAGAAGCCTTTCTCTAAGGGTGTTTTGTGGAATTGGCAAAGGGATATTTGGAAGCCCATAGAGGGCTATGGTGAAAAAGGAAATATCTTCCGTTCAAAACTGGAAAGAATCTTTCTGAGAAAGTGCTCTGTGTTCTGTTAATTCATCTCACAGAGTTACATCTTTCCTTTCAAAAGCCTTTCTCTAAGGCTGTTCTTGTGGAATTGGCAAAGGGATATTTGGAAGTCCATAGAGGGCTATGGTGAAAAAGGAAATATCTTCCATTCAAAACTGGAAAGAAGCTTTGTGAGAAACTGCTCTGTGTTCTGTTAATTCATCTCACAGAGTTACATCTTTCCCTTCAAGAAGCCTTTCGCTAAGGCTATTCTTGTGGAATTGGCAAAGGGATATTTGGAATCCCTACAGAGGGCTATGGTGAAAAACGAAATATCTTCCGTTCAAAACTGGAAAGAATCTTTCTGAGAAAGTGCTCAGTGTTCTGTTAATTCATCTCACAGAGTTACATCTTTCCTTTCAAGAAGCCTTTCGCTAAGGCTGTTCTTGTGGAATTGGCAAAGGGACATTTGGAAGTCCATAGAGGGCTATGGTGAAAAAGGAAATATCTTCCGTTCAAAACTGGAAAGAAGCTTTGTGAGAAACTGCTCTGTGTTCTGTTAATTCATCTCACAGAGTTACATCTTTCCCTTCAAGAAGCCTTTCGCTAAGGCTGTTCTTGTGGAAGTGGCAAAGCGATATTTGGAAGCCCACAGACGGCTATGGTTCAAGGGAAATATCTTCCGTTCAAAACTGGAAAGAAGCATTCTGAGAAACTGCTCTGTGATCTGTTAATTCATCCCACAGAGTTACATCTTTCCCTTCAAGAAGCCTTTTGCTAAGGCTGTTCTTGTGGAATTGGCAAAGGGATATTTGGAAGCCCATAGAGGGCTATGGTGAAAAAGGAAATATCTTGCGTTCAAAACTGGAAAGAAGCTTTCTGAGAAACTGCTCTGTGTTCTGTTAATTCATCTCACAGAGTTACATCTTTCCCTTCAAGAAGCCTTTCCCTAAGGCTGTTCTTGTGGATTTGGCCAAGGGATATTTGGAACTCCATAGAGGGCTATGGTGAAAAAGGAAATATCTTCCGTTCAAAACTGGAAAGAAGCTTTCTGAGAAACTGATCTGTGTTCTGTTAATTCATCTCACAGAGTTACATTTTTCCGTGGAAGAAGCCTTTCGCTAAGGCTGTTCTGGTGGAATTGGCAAAGTGATATTTGGAAGCCCACAGAGGGCTATGGTGAAAAAGGAAATATCTTCCGTTCAAAACTGGAAAGAAGCTTTCTGAGAAACTGCTCTGTGTTCTGTTAATTCATCTCACAGAGTTACATCTTTCCCTTCAACAAGCCTTTCGCTAAGGCTGTTCTTGCGTTCAAAACTGGAAAGAAGCTTTCTGAGAAACTGCTCTGTGTTCTGTTAATTCATCTCACAGATTAACATCTTTCCCTTCAAGAAGCCTTTCCCTAAGGCTGTTCTTGTGGATTTGGCCAAGGGATATTTGGAACTCCATAGAGGGCTATAGTGAAAAAGGAAATATCTTCCGTTCAAAACTGGAAAGAAGCTTTCTGAGAAACTGCTCTATGTTCTGTTAATTCATCTCACAAAGTTACATCTTTCCCTTCATGAAGCCTTTCGCTAAGGCTGTTCTTGTGGAATTGGAAAAGGGATATTTGGAAGCCCATAGAGGGCTATGGTGAAAAAGGAAATATCTTCCGTTCAAACCTGGAAAGAAGCTTTCTGAGAAACGGCTCTGTGTTCTGTTAATTCATCTCACAGAGTTACATCTTTCCCTTCAAGAAGCCTTTCGCTAAGGCTGTTCTTGTGGAATTGGCAAAGGGATATTTGGAAGACCTACAGAGGGCTATGGTGAAAAAGGAAATATCTTCCGTTCAAAACTGGAGAGAATCTTTCTGAGAAACGGCTCTGTGTTCTGTTAATTCGTCTCACAGAGTTACATTTTTCCCTTCAAGAAGCCTTTCGCTAAGGCTCTTCTGGTGGAATTGGCAAAGGGATATTTGGAAGCCCACAGACGGCTATGGTGCAAGAGGAAATATCTTCCGTTCAAAACTGGAAAGAAGCTTTCTGAGAAACTGCTCTGTGTTCTGTTAATTCATCTCACAGAGTTACAATTTTCCGTTCAAGAAGCCTTTCGCTAAGGGTGTTTTGTGGAATTGGCAAAGGGATATTTGGAAGCCCATAGAGGGCTATGGTGAAAAAGGAAATATCTTCCGTTCAAAACTGGAAAGAATCTTTCTGAGAAAGTGCTCTGTGTTCTGTTAATTCATCTCACAGAGTTACATCTTTCCTTTCAAGAAGCCTTTCGCTAAGGCTGTTCTTGTGGAATTGGCAAAGGGATATTTGGAAGCCCACAGACGGCTATGGTTCAAGGGAAATATCTTCCGTTCAAAACTGGAAAGAAGCATTCTGAGAAACTGCTCTGTGATCTATTAATTCATCCCACAGAGTTACATCTTTCCCTTCAAGAAGCCTTTTGCTAAGGCTGTTCTTGTGGAATTGCAAAGGGATATTTGGAAGCCCATAGAGGGCTATGGTGAAAAAGGAAATATCTTCCGTTCAAAACTGGAAAGAAGCTTTCTGAGAAACTGCTCTGTGTTCTGTTAATTCATCTCACAGAGTTACATCTTTCCCTTCAAGAAGCCTTTCCCTAAGGCTGTTCTTGTGGATTTGGCCAAGGGATATTTGGAACTCCATAGAGGGCTATGGTGAAAAAGGAAATATCTTCCGTTCAAAACTGGAAAGAAGCTTTCTGAGAAACTGATCTGTGTTCTGTTAATTCATCTCACAGAGTTACATTTTTCCGTGGAAGAAGCCTTTCGCTAAGGCTGTTCTGGTGGAATTGGCAAAGGGATATTTGGAAGCCCATAGAGGGCTATGGTGAAAAAGGTTATATCTTCCGTTCAAAACTGGAAAGAAGCTTTCTGAGAAACTGCTCTGTGTTCTGTTAATTCATCTCACAGAGTTACATATTTCCTTTCAAGAAGCCTTTCGCTAAGGCTGTTCTTGTGGAATTGGCAAAGGGATATTTGGAAGTCCATAGAGGGCTATGGTGAAAAAGGAAATATCTTCCGTTCAAAACTGGAAAGAAGCTTTGTGAGAAACTGCTCTGTGTTCTGTTAATTCATCTCACAGAGTTACATCTTTCCCTTCAAGAAACCTTTTGCTAAGGCTGTTCTTGTGGAATTGGCAAAGGGATATTTGGAATCCCTACAGAGGGCTACGGTGAAAAAGGAAATATCTTCCGTTCAAAACTGGAAAGAAGCTTTGTGAGAAACTGCTCTGTGTTCTCTTAATTCATCTCACAGAGTTACATCTTTCCCTTCAAGAAGCCTTTCGCTAAGGCTGTTCTTGTGGAATTGGCAAAGGGATATTTGGAAGCCCACAGACGGCTATGGTTCAAGGAAAATATCTTCCGTTCAAAACTGGAAAGAAGCTTTCTGAGAAACTGCTCTGTGATCTGTTAATTCATTCCACAGAGTTACATCTTTCCCTTCAAGAAGCCTTTTGCTAAGGCTGTTCTTGTGGAATTGGCAAAGGGATATTTGGAAGCCCTTAGAGGGCTATGGTGAAAAAGGAAATATCTTCCGTTCAAAACTGGAAAGAAGCTTTCTGAGAAACTGCTCTGTGTTCTGTTAATTCATCTCACAGAGTTACATCTTTACCTTCAAGAAGCCTTTCCCTTAGGCTGTTCTTGTGGATATGGCCAAGGGATATTTGGAACTCCATAGAGGGCTATGGTGAAAAAGGAAATATCTTCCGTTCAAAACTGGAAAGTAGCTTTCTGAGAAACTGATCTGTGTTCTGTTAATTCATCTCACAGAGTTACATTTTTCCGTGGAAGAAGCCATTCGCTAAGGCTGTTCTGATGGAATTGACAAAGTGATATTTGGAAGCCCACAGAGGGCTATGGTGAAAAAGGAAATATCTTCCGTTCAAAAGTGGAAAGAAGCTTTCTGAGAAAATGCTCTGTGTTCTGTTAATTCGTCTCACAGAGTTACATTTTTCCGTTCAAGAAGCCTTTCGCTAAGGCTGTTCTGGTGGAATTGGCAAAGGGATATTTGGAAGCCCATAGAGGGCTATGGTGAAAAAGGAAATATCTTCCGTTCAAAACTGGAAAGAAGCTTTCTGAGAAACTGCTCTGTGTTCTGTTAATTCATCTCACACAGTTCCATCTTTCCCTTCAAGAAGCCTTTCGCTAAGGCTGTTCTTGTGGAATTGGCAAAGGGATATTTGGAAGCCCACAGAGGGCTATGGTGCAAAAGGAAATATCTTCCGTTGGAAACTGGAAAGTAGCTTTCTGAGAAACTGCTCTGTGTTGTGTTAATTCATCTCACAGAGTTACATCTTTCCCTTCAAGAAGCCTTTCGCTAAGGCTGTTCTTGTGGAATTGGAAAAGGGATATTTGGAAGCCCATAGAGGGCTATGGTGAAAAAGGAAATATCTTCCGTTCAAAACTGGAAAGAAGCTTTCTGAGAAACTGCTCTGTGTTCTGTTAATTCATCTCACAGAGTTACGTCTTTCCTTTCAAGAAGCCTTTCGCTAAGGCTGTTCTTGTGGAATTGGCAAAGGGATATTTGGAAGTCCATAGAGGGCTACGGTGAAAAAGGAAATATCTTCCGTTCAAAACTGGAAAGAAGCTTTGTGAGAAACTGCTCTGTGTTCTCTTAATTCATCTCACAGAGTTACATCTTTCCCTTCAAGAAGCCTTTCGCTAAGGCTGTTCTTGTGGAATTGGCAAAGGGATATTTGGAAGCCCACAGACGGCTGTGGTTCAAGGAAAATATCTTCCGTTCAAAACTGGAAAGAAGCTTTCTGAGAAACTGCTCTGTGATCTGTTAATTCATTCCACAGAGTTACATCTTTCCCTTCAAGAAGCCTTTTGCTAAGGCTGTTCTTGTGGAATTGGCAAAGGGATATTTGGAAGCCCTTAGAGGGCTATGGTGAAAAAGGAAATATCTTCCGTTCAAAACTGGAAAGAAGCTTTCTGAGAAACTGCTCTGTGTTCTGTTAATTCATCTCACAGAGTTACATCTTTACCTTCAAGAAGCCTTTCCCTTAGGCTGTTCTTGTGGATATGGCCAAGGGATATTTGGAACTCCATAGAGGGCTATGGTGAAAAAGGAAATATCTTCCGTTCAAAACTGGAAAGTAGCTTTCTGAGAAACTGATCTGTGTTCTGTTAATTCATCTCACAGAGTTACATTTTTCCGTGGAAGAAGCCATTCGCTAAGGCTGTTCTGATGGAATTGACAAAGTGATATTTGGAAGCCCACAGAGGGCTATGGTGAAAAAGGAAATATCTTCCGTTCAAAAGTGGAAAGAAGCTTTCTGAGAAACTGCTCTGTGTTCTGTTAATTCGTCTCACAGAGTTACATTTTTCCGTTCAAGAAGCCTTTCGCTAAGGCTGTTCTGGTGGAATTGGCAAAGGGATATTTGGAAGCCCATAGAGGGCTATGGTGAAAAAGGAAATATCTTCCGTTCAAAACTGGAAAGAAGCTTTCTGAGAAACTGCTCTGTGTTCTGTTAATTCATCTCACACAGTTCCATCTTTCCCTTCAAGAAGCCTTTCGCTAAGGCTGTTCTTGTGGAATTGGCAAAGGGATATTTGGAAGCCCACAGAGGGCTATGGTGCAAAAGGAAATATCTTCCGTTGGAAACTGGAAAGTAGCTTTCTGAGAAACTGCTCTGTGTTGTGTTAATTCATCTCACAGAGTTACATCTTTCCCTTCAAGAAGCCTTTCGCTAAGGCTGTTCTTGTGGAATTGGAAAAGGGATATTTGGAAGCCCATAGAGGGCTATGGTGAAAAAGGAAATATCTTCCGTTCAAAACTGGAAAGAAGCTTTCTGAGAAACTGCTCTGTGTTCTGTTAATTCATCTCACAGAGTTACGTCTTTCCTTTCAAGAAGCCTTTCGCTAAGGCTGTTCTTGTGGAATTGGCAAAGGGATATTTGGAAGTCCATAGAGGGCTACGGTGAAAAAGGAAATATCTTCCGTTCAAAACTGGAAAGAAGCTTTGTGAGAAACTGCTCTGTGTTCTCTTAATTCATCTCACAGAGTTACATCTTTCCCTTCAAGAAGCCTTTCGCTAAGGCTGTTCTTGTGGAATTGGCAAAGGGATATTTGGAAGCCCACAGACGGCTGTGGTTCAAGGAAAATATCTTCCGTTCAAAACTGGAAAGAAGCTTTCTGAGAAACTGCTCTGTGATCTGTTAATTCATTCCACAGAGTTACATCTTTCCCTTCAAGAAGCCTTTTGCTAAGGCTGTTCTTGTGGAATTGGCAAAGGGATATTTGGAAGCCCTTAGAGGGCTATGGTGAAAAAGGAAATATCTTCCGTTCAAAACTGGAAAGAAGCTTTCTGAGAAACTGCTCTGTGTTCTGTTAATTCATCTCACAGAGTTACATCTTTACCTTCAAGAAGCCTTTCCCTTAGGCTGTTCTTGTGGATATGGCCAAGGGATATTTGGAACTCCATAGAGGGCTATGGTGAAAAAGGAAATATCTTCCGTTCAAAACTGGAAAGTAGCTTTCTGAGAAACTGATCTGTGTTCTGTTAATTCATCTCACAGAGTTACATTTTTCCGTGGAAGAAGCCATTCGCTAAGGCTGTTCTGATGGAATTGACAAAGTGATATTTGGAAGCCCACAGAGGGCTATGGTGAAAAAGGAAATATCTTCCGTTCAAAAGTGGAAAGAAGCTTTCTGAGAAACTGCTCTGTGTTCTGTTAATTCGTCTCACAGAGTTACATTTTTCCGTTCAAGAAGCCTTTCGCTAAGGCTGTTCTGGTGGAATTGGCAAAGGGATATTTGGAAGCCCATAGAGGGCTATGGTGAAAAAGGAAATATCTTCCGTTCAAAACTGGAAAGAAGCTTTCTGAGAAACTGCTCTGTGTTCTGTTAATTCATCTCACACAGTTCCATCTTTCCCTTCAAGAAGCCTTTCGCTAAGGCTGTTCTTGTGGAATTGGCAAAGGGATATTTGGAAGCCCACAGAGGGCTATGGTGCAAAAGGAAATATCTTCCGTTGGAAACTGGAAAGTAGCTTTCTGAGAAACTGCTCTGTGTTGTGTTAATTCATCTCACAGAGTTACATCTTTCCCTTCAAGAAGCCTTTCGCTAAGGCTGTTCTTGTGGAATTGGAAAAGGGATATTTGGAAGCCCATAGAGGGCTATGGTGAAAAAGGAAATATCTTCCGTTCAAAACTGGAAAGAAGCTTTCTGAGAAACTGCTCTATGTTCTGTTAATACATCTCACAGAGTTACATCTTTCCTTTCAAGAAGCCTTTCGCTAAGTCTGTTCTTGTGGAATTGGCAAAGGGATATTTTGAAGCCCATACAGGGCTATGGTGAAAAAGGAAATATCTTCCGTTCAAAACTGGAAAGGAGCTTTGTGAGAAACTGCTCTGTGTTCTGTTAATTCATCTCACAGAGTTACATCTCTCCCTTCAAGAAGCCTTTCGCTAAGGCTGTTCTTATGGTATTGGTAAAGGGATATTTGGAAGCCCATAGAGGGCTATGGTGAAAAAGGAAATATCTTCCGTTCAAAACTGGAAAGAAGCTTTCTGAGAAACTGCTCTGTGTTCTGTTAATTCATCTCACAGAGTTACATCTTTCCTGTCAAGAAGCCTTTCGCTAAGGCTGTTCTTGTGGAACTGGCAAGGGGATATTTGGAGGCCCATAGAGGGCTATGGTGAAAAAGGAAATATCTTCCGTTCAAAACAGGAAAGAAGCTTTCTGAGAAACTGCTCTGTGTTCTGTTAATTCATCTCACAGAGTTACATCTTCTCCTTCAAGAAGCCTTTCGCTAAGGCTGTTCTTGTGGAATTGGCAAAGGGATATTTGAAAGCCCATAGATGGCTATGATGAAAAAGGAAATATCTTCCGTTCAAACCTGGAGAGAAGCTTTCTGAGAAACTGTTCTGTGTTCTGTTAATTAATCTCACAGAGTTACATCTTTCCCTTCAAGAAGCCTTCCGCTAAGGCTGTTCTTGTGGAATTGGCAAAGGGATATTTGGAAGCCCACAGAGGGCTATGGAGCAAAAGGAAACATCTTCCGTTCAAAATTGGAAACAAGCTTTCTGAGAAATTGCTCTGTGTTCTGTTAATTCATCTCACAGAGTTACATCTTTCCCTTCAAGAAGCCTTTCGCTAAAGCTGTTTTGTGGAAATGGCAAAGTGATATTTTGAAGCCCATAGAGGTGTATCGTGAAAAAGGAAATATCTTCCGTTCAAAACTGGAAAGAAGCTTTCTGAGAAACTGCTCTGTGTTCTGTTAATTCATCTCACAGAGTTACATCTTTCCCTTCAAGAAGCCTTTCGCTAAGGCTGTTCTTGTGGATTTGACAAAGGGATATTTGGAAGTCCATAGAGGGCTATGGTTAAAAAGGAAATATCTTCCGTTCAAAACTGGAAAGAAGCTTTCTGAGAAACTGCTCTGTGTTCCGTTAATTCATCTCCCAGAGATACATCTTTCCCTTCAAGAAGCCTTTCCCTAAGGCTGTTCTTGTGGAATTGGCAAAGGGATATTTGGAAGCCCATAGAGGGCTATGGTGAAAAAGGAAACATCTTCCGTTCAAACCTGAAGAGAAGCTTTCTGAGAAACTGTTCTGTGTTCTGTTAATTCATCTCACAGAGTTACATCTTTCCCTTCAAGAAGCCTTTCGCTAAGGCTGTTCTTGTGGATTTGACAAAGGGATATTTGGAAGTCCATAGAGGGCTGTGGTTAAAAAGGCAATAACTTCCGTTCAAAACTGGAAAGAAGCTTTCTGAGAAACTGCTCTGTGTTCTGTTAATTCATCTCACAGAGTTACAATTTTCCGTTCAAGAAGCCTTTCGCTAAGGCTGTTCTGGTGGAATTGGCAAAGTGATATTTGGAAGCCCATAGAGGGCTATCGTGAAAAAGGAAATATCTTCCGTTCAAAACTGGAAAGAAGCTTTCTGAGAAACTGCTCTGTGTTCCTTTAATTCATCTCACAGAGATACATCTTTCCCTTCAAGAAGCCTTTCGCTAAGGCTGTTCTTGTGGAATTGGCAAAGTGATATTTTGAAGCCCATAGAGGTGTATCGTGAAAAAGGAAATATCTTCCGTTCAAAACTGGAAAGAAGCTTTCTGAGAAACTGCTCTGTGTTCTGTTAATTCATCTCACAGAGTTACATCTTTTCCTTCAGAAAGCCTTTCGCTAAGGCTGTTCTTGTGGATTTGAAAAGGGATATTTGGAAGTCCATAGAGGGCTATGCTGAAAAAGGAATTATCTTCCGTTCAAAACTGGAAAGAAGCTTTCTGAAAAACTGCTCTGTGTTCCGTTAATTCATCTCACAGAGATACATCTTTCCCTTCAAGAAGCCTTTCGCTAAGGCTGTTCTGGTGGAATTGGCAAAGTGATATTTGGAAGCCCATAGAGGGCTATGGTGAAAAAGGAATTATCTTCCGTTCAATACTGGAAAGAAGCTTTCTGAGAAACTGCTCTGTGTTCTGTTAATTCATCTCACAGAGTTACATTTTTCCTTTGAAGAAGCCTTTCGCTAAGGCTGTTCTGGTGGAATTGGCAAAGTGATGTCTCTGTGTTCTGTTAATTCATCTCACAGAGTTACATCTTTCCCTTCAAGAAGCCTTTCCCTAAGGCTGTTCTTGTGGAATTAGCAAAGGGATATTAGGAAGCCCATAGAGGGCTATGGTTGAAAAGGAAATATCTTCCGTTCAAAACCGGAAAGAAGCATTCTGAGAAACTGCTCTGTGATCTGTTAATTCATCCCACAGAGGTAAATCTTTCCCTTCAAGAAGCCTTTTGCTAAGGCTGTTCTTGTGGAATTGGCAAAGGGATATTTGGAAGCCCATAGAGGGCTATAGTGAAAAAGGAAATATCTTCTGTTCAAAACTGGAAAGAAGCTTTCTGAGAAACTGCTCTGTGTTCTGTTAATTCATCTCAGAGAGTTACATCTTTCCCTTCAAGAAGCCTTTCCCTAAGGCTTTTCTTGTGGAATTTGCCAAGGGATATTTGGAAGTCCATAGAGGGCTATGGTGAAAAAGGAAATATCTTCCGTTCAAAACTGGAAAGAAGCTTTCTGAGAAACTGATCTGTGTTCTGTTAATTCATCTCACAGAGTTACATTTTTCCGTGGAAGAAGCCTTTCGCTAAGGCTGTTCTTGTGGAATTGGCAAGGGGATATTTGGAGGCCCATAGAGGGCTATGGTGAAAAAGGAAATATCTTCCGTTCAAAACAGGAAAGAAGCTTTCTGAGAAACTGCTCTGTGTTCTGTTAATTCATCTCACAGAGTTACATCTTCTCCTTCAAGAAGCCTTTCGCTAAGGCTGTTCTTGTGGAATTGGCAAAGGGATATTTGAAAGCCCATAGATGGCTATGATGAAAAAGGAAATATCTTCCGTTCAAACCTGGAGAGAAGCTTTCTGAGAAACTGTTCTGTGTTCTGTTAATTAATCTCACAGAGTTACATCTTTCCCTTCAAGAAGCCTTCCGCTAAGGCTGTTCTTGTGGAATTGGCAAAGGGATATTTGGAAGCCCACAGAGGGCTATGGAGCAAAAGGAAACATCTTCCGTTCAAAATTGGAAACAAGCTTTCTGAGAAATTGCTCTGTGTTCTGTTAATTCATCTCACAGAGTTACATCTTTCCCTTCAAGAAGCCTTTCGCTAAAGCTGTTTTGTGGAAATGGCAAAGTGATATTTTGAAGCCCATAGAGGTGTATCGTGAAAAAGGAAATATCTTCCGTTCAAAACTGGAAAGAAGCTTTCTGAGAAACTGCTCTGTGTTCTGTTAATTCATCTCACAGAGTTACATCTTTCCCTTCAAGAAGCCTTTCGCTAAGGCTGTTCTTGTGGATTTGACAAAGGGATATTTGGAAGTCCATAGAGGGCTATGGTTAAAAAGGAAATATCTTCCGTTCAAAACTGGAAAGAAGCTTTCTGAGAAACTGCTCTGTGTTCCGTTAATTCATCTCCCAGAGATACATCTTTCCCTTCAAGAAGCCTTTCCCTAAGGCTGTTCTTGTGGAATTGGCAAAGGGATATTTGGAAGCCCATAGAGGGCTATGGTGAAAAAGGAAACATCTTCCGTTCAAACCTGAAGAGAAGCTTTCTGAGAAACTGTTCTGTGTTCTGTTAATTCATCTCACAGAGTTACATCTTTCCCTTCAAGAAGCCTTTCGCTAAGGCTGTTCTTGTGGATTTGACAAAGGGATATTTGGAAGTCCATAGAGGGCTGTGGTTAAAAAGGCAATAACTTCCGTTCAAAACTGGAAAGAAGCTTTCTGAGAAACTGCTCTGTGTTCTGTTAATTCATCTCACAGAGTTACAATTTTCCCTTCAAGAAGCCTTTCGCTAAGGCTGTTCTGGTGGAATTGGCAAAGTGATATTTGGAAGCCCATAGAGGGCTATCGTGAAAAAGGAAATATCTTCCGTTCAAAAGTGGAAAGAAGCTTTCTGAGAAACTGCTCTGTTTTCCTTTAATTCATCTCACAGAGATACATCTTTCCCTTCAAGAAGCCTTTCGCTAAGGCTGTTCTTGTGGAATTGGCAAAGTGATATTTTGAAGCCCATAGAGGTGTATCGTGAAAAAGGAAATATCTTCCGTTCAAAACTGGAAAGAAGCTTTCTGAGAAACTGCTCTGTGTTCTGTTAATTCATCTCACAGAGTTACATCTTTTCCTTCAGAAAGCCTTTCGCTAAGGCTGTTCTTGTGGATTTGAAAAGGGATATTTGGAAGTCCATAGAGGGCTATGCTGAAAAAGGAATTATCTTCCGTTCAAAACTGGAAAGAAGCTTTCTGAAAAACTGCTCTGTGTTCCGTTAATTCATCTCACAGAGATACATCTTTCCCTTCAAGAAGCCTTTCGCTAAGGCTGTTCTGGTGGAATTGGCAAAGTGATATTTGGAAGCCCATAGAGGGCTATGGTGAAAAAGGAATTATCTTCCGTTCAAAACTGGAAAGAAGCTTTCTGAGAAACTGCTCTGTGTTCTGTTATTTCATCTCACAGATTTGCATCTTTCCCTTCAAGAAGCCTTTCGCTAAGGCTGTTCTTGTGGAATTGGCAAAGGGATATTTGGAAGCCCATAGAGGGCTATGGTGAAAAAGGAATCATCTTCCGTTCAAACATGGAGAGAAGCTTTCTGAGAAACTGCTCTGTGTTCTGTTAATTCATCTCACAGAGTTACATCTTTCCCTTCAAGAAGACTTTCGCTAAGGCTGTTTTGTGGAATTGGCAAAGGGATATTTGGAAGCCCATAGAGGGCTATGGTGAAAAAGGAAATATCTTTCGTTCAAAACTGGAAAGAAGCTTTCTGAGAAACTGCTCTATGTTCTGTTAATTCGTCTTAGAGAGTTACATCTTTCCCTTCAAGAAGCCTTTCGGTAAGGCTGTTCTTGTGGAATTGGCAAAGGGATATTTGGAAGCCCATAGAGGGCTATCGTGAAAAAGGAAATATCTTCCGTTTAAAACTGGAAAGAAGCTTTCTGAGAAACTGCTCTGTGTTCTGTTAATTCGTCTCACAGAGTTACATCTTTCCCTTCAAGAAGCCTTTCGCTAAGGCTGTTCTTGTGGAATTGGCAAAGGGATATTTGGAAGCCCACAGAGGGCTGTGGTGCAAAAGGAAATATCTTCCGTTCAAAACTGGAAACAAGCTTTCTGAGAAACTGCTCTGTGTTCTGTTAATTCATCTCACAGAGTTACATCTTTCCCTTCAAGAAGCCTTTGACTAAGGCTGTTCTTGTGGAATTGGAAAAGGGATATATGGAAGCCCACAGAGGGCTATGGTGAAAAAGGAAGTATCTTCCGTTCAAAACTGGAAAGAAGCTTTCTGAGAAACTGCTCTGTGTTCTGTTAATTCATCTCACAGAGTTACATCTTTCCCTTCAAGAAAAATTTCGCTAAGGCTGTTCTTGTGGAATTGGCAAAGTGATATTTGAAGCCCATAGAGGGCTAACGTGAAAAAGGAAATATCTTCCGTTCAATACTGGAAAGAAGCTTTCTGAGAAACTGCTCTGTGTTCTGTTAATTCATCTCACAGAGTTACATTTTTCCGTTGAAGAAGCCTTTCGCTAAGGCTGTTCGGGTGGAATTGGCAAAGTGATGTCTCTGTGTTCTGTTAATTCATCTCACAGAGTTACATCTTTCCCTTCAAGAAGCCTTTCCCTAAGGCTGTTCTTGTGGAATTAGCAAAGGGATATTTGGAAGCCCATAGAGGGCTATGGTGGAAAAGGAAATATCTTCCGTTCAAAACCGGAAAGAAGCTTTCTGAGAAACTGCTCTGTGTTCTGTTAATTCATCTCACACAGTTACATCTCTCCCTTCAAGAAGCCTTTCGGTAAGGCTGTTCTTGTGGAATTGGCAAAGGGATATTTGGAAGCCCATAGAGGGCTATGGTGAAAAAGGAAATATCTTCCTTTCAAAACTGGAAAGAAGCTTTCTGAGAAACTGCTCTATGTTCTGTTAATTCATCTCACACAGTTACATCTTTCCCTTCAAGAAGCCTTTCGCTAAGGCTGTTCTTGTGGAATTGGAAAAGGGATATTTGGAAGCCCATAGAGTTCTGTGGTGAAAAAGGAAATATCTTCCGTTCAAACCAGGAGAAACGCTTTCTGAGAAACTGTTCTGTGTTCTGTTAATTCATCTCACAGAGTTACATCTTTCCGTTCAAGAAGCCTTCCGCTAAGGCTGTTTTGTGGAATTGGCAAAGGGATATTTGGAAGCCCATAGAGGGCTATAGTGAAAAAGGAAATATCTTCCGTTCATAAGTGGAAAGAATCTTTCTGAGAAACTGCTCTGTGTTCTGTTAATTCATCTCACAGAGTTACATCTTTCCCTTCAAGAAGCCTTTCACTAAGGCTGTTCTTGTGGAATTGGCAAAGGGATATTTGGAAGCCCATAGAGGGCTCTGGTGTAAAAGGAAATATCTTCCGTTCAAACCTGGAGAGAAGCTTTCTGAGAAACTGTTCTGTGTTCTGTTAATTAATATCACAGAGTTACATCTTTCCTGTCAAGAAGCCTTTCACTAAGGCTGTTCTTGTATAATTGGCAAAGTGATATTTGGAAGCCCATAGAGGGCTATGGTGAAAAAGGATATATCTTCCGTTCAATACTGGAAAGAAGCTTTCTGAGAAACTGCTCTGTGTTCTGTTAATTCATCCCACAGAGTTACACCTTTCCCTTCAAGAAGCCTTCCGCTAAGGGTGTTTTGTGGAATTGGCAAAGGGATATTTGGAAGCCCATAGAGGGCTATGGTGAAAAACGAAATATCTTCCGTTCATAAGTGGAAAGAAGCTTTCTGAGAAACTGCTCTGTGTTCTGTCAATTCATCTCACAGAGTTACATCTTTCCCTTCAAGAATGTTTTGCTAAGGCTGTTCTTGTGGATTTGGCAAAGGGATATTTGGAGGTCCATAGAGGGCTATGGTGAAAAAGGAAATATCTTCCGTTCAAAACTGGAAAGAAGCTTTCTGAGAAACTGCTCTGTGTTCTGTTAATTCATCTCACAGAGTTACATCTTTCCCTTCAAGAAGCCTTTCGCTAAGGCTGTTCTTGCGGAATTGGCAAAGGGATATTTGGAAGCCCACAGAGGGCTATGGTGAAAAAGGAAATATCTTCTGTTCAAACCTGGAGAGAAGCTTTGTGAGAAACTGTTCTGTGTTCTATTAATTCATCTCACAGAGTTACATCTTTCCCTTCAAGAAGCCTTTCGCTAAGGCTGTTCTTGTGGAATTGGCAAAGGGATATTTGGAAGCCCACAGAGGGCTATGGAGCAAAAGGAAACATCTTCCGTTCAAAATTGGAAACAAGCTTTCTGAGAAATTGCTCTGTGTTCTGTTAATTCATCTCACAGAGTTACATCTTTCCCTTCAAGAAGCCTTTCGCTAAGGCTGTTTTGTGGGATTGGCAAAGTGATATTTTGAAGCCCATAGAGGTGTATCGTGAAAAAGGAAATATCTTCCGTTCAAAACTGGAAAGAAGGTTTCTGAGAAACTGCTCTGTGTTCTGTTAATTCATCTCACAGAGTTACATCTTTCCCTTCAAGAAGCCTTTCGCTAAGGCTGTTCTTGTGGATTTGACAAAGGGATATTTGGAAGTCCATAGAGGGCTATGGTGAAAAAGGAAATATCTTCCGTTCAAAACTGGAAAGAAGCTTTCTGAGAAACTGCTCTGTGTTCCGTTAATTCATCTCCCAGAGATACATCTTTCCCTTCAAGAAGCCTTTCGCTAAGGCTGTTCTTGTGGAATTGGCAAAGGGATATTTGGAAGCCCATAGAGGGCTATGGTGAAAAAGGAAACATCTTCCGTTCAAACCTGAAGAGAAGCTTTCTGAGAAACTGTTCTGTGTTCTGTTAATTCAACTCACAGAGTTACATCTTTCCCTTCAAGAAGCCTTTCGCTAAGGCTGTTCTTGTGGATTTGACAAAGGGATATTTGGAAGTCCATAGAGGGCTATGGTGAAAAAGGCAATAACTTCCGTTCAAAACTGGAAAGAAGCTTTCTGAGAAACTGCTCTGTGTTCTGTTAATTCATCTCACAGAGTTACAATTTTCCGTTCAAGACGCCTTTCGCTAAGGCTGTTCTGGTGGAATTGGCAAAGTGATATTTCGAAGCCCATAGAGGGCTATGCTGAAAAAGGAAATATCTTCCGTTCAAAACTGGAAAGAAGCTTTCTGAGAAACTGCTCTGTGTTCCGTTAATTCATCTCACAGAGATACATCTTTCCCTTCAAGGAGCCTTTCGCTAAGGCTGTTCTTGTGGAATTGGCAAAGTGATATTTTGAAGCCCATAGAGGTGTATCGTGAAAAAGGAAATATCTTCCGTTCAAAACTGGAAAGAAGCTTTCTGAGAAACTGCTCTGTGTTCTGTTAATTCATCTCACAGAGTTACATCTTTAACTTCAGAAAGCCTTTCACTAAGGCTGTTCTTGTGGATTTGAAAAGGGATATTTGGAAGTCCATAGAGGGCTATGGTGAAAAAGGCAATATCTTCCGTTCAAAACTGGAAAGAAGCTTTCTCAGAAACTGCTCTGTGTTCTGTTAATTCATCTCACAGAGTTACAATTTTCCGTTCAAGAAGCCTTTCGCTAAGGCTGTTCTGGTGGAATTGGCAAAGTGATATTTGGAAGCCCATAGAGGGCTACGTTGAAAAAGGAAATATCTTCCGTTCATAAGTGGAAAGAAGCTTTCTGAGAAACTGCTCTGTGTTCTGTCAATCCATCTCACAGAGTTACATCTTTCCCTTCAAGAAGCCTTTTGCTAAGGCTGTTCTTGTGGAATTGGCAAAGGGATATTTGGAAGTCCATAGAGGGCTATGGTGAAAAAGGAAATATCTTACGTTCAAAACTGGCAAGAAACTTTCTGAGAAACTGCTCTGTGTTCTGTTAATTCATCTCACAGAATTACATTTTTCCGTTGAAGAAGCCTTTCGCTAAGGCTGTTCTGGTGGAATTGGCAAAGTGATGTCCCTGTTTTCTGTTAATTCATCTCACAGAGTTACATCTTTCCCTTCAAGAAGCCTTTCCTTAAGGCTGTTCTTGTGGAATTAGCAAAGGGATATTTGGAAGCCCATAGAGGGCTATGGTGAAAAAGGAAATATCTTCCCTTCAAAACCGGAAAGAAGTTTCTGAGAAACTGCTCTGTGTTCTGTTAATTCATCTCACACAGTTACATCTCTCCCTTCAAGAAGCCTTTCGCTAAGGCTGTTCTTGTGGACTTGGAAAAGGGATATTTGGAAGCCCATAGAGGGCTATGGTGAAAAAGGAAATATCTTCCGTTCAAACCTGGAGAGAAACTTTCTGAGAAACTGTTCTGTGTTCTGTTAATTCATCTCACAGATTTACATCTTTCCCTTCAAGAAGCCTTTCGCTAAGGCTGTTCTTTTGGAATTGGCAAAGTGATAATTTGAAGCCCTTAGAGGGCTATGGTGAAAAAGGAAATATCTTCCGTTCAAAACTGGAAAGAAGCTTTCTGAGAAACTGCTCTGTGTTCTGTTAATTCATTTCACATAGTTACTTCTTTCCCTTCAAGAAGCTTTCTGCTAAGGGTGTTTTGTCGAATTGGCAAAGGGATATTTGGAAGCCCATACAGGGCTATGGTGAAAAATTAAATATCTTTCGTTCATAAGAGGAAAGAAGCTTTCTGAGAAACTGCTCTGTGTTCTGTCAATTCATCTCACAGAGTTACATCTTTCCCTTCAAGAAGCCTTTTGCTAAGGCTGTTCTTGTGGATTTGGCAAAGGGATATTTGGAAGTCCATAGAGGGCTATGGTGAAAAAGGCAATAACTTCCGTTCAAAACTGGAAAGAAGCTTTCTGAGAAACTGCTCTGTGTTCTGTTAATTCATCTCACAGAGTTACATATTTCCCTTCAGAAAGCCTTTCGCTAAGGCTGTTCTTGTGGTTTTGAAAAGGGATATTTGGAAGTCCATAGAGGGCTATGGTGAAAAAGGCAATATCTTCCGTTCAAAACTGGAAAGAAGCTTTCTCAGAAACTGCTCTGTGTTCTGTTAATTCATCTCACAGAGTTACAATTTTCCGTTCAAGAAGCCTTTCGCTAAGGCTGTTCTGGTGGAATTGGCAAAGTGATATTTGGAAGCCCATAGAGGGCTACGGTGAAAAAGGAAATATCTTCCGTTCATAAGTGGAAAGAAGCTTTCTGAGAAACTGCTCTGTGTTCTGTCAATCCATCTCACAGAGTTACATCTTTCCCTTCAAGAAGCCTTTTGCTAAGGCTGTTCCTGTGGAATTGGCAAAGGGATATTTGGAAGTCCATAGAAGTCTATGGTGAAAAAGGAAATATCTTACGTTCAAAACTGGCAAGAAACTTTCTGAGAAACTGCTCTGTGTTCTGTTAATTCATCTCACAGAATTACATTTTTCCGTTGAAGAAGCCTTTCGCTAAGGCTGTTCTGGTGGAATTGGCAAAGTGATGTCTCTGTGTTCTGTTAATTCGTCCCACAGAGTTACATCTTTCCCTTCAAGAAGCCTTTCGCTAAGGCTGTTCTTGTGGAATTGGCAAAGGGATATTTGGAAGAACACAGATGGCTGTGGTGCAAAAGGAAATATCTTCCGTTTAAAACTGGAAAGAAGCTTTCTGAGAAACTGCTCTGTGTTCTGTTAATTCGTCTCACAGAGTTACATCTTTCCCTTCAAGAAGCCTTTCGCTAAGGCTGTTCTTGTGGAATTGGCAAAGGGATATTTGGAAGCCCACAGAGGGCTGTGGTGCAAAGGGAAATATCTTCCGTTCAAAAATGGAAACAAGCTTTCTGAGAAACTGCTCTGTGTTCTGTTAATTCATCTCACACAGTTACATCTTTCCCTTCAAGAAGCCTTTCGCTAAGGCTGTTATTGTGGAATTGGCAAAGGGATATTTGGAAGTGCACAGAGGGCTATGGTGAAAAAGGAAGTATCTTCCGTTCAAAACTGGAAAGAAGCTTTCTGAGAAACTGCTCTGTGTTCTGTTAATTCATCTCACAGAGTTACATCTTTCCCTTCAAGAAGCCTTCCGCTAAGGGTGCTTTGTGGAATTGGCAAAGGGATATTTGGAAGCCCATAGAGGGCTACGGTGAAAAAGGAAATATCTTCCGTTCATAAGTGGAAAGAAGCTTTCTGAGAAACTGCTCTGTGTTCTGTCAATCCATCTCACAGAGTTACATCTTTCCCTTCAAGAAGCCTTTTGCTAAGGCTGTTCTTGTGGAATTGGCAAAGGGATATTTGGAAGTCCATAGAGGGCTATGGTGAAAAAGGAAATATCTTACGTTCAAAACTGGCAAGAAGCTTTCTGGGAAACTGCTCTGTGTTCTGTTAATTCATCTCACAGAGTTACATTTTTCCGTTGAAGAAGCCTTTCGCTAAGGCTGTTCTGGTGGAATTGGCAAAGTGATGTCTCTGTGTTCTGTTAATTCATCTCACAGAGTTACATCTTTCCCTTCAAGAAGCCTTTCCCTAAGGCTGTTCTTGTGGAATTAGCAAAGGGATATTTGGAAGCCCATAGAGGGCTATGGAGAAAAAGGAAATATCTTCCGTTCAAAACCGGAAAGAAGCTTTCTGAGAAACTGCTCTGTGTTCTGTTAATTCATCTCACACAGTTACATCTCTCCCTTCAAGAAGCCTTTCGGTAAGGCTGTTCTTGTGGAATTGGCAAAGGGATATTTGGAAGCCCATAGAGGGCTATGATGAAAAAGGAAATATCTTCCGTTCAAAACTGGAAAGAAGCATTCTGAGAAACTGCTCTCTGTTCTGTTAATTCATCTCACAAAGTTACATCTTACCCTTCAAGAATCCTTTCGCTAAGGCTGTTCTTGTGGAATTGGCAAAGGGATATTTGGAAGCCCATAGAGGGCTATGGTCAAAAAGGAAATATCTTCCGTTCAAAACTGGAAAGAAGCTTTCTGAGAAACTGCTCTGTGTTCTGTTAATTCATTTCACATAGTTACATCTTTCCCTTCAAGAAGCTTTCTGCTAAGGGTGTTTTGTCGAATTGGCAAAGGGATATTTGGAAGCCCATACAGGGCTATGGTGAAAAATTAAATATATTTCGTTCATAAGTGGAAAGAAGCTTTCTGAGAAACTGCTCTGTGTTCTGTCAATTCATCTCACAGAGTTACATCTTTCCCTTCAAGAAGCCTTTTGCTAAGGCTGTTCTTGTGGATTTGGCAAAGGGATATTTGGAAGTCCATAGAGGGCTATGGTGAAAAAGGCAATAACTTCCGTTCAAAACTGGAAAGAAGCTTTCTGAGAAACTGCTCTGTGTTCTGTTAATTCATCTCACAGAGTTACATCTTTCCCTTCAAGAAGACTTTTGCTAAGGCTGTTCTTGTGGATTTGGCAAAGGGATATTTGGAAGCCCATAGAGGGCTATGGTGAAAAAGGAAATATCTTCCGTTCAAAACTGGAAAGAAGCTTTCTGAGAAACTGCTCTGTGTTCCGTTAATTCATCTCCCAGAGATACTTCTTTGCCATCAAGAAGCCTTTCGCTAAGGCTGTTCTTGTGGATTTGACAAAGGGATATTTGGAAGTCCATAGAGGGCTATGGTGAAAAAGGCAATAACTTCCGTTCAAAACTGGAAAGAAGCTTTCTGAGAAACTGCTCTGTGTTCTGTTAATTCATCTCACAGAGTTACAATTTTCCGTTCAAGAAGCCTTTCGCTAAGGCTGTTCTGGTGGAATTGGCAAAGAGATATTTGGAAGCCCATAGAGGGCTATGCTGAAAAAGGAAATACCTTCCATTCAAAACTGGAAAGAAGCTTTCTGAGAAACTGCTCTGTGTTCCGTTAATTCATCTCACAGAGATACATCTTTCCCTTCAAGAAGCCTTTCGCTAAGGCTGTTCTTGTGGAATTGGCAAAGTGATATTTTGAAGCCCATAGAGGTGTATCGTGAAAAAGGAAATATCTTCCGTTCAAAACTGGAAAGAAGCTTTCTGAGAAACTGCTCTGTGTTCTGTTAATTCATCTCACAGAGTTACATCTTTCCCTTCAGAAAGCCTTTCGCTAAGGCTGTTCTTGTGGATTTGAAAAGGGATATTTGGAAGTCCATAGAGGGCTATGGTGAAAAAGGCAATATCTTCCGTTCAAAACTGGAAAGAAGCTTTCTGAGAAACTGCTCTGTGTTCTGTTAATTCATCTCACAGAGTTACAATTTTCCGTTCAAGAAGCCTTTCGCTAAGGCTGTTCTGGTGGAATTGGCAAAGTGATATTTGAAGCCCATAGAGGGCTATGATGAAAAAGGAAATGTCTTCCGTTCAATACTGGAAAGAAGCTTTCTGAGAAACTGCTCTGTGTTCTGTTAATTCATCTCACAGAGTTACATCTTTCCCTTCAAGAATCCTTTCGCTAAAGCTGTTCTTGTGGAATTGGCAAAGGTATATTTGGAAGCCCATAGAAGGCTATGGTGAAAAAGGAAACATCTTCCGTTCAAACATGGAGAGAAGCTTTCTGAGAAACTGTTCTGTGTTCTGTTAATTCATCTCACAGAGTTACATCTTTCCCTTCATGAAGACTTTCGCTAAGGCTGTTTTGTGGAATTTTTCAAAGGGATATTTGGAAGCCCATAGAGGGCTATGGTGAAAAAGGAAATATCTTCCGTTCAAAACTGGAAAGAAGCTTTCTGAGAAACTGCTCTATGTTCTGTTAATTCGTCTTAGAGAGTTACATCTTTCCCTTCAAGAAGCCTTTCGGTAAGGCTGTTCTTGTGGAATTGGCAAAGGGATATTTGGAAGCCCATAGAGGGCTATCGTGAAAAAGGAAATATCTTCCGTTCAAAACTGGAAAGAAGCTTTCTGAGAAACTGCTCTGTGTTCCTTTAATTCATCTCACAGAGATACATCTTTCCCTTCAAGAAGCCTTTCGCTAAGGCTGTTCTTGTGGAATTGGCAAAGTGATATTTTGAAGCCCATAGAGGTGTATCGTGAAAAAGGAAATATCTTCCGTTCAAAACTGGAAAGAAGCTTTCTGAGAAACTGCTCTGTGTTCTGTTAATTCATCTCACAGAGTTACATCTTTTCCTTCAGAAAGCCTTTCGCTAAGGCTGTTCTTGTGGATTTGAAAAGGGATATTTGGAAGTCCATAGAGGGCTATGCTGAAAAAGGAATTATCTTCCGTTCAAAACTGGAAAGAAGCTTTCTGAAAAACTGCTCTGTGTTCCGTTAATTCATCTCACAGAGATACATCTTTCCCTTCAAGAAGCCTTTCGCTAAGGCTGTTCTGGTGGAATTGGCAAAGTGATATTTGGAAGCCCATAGAGGGCTATGGTGAAAAAGGAATTATCTTCCGTTCAATACTGGAAAGAAGCTTTCTGAGAAACTGCTCTGTGTTCTGTTAATTCATCTCACAGAGTTACATTTTTCCTTTGAAGAAGCCTTTCGCTAAGGCTGTTCTGGTGGAATTGGCAAAGTGATGTCTCTGTGTTCTGTTAATTCATCTCACAGAGTTACATCTTTCCCTTCAAGAAGCCTTTCCCTAAGGCTGTTCTTGTGGAATTAGCAAAGGGATATTAGGAAGCCCATAGAGGGCTATGGTTGAAAAGGAAATATCTTCCGTTCAAAACCGGAAAGAAGCATTCTGAGAAACTGCTCTGTGATCTGTTAATTCATCCCACAGAGGTAAATCTTTCCCTTCAAGAAGCCTTTTGCTAAGGCTGTTCTTGTGGAATTGGCAAAGGGATATTTGGAAGCCCATAGAGGGCTATAGTGAAAAAGGAAATATCTTCTGTTCAAAACTGGAAAGAAGCTTTCTGAGAAACTGCTCTGTGTTCTGTTAATTCATCTCAGAGAGTTACATCTTTCCCTTCAAGAAGCCTTTCCCTAAGGCTTTTCTTGTGGAATTTGCCAAGGGATATTTGGAAGTCCATAGAGGGCTATGGTGAAAAAGGAAATATCTTCCGTTCAAAACTGGAAAGAAGCTTTCTGAGAAACTGATCTGTGTTCTGTTAATTCATCTCACAGAGTTACATTTTTCCGTGGAAGAAGCCTTTCGCTAAGGCTGTTCTTGTGGAATTGGCAAGGGGATATTTGGAGGCCCATAGAGGGCTATGGTGAAAAAGGAAATATCTTCCGTTCAAAACAGGAAAGAAGCTTTCTGAGAAACTGCTCTGTGTTCTGTTAATTCATCTCACAGAGTTACATCTTCTCCTTCAAGAAGCCTTTCGCTAAGGCTGTTCTTGTGGAATTTGCAAAGGGATATTTGAAAGCCCATAGATGGCTATGATGAAAAAGGAAATATCTTCCGTTCAAACCTGGAGAGAAGCTTTCTGAGAAACTGTTCTGTGTTCTGTTAATTAATCTCACAGAGTTACATCTTTCCCTTCAAGAAGCCTTCCGCTAAGGCTGTTCTTGTGGAATTGGCAAAGGGATATTTGGAAGCCCACAGAGGGCTATGGAGCAAAAGGAAACATCTTCCGTTCAAAATTGGAAACAAGCTTTCTGAGAAATTGCTCTGTGTTCTGTTAATTCATCTCACAGAGTTACATCTTTCCCTTCAAGAAGCCTTTCGCTAAAGCTGTTTTGTGGAAATGGCAAAGTGATATTTTGAAGCCCATAGAGGTGTATCGTGAAAAAGGAAATATCTTCCGTTCAAAACTGGAAAGAAGCTTTCTGAGAAACTGCTCTGTGTTCTGTTAATTCATCTCACAGAGTTACATCTTTCCCTTCAAGAAGCCTTTCGCTAAGGCTGTTCTTGTGGATTTGACAAAGGGATATTTGGAAGTCCATAGAGGGCTATGGTTAAAAAGGAAATATCTTCCGTTCAAAACTGGAAAGAAGCTTTCTGAGAAACTGCTCTGTGTTCCGTTAATTCATCTCCCAGAGATACATCTTTCCCTTCAAGAAGCCTTTCCCTAAGGCTGTTCTTGTGGAATTGGCAAAGGGATATTTGGAAGCCCATAGAGGGCTATGGTGAAAAAGGAAACATCTTCCGTTCAAACCTGAAGAGAAGCTTTCTGAGAAACTGTTCTGTGTTCTGTTAATTCATCTCACAGAGTTACATCTTTCCCTTCAAGAAGCCTTTCGCTAAGGCTGTTCTTGTGGATTTGACAAAGGGATATTTGGAAGTCCATAGAGGGCTGTGGTTAAAAAGGCAATAACTTCCGTTCAAAACTGGAAAGAAGCTTTCTGAGAAACTGCTCTGTGTTCTGTTAATTCATCTCACAGAGTTACAATTTTCCCTTCAAGAAGCCTTTCGCTAAGGCTGTTCTGGTGGAATTGGCAAAGTGATATTTGGAAGCCCATAGAGGGCTATCGTGAAAAAGGAAATATCTTCCGTTCAAAAGTGGAAAGAAGCTTTCTGAGAAACTGCTCTGTGTTCCTTTAATTCATCTCACAGAGATACATCTTTCCCTTCAAGAAGCCTTTCGCTAAGGCTGTTCTTGTGGAATTGGCAAAGTGATATTTTGAAGCCCATAGAGGTGTATCGTGAAAAAGGAAATATCTTCCGTTCAAAACTGGAAAGAAGCTTTCTGAGAAACTGCTCTGTGTTCTGTTAATTCATCTCACAGAGTTACATCTTTTCCTTCAGAAAGCCTTTCGCTAAGGCTGTTCTTGTGGATTTGAAAAGGGATATTTGGAAGTCCATAGAGGGCTATGCTGAAAAAGGAATTATCTTCCGTTCAAAACTGGAAAGAAGCTTTCTGAAAAACTGCTCTGTGTTCCGTTAATTCATCTCACAGAGATACATCTTTCCCTTCAAGAAGCCTTTCGCTAAGGCTGTTCTGGTGGAATTGGCAAAGTGATATTTGGAAGCCCATAGAGGGCTATGGTGAAAAAGGAATTATCTTCCGTTCAAAACTGGAAAGAAGCTTTCTGAGAAACTGCTCTGTGTTCTGTTATTTCATCTCACAGATTTGCATCTTTCCCTTCAAGAAGCCTTTCGCTAAGGCTGTTCTTGTGGAATTGGCAAAGGGATATTTGGAAGCCCATAGAGGGCTATGGTGAAAAAGGAATCATCTTCCGTTCAAACATGGAGAGAAGCTTTCTGAGAAACTGCTCTGTGTTCTGTTAATTCATCTCACAGAGTTACATCTTTCCCTTCAAGAAGACTTTCGCTAAGGCTGTTTTGTGGAATTGGCAAAGGGATATTTGGAAGCCCATAGAGGGCTATGGTGAAAAAGGAAATATCTTTCGTTCAAAACTGGAAAGAAGCTTTCTGAGAAACTGCTCTATGTTCTGTTAATTCGTCTTAGAGAGTTACATCTTTCCCTTCAAGAAGCCTTTCGGTAAGGCTGTTCTTGTGGAATTGGCAAAGGGATATTTGGAAGCCCATAGAGGGCTATCGTGAAAAAGGAAATATCTTCCGTTTAAAACTGGAAAGAAGCTTTCTGAGAAACTGCTCTGTGTTCTGTTAATTCGTCTCACAGAGTTACATCTTTCCCTTCAAGAAGCCTTTCGCTAAGGCTGTTCTTGTGGAATTGGCAAAGGGATATTTGGAAGCCCACAGAGGGCTGTGGTGCAAAAGGAAATATCTTCCGTTCAAAACTGGAAACAAGCTTTCTGAGAAACTGCTCTGTGTTCTGTTAATTCATCTCACAGAGTTACATCTTTCCCTTCAAGAAGCCTTTGACTAAGGCTGTTCTTGTGGAATTGGAAAAGGGATATATGGAAGCCCACAGAGGGCTATGGTGAAAAAGGAAGTATCTTCCGTTCAAAACTGGAAAGAAGCTTTCTGAGAAACTGCTCTGTGTTCTGTTAATTCATCTCACAGAGTTACATCTTTCCCTTCAAGAAAAATTTCGCTAAGGCTGTTCTTGTGGAATTGGCAAAGTGATATTTGAAGCCCATAGAGGGCTAACGTGAAAAAGGAAATATCTTCCGTTCAATACTGGAAAGAAGCTTTCTGAGAAACTGCTCTGTGTTCTGTTAATTCATCTCACAGAGTTACAATTTTCCGTTGAAGAAGCCTTTCGCTAAGGCTGTTCTGGTGGAATTGGCAAAGTGATGTCTCTGTGTTCTGTTAATTCATCTCACAGAGTTACATCTTTCCCTTCAAGAAGCCTTTCCCTAAGGCTGTTCTTGTGGAATTAGCAAAGGGATATTTGGAAGCCCATAGAGGGCTATGGTGGAAAAGGAAATATCTTCCGTTCAAAACCGGAAAGAAGCTTTCTGAGAAACTGCTCTGTGTTCTGTTAATTCATCTCACACAGTTACATCTCTCCCTTCAAGAAGCCTTTCGGTAAGGCTGTTCTTGTGGAATTGGCAAAGGGATATTTGGAAGCCCATAGAGGGCTATGGTGAAAAAGGAAATATCTTCCTTTCAAAACTGGAAAGAAGCTTTCTGAGAAACTGCTCTATGTTCTGTTAATTCATCTCACACAGTTACATCTTTCCCTTCAAGAAGCCTTTCGCTAAGGCTGTTCTTGTGGAATTGGAAAAGGGATATTTGGAAGCCCATAGAGTTCTGTGGTGAAAAAGGAAATATCTTCCGTTCAAACCAGGAGAAACGCTTTCTGAGAAACTGTTCTGTGTTCTGTTAATTCATCTCACAGAGTTACATCTTTCCGTTCAAGAAGCCTTCCGCTAAGGCTGTTTTGTGGAATTGGCAAAGGGATATTTGGAAGCCCATAGAGGGCTATAGTGAAAAAGGAAATATCTTCCGTTCATAAGTGGAAAGAATCTTTCTGAGAAACTGCTCTGTGTTCTGTTAATTCATCTCACAGAGTTACATCTTTCCCTTCAAGAAGCCTTTCACTAAGGCTGTTCTTGTGGAATTGGCAAAGGGATATTTGGAAGCCCATAGAGGGCTCTGGTGTAAAAGGAAATATCTTCCGTTCAAACCTGGAGAGAAGCTTTCTGAGAAACTGTTCTGTGTTCTGTTAATTAATATCACAGAGTTACATCTTTCCTGTCAAGAAGCCTTTCACTAAGGCTGTTCTTGTATAATTGGCAAAGTGATATTTGGAAGCCCATAGAGGGCTATGGTGAAAAAGGATATATCTTCCGTTCAATACTGGAAAGAAGCTTTCTGAGAAACTGCTCTGTGTTCTGTTAATTCATCCCACAGAGTTACACCTTTCCCTTCAAGAAGCCTTCCGCTAAGGGTGTTTTGTGGAATTGGCAAAGGGATATTTGGAAGCCCATAGAGGGCTATGGTGAAAAACGAAATATCTTCCGTTCATAAGTGGAAAGAAGCTTTCTGAGAAACTGCTCTGTGTTCTGTCAATTCATCTCACAGAGTTACATCTTTCCCTTCAAGAATGTTTTGCTAAGGCTGTTCTTGTGGATTTGGCAAAGGGATATTTGGAGGTCCATAGAGGGCTATGGTGAAAAAGGAAATATCTTCCGTTCAAAACTGGAAAGAAGCTTTCTGAGAAACTGCTCTGTGTTCTGTTAATTCATCTCACAGAGTTACATCTTTCCCTTCAAGAAGCCTTTCGCTAAGGCTGTTCTTGCGGAATTGGCAAAGGGATATTTGGAAGCCCACAGAGGGCTATGGTGAAAAAGGAAATATCTTCTGTTCAAACCTGGAGAGAAGCTTTGTGAGAAACTGTTCTGTGTTCTATTAATTCATCTCACAGAGTTACATCTTTCCCTTCAAGAAGCCTTTCGCTAAGGCTGTTCTTGTGGAATTGGCAAAGGGATATTTGGAAGCCCACAGAGGGCTATGGAGCAAAAGGAAACATCTTCCGTTCAAAATTGGAAACAAGCTTTCTGAGAAATTGCTCTGTGTTCTGTTAATTCATCTCACAGAGTTACATCTTTCCCTTCAAGAAGCCTTTCGCTAAGGCTGTTTTGTGGGATTGGCAAAGTGATATTTTGAAGCCCATAGAGGTGTATCGTGAAAAAGGAAATATCTTCCGTTCAAAACTGGAAAGAAGGTTTCTGAGAAACTGCTCTGTGTTCTGTTAATTCATCTCACAGAGTTACATCTTTCCCTTCAAGAAGCCTTTCGCTAAGGCTGTTCTTGTGGATTTGACAAAGGGATATTTGGAAGTCCATAGAGGGCTATGGTGAAAAAGGAAATATCTTCCGTTCAAAACTGGAAAGAAGCTTTCTGAGAAACTGCTCTGTGTTCCGTTAATTCATCTCCCAGAGATACATCTTTCCCTTCAAGAAGCCTTTCGCTAAGGCTGTTCTTGTGGAATTGGCAAAGGGATATTTGGAAGCCCATAGAGGGCTATGGTGAAAAAGGAAACATCTTCCGTTCAAACCTGAAGAGAAGCTTTCTGAGAAACTGTTCTGTGTTCTGTTAATTCAACTCACAGAGTTACATCTTTCCCTTCAAGAAGCCTTTCGCTAAGGCTGTTCTTGTGGATTTGACAAAGGGATATTTGGAAGTCCATAGAGGGCTATGGTGAAAAAGGCAATAACTTCCGTTCAAAACTGGAAAGAAGCTTTCTGAGAAACTGCTCTGTGTTCTGTTAATTCATCTCACAGAGTTACAATTTTCCGTTCAAGACGCCTTTCGCTAAGGCTGTTCTGGTGGAATTGGCAAAGTGATATTTCGAAGCCCATAGAGGGCTATGCTGAAAAAGGAAATATCTTCCGTTCAAAACTGGAAAGAAGCTTTCTGAGAAACTGCTCTGTGTTCCGTTAATTCATCTCACAGAGATACATCTTTCCCTTCAAGGAGCCTTTCGCTAAGGCTGTTCTTGTGGAATTGGCAAAGTGATATTTTGAAGCCCATAGAGGTGTATCGTGAAAAAGGAAATATCTTCCGTTCAAAACTGGAAAGAAGCTTTCTGAGAAACTGCTCTGTGTTCTGTTAATTCATCTCACAGAGTTACATCTTTAACTTCAGAAAGCCTTTCACTAAGGCTGTTCTTGTGGATTTGAAAAGGGATATTTGGAAGTCCATAGAGGGCTATGGTGAAAAAGGCAATATCTTCCGTTCAAAACTGGAAAGAAGCTTTCTCAGAAACTGCTCTGTGTTCTGTTAATTCATCTCACAGAGTTACAATTTTCCGTTCAAGAAGCCTTTCGCTAAGGCTGTTCTGGTGGAATTGGCAAAGTGATATTTGGAAGCCCATAGAGGGCTACGTTGAAAAAGGAAATATCTTCCGTTCATAAGTGGAAAGAAGCTTTCTGAGAAACTGCTCTGTGTTCTGTCAATCCATCTCACAGAGTTACATCTTTCCCTTCAAGAAGCCTTTTGCTAAGGCTGTTCTTGTGGAATTGGCAAAGGGATATTTGGAAGTCCATAGAGGGCTATGGTGAAAAAGGAAATATCTTACGTTCAAAACTGGCAAGAAACTTTCTGAGAAACTGCTCTGTGTTCTGTTAATTCATCTCACAGAATTACATTTTTCCGTTGAAGAAGCCTTTCGCTAAGGCTGTTCTGGTGGAATTGGCAAAGTGATGTCCCTGTTTTCTGTTAATTCATCTCACAGAGTTACATCTTTCCCTTCAAGAAGCCTTTCCTTAAGGCTGTTCTTGTGGAATTAGCAAAGGGATATTTGGAAGCCCATAGAGGGCTATGGTGAAAAAGGAAATATCTTCCCTTCAAAACCGGAAAGAAGTTTCTGAGAAACTGCTCTGTGTTCTGTTAATTCATCTCACACAGTTACATCTCTCCCTTCAAGAAGCCTTTCGCTAAGGCTGTTCTTGTGGACTTGGAAAAGGGATATTTGGAAGCCCATAGAGGGCTATGGTGAAAAAGGAAATATCTTCCGTTCAAACCTGGAGAGAAACTTTCTGAGAAACTGTTCTGTGTTCTGTTAATTCATCTCACAGATTTACATCTTTCCCTTCAAGAAGCCTTTCGCTAAGGCTGTTCTTTTGGAATTGGCAAAGTGATAATTTGAAGCCCTTAGAGGGCTATGGTGAAAAAGGAAATATCTTCCGTTCAAAACTGGAAAGAAGCTTTCTGAGAAACTGCTCTGTGTTCTGTTAATTCATTTCACATAGTTACTTCTTTCCCTTCAAGAAGCTTTCTGCTAAGGGTGTTTTGTCGAATTGGCAAAGGGATATTTGGAAGCCCATACAGGGCTATGGTGAAAAATTAAATATCTTTCGTTCATAAGAGGAAAGAAGCTTTCTGAGAAACTGCTCTGTGTTCTGTCAATTCATCTCACAGAGTTACATCTTTCCCTTCAAGAAGCCTTTTGCTAAGGCTGTTCTTGTGGATTTGGCAAAGGGATATTTGGAAGTCCATAGAGGGCTATGGTGAAAAAGGCAATAACTTCCGTTCAAAACTGGAAAGAAGCTTTCTGAGAAACTGCTCTGTGTTCTGTTAATTCATCTCACAGAGTTACATATTTCCCTTCAGAAAGCCTTTCGCTAAGGCTGTTCTTGTGGTTTTGAAAAGGGATATTTGGAAGTCCATAGAGGGCTATGGTGAAAAAGGCAATATCTTCCGTTCAAAACTGGAAAGAAGCTTTCTCAGAAACTGCTCTGTGTTCTGTTAATTCATCTCACAGAGTTACAATTTTCCGTTCAAGAAGCCTTTCGCTAAGGCTGTTCTGGTGGAATTGGCAAAGTGATATTTGGAAGCCCATAGAGGGCTACGGTGAAAAAGGAAATATCTTCCGTTCATAAGTGGAAAGAAGCTTTCTGAGAAACTGCTCTGTGTTCTGTCAATCCATCTCACAGAGTTACATCTTTCCCTTCAAGAAGCCTTTTGCTAAGGCTGTTCCTGTGGAATTGGCAAAGGGATATTTGGAAGTCCATAGAAGTCTATGGTGAAAAAGGAAATATCTTACGTTCAAAACTGGCAAGAAACTTTCTGAGAAACTGCTCTGTGTTCTGTTAATTCATCTCACAGAATTACATTTTTCCGTTGAAGAAGCCTTTCGCTAAGGCTGTTCTGGTGGAATTGGCAAAGTGATGTCTCTGTGTTCTGTTAATTCGTCCCACAGAGTTACATCTTTCCCTTCAAGAAGCCTTTCGCTAAGGCTGTTCTTGTGGAATTGGCAAAGGGATATTTGGAAGAACACAGATGGCTGTGGTGCAAAAGGAAATATCTTCCGTTTAAAACTGGAAAGAAGCTTTCTGAGAAACTGCTCTGTGTTCTGTTAATTCGTCTCACAGAGTTACATCTTTCCCTTCAAGAAGCCTTTCGCTAAGGCTGTTCTTGTGGAATTGGCAAAGGGATATTTGGAAGCCCACAGAGGGCTGTGGTGCAAAGGGAAATATCTTCCGTTCAAAAATGGAAACAAGCTTTCTGAGAAACTGCTCTGTGTTCTGTTAATTCATCTCACACAGTTACATCTTTCCCTTCAAGAAGCCTTTCGCTAAGGCTGTTATTGTGGAATTGGCAAAGGGATATTTGGAAGTGCACAGAGGGCTATGGTGAAAAAGGAAGTATCTTCCGTTCAAAACTGGAAAGAAGCTTTCTGAGAAACTGCTCTGTGTTCTGTTAATTCATCTCACAGAGTTACATCTTTCCCTTCAAGAAGCCTTCCGCTAAGGGTGCTTTGTGGAATTGGCAAAGGGATATTTGGAAGCCCATAGAGGGCTACGGTGAAAAAGGAAATATCTTCCGTTCATAAGTGGAAAGAAGCTTTCTGAGAAACTGCTCTGTGTTCTGTCAATCCATCTCACAGAGTTACATCTTTCCCTTCAAGAAGCCTTTTGCTAAGGCTGTTCTTGTGGAATTGGCAAAGGGATATTTGGAAGTCCATAGAGGGCTATGGTGAAAAAGGAAATATCTTACGTTCAAAACTGGCAAGAAGCTTTCTGGGAAACTGCTCTGTGTTCTGTTAATTCATCTCACAGAGTTACATTTTTCCGTTGAAGAAGCCTTTCGCTAAGGCTGTTCTGGTGGAATTGGCAAAGTGATGTCTCTGTGTTCTGTTAATTCATCTCACAGAGTTACATCTTTCCCTTCAAGAAGCCTTTCCCTAAGGCTGTTCTTGTGGAATTAGCAAAGGGATATTTGGAAGCCCATAGAGGGCTATGGAGAAAAAGGAAATATCTTCCGTTCAAAACCGGAAAGAAGCTTTCTGAGAAACTGCTCTGTGTTCTGTTAATTCATCTCACACAGTTACATCTCTCCCTTCAAGAAGCCTTTCGGTAAGGCTGTTCTTGTGGAATTGGCAAAGGGATATTTGGAAGCCCATAGAGGGCTATGATGAAAAAGGAAATATCTTCCGTTCAAAACTGGAAAGAAGCATTCTGAGAAACTGCTCTCTGTTCTGTTAATTCATCTCACAAAGTTACATCTTACCCTTCAAGAATCCTTTCGCTAAGGCTGTTCTTGTGGAATTGGCAAAGGGATATTTGGAAGCCCATAGAGGGCTATGGTCAAAAAGGAAATATCTTCCGTTCAAAACTGGAAAGAAGCTTTCTGAGAAACTGCTCTGTGTTCTGTTAATTCATTTCACATAGTTACATCTTTCCCTTCAAGAAGCTTTCTGCTAAGGGTGTTTTGTCGAATTGGCAAAGGGATATTTGGAAGCCCATACAGGGCTATGGTGAAAAATTAAATATATTTCGTTCATAAGTGGAAAGAAGCTTTCTGAGAAACTGCTCTGTGTTCTGTCAATTCATCTCACAGAGTTACATCTTTCCCTTCAAGAAGCCTTTTGCTAAGGCTGTTCTTGTGGATTTGGCAAAGGGATATTTGGAAGTCCATAGAGGGCTATGGTGAAAAAGGCAATAACTTCCGTTCAAAACTGGAAAGAAGCTTTCTGAGAAACTGCTCTGTGTTCTGTTAATTCATCTCACAGAGTTACATCTTTCCCTTCAAGAAGACTTTTGCTAAGGCTGTTCTTGTGGATTTGGCAAAGGGATATTTGGAAGCCCATAGAGGGCTATGGTGAAAAAGGAAATATCTTCCGTTCAAAACTGGAAAGAAGCTTTCTGAGAAACTGCTCTGTGTTCCGTTAATTCATCTCCCAGAGATACTTCTTTGCCATCAAGAAGCCTTTCGCTAAGGCTGTTCTTGTGGATTTGACAAAGGGATATTTGGAAGTCCATAGAGGGCTATGGTGAAAAAGGCAATAACTTCCGTTCAAAACTGGAAAGAAGCTTTCTGAGAAACTGCTCTGTGTTCTGTTAATTCATCTCACAGAGTTACAATTTTCCGTTCAAGAAGCCTTTCGCTAAGGCTGTTCTGGTGGAATTGGCAAAGAGATATTTGGAAGCCCATAGAGGGCTATGCTGAAAAAGGAAATACCTTCCATTCAAAACTGGAAAGAAGCTTTCTGAGAAACTGCTCTGTGTTCCGTTAATTCATCTCACAGAGATACATCTTTCCCTTCAAGAAGCCTTTCGCTAAGGCTGTTCTTGTGGAATTGGCAAAGTGATATTTTGAAGCCCATAGAGGTGTATCGTGAAAAAGGAAATATCTTCCGTTCAAAACTGGAAAGAAGCTTTCTGAGAAACTGCTCTGTGTTCTGTTAATTCATCTCACAGAGTTACATCTTTCCCTTCAGAAAGCCTTTCGCTAAGGCTGTTCTTGTGGATTTGAAAAGGGATATTTGGAAGTCCATAGAGGGCTATGGTGAAAAAGGCAATATCTTCCGTTCAAAACTGGAAAGAAGCTTTCTGAGAAACTGCTCTGTGTTCTGTTAATTCATCTCACAGAGTTACAATTTTCCGTTCAAGAAGCCTTTCGCTAAGGCTGTTCTGGTGGAATTGGCAAAGTGATATTTGAAGCCCATAGAGGGCTATGATGAAAAAGGAAATGTCTTCCGTTCAATACTGGAAAGAAGCTTTCTGAGAAACTGCTCTGTGTTCTGTTAATTCATCTCACAGAGTTACATCTTTCCCTTCAAGAATCCTTTCGCTAAAGCTGTTCTTGTGGAATTGGCAAAGGGATATTTGGAAGCCCATAGAAGGCTATGGTGAAAAAGGAAACATCTTCCGTTCAAACATGGAGAGAAGCTTTCTGAGAAACTGTTCTGTGTTCTGTTAATTCATCTCACAGAGTTACATCTTTCCCTTCATGAAGACTTTCGCTAAGGCTGTTTTGTGGAATTTTTCAAAGGGATATTTGGAAGCCCATAGAGGGCTATGGTGAAAAAGGAAATATCTTCCGTTCAAAACTGGAAAGAAGCTTTCTGAGAAACTGCTCTATGTTCTGTTAATTCGTCTTAGAGAGTTACATCTTTCCCTTCAAGAAGCCTTTCGGTAAGGCTGTTCTTGTGGAATTGGCAAAGGGATATTTGGAAGCCCATAGAGGGCTATCGTGAAAAAGGAAATACCCTCCGTTTAAAACTGGAAAGAAGCTTTCTGAGAAACTGCTCTGTGTTCTGTTAATTCGTCTCACAGAGTTACATCTTTCCCTTCAAGAAGCCTTTCGCTAAGGCTGTTCTTGTGTAATTGGCAAAGGGATATTTGGAAGCCCTCAGAGGGCTGTGGTGCAAAAGGAAATATCTTCCGTTTAAAACTGGAAAGAAGCTCTCTGAGAAACTGCTCTGTGATCTGTTAATTCGTCTCACAGAGTTACATCTTTCCCTTCAAGAAGCCTTTCGCTAAGGCTGTTCTTGTGGAATTGGCAAAGGGATATTTGGAAGCCCACAGACGGCTGTGGTGCAAAAGGAAATATCTTCCGTTCAAAACTGGAAACAAGCTTTCTGAGAAACTGCTCTGTGTTCTGTTAATTCATCTCACAGAGTTACATCTTTCCCTTCAAGAAGCCTTTGACTAAGGCTGTTCTTGTGGAATTGGAAAAGGGATATTTGGAAGCCCACAGAGGGCTATGGTGAAAAAGGAAGTATCTTCCGTTCAAAACTGGAAAGAAGCTTTCTGAGAAACTGCTCTGTGTTCTGTTAATTCATCTCACAGAGTTACATCTTTCCCTTCAAGAAAAATTTCGCTAAGGCTGTTCTTGTGGAATTGGCAAAGTGATATTTGAAGTCCATAGAGGGCTATCGTGAAAAAGGAAATATGTTCCGTTCAATACTGGAAAGAAGCTTTCTGAGAAACTGCTCTGTGTTCTGTTAATTCATCTCACAGAGTTACATTTTTCCGTTGAAGAAGCCTTTCGCTAAGGCTGTTCTGGTGGAATTGGCAAAGTGATGTCTCTGTGTTCTGTTAATTCATCTCACAGAGTTACATCTTTCCCTTCAAGAAGCCTTTCCCTAAGGCTGTTCTTGTGGAATTAGCAAAGGGATATTTGGAAGCCCATAGAGGGCTATGGTGGAAAAGGAAATATCTTCCGTTCAAAACCGGAAAGAAGCTTTCTGAGAAACTGCTCTGTGTTCTGTTAATTCATCTCACAGAGTTACATCTTTCCCTTCAAGAAGCCTTTCGCTAAGGCTGTTCTTGTGGAATTGGAAAAGGGATATTTGGAAGCCCATAGAGTTCTGTGGTGAAAAAGAAATATCTTCCGTTCAAACCAGGAGAAACGCTTTCTGAGAAACTGTTCTGTGTTCTGTTAATTCATCTCACAGAGTTACACCTTTCCCTTCAAGAAGCCTTCCGCTAAGGGTGTTTTGTGGAATTGGCAAAGGGATAATTGGAAGTCCATAGAGGGCTATGGTGAAAAAGGAAATATCTTCCGTTCAAAACTGGAAAGAAGGTTTCTGAGAAACTGCTCTGTGTTCTGTTAATTCATCTCACAGAGTTACATCTTTCCCTTCAAGAAGCCTTTCGCTAAGGCTGTTCTTGTGGAATTGGCAAAGGGATATTTGGAAGCCCATAGAGGGCTATGGTGAAAAAGGAAACATCTTCCGTTCAAACATGGAGAGAAGCTTTCTGAGAAACTGTTCTGTGTTCTGTTAATTCATCTCACAGAGTTACATCTTTCCCTTCAAGAAGACTTTCGCTAAGGCTGTTTTGTGGAATTGGCAAAGGGATATTTGGAAGCCCATAGAGGGCTATGGTGAAAAAGGAAATATCTTCCGTTCAAAACTGGAAAGAAGCTTTCTGATAAACTGCTCTATGTTCTGTTAATTCGTCTTAGAGAGTTACATTTTTCCCTTCAAGAAGCCTTTCGGTAAGGCTGTTCTTGTGGAATTGGCAAAAGGGATATTTGGAAGCCCATAGAGGGCTATCGTGAAAAAGGAAATATCTTCCGTTTAAAACTGGAAAGAAGCTTTCTTAGAAACTGCTCTGTGTTCTGTTAATTCGTCCCACAGAGTTACATCTTTCCCTTCAAGAAGCCTTTCGCTAAGGCTGTTCTTGTGGAATTGGCAAAGGGATATTTGGAAGCCCACAGAGGGCTGTGGTGCAAAAGGAAATATCTTCCGTTTAAAACTGGAAAGAAGCTTTCTGAGAAACTGCTCTGTGTTCTGTTAATTCGTCTCACAGAGTTACATCTTTCCCTTCAAGAAGCCTTTCGCTAAGGCTGTTCTTGTGGAATTGGCAAAGGGATATTTGGAAGCCCACAGAGGGCTGTGGTGCAAAGGGAAATATCTTCCGTTCAAAAATGGAAACAAGCTTTCTGAGAAACTGCTCTGTGTTCTGTTAATTCATCTCACACAGTTACATCTTTGCCATCAAGAAGCCTTTCGCTAAGGCTGTTCTTGTGGATTTGACAAAGGGATATTTGGAAGTCCATAGAGGGCTATGGTGAAAAAGGAAATATCTTACGTTCAAAACTGGCAAGAAGCTTTCTGGGAAACTGCTCTGTGTTCTGTTAATTCATCTCACAGAGTTACATTTTTCCGTTGAAGAAGCCTTTCGCTAAGGCTGTTCTGGTGGAATTGGCAAAGTGATGTCTCTGTGTTCTGTTAATTCATCTCACAGAGTTACATCTTTCCCTTCAAGAAGCCTTTCCCTAAGGCTGTTCTTGTGGAATTAGCAAAGGGATATTTGGAAGCCCATAGAGGGCTATGGAGAAAAAGGAAATATCTTCCGTTCAAAACCGGAAAGAAGCTTTCTGAGAAACTGCTCTGTGTTCTGTTAATTCATCTCACACAGTTACATCTCTCCCTTCAAGAAGCCTTTCGGTAAGGCTGTTCTTGTGGAATTGGCAAAGGGATATTTGGAAGCCCATAGAGGGCTATGATGAAAAAGGAAATATCTTCCGTTCAAAACTGGAAAGAAGCTTTCTGAGAAACTGCTCTGTGTTCTGTTAATTCATCTCACAGAGTTACATTTTTCCTTTGAAGAAGCCTTTCGCTAAGGCTGTTCTGGTGGAATTGGCAAAGTGATGTCTCTGTGTTCTGTTAATTCATCTCACAGAGTTACATCTTTGCCTTCAAGAAGCCTTTCCCTAAGGCTGTTCTTGTGGAATTAGCAAAGGGATATTAGGAAGCCCATAGAGGGCTATGGTTGAAAAGGAAATATCTTCCGTTCAAAACCGGAAAGAAGCATTCTGAGAAACTGCTCTGTGATCTGTTAATTCATCCCACAGAGGTAAATCTTTCCCTTCAAGAAGCCTTTTGCTAAGGCTGTTCTTGTGGAATTGGCAAAGGGATATTTGGAAGCCCATAGAGGGCTATAGTGAAAAAGGAAATATCTTCTGTTCAAAACTGGAAAGAAGCTTTCTGAGAAACTGCTCTGTGTTCTGTTAATTCATCTCAGAGAGTTACATCTTTCCCTTCAAGAAGCCTTTCCCTAAGGCTTTTCTTGTGGAATTTGCCAAGGGATATTTGGAAGTCCATAGAGGGCTATGGTGAAAAAGGAAATATCTTCCGTTCAAAACTGGAAAGAAGCTTTCTGAGAAACTGATCTGTGTTCTGTTAATTCATCTCACAGAGTTACATTTTTCCGTGGAAGAAGCCTTTCGCTAAGGCTGTTCTTGTGGAATTGGCAAGGGGATATTTGGAGGCCCATAGAGGGCTATGGTGAAAAAGGAAATATCTTCCGTTCAAAACAGGAAAGAAGCTTTCTGAGAAACTGCTCTGTGTTCTGTTAATTCATCTCACAGAGTTACATCTTCTCCTTCAAGAAGCCTTTCGCTAAGGCTGTTCTTGTGGAATTGGCAAAGGGATATTTGAAAGCCCATAGATGGCTATGATGAAAAAGGAAATATCTTCCGTTCAAACCTGGAGAGAAGCTTTCTGAGAAACTGTTCTGTGTTCTGTTAATTAATCTCACAGAGTTACATCTTTCCCTTCAAGAAGCCTTCCGCTAAGGCTGTTCTTGTGGAATTGGCAAAGGGATATTTGGAAGCCCACAGAGGGCTATGGAGCAAAAGGAAACATCTTCCGTTCAAAATTGGAAACAAGCTTTCTGAGAAATTGCTCTGTGTTCTGTTAATTCATCTCACAGAGTTACATCTTTCCCTTCAAGAAGCCTTTCGCTAAAGCTGTTTTGTGGAAATGGCAAAGTGATATTTTGAAGCCCATAGAGGTGTATCGTGAAAAAGGAAATATCTTCCGTTCAAAACTGGAAAGAAGCTTTCTGAGAAACTGCTCTGTGTTCTGTTAATTCATCTCACAGAGTTACATCTTTCCCTTCAAGAAGCCTTTCGCTAAGGCTGTTCTTGTGGATTTGACAAAGGGATATTTGGAAGTCCATAGAGGGCTATGGTTAAAAAGGAAATATCTTCCGTTCAAAACTGGAATGAAGCATTCTGAGAAACTGCTCTGTGTTCCGTTAATTCATCTCCCAGAGATACATCTTTCCCTTCAAGAAGCCTTTCCCTAAGGCTGTTCTTGTGGAATTGGCAAAGGGATATTTGGAAGCCCATTGAGGGCTATGGTGAAAAAGGAAACATCTTCCGTTCAAACCTGAAGAGAAGCTTTCTGAGAAACTGTTCTGTGTTCTGTTAATTCATCTCACAGAGTTACATCTTTCCCTTCAAGAAGCCTTTCGCTAAGGCTGTTCTTGTGGATTTGACAAAGGGATATTTGGAAGTCCATAGAGGGCTGTGGTTAAAAAGGCAATAACTTCCGTTCAAAACTGGAAAGAAGCTTTCTGAGAAACTGCTCTGTGTTCTGTTAATTCATCTCACAGAGTTACAATTTTCCGTTCAAGAAGCCTTTAGCTAAGGCTGTTCTGGTGGAATTGGCAAAGTGATATTTGGAAGCCCATAGAGGGCTATCGTGAAAAAGGAAATATCTTCCGTTCAAAAGTGGAAAGAAGCTTTCTGAGAAACTGCTCTGTGTTCCTTTAATTCATCTCACAGAGATACATCTTTCCCTTCAAGAAGCCTTTCGCTAAGGCTGTTCTTGTGGAATTGGCAAAGTGATATTTTGAAGCCCATAGAGGTGTATCGTGAAAAAGGAAATATCTTCCGTTCAAAACTGGAAAGAAGCTTTCTGAGAAACTGCTCTGTGTTCTGTTAATTCATCTCACAGAGTTACATCTTTTCCTTCAGAAAGCCTTTCGCTAAGGCTGTTCTTGTGGATTTGAAAAGGGATATTTGGAAGTCCATAGAGGGCTATGCTGAAAAAGGAATTATCTTCCGTTCAAAACTGGAAAGAAGCTTTCTGAAAAACTGCTCTGTGTTCCGTTAATTCATCTCACAGAGATACATCTTTCCCTTCAAGAAGCCTTTCGCTAAGGCTGTTCTGGTGGAATTGGCAAAGTGATATTTGGAAGCCCATAGAGGGCTATGGTGAAAAAGGAATTATCTTCCGTTCAAAACTGGAAAGAAGCTTTCTGAGAAACTGCTCTGTGTTCTGTTATTTCATCTCACAGATTTACATCTTTCCCTTCAAGAAGCCTTTCGCTAAGGCTGTTCTTGTGGAATTGGCAAAGGGATATTTGGAAGCCCATAGAGGGCTATGGTGAAAAAGGAATCATCTTCCGTTCAAACATGGAGAGAAGCTTTCTGAGAAACTGCTCTGTGTTCTGTTAATTCATCTCACAGAGTTACATCTTTCCCTTCAAGAAGACTTTCGCTAAGGCTGTTTTGTGGAATTGGCAAAGGGATATTTGGAAGCCCATAGAGGGCTATGGTGAAAAAGGAAATATCTTTCGTTCAAAACTGGAAAGAAGCTTTCTGAGAAACTGCTCTATGTTCTGTTAATTCGTCTTAGAGAGTTACATCTTTCCCTTCAAGAAGCCTTTCGGTAAGGCTGTTCTTGTGGAATTGGCAAAGGGATATTTGGAAGCCCATAGAGGGCTATCGTGAAAAAGGAAATATCTTCCGTTTAAAACTGGAAAGAAGCTTTCTGAGAAACTGCTCTGTGTTCTGTTAATTCGTCTCACAGAGTTACATCTTTCCCTTCAAGAAGCCTTTCGCTAAGGCTGTTCTTGTGGAATTGGCAAAGGGATATTTGGAAGCCCACAGAGGGCTGTGGTGCAAAAGGAAATATCTTCCGTTCAAAACTGGAAACAAGCTTTCTGAGAAACTGCTCTGTGTTCTGTTAATTCATCTCACAGAGTTACATCTTTCCCTTCAAGAAGCCTTTGACTAAGGCTGTTCTTGTGGAATTGGAAAAGGGATATATGGAAGCCCACAGAGGGCTATGGTGAAAAAGGAAGTATCTTCCGTTCAAAACTGGAAAGAAGCTTTCTGAGAAACTGCTCTGTGTTCTGTTAATTCATCTCACAGAGTTACATCTTTCCCTTCAAGAAAAATTTCGCTAAGGCTGTTCTTGTGGAATTGGCAAAGTGATATTTGAAGCCCATAGAGGGCTAACGTGAAAAAGGAAATATCTTCCGTTCAATACTGGAAAGAAGCTTTCTGAGAAACTGCTCTGTGTTCTGTTAATTCATCTCACAGAGTTACATTTTTCCGTTGAAGAAGCCTTTCGCTAAGGCTGTTCTGGTGGAATTGGCAAAGTGATGTCTCTGTGTTCTGTTAATTCATCTCACAGAGTTACATCTCTCCCTTCAAGAAGCCTTTCCCTAAGGCTGTTCTTGTGGAATTAGCAAAGGGATATTTGGAAGCCCATAGAGGGCTATGGTGGAAAAGGAAATATCTTCCGTTCAAAACCGGAAAGAAGCTTTCTGAGAAACTGCTCTGTGTTCTGTTAATTCATCTCACACAGTTACATCTCTCCCTTCAAGAAGCCTTTCGGTAAGGCTGTTCTTGTGGAATTGGCAAAGGGATATTTGGAAGCCCATAGAGGGCTATGGTGAAAAAGGAAATATCTTCCTTTCAAAACTGGAAAGAAGCTTTCTGAGAAACTGCTCTATGTTCTGTTAATTCATCTCACACAGTTACATCTTTCCCTTCAAGAAGCCTTTCGCTAAGGCTGTTCTTGTGGAATTGGAAAAGGGATATTTGGAAGCCCATAGAGTTCTGTGGTGAAAAAGGAAATATCTTCCGTTCAAACCAGGAGAAACGCTTTCTGAGAAACTGTTCTGTGTTCTGTTAATTCATCTCACAGAGTTACATCTTTCCGTTCAAGAAGCCTTCCGCTAAGGCTGTTTTGTGGAATTGGCAAAGGGATATTTGGAAGCCCATAGAGGGCTATAGTGAAAAAGGAAATATCTTCCGTTCATAAGTGGAAAGAATCTTTCTGAGAAACTGCTCTGTGTTCTGTTAATTCATCTCACAGAGTTACATCTTTCCCTTCAAGAAGCCTTTCACTAAGGCTGTTCTTGTGGAATTGGCAAAGGGATATTTGGAAGCCCATAGAGGGCTCTGGTGTAAAAGGAAATATCTTCCGTTCAAACCTGGAGAGAAGCTTTCTGAGAAACTGTTCTGTGTTCTGTTAATTAATATCACAGAGTTACATCTTTCCTGTCAAGAAGCCTTTCACTAAGGCTGTTCTTGTATAATTGGCAAAGTGATATTTGGAAGCCCATAGAGGGCTATGGTGAAAAAGGATATATCTTCCGTTCAATACTGGAAAGAAGCTTTCTGAGAAACTGCTCTGTGTTCTGTTAATTCATCCCACAGAGTTACACCTTTCCCTTCAAGAAGCCTTCCGCTAAGGGTGTTTTGTGGAATTGGCAAAGGGATATTTGGAAGCCCATAGAGGGCTATGGTGAAAAACGAAATATCTTCCGTTCATAAGTGGAAAGAAGCTTTCTGAGAAACTGCTCTGTGTTCTGTCAATTCATCTCACAGAGTTACATCTTTCCCTTCAAGAATGTTTTGCTAAGGCTGTTCTTGTGGATTTGGCAAAGGGATATTTGGAGGTCCATAGAGGGCTATGGTGAAAAAGGAAATATCTTCCGTTCAAAACTGGAAAGAAGCTTTCTGAGAAACTGCTCTGTGTTCTGTTAATTCATCACACAGAGTTACATCTTTCCCTTCAAGAAGCCTTTCGCTAAGGCTGTTCTTGCGGAATTGGCAAAGGGATATTTGGAAGCCCACAGAGGGCTATGGTGAAAAAGGAAATATCTTCTGTTCAAACCTGGAGAGAAGCTTTGTGAGAAACTGTTCTGTGTTCTATTAATTCATCTCACAGAGTTACATCTTTCCCTTCAAGAAGCCTTTCGCTAAGGCTGTTCTTGTGGAATTGGCAAAGGGATATTTGGAAGCCCACAGAGGGCTATGGAGCAAAAGGAAACATCTTCCGTTCAAAATTGGAAACAAGCTTTCTGAGAAATTGCTCTGTGTTCTGTTAATTCATCTCACAGAGTTACATCTTTCCCTTCAAGAAGCCTTTCGCTAAGGCTGTTTTGTGGGATTGGCAAAGTGATATTTTGAAGCCCATAGAGGTGTATCGTGAAAAAGGCAATAACTTCCGTTCAAAACTGGAAAGAAGCTTTCTGAGAAACTGCTCTGTGTTCTGTTAATTCATCTCACAGAGTTACAATTTTCTGTTCAAGACGCCTTTCGCTAAGGCTGTTCTGGTGGAATTGGCAAAGTGATATTTCGAAGCCCATAGAGGGCTATGCTGAAAAAGGAAATATCTTCCGTTCAAAACTGGAAAGAAGCTTTCTGAGAAACTGCTCTGTGTTCCGTTAATTCATCTCACAGAGATACATCTTTCCCTTCAAGGAGCCTTTCGCTAAGGCTGTTCTTGTGGAATTGGCAAAGTGATATTTTGAAGCCCATAGAGGTGTATCGTGAAAAAGGAAATATCTTCCGTTCAAAACTGGAAAGAAGCTTTCTGAGAAACTGCTCTGTGTTCTGTTAATTCATCTCACAGAGTTACATCTTTAACTTCAGAAAGCCTTTCACTAAGGCTGTTCTTGTGGATTTGAAAAGGGATATTTGGAAGTCCATAGAGGGCTATGGTGAAAAAGGCAATATCTTCCGTTCAAAACTGGAAAGAAGCTTTCTCAGAAACTGCTCTGTGTTCTGTTAATTCATCTCACAGAGTTACAATTTTCCGTTCAAGAAGCCTTTCGCTAAGGCTGTTCTGGTGGAATTGGCAAAGTGATATTTGGAAGCCCATAGAGGGCTACGTTGAAAAAGGAAATATCTTCCGTTCATAAGTGGAAAGAAGCTTTCTGAGAGACTGCTCTGTGTTCTGTCAATCCATCTCACAGAGTTACATCTTTCCCTTCAAGAAGCCTTTTGCTAAGGCTGTTCTTGTGGAATTGGCAAAGGGATATTTGGAAGTCCATAGAGGGCTATGGTGAAAAAGGAAATATCTTACGTTCAAAACTGGCAAGAAACTTTCTGAGAAACTGCTCTGTGTTCTGTTAATTCATCTCACAGAATTACATTTTTCCGTTGAAGAAGCCTTTCGCTAAGGCTGTTCTGGTGGAATTGGCAAAGTGATGTCTCTGTTTTCTGTTAATTCATCTCACAGAGTTACATCTTTCCCTTCAAGAAGCCTTTCCTTAAGGCTGTTCTTGTGGAATTAGCAAAGGGATATTTGGAAGCCCATAGAGGGCTATGGTGAAAAAGGAAATATCTTCCCTTCAAAACCGGAAAGAAGTTTCTGAGAAACTGCTCTGTGTTCTGTTAATTCATCTCACACAGTTACATCTCTCCCTTCAAGAAGCCTTTCGCTAAGGCTGTTCTTGTGGACTTGGAAAAGGGATATTTGGAAGCCCATAGAGGGCTATGGTGAAAAAGGAAATATCTTCCGTTCAAACCTGGAGAGAAACTTTCTGAGAAACTGTTCTGTGTTCTGTTAATTCATCTCACAGAGTTACATCTTTCCCTTCAAGAATCCTTTCGTTAAGGCTGTTCTTGTGGAATTGGCAAAGGGATATTTTGAAGCCCAAAGAGGGCTATGGTGAAAAAGGAAATATCTTCAGTTCAAAACTAGAAAGAAGCTTTTTGAGAAACTGCTCTATGTTCTGTTAATTCATCTCACAAAGTTACATCTTTCCCTTCAAGAATCCTTTCGCTAAGGCTGTTCTTGTGGAATTGGAAAAGGGATATTGGGAAGCCCTTAGAGCGCTATGGTGAAAAAGGAAATATCTTCCGTTCAAAACTGAAAAGAAGCTTTCTGAGAAACTGCTCTGTGTTCTGTTAATTCATCTCACAGATTTACATCTTTCCCTTCAAGAAGCCTTTCGCTAAGGCTGTTCTTTTGGAATTGGCAAAGTGATAATTTGAAGCCCTTAGAGGGCTATGGTGAAAAAGGAAATATCTTCCGTTCAAAACTGGAAAGAAGCTTTCTGAGAAACTGCTCTGTGTTCTGTTAATTCATTTCACATAGTTACTTCTTTCCCTTCAAGAAGCTTTCTGCTAAGGGTGTTTTGTCGAATTGGCAAAGGGATATTTGGAAGCCCATACAGGGCTATGGTGAAAAATTAAATATCTTTCGTTCACAAGAGGAAAGAAGCTTTCTGAGAAACTGCTCTGTGTTCTGTCAATTCATCTCACAGAGTTACATCTTTCCCTTCAAGAAGCCTTTTGCTAAGGCTGTTCTTGTGGATTTGGCAAAGGGATATTTGGAAGTCCATAGAGGGCTATGGTGAAAAAGGCAATAACTTCCGTTCAAAACTGGAAAGAAGCTTTCTGAGAAACTGCTCTGTGTTCTGTTAATTCATCTCACAGAGTTACATATTTCCCTTCAGAAAGCCTTTCGCTAAGGCTGTTCTTGTGGTTTTGAAAAGGGATATTTGGAAGTCCATAGAGGGCTATGGTGAAAAAGGCAATATCTTCCGTTCAAAACTGGAAAGAAGCTTTCTCAGAAACTGCTCTGTGTTCTGTTAATTCATCTCACAGAGTTACAATTTTCCGTTCAAGAAGCCTTTCGCTAAGGCTGTTCTGGTGGAATTGGCAAAGTGATATTTGGAAGCCCATAGAGGGCTACGGTGAAAAAGGAAATATCTTCCGTTCATAAGTGGAAAGAAGCTTTCTGAGAAACTGCTCTGTGTTCTGTCAATCCATCTCACAGAGTTACATCTTTCCCTTCAAGAAGCCTTTTGCTAAGGCTGTTCCTGTGGAATTGGCAAAGGGATATTTGGAAGTCCATAGAAGTCTATGGTGAAAAAGGAAATATCTTACGTTCAAAACTGGCAAGAAACTTTCTGAGAAACTGCTCTGTGTTCTGTTAATTCATCTCACAGAATTACATTTTTCCGTTGAAGAAGCCTTTCGCTAAGGCTGTTCTGGTGGAATTGGCAAAGTGATGTCTCTGTGTTCTGTTAATTCGTCCCACAGAGTTACATCTTTCCCTTCAAGAAGCCTTTCGCTAAGGCTGTTCTTGTGGAATTGGCAAAGGGATATTTGGAAGCCCACAGAGGGCTGTGGTGCAAAAGGAAATATCTTCCGTTTAAAACTGGAAAGAAGCTTTCTGAGAAACTGTTCTGTGTTCTGTTAAATCGTCTCACAGAGTTACATCTTTCCCTTCAAGAAGCCTTTCGCTAAGGCTGTTCTTGTGGAATTGGCAAAGGGATATTTGGAAGCCCACAGAGGGCTGTGGTGCAAAGGGAAATATCTTCCGTTCAAAAATGGAAACAAGCTTTCTGAGAAACTGCTCTGTGTTCTGTTAATTCATCTCACACAGTTACATCTTTCCCTTCAAGAAGCCTTTCGCTAAGGCTGTTATTGTGGAATTGGCAAAGGGATATTTGGAAGTGCACAGAGGGCTATGGTGAAAAAGGAAGTATCTTCCGTTCAAAACTGGAAAGAAGCTTTCTGAGAAACTGCTCTGTGTTCTGTTAATTCATCTCACAGAGTTACATCTTTCCCTTCAAGAAGCCTTCCGCTAAGGGTGCTTTGTGGAATTGGCAAAGGGATATTTGGAAGCCCATAGAGGGCTACGGTGAAAAAGGAAATATCTTCCGTTCATAAGTGGAAAGAAGCTTTCTGAGAAACTGCTCTGTGTTCTGTCAATCCATCTCACAGAGTTACATCTTTCCCTTCAAGAAGCCTTTTGCTAAGGCTGTTCTTGTGGAATTGGCAAAGGGATATTTGGAAGTCCATAGAGGGCTATGGTGAAAAAGGAAATATCTTACGTTCAAAACTGGCAAGAAGCTTTCTGGGAAACTGCTCTGTGTTCTGTTAATTCATCTCACAGAGTTACATTTTTCCGTTGAAGAAGCCTTTCGCTAAGGCTGTTCTGGTGGAACTGGCAAAGTGATGTCTCTGTGTTCTGTTAATTCATCTCACAGAGTTACATCTTTCCCTTCAAGAAGCCTTTCCCTAAGGCTGTTCTTGTGGAATTAGCAAAGGGATATTTGGAAGCCCATAGAGGGCTATGGAGAAAAAGGAAATATCTTCCGTTCAAAACCGGAAAGAAGCTTTCTGAGAAACTGCTCTGTGTTCTGTTAATTCATCTCACACAGTTACATCTCTCCCTTCAAGAAGCCTTTCGGTAAGGCTGTTCTTGTGTAATTGGCAAAGGGATATTTGGAAGCCCATAGAGGGCTATGATGAAAAAGGAAATATCTTCCGTTCAAAACTGGAAAGAAGCTTTCTGAGAAACTGCTCTCTGTTCTGTTAATTCATCTCACAAAGTTACATCTTACCCTTCAAGAATCCTTTCGCTAAGGCTGTTCTTGTGGAATTGGCAAAGGGATATTTGGAAGCCCATAGAGGGCTATGGTCAAAAAGGAAATATCTTCCGTTCAAAACTGGAAAGAAGCTTTCTGAGAAACTGCTCTGTGTTCTGTTAATTCATTTCACATAGTTACATCTTTCCCTTCAAGAAGCTTTCTGCTAAGGGTGTTTTGTCGAATTGGCAAAGGGATATTTGGAAGCCCATACAGGGCTATGGTGAAAAATTAAATATATTTCGTTCATAAGTGGAAAGAAGCTTTCTGAGAAACTGCTCTGTGTTCTGTCAATTCATCTCACAGAGTTACATCTTTCCCTTCAAGAAGCCTTTTGCTAAGGCTGTTCTTGTGGATTTGGCAAAGGGATATTTGGAAGTCCATAGAGGGCTATGGTGAAAAAGGCAATAACTTCCGTTCAAAACTGGAAAGAAGCTTTCTGAGAAACTGCTCTGTGTTCTGTTAATTCATCTCACAGAGTTACATCTTTCCCTTCAAGAAGACTTTTGCTAAGGCTGTTCTTGTGGATTTGGCAAAGGGATATTTGGAAGCCCATAGAGGGCTATGGTGAAAAAGGAAATATCTTCCGTTCAAAACTGGAAAGAAGCTTTCTGAGAAACTGCTCTGTGTTCCGTTAATTCATCTCCCAGAGATACATCTTTGCCATCAAGAAGCCTTTCGCTAAGGCTGTTCTTGTGGATTTGACAAAGGGATATTTGGAAGTCCATAGAGGGCTATGGTGAAAAAGGCAATAACTTCCGTTCAAAACTGGAAAGAAGCTTTCTGAGAAACTGCTCTGTGTTCTGTTAATTCATCTCACAGAGTTACAATTTTCCGTTCAAGAAGCCTTTCGCTAAGGCTGTTCTGGTGGAATTGGCAAAGAGATATTTGGAAGCCCATAGAGGGCTATGCTGAAAAAGGAAATACCTTCCATTCAAAACTGGAAAGAAGCTTTCTGAGAAACTGCTCTGTGTTCCGTTAATTCATCTCACAGAGATACATCTTTCCCTTCAAGAAGCCTTTCGCTAAGGCTGTTCTTGTGGAATTGGCAAAGTGATATTTTGAAGCCCATAGAGGTGTATCGTGAAAAAGGAAATATCTTCCGTTCAAAACTGGAAAGAAGCTTTCTGAGAAACTGCTCTGTGTTCTGTTAATTCATCTCACAGAGTTACATCTTTCCCTTCAGAAAGCCTTTCGCTAAGGCTGTTCTTGTGGATTTGAAAAGGGATATTTGGAAGTCCATAGAGGGCTATGGTGAAAAAGGCAATATCTTCCGTTCAAAACTGGAAAGAAGCTTTCTGAGAAACTGCTCTGTGTTCTGTTAATTCATCTCACAGAGTTACATCTTTCCCTTCAAGAAGCCTTTCACTAAGGCTGTTCTTGTGGAATTGGCAAAGGGATATTTGGAAGCCCATAGAGGGCTCTGGTGTAAAAGGAAATATCTTCCGTTCAAACCTGGAGAGAAGCTTTCTGAGAAACTGTTCTGTGTTCTGTTAATTAATATCACAGAGTTACATCTTTCCTGTCAAGAAGCCTTTCACTAAGGCTGTTCTTGTATAATTGGCAAAGTGATATTTGGAAGCCCATAGAGGGCTATGGTGAAAAAGGATATATCTTCCGTTCAATACTGGAAAGAAGCTTTCTGAGAAACTGCTCTGTGTTCTGTTAATTCATCCCACAGAGTTACACCTTTCCCTTCAAGAAGCCTTCCGCTAAGGGTGTTTTGTGGAATTGGCAAAGGGATATTTGGAAGCCCATAGAGGGCTATGGTGAAAAACGAAATATCTTCCGTTCATAAGTGGAAAGAAGCTTTCTGAGAAACTGCTCTGTGTTCTGTCAATTCATCTCACTGAGTTACATCTTTCCCTTCAAGAATGTTTTGCTAAGGCTGTTCTTGTGGATTTGGCAAAGGGATATTTGGAGGTCCATAGAGGGCTATGGTGAAAAAGGAAATATCTTCCGTTCAAAACTGGAAAGAAGCTTTCTGAGAAACTGCTCTGTGTTCTGTTAATTCATCTCACAGAGTTACATCTTTCCCTTCAAGAAGCCTTTCGCTAAGGCTGTTCTTGCGGAATTGGCAAAGGGATATTTGGAAGCCCACAGAGGGCTATGGTGAAAAAGGAAATATCTTCTGTTCAAACCTGGAGAGAAGCTTTGTGAGAAACTGTTCTGTGTTCTATTAATTCATCTCACAGAGTTACATCTTTCCCTTCAAGAAGCCTTTCGCTAAGGCTGTTCTTGTGGAATTGGCAAAGGGATATTTGGAAGCCCACAGAGGGCTATGGAGCAAAAGGAAACATCTTCCGTTCAAAATTGGAAACAAGCTTTCTGAGAAATTGCTCTGTGTTCTGTTAATTCATCTCACAGAGTTACATCTTTCCCTTCAAGAAGCCTTTCGCTAAGGCTGTTTTGTGGGATTGGCAAAGTGATATTTTGAAGCCCATAGAGGTGTATCGTGAAAAAGGCAATAACTTCCGTTCAAAACTGGAAAGAAGCTTTCTGAGAAACTGCTCTGTGTTCTGTTAATTCATCTCACAGAGTTACAATTTTCCGTTCAAGACGCCTTTCGCTAAGGCTGTTCTGGTGGAATTGGCAAAGTGATATTTCGAAGCCCATAGAGGGCTATGCTGAAAAAGGAAATATCTTCCGTTCAAAACTGGAAAGAAGCTTTCTGAGAAACTGCTCTGTGTTCCGTTAATTCATCTCACAGAGATACATCTTTCCCTTCAAGGAGCCTTTCGCTAAGGCTGTTCTTGTGGAATTGGCAAAGTGATATTTTGAAGCCCATAGAGGTGTATCGTGAAAAAGGAAATATCTTCCGTTCAAAACTGGAAAGAAGCTTTCTGAGAAACTGCTCTGTGTTCTGTTAATTCATCTCACAGAGTTACATCTTTAACTTCAGAAAGCCTTTCACTAAGGCTGTTCTTGTGGATTTGAAAAGGGATATTTGGAAGTCCATAGAGGGCTATGGTGAAAAAGGCAATATCTTCCGTTCAAAACTGGAAAGAAGCTTTCTCAGAAACTGCTCTGTGTTCTGTTAATTCATCTCACAGAGTTACAATTTTCCGTTCAAGAAGCCTTTCGCTAAGGCTGTTCTGGTGGAATTGGCAAAGTGATATTTGGAAGCCCATAGAGGGCTACGTTGAAAAAGGAAATATCTTCCGTTCATAAGTGGAAAGAAGCTTTCTGAGAAACTGCTCTGTGTTCTGTCAATCCATCTCACAGAGTTACATCTTTCCCTTCAAGAAGCCTTTTGCTAAGGCTGTTCTTGTGGAATTGGCAAAGGGATATTTGGAAGTCCATAGAGGGCTATGGTGAAAAAGGAAATATCTTACGTTCAAAACTGGCAAGAAACTTTCTGAGAAACTGCTCTGTGTTCTGTTAATTCATCTCACAGAATTACATTTTTCCGTTGAAGAAGCCTTTCGCTAAGGCTGTTCTGGTGGAATTGGCAAAGTGATGTCTCTGTTTTCTGTTAATTCATCTCACAGAGTTACATCTTTCCCTTCAAGAAGCCTTTCCTTAAGGCTGTTCTTGTGGAATTAGCAAAGGGATATTTGGAAGCCCATAGAGGGCTATGGTGAAAAAGGAAATATCTTCCCTTCAAAACCGGAAAGAAGTTTCTGAGAAACTGCTCTGTGTTCTGTTAATTCATCTCACACAGTTACATCTCTCCCTTCAAGAAGCCTTTCGCTAAGGCTGTTCTTGTGGACTTGGAAAAGGGATATTTGGAAGCCCATAGAGGGCTATGGTGAAAAAGGAAATATCTTCCGTTCAAACCTGGAGAGAAACTTTCTGAGAAACTGTTCTGTGTTCTGTTAATTCATCTCACAGAGTTACATCTTTCCCTTCAAGAATCCTTTCGTTAAGGCTGTTCTTGTGGAATTGGCAAAGGGATATTTTGAAGCCCAAAGAGGGCTATGGTGAAAAAGGAAATATCTTCAGTTCAAAACTAGAAAGAAGCTTTTTGAGAAACTGCTCTATGTTCTGTTAATTCATCTCACAAAGTTACATCTTTCCCTTCAAGAATCCTTTCGCTAAGGCTGTTCTTGTGGAATTGGAAAAGGGATATTGGGAAGCCCTTAGAGGGCTATGGTGAAAAAGGAAATATCTTCCGTTCAAAACTGAAAAGAAGCTTTCTGAGAAACTGCTCTGTGTTCTGTTAATTCATCTCACAGATTTACATCTTTCCCTTCAAGAAGCCTTTCGCTAAGGCTGTTCTTTTGGAATTGGCAAAGTGATAATTTGAAGCCCTTAGAGGGCTATGGTGAAAAAGGAAATATCTTCCGTTCAAAACTGGAAAGAAGCTTTCTGAGAAACTGCTCTGTGTTCTGTTAATTCATTTCACATAGTTACTTCTTTCCCTTCAAGAAGCTTTCTGCTAAGGGTGTTTTGTCGAATTGGCAAAGGGATATTTGGAAGCCCATACAGGGCTATGGTGAAAAATTAAATATCTTTCGTTCATAAGAGGAAAGAAGCTTTCTGAGAAACTGCTCTGTGTTCTGTCAATTCATCTCACAGAGTTACATCTTTCCCTTCAAGAAGCCTTTTGCTAAGGCTGTTCTTGTGGATTTGGCAAAGGGATATTAGGAAGTCCATAGAGGGCTATGGTGAAAAAGGCAATAACTTCCGTTCAAAACTGGAAAGAAGCTTTCTGAGAAACTGCTCTGTGTTCTGTTAATTCATCTCACAGAGTTACATATTTCCCTTCAGAAAGCCTTTCGCTAAGGCTGTTCTTGTGGTTTTGAAAAGGGATATTTGGAAGTCCATAGAGGGCTATGGTGAAAAAGGCAATATCTTCCGTTCAAAACTGGAAAGAAGCTTTCTCAGAAACTGCTCTGTGTTCTGTTAATTCATCTCACAGAGTTACAATTTTCCGTTCAAGAAGCCTTTCGCTAAGGCTATTCTGGTGGAATTGGCAAAGTGATATTTGGAAGCCCATAGAGGGCTACGGTGAAAAAGGAAATATCTTCCGTTCATAAGTGGAAAGAAGCTTTCTGAGAAACTGCTCTGTGTTCTGTCAATCCATCTCACAGAGTTACATCTTTCCCTTCAAGAAGCCTTTTGCTAAGGCTGTTCCTGTGGAATTGGCAAAGGGATATTTGGAAGTCCATAGAAGTCTATGGTGAAAAAGGAAATATCTTACGTTCAAAACTGGCAAGAAACTTTCTGAGAAACTGCTCTGTGTTCTGTTAATTCATCTCACAGAATTACATTTTTCCGTTGAAGAAGCCTTTCGCTAAGGCTGTTCTGGTGGAATTGGCAAAGTGATGTCTCTGTGTTCTGTTAATTCGTCCCACAGAGTTACATCTTTCCCTTCAAGAAGCCTTTCGCTAAGGCTGTTCTTGTGGAATTGGCAAAGGGATATTTGGAAGCCCACAGAGGGCTGTGGTGCAAAAGGAAATATCTTCCGTTTAAAACTGGAAAGAAGCTTTCTGAGAAACTGCTCTGTGTTCTGTTAATTCGTCTCACAGAGTTACATCTTTCCCTTCAAGAAGCCTTTCGCTAAGGCTGTTCTTGTGGAATTGGCAAAGGGATATTTGGAAGCCCACAGAGGGCTGTGGTGCAAAGGGAAATATCTTCCGTTCAAAAATGGAAACAAGCTTTCTGAGAAACTGCTCTGTGTTCTGTTAATTCATCTCACACAGTTACATCTTTCCCTTCAAGAAGCCTTTCGCTAAGGCTGTTATTGTGGAATTGGCAAAGGGATATTTGGAAGTGCACAGAGGGCTATGGTGAAAAAGGAAGTATCTTCCGTTCAAAACTGGAAAGAAGCTTTCTGAGAAACTGCTCTGTGTTCTGTTAATTCATCTCACAGAGTTACATCTTTCCCTTCAAGAAGCCTTCCGCTAAGGGTGCTTTGTGGAATTGGCAAAGGGATATTTGGAAGCCCATAGAGGGCTACGGTGAAAAAGGAAATATCTTCCGTTCATAAGTGGAAAGAAGCTTTCTGAGAAACTGCTCTGTGTTCTGTCAATCCATCTCACAGAGTTACATCTTTCCCTTCAAGAAGCCTTTTGCTAAGGCTGTTCTTGTGGAATTGGCAAAGGGATATTTGGAAGTCCATAGAGGGCTATGGTGAAAAAGGAAATATCTTACGTTCAAAACTGGCAAGAAGCTTTCTGGGAAACTGCTCTGTGTTCTGTTAATTCATCTCACAGAGTTACATTTTTCCGTTGAAGAAGCCTTTCGCTAAGGCTGTTCTGGTGGAATTGGCAAAGTGATGTCTCTGTGTTCTGTTAATTCATCTCACAGAGTTACATCTTTCCCTTCAAGAAGCCTTTCCCTAAGGCTGTTCTTGTGGAATTAGCAAAGGGATATTTGGAAGCCCATAGAGGGCTATGGAGAAAAAGGAAATATCTTCCGTTCAAAACCGGAAAGAAGCTTTCTGAGAAACTGCTCTGTGTTCTGTTAATTCATCTCACACAGTTACATCTCTCCCTTCAAGAAGCCTTTCGGTAAGGCTGTTCTTGTGGAATTGGCAAAGGGATATTTGGAAGCCCATAGAGGGCTATGATGAAAAAGGAAATATCTTCCGTTCAAAACTGGAAAGAACCTTTCTGAGAAACTGCTCTCTGTTCTGTTAATTCATCTCACAAAGTTACATCTTACCCTTCAAGAATCCTTTCGCTAAGGGTGTTCTTGTGGAATTGGCAAAGGGATATTTGGAAGCCCATAGAGGGCTATGGTCAAAAAGGAAATATCTTCCGTTCAAAACTGGAAAGAAGCTTTCTGAGAAACTGCTCTGTGTTCTGTTAATTCATTTCACATAGTTACATCTTTCCCTTCAAGAAGCTTTCTGCTAAGGGTGTTTTGTCGAATTGGCAAAGGGATATTTGGAAGCCCATACAGGGCTATGGTGAAAAATTAAATATATTTCGTTCATAAGTGGAAAGAAGCTTTCTGAGAAACTGCTCTGTGTTCTGTCAATTCATCTCACAGAGTTACATCTTTCCCTTCAAGAAGCCTTTTGCTAAGGCTGTTCTTGTGGATTTGGCAAAGGGATATTTGGAAGTCCATAGAGGGCTATGGTGAAAAAGGCAATAACTTCCCTTCAAAACTGGAAAGAAGCTTTCTGAGAAACTGCTCTGTGTTCTGTTAATTCATCTCACAGAGTTACATCTTTCCCTTCAAGAAGACTTTTGCTAAGGCTGTTCTTGTGGATTTGGCAAAGGGATATTTGGAAGCCCATAGAGGGCTATGGTGAAAAAGGAAATATCTTCCGTTCAAAACTGGAAAGAAGCTTTCTGAGAAACTGCTCTGTGTTCCGTTAATTCATCTCCCAGAGATACATCTTTGCCATCAAGAAGCCTTTCGCTAAGGCTGTTCTTGTGGATTTGACAAAGGGATATTTGGAAGTCCATAGAGGGCTATGGTGAAAAAGGCAATAACTTCCGTTCAAAACTGGAAAGAAGCTTTCTGAGAAACTGCTCTGTGTTCTGTTAATTCATCTCACAGAGTTACAATTTTCCGTTCAAGAAGCCTTTCGCTAAGGCTGTTCTGGTGGAATTGGCAAAGAGATATTTGGAAGCCCATAGAGGGCTATGCTGAAAAAGGAAATACCTTCCATTCAAAACTGGAAAGAAGCTTTCTGAGAAACTGCTCTGTGTTCCGTTAATTCATCTCACAGAGATACATCTTTCCCCTCAAGAAGCCTTTCGCTAAGGCTGTTCTTGTGGAATTGGCAAAGTGATATTTTGAAGCCCATAGAGGTGTATCGTGAAAAAGGAAATATCTTCCGTTCAAAACTGGAAAGAAGCTTTCTGAGAAACTGCTCTGTGTTCTGTTAATTCATCTCACAGAGTTACATCTTTCCCTTCAGAAAGCCTTTCGCTAAGGCTGTTCTTGTGGATTTGAAAAGGGATATTTGGAAGTCCATAGAGGGCTATGGTGAAAAAGGCAATATCTTCCGTTCAAAACTGGAAAGAAGCTTTCTGAGAAACTGCTCTGTGTTCTGTTAATTCATCTCACAGAGTTACAATTTTCCGTTCAAGAAGCCTTTCGCTAAGGCTGTTCTGGTGGAATTGGCAAAGTGATATTTGAAGCCCATAGAGGGCTATGATGAAAAAGGAAATGTCTTCCGTTCAATACTGGAAAGAAGCTTTCTGAGAAACTGCTCTGTGTTCTGTTAATTCATCTCACAGAGTTACATCTTTCCCTTCAAGAATCCTTTCGCTAAAGCTGTTCTTGTGGAATTGGCAAAGGGATATTTGGAAGCCCATAGAAGGCTATGGTGAAAAAGGAAACATCTTCCGTTCAAACATGGAGAGAAGCTTTCTGAGAAACTGTTCTGTGTTCTGTTAATTCATCTCACAGAGTTACATCTTTCCCTTCATGAAGACTTTCGCTAAGGCTGTTTTGTGGAATTTTTCAAAGGGATATTTGGAAGCCCATAGAGGGCTATGGTGAAAAAGGAAATATCTTCCGTTCAAAACTGGAAAGAAGCTTTCTGAGAAACTGCTCTATGTTCTGTTAATTCGTCTTAGAGAGTTACATCTTTCCCTTCAAGAAGCCTTTCGGTAAGGCTGTTCTTGTGGAATTGGCAAAGGGATATTTGGAAGCCCATAGAGGGCTATCGTGAAAAAGGAAATATCCTCCGTTTAAAACTGGAAAGAAGCTTTCTGAGAAACTGCTCTGTGTTCTGTTAATTCGTCTCACAGAGTTACATCTTTCCCTTCAAGAAGCCTTTCGCTAAGGCTGTTCTTGTGGAATTGGCAAAGGGATATTTGGAAGCCCACAGAGGGCTGTGGTGCAAAAGGAAATATCTTCCGTTTAAAACTGGAAAGAAGCTTTCTGAGAAACTGCTCTGTGATCTGTTAATTCGTCTCACAGAGTTACATCTTTCCCTTCAAGAAGCCTTTCGCTAAGGCTGTTCTTGTGGAATTGGCAAAGGGATATTTGGAAGCCCACAGACGGCTGTGGTGCAAAAGGAAATATCTTCCGTTCAAAACTGGAAACAAGCTTTCTGAGAAACTGCTCTGTGTTCTGTTAATTCATCTCACAGAGTTACATCTTTCCCTTCAAGAAGCCTTTCACTAAGGCTGTTCTTGTGGAATTGGAAAAGGGATATTTGGAAGCCCACAGAGGGCTATGGTGAAAAAGGAAGTATCTTCCGTTCAAAACTGGAAAGAAGCTTTCTGAGAAACTGCTCTGTGTTCTTTAATTCATCTCACAGAGTTACATCTTTCCCTTCAAGAAAAATTTCGCTAAGGCTGTTCTTGTGGAATTGGCAAAGTGATATTTGAAGTCCATAGAGGGCTATCGTGAAAAAGGAAATATGTTCCGTTCAATACTGGAAAGAAGCTTTCTGAGAAACTGCTCTGTGTTCTGTTAATTCATCTCACAGAGTTACATTTTTCCGTTGAAGAAGCCTTTCGCTAAGGCTGTTCTGGTGGAATTGGCAAAGTGATGTCTCTGTGTTCTGTTAATTCATCTCACAGAGTTACATCTTTCCCTTCAAGAAGCCTTTCCCTAAGGCTGTTCTTGTGGAATTAGCAAAGGGATATTTGGAAGCCCATAGAGGGCTATGGTGGAAAAGGAAATATCTTCCGTTCAAAACCGGAAAGAAGCTTTCTGAGAAACTGCTCTGTGTTCTGTTAATTCATCTCACAGAGTTACATCTTTCCCTTCAAGAAGCCTTTCGCTAAGGCTGTTCTTGTGCAATTGGAAAAGGGATATTTGGAAGCCCATAGAGTTCTGTGGTGAAAAAGAAATATCTTCCGTTCAAACCAGGAGAAACGCTTTCTGAGAAACTGTTCTGTGTTCTGTTAATTCATCTCACAGAGTTACACCTTTCCCTTCAAGAAGCCTTCCGCTAAGGGTGTTTTGTGGAATTGGCAAAGGGATAATTGGAAGTCCATAGAGGGCTATGGTGAAAAAGGAAATATCTTCCGTTCAAAACTGGAAAGAAGGTTTCTGAGAAACTGCTCTGTGTTCTGTTAATTCATCTCACAGAGTTACATCTTTCCCTTCAAGAAGCCTTTCGCTAAGGCTGTTCTTGTGGAATTGGCAAAGGGATATTTGGAAGCCCATAGAGGGCTATGGTGAAAAAGGAAACATCTTCCGTTCAAACATGGAGAGAAGCTTTCTGAGAAACTGTTCTGTGTTCTGTTAATTCATCTCACAGAGTTACATCTTTCCCTTCAAGAAGACTTTCGCTAAGGCTGTTTTGTGGAATTGGCAAAGGGATATTTGGAAGCCCATAGAGGGCTATGGTGAAAAAGGAAATATCTTCCGTTCAAAACTGGAAAGAAGCTTTCTGATAAACTGCTCTATGTTCTGTTAATTCGTCTTAGAGAGTTACATTTTTCCCTTCAAGAAGCCTTTCGGTAAGGCTGTTCTTGTGGAATTGGCAAAAGGGATATTTGGAAGCCCATAGAGGGCTATCGTGAAAAAGGAAATATCTTCCGTTTAAAACTGGAAAGAAGCTTTCTTAGAAACTGCTCTGTGTTCTGTTAATTCGTCCCACAGAGTTACATCTTTCCCTTCAAGAAGCCTTTCGCTAAGGCTGTTCTTGTGGAATTGGCAAAGGGATATTTGGAAGCCCACAGAGGGCTGTGGTGCAAAAGGAAATATCTTCCGTTTAAAACTGGAAAGAAGCTTTCTGAGAAACTGCTCTGTGTTCTGTTAATTCGTCTCACAGAGTTACATCTTTCCCTTCAAGAAGCCTTTCGCTAAGGCTGTTCTTGTGGAATTGGCAAAGGGATATTTGGAAGCCCACAGAGGGCTGTGGTGCAAAGGGAAATATCTTCCGTTCAAAAATGGAAACAAGCTTTCTGAGAAACTGCTCTGTGTTCTGTTAATTCATCTCACACAGTTACATCTTTGCCATCAAGAAGCCTTTCGCTAAGGCTGTTCTTGTGGATTTGACAAAGGGATATTTGGAAGTCCATAGAGGGCTATGGTGAAAAAGGAAATATCTTACGTTCAAAACTGGCAAGAAGCTTTCTGGGAAACTGCTCTGTGTTCTGTTAATTCATCTCACAGAGTTACATTTTTCCGTTGAAGAAGCCTTTCGCTAAGGCTGTTCTGGTGGAATTGGCAAAGTGATGTCTCTGTGTTCTGTTAATTCATCTCACAGAGTTACATCTTTCCCTTCAAGAAGCCTTTCCCTAAGGCTGTTCTTGTGGAATTAGCAAAGGGATATTTGGAAGCCCATAGAGGGCTATGGAGAAAAAGGAAATATCTTCCGTTCAAAACCGGAAAGAAGCTTTCTGAGAAACTGCTCTGTGTTCTGTTAATTCATCTCACACAGTTACATCTCTCCCTTCAAGAAGCCTTTCGGTAAGGCTGTTCTTGTGGAATTGGCAAAGGGATATTTGGAAGCCCATAGAGGGCTATGATGAAAAAGGAAATATCTTCCGTTCAAAACTGGAAAGAAGCTTTCTGAGAAACTGCTCTCTGTTCTGTTAATTCATCTCACAAAGTTACATCTTACCCTTCAAGAATCCTTTCGCTAAGGCTGTTCTTGTGGAATTGGCAAAGGGATATTTGGAAGCCCATAGAGGGCTATGGTCAAAAAGGAAATATCTTCCGTTCAAAACTGGAAAGAAGCTTTCTGAGAAACTGCTCTGTGTTCTGTTAATTCATTTCACATAGTTACATCTTTCCCTTCAAGAAGCTTTCTGCTAAGGGTGTTTTGTCGAATTGGCAAAGGGATATTTGGAAGCCCATACAGGGCTATGGTGAAAAATTAAATATCTTTCGTTCATAAGTGGAAAGAAGCTTTCTGAGAAACTGCTCTGTGTTCTGTCAATTCATCTCACAGAGTTACATCTTTCCCTTCAAGAAGCCTTTTGCTAAGGCTGTTCTTGTGGATTTGGCAAAGGGATATTTGGAAGTCCATAGAGGGCTATGGTGAAAAAGGCAATAACTTCCGTTCAAAACTGGAAAGAAGCTTTCTGAGAAACTGCTCTGTGTTCTGTTAATTCATCTCACAGAGTTACATCTTTCCCTTCAAGAAGACTTTTGCTAAGGCTGTTCTTGTGGATTTGGCAAAGGGATATTTGGAAGCCCATAGAGGGCTATGGTGAAAAAGGAAATATCTTCCGTTCAAAACTGGAAAGAAGCTTTCTGAGAAACTGCTCTGTGTTCCGTTAATTCATCTCCCAGAGATACATCTTTGCCATCAAGAAGCCTTTCGCTAAGGCTGTTCTTGTGGATTTGACAAAGGGATATTTGGAAGTCCATAGAGGGCTATGGTGAAAAAGGCAATAACTTCCGTTCAAAACTGGAAAGAAGCTTTCTGAGAAACTGCTCTGTGTTCTGTTAATTCATCTCACAGAGTTACAATTTTCCGTTCAAGAAGCCTTTCGCTAAGGCTGTTCTGGTGGAATTGGCAAAGAGATATTTGGAAGCCCATAGAGGGCTATGCTGAAAAAGGAAATACCTTCCATTCAAAACTGGAAAGAAGCTTTCTGAGAAACTGCTCTGTGTTCCGTTAATTCATCTCACAGAGATACATCTTTCCCTTCAAGAAGCCTTTCGCTAAGGCTGTTCTTGTGGAATTGGCAAAGTGATATTTTGAAGCCCATAGAGGTGTATCGTGAAAAAGGAAATATCTTCCGTTCAAAACTGGAAAGAAGCTTTCTGAGAAACTGCTCTGTGTTCTGTTAATTCATCTCACAGAGTTACATCTTTCCCTTCAGAAAGCCTTTCGCTAAGGCTGTTCTTGTGGATTTGAAAAGGGATATTTGGAAGTCCATAGAGGGCTATGGTGAAAAAGGCAATATCTTCCGTTCAAAACTGGAAAGAAGCTTTCTGAGAAACTGCTCTGTGTTCTGTTAATTCATCTCACAGAGTTACAATTTTCCGTTCAAGAAGCCTTTCGCTAAGGCTGTTCTGGTGGAATTGGCAAAGTGATATTTGAAGCCCATAGAGGGCTATGATGAAAAAGGAAATGTCTTCCGTTCAATACTGGAAAGAAGCTTTCTGAGAAACTGCTCTGTGTTCTGTTAATTCATCTCACAGAGTTACATCTTTCCCTTCAAGAATCCTTTCGCTAAAGCTGTTCTTGTGGAATTGGCAAAGGGATATTTGGAAGCCCATAGAAGGCTATGGTGAAAAAGGAAACATCTTCCGTTCAAACATGGAGAGAAGCTTTCTGAGAAACTGTTCTGTGTTCTGTTAATTCATCTCACAGAGTTACATCTTTCCCTTCATGAAGACTTTCGCTAAGGCTGTTTTGTGGAATTTTTCAAAGGGATATTTGGAAGCCCATAGAGGGCTATGGTGAAAAAGGAAATATCTTCCGTTCAAAACTGGAAAGAAGCTTTCTGAGAAACTGCTCTATGTTCTGTTAATTCGTCTTAGAGAGTTACATCTTTCCCTTCAAGAAGCCTTTCGGTAAGGCTGTTCTTGTGGAATTGGCAAAGGGATATTTGGAAGCCCATAGAGGGCTATCGTGAAAAAGGAAATATCCTCCGTTTAAAACTGGAAAGAAGCTTTCTGAGAAACTGCTCTGTGTTCTGTTAATTCGTCTCACAGAGTTACATCTTTCCCTTCAAGAAGCCTTTCGCTAAGGCTGTTCTTGTGGAATTGGCAAAGGGATATTTGGAAGCCCACAGAGGGCTGTGGTGCAAAAGGAAATATCTTCCGTTTAAAACTGGAAAGAAGCTTTCTGAGAAACTGCTCTGTGATCTGTTAATTCGTCTCACAGAGTTACATCTTTCCCTTCAAGAAGCCTTTCGCTAAGGCTGTTCTTGTGGAATTGGCAAAGGGATATTTGGAAGCCCACAGACGGCTGTGGTGCAAAAGGAAATATCTTCCGTTCAAAACTGGAAACAAGCTTTCTGAGAAACTGCTCTGTGTTCTGTTAATTCATCTCACAGAGTTACATCTTTCCCTTCAAGAAGCCTTTGACTAAGGCTGTTCTTGTGGAATTGGAAAAGGGATATTTGGAAGCCCACAGAGGGCTATGGTGAAAAAGGAAGTATCTTCCGTTCAAAACTGGAAAGAAGCTTTCTGAGAAACTGCTCTGTGTTCTGTTAATTCATCTCACAGAGTTACATCTTTCCCTTCAAGAAAAATTTCGCTAAGGCTGTTCTGGTGGAATTGGCAAAGTGATATTTGAAGTCCATAGAGGGCTATCGTGAAAAAGGAAATATGTTCCGTTCAATACTGGAAAGAAGCTTTCTGAGAAACTGCTCTGTGTTCTGTTAATTCATCTCACAGAGTTACATTTTTCCGTTGAAGAAGCCTTTCGCTAAGGCTGTTCTGGTGGAATTGGCAAAGTGATGTCTCTGTGTTCTGTTAATTCATCTCACAGAGTTACATCTTTCCCTTCAAGAAGCCTTTCCCTAAGGCTGTTCTTGTGGAATTAGCAAAGGGATATTTGGAAGCCCATAGAGGGCTATGGTGGAAAAGGAAATATCTTCCGTTCAAAACCGGAAAGAAGCTTTCTGAGAAACTGCTCTGTGTTCTGTTAATTCATCTCACAGAGTTACATCTTTCCCTTCAAGAAGCCTTTCGCTAAGGCTGTTCTTGTGCAATTGGAAAAGGATTATTTGGAAGCCCATAGAGTTCTGTGGTGAAAAAGAAATATCTTCCGTTCAAACCAGGAGAAACGCTTTCTGAGAAACTGTTCTGTGTTCTGTTAATTCATCTCACAGAGTTACACCTTTCCCTTCAAGAAGCCTTCCGCTAAGGGTGTTTTGTGGAATTGGCAAAGGGATAATTGGAAGTCCATAGAGGGCTATGGTGAAAAAGGAAATATCTTCCGTTCAAAACTGGAAAGAAGGTTTCTGAGAAACTGCTCTGTGTTCTGTTAATTCATCTCACAGAGTTACATCTTTCCCTTCAAGAAGCCTTTCGCTAAGGCTGTTCTTGTGGAATTGGCAAAGGGATATTTGGAAGCCCATAGAGGGCTATGGTGAAAAAGGAAACATCTTCCGTTCAAACATGGAGAGAAGCTTTCTGAGAAACTGTTCTGTGTTCTGTTAATTCATCTCACAGAGTTACATCTTTCCCTTCAAGAAGACTTTCGCTAAGGCTGTTTTGTGGAATTGGCAAAGGGATATTTGGAAGCCCATAGAGGGCTATGGTGAAAAAGGAAATATCTTCCGTTCAAAACTGGAAAGAAGCTTTCTGATAAACTGCTCTATGTTCTGTTAATTCGTCTTAGAGAGTTACATTTTTCCCTTCAAGAAGCCTTTCGGTAAGGCTGTTCTTGTGGAATTGGCAAAAGGGATATTTGGAAGCCCATAGAGGGCTATCGTGAAAAAGGAAATATCTTCCGTTTAAAACTGGAAAGAAGCTTTCTTAGAAACTGCTCTGTGTTCTGTTAATTCGTCCCACAGAGTTACATCTTTCCCTTCAAGAAGCCTTTCGCTAAGGCTGTTCTTGTGGAATTGGCAAAGGGATATTTGGAAGCCCACAGAGGGCTGTGGTGCAAAAGGAAATATCTTCCGTTTAAAACTGGAAAGAAGCTTTCTGAGAAACTGCTCTGTGTTCTGTTAATTCGTCTCACAGAGTTACATCTTTCCCTTCAAGAAGCCTTTCGCTAAGGCTGTTCTTGTGGAATTGGCAAAGGGATATTTGGAAGCCCACAGAGGGCTGTGGTGCAAAGGGAAATATCTTCCGTTCAAAAATGGAAACAAGCTTTCTGAGAAACTGCTCTGTGTTCTGTTAATTCATCTCACACAGTTACATCTTTGCCATCAAGAAGCCTTTCGCTAAGGCTGTTCTTGTGGATTTGACAAAGGGATATTTGGAAGTCCATAGAGGGCTATGGTGAAAAAGGAAATATCTTACGTTCAAAACTGGCAAGAAGCTTTCTGGGAAACTGCTCTGTGTTCTGTTAATTCATCTCACAGAGTTACATTTTTCCGTTGAAGAAGCCTTTCGCTAAGGCTGTTCTGGTGGAATTGGCAAAGTGATGTCTCTGTGTTCTGTTAATTCATCTCACAGAGTTACATCTTTCCCTTCAAGAAGCCTTTCCCTAAGGCTGTTCTTGTGGAATTAGCAAAGGGATATTTGGAAGCCCATAGAGGGCTATGGAGAAAAAGGAAATATCTTCCGTTCAAAACCGGAAAGAAGCTTTCTGAGAAACTGCTCTGTGTTCTGTTAATTCATCTCACACAGTTACATCTCTCCCTTCAAGAAGCCTTTCGGTAAGGCTGTTCTTGTGGAATTGGCAAAGGGATATTTGGAAGCCCATAGAGGGCTATGATGAAAAAGGAAATATCTTCCGTTCAAAACTGGAAAGAAGCTTTCTGAGAAACTGCTCTCTGTTCTGTTAATTCATCTCACAAAGTTACATCTTACCCTTCAAGAATCCTTTCGCTAAGGCTGTTCTTGTGGAATTGGCAAAGGGATATTTGGAAGCCCATAGAGGGCTATGGTCAAAAAGGAAATATCTTCCGTTCAAAACTGGAAAGAAGCTTTCTGAGAAACTGCTCTGTGTTCTGTTAATTCATTTCACATAGTTACATCTTTCCCTTCAAGAAGCTTTCTGCTAAGGGTGTTTTGTCGAATTGGCAAAGGGATATTTGGAAGCCCATACAGGGCTATGGTGAAAAATTAAATATCTTTCGTTCATAAGTGGAAAGAAGCTTTCTGAGAAACTGCTCTGTGTTCTGTCAATTCATCTCACAGAGTTACATCTTTCCCTTCAAGAAGCCTTTTGCTAAGGCTGTTCTTGTGGATTTGGCAAAGGGATATTTGGAAGTCCATAGAGGGCTATGGTGAAAAAGGCAATAACTTCCGTTCAAAACTGGAAAGAAGCTTTCTGAGAAACTGCTCTGTGTTCTGTTAATTCATCTCACAGAGTTACATCTTTCCCTTCAAGAAGACTTTTGCTAAGGCTGTTCTTGTGGATTTGGCAAAGGGATATTTGGAAGCCCATAGAGGGCTATGGTGAAAAAGGAAATATCTTCCGTTCAAAACTGGAAAGAAGCTTTCTGAGAAACTGCTCTGTGTTCCGTTAATTCATCTCCCAGAGATACATCTTTGCCATCAAGAAGCCTTTCGCTAAGGCTGTTCTTGTGGATTTGACAAAGGGATATTTGGAAGTCCATAGAGGGCTATGGTGAAAAAGGCAATAACTTCCGTTCAAAACTGGAAAGAAGCTTTCTGAGAAACTGCTCTGTGTTCTGTTAATTCATCTCACAGAGTTACAATTTTCCGTTCAAGAAGCCTTTCGCTAAGGCTGTTCTGGTGGAATTGGCAAAGAGATATTTGGAAGCCCATAGAGGGCTATGCTGAAAAAGGAAATACCTTCCATTCAAAACTGGAAAGAAGCTTTCTGAGAAACTGCTCTGTGTTCCGTTAATTCATCTCACAGAGATACATCTTTCCCTTCAAGAAGCCTTTCGCTAAGGCTGTTCTTGTGGAATTGGCAAAGTGATATTTTGAAGCCCATAGAGGTGTATCGTGAAAAAGGAAATATCTTCCGTTCAAAACTGGAAAGAAGCTTTCTGAGAAACTGCTCTGTGTTCTGTTAATTCATCTCACAGAGTTACATCTTTCCCTTCAGAAAGCCTTTCGCTAAGGCTGTTCTTGTGGATTTGAAAAGGGATATTTGGAAGTCCATAGAGGGTATGGTGAAAAAGGCAATATTTTCCGTTCAAAACTGGAAAGAAGCTTTCTGAGAAACTGCTCTGTGTTCTGTTAATTCATCTCACAGAGTTACAATTTTCCGTTCAAGAAGCCTTTCGCTAAGGCTGTTCTGGTGGAATTGGCAAAGTGATATTTGAAGCCCATAGAGGGCTATGATGAAAAAGGAAATGTCTTCCGTTCAATACTGGAAAGAAGCTTTCTGAGAAACTGCTCTGTGTTCTGTTAATTCATCTCACAGAGTTACATCTTTCCCTTCAAGAATCCTTTCGCTAAGGCTGTTCTTGTGGAATTGGCAAAGGGATATTTGGAAGCCCATAGAGGGCTATGGTGAAAAAGGAAACATCTTCCGTTCAAACATGGAGAGAAGCTTTCTGAGAAACTGTTCTGTGTTCTGTTAATTCATCTCACAGAGTTACATCTTTCCCTTCAAGAAGACTTTCGCTAAGGCTGTTTTGTGGAATTGGCAAAGGGATATTTGGAAGCCCATAGAGGGCTATGGTGAAAAAGGAAATATCTTCCGTTCAAAACTGGAAAGAAGCTTTCTGAGAAACTGCTCTATGTTCTGTTAATTCGTCTTAGAGAGTTACATTTTTCCCTTCAAGAAGCCTTTCGGTAAGGCTGTTCTTGTGGAATTGGCAAAGGGATATTTGGAAGCCCATAGAGGGCTATCGTGAAAAAGGAAATATCCTCCGTTTAAAACTGGAAAGAAGCTTTCTGAGAAACTGCTCTGTGTTCTGTTAATTCGTCTCACAGAGTTACATCTTTCCCTTCAAGAAGCCTTTCGCTAAGGCTGTTCTTGTGGAATTGGCAAAGGGATATTTGGAAGCCCACAGAGGGCTGTGGTGCAAAAGGAAATATCTTCCGTTTAAAACTGGAAAGAAGCTTTCTGAGAAACTGCTCTGTGATCTGTTAATTCGTCTCACAGAGTTACATCTTTCCCTTCAAGAAGCCTTTCGCTAAGGCTGTTCTTGTGGAATTGGCAAAGGGATATTTGGAAGCCCACAGACGTCTGTGGTGCAAAAGGAAATATCTTCCGTTCAAAACTGGAAACAAGCTTTCTGAGAAACTGCTCTGTGTTCTGTTAATTCATCTCACAGAGTTACATCTTTCCCTTCAAGAAGCCTTTGACTAAGGCTGTTCTTGTGGAATTGGAAAAGGGATATTTGGAAGCCCACAGAGGGCTATGGTGAAAAAGGAAGTATCTTCCGTTCAAAACTGGAAAGAAGCTTTCTGAGAAACTGCTCTGTGTTCTGTTAATTCATCTCACAGAGTTACATCTTTCCCTTCAAGAAAAATTTCGCTAAGGCTGTTCTTGTGGAATTGGCAAAGTGATATTTGAAGTCCATAGAGGGCTATCGTGAAAAAGGAAATATGTTCCGTTCAATACTGGAAAGAAGCTTTCTGAGAAACTGCTCTGTGTTCTGTTAATTCATCTCACAGAGTTACATTTTTCCGTTGAAGAAGCCTTTCGCTAAGGCTGTTCTGGTGGAATTGGCAAAGTGATGTCTCTGTGTTCTGTTAATTCATCTCACAGAGTTACATCTTTCCCTTCAAGAAGCCTTTCCCTAAGGCTGTTTTTGTGGAATTAGCAAAGGGATATTTGGAAGCCCATAGAGGGCTATGGTGGAAAAGGAAATATCATCCGTTCAAAACCGGAAAGAAGCTTTCTGAGAAACTGCTCTGTGTTCTGTTAATTCATCTCACAGAGTTACATCTTTCCCTTCAAGAAGCCTTTCGCTAAGGCTGTTCTTGTGGAATTGGAAAAGGGATATTTGGAAGCCCATAGAGTTCTGTGGTGAAAAAGAAATATCTTCCGTTCAAACCAGGAGAAACGCTTTCTGAGAAACTGTTCTGTGTTCTGTTAATTCATCTCACAGAGTTACACCTTTCCCTTCAAGAAGCCTTCCGCTAAGGGTGTTTTGTGGAATTGGCAAAGGGATAATTGGAAGTCCATAGAGGGCTATGGTGAAAAAGGAAATATCTTCCGTTCAAAACTGGAAAGAAGGTTTCTGAGAAACTGCTCTGTGTTCTGTTAATTCATCTCACAGAGTTACATCTTTCCCTTCAAGAAGCCTTTCGCTAAGGCTGTTCTTGTGGAATTGGCAAAGGGATATTTGGAAGCCCACAGACGGCTATGGTGCAAGAGGAAATATCTTCCGTTCAAAACTGGAAAGAAGCTTTCTGAGAAACTGCTCTGTATTCTGTTAATTCATCTCACAGAGTTACATCTTTCCCTTCAAGAAGCCTTTCGCTAAGGCTGTTCTTGTGGAAATGGCAAAGGGATATTTGGAAGCCCTCAAACGGCTATGGTGCAAGGGAAATATCTTCCGTTCAAAACTGGCAAGAAGCATTCTGAGAAACTGCTCTGTGATCTGTTAATTCATCCCACAGAGGTAAATCTTTCCCTTCAAGAAGTCTTTTGCTAAGGCTGTTCTTGTGGAATTGGCAAAGGGATATTTGGAAGCCCATAGAGGGCTATAGTGAAAAAGGAAATATCTTCTGTTCAAAACTGGAAAGAAGCTTTCTGAGAAACTGCTCTGTGTTCTGTTAATTCATCTCAGAGAGTTACATCTTTATCTTCAAGAAGCCTTTCCCTAAGGCTGTTCTTGTGGATTTGGCCAAGGGATATTTGGAAGTCCAAATAGGGCTATGGTGAAAAAGGAAATATCTTCCGTTCAAAAATGGAAAGAAGCTTTCTGAGAAACTGATCTGTGTTCTGTTAATTCATCTCACAGAGTTACATTTTTCCGTGGAAGAAGCCTTTCGCTAAGGCTGTTCTTGTGGAATTGGCAAGGGGATATTTGGAAGCCCATAGAGGGCTATGGTGAAAAAGGAAATATCTTCCGTTCAAAACTGGAAAGAAGCTTTCTGAGAAACTGCTCTGTGTTCTGTTAATTCATCTCACAGAGTTACAACTTCTCCTTCAAGAAGCCTTTCGCTAAGGCTGTTCTTGTGGAATTGGCAAAGGGATATTTTAAAGCCCATAGAGGGCTATGGTGAAAAAGGAAATATCTTCCGTTCAAACCTGGAGAGAAGCTTTCTGAGAAACTGTTCTGTGTTCTGTTAATTAATCTCACAGAGTTACATCTTTCCCTTCAAGAAGCCTTCCGCTAAGGCTGTTTTGTGGAATTGGCAAAGGGATATTTGGAAGCCCATAGAGGGCTATGGTGAAAAAGGAAATATCTTCCGTTCATAAGTGGAAAGAATCTTTCTGAGAAACTGCTCTGTGTTCTGTTAATTCATCTCACAGAGTTACATCTTTCCCTTCAAGAAGCCTTTCACTAAGGCTGTTCTTGTGGATTTGGTAAAGGGATATTTGGAAGTCCATAGAGGGCTATGCTGAAAAAGGAAATATCTTCCGTTCTAAACTGGAAAGAAGCTTTCTGAGAAACTGCTCTGTGTTCTGTTAATTCATCTCACAGAGTTACATCTTTCCCTTCAAGAAGAATTTCGCTAAGGCTGTTCTGGTGGAATTGGGAAAGTGATATTTGGAAGCCCATAGAGGGCTATGGTGAAAAAGAAAATATCTTCCGTTCAAAATTGGAAAGAAGCTTTCTGAGAAACTGCTCTGTGTTCTGTTAATTCATCTCACAGAGTTACATCTTTCCCTTCAAGAAGCCTTTCGCTAAGGCTGTTCTTGTGGAATTGGCAAAGGGATATTTGGAAGCCCACAGAGGGCTGTGGTGCAAAGGGAAATATCTTCCGTTCAAAAATGGAAACAAGCTTTCTGAGAAACTGCTCTGTGTTCTGTTAATTCATCTCACACAGTTACATCTTTGCCATCAAGAAGCCTTTCGCTAAGGCTGTTCTTGTGGATTTGACAAAGGGATATTTGGAAGTCCATAGAGGGCTATGGTGAAAAAGGAAATATCTTACGTTCAAAACTGGCAAGAAGCTTTCTGGGAAACTGCTCTGTGTTCTGTTAATTCATCTCACAGAGTTACATTTTTCCGTTGAAGAAGCCTTTCGCTAAGGCTGTTCTGGTGGAATTGGCAAAGTGATGTCTCTGTGTTCTGTTAATTCATCTCACAGAGTTACATCTTTCCCTTCAAGAAGCCTTTCCCTAAGGCTGTTCTTGTGGAATTAGCAAAGGGATATTTGGAAGCCCATAGAGGGCTATGGAGAAAAAGGAAATATCTTCCGTTCAAAACCGGAAAGAAGCTTTCTGAGAAACTGCTCTGTGTTCTGTTAATTCATCTCACACAGTTACATCTCTCCCTTCAAGAAGCCTTTCGGTAAGGCTGTTCTTGTGGAATTGGCAAAGGGATATTTGGAAGCCCATAGAGGGCTATGATGAAAAAGGAAATATCTTCCGTTCAAAACTGGAAAGAAGCTTTCTGAGAAACTGCTCTCTGTTCTGTTAATTCATCTCACAAAGTTACATCTTACCCTTCAAGAATCCTTTCGCTAAGGCTGTTCTTGTGGAATTGGCAAAGGGATATTTGGAAGCCCATAGAGGGCTATGGTCAAAAAGGAAATATCTTCCGTTCAAAACTGGAAAGAAGCTTTCTGAGAAACTGCTCTGTGTTCTGTTAATTCATTTCACATAGTTACATCTTTCCCTTCAAGAAGCTTTCTGCTAAGGGTGTTTTGTCGAATTGGCAAAGGGATATTTGGAAGCCCATACAGGGCTATGGTGAAAAATTAAATATCTTTCGTTCATAAGTGGAAAGAAGCTTTCTGAGAAACTGCTCTGTGTTCTGTCAATTCATCTCACAGAGTTACATCTTTCCCTTCAAGAAGCCTTTTGCTAAGGCTGTTCTTGTGGATTTGGCAAAGGGATATTTGGAAGTCCATAGAGGGCTATGGTGAAAAAGGCAATAACTTCCGTTCAAAACTGGAAAGAAGCTTTCTGAGAAACTGCTCTGTGTTCTGTTAATTCATCTCACAGAGTTACATCTTTCCCTTCAAGAAGACTTTTGCTAAGGCTGTTCTTGTGGATTTGGCAAAGGGATATTTGGAAGCCCATAGAGGGCTATGGTGAAAAAGGAAATATCTTCCGTTCAAAACTGGAAAGAAGCTTTCTGAGAAACTGCTCTGTGTTCCGTTAATTCATCTCCCAGAGATACATCTTTGCCATCAAGAAGCCTTTCGCTAAGGCTGTTCTTGTGGATTTGACAAAGGGATATTTGGAAGTCCATAGAGGGCTATGGTGAAAAAGGCAATAACTTCCGTTCAAAACTGGAAAGAAGCTTTCTGAGAAACTGCTCTGTGTTCTGTTAATTCATCTCACAGAGATACATCTTTCCCTTCAAGAAGCCTTTCGCTAAGGCTGTTCTTGTGGAATTGGCAAAGTGATATTTTGAAGCCCATAGAGGTGTATCGTGAAAAAGGAAATATCTTCCGTTCAAAACTGGAAAGAAGCTTTCTGAGAAACTGCTCTGTGTTCTGTTAATTCATCTCACAGAGTTACATCTTTCCCTTCAGAAAGCCTTTCGCTAAGGCTGTTCTTGTGGATTTGAAAAGGGATATTTGGAAGTCCATAGAGGGTATGGTGAAAAAGGCAATATCTTCCGTTCAAAACTGGAAAGAAGCTTTCTGAGAAACTGCTCTGTGTTCTGTTAATTCATCTCACAGAGTTACAATTTTCCGTTCAAGAAGCCTTTCGCTAAGGCTGTTCTGGTGGAATTGGCAAAGTGATATTTGAAGCCCATAGAGGGCTATGATGAAAAAGGAAATGTCTTCCGTTCAATACTGGAAAGAAGCTTTCTGAGAAACTGCTCTGTGTTCTGTTAATTCATCTCACAGAGTTACATCTTTCCCTTCAAGAAGCCTTTCGCTAAGGCTGTTCTTGTGGAATTGGCAAAGGGATATTTGGAAGCCCATAGAGGGCTATGGTGAAAAAGGAAACATCTTCCGTTCAAACATGGAGAGAAGCTTTCTGAGAAACTGTTCTGTGTTCTGTTAATTCATCTCACAGAGTTACATCTTTCCCTTCAAGAAGACTTTCGCTAAGGCTGTTTTGTGGAATTGGCAAAGGGATATTTGGAAGCCCATAGAGGGCTATGGTGAAAAAGGAAATATCTTCCGTTCAAAACTGGAAAGAAGCTTTCTGAGAAACTGCTCTATGTTCTGTTAATTCGTCTTAGAGAGTTACATTTTTCCCTTCAAGAAGCCTTTCGGTAAGGCTGTTCTTGTGGAATTGGCAAAGGGATATTTGGAAGCCCATAGAGGGCTATCGTGAAAAAGGAAATATCCTCCGTTTAAAACTGGAAAGAAGCTTTCTGAGAAACTGCTCTGTGTTCTGTTAATTCGTCTCACAGAGTTACATCTTTCCCTTCAAGAAGCCTTTCGCTAAGGCTGTTCTTGTGGAATTGGCAAAGGGATATTTGGAAGCCCACAGAGGGCTGTGGTGCAAAAGGAAATATCTTCCGTTTAAAACTGGAAAGAAGCTTTCTGAGAAACTGCTCTGTGATCTGTTAATTCGTCTCACAGAGTTACATCTTTCCCTTCAAGAAGCCTTTCGCTAAGGCTGTTCTTGTGGAATTGGCAAAGGGATATTTGGAAGCCCACAGACGGCTGTGGTGCAAAAGGAAATATCTTCCGTTCAAAACTGGAAACAAGCTTTCTGAGAAACTGCTCTGTGTTCTGTTAATTCATCTCACAGAGTTACATCTTTCCCTTCAAGAAGCCTTTGACTAAGGCTGTTCTTGTGGAATTGGAAAAGGGATATTTGGAAGCCCACAGAGGGCTATGGTGAAAAAGGAAGTATCTTCCGTTCAAAACTGGAAAGAAGCTTTCTGAGAAACTGCTCTGTGTTCTGTTAATTCATCTCACAGAGTTACATCTTTCCCTTCAAGAAAAATTTCGCTAAGGCTGTTCTTGTGGAATTGGCAAAGTGATATTTGAAGTCCATAGAGGGCTATCGTGAAAAAGGAAATATGTTCCGTTCAATACTGGAAAGAAGCTTTCTGAGCAACTGCTCTGTGTTCTGTTAATTCATCTCACAGAGTTACATTTTTCCGTTGAAGAAGCCTTTCGCTAAGGCTGTTCTGGTGGAATTGGCAAAGTGATGTCTCTGTGTTCTGTTAATTCATCTCACAGAGTTACATCTTTCCCTTCAAGAAGCCTTTCCCTAAGGCTGTTCTTGTGGAATTAGCAAAGGGATATTTGGAAGCCCATAGAGGGCTATGGTGGAAAAGGAAATATCTTCCGTTCAAAACCGGAAAGAAGCTTTCTGAGAAACTGCTCTGTGTTCTGTTAATTCATCTCACAGAGTTACATCTTTCCCTTCAAGAAGCCTTTCGCTAAGGCTGTTCTTGTGGAATTGGAAAAGGGATATTTGGAAGCCCATAGAGTTCTGTGGTGAAAAAGAAATATCTTCCGTTCAAACCAGGAGAAACGCTTTCTGAGAAACTGTTCTGTGTTCTGTTAATTCATCTCACAGAGTTACACCTTTCCCTTCAAGAAGCCTTCCGCTAAGGGTGTTTTGTGGAATTGGCAAAGGGATAATTGGAAGTCCATAGAGGGCTATGGTGAAAAAGGAAATATCTTCCGTTCAAAACTGGAAAGAAGGTTTCTGAGAAACTGCTCTGTGTTCTGTTAATTCATCTCACAGAGTTACATCTTTCCCTTCAAGAAGCCTTTCGCTAAGGCTGTTCTTGTGGAATTGGCAAAGGGATATTTGGAAGCCCACAGACGGCTATGGTGCAAGAGGAAATATCTTCCGTTCAAAACTGGAAAGAAGCTTTCTGAGAAACTGCTCTGTGTTCTGTTAATTCATCTCACAGAGTTACATCTTTCCCTTCAAGAAGCCTTTCGCTAAGGCTGTTCTTGTGGAAATGGCAAAGGGATATTTGGAAGCCCTCAAACGGCTATGGTGCAAGGGAAATATCTTCCGTTCAAAACTGGCAAGAAGCATTCTGAGAAACTGCTCTGTGATCTGTTAATTCATCCCACAGAGGTAAATCTTTCCCTTCAAGAAGTCTTTTGCTAAGGCTGTTCTTGTGGAATTGGCAAAGGGATATTTGGAAGCCAATAGAGGGCTATAGTGAAAAAGGAAATATCTTCTGTTCAAAACTGGAAAGAAGCTTTCTGAGAAACTGCTCTGTGTTCTGTTAATTCATCTCAGAGAGTTACATCTTTATCTTCAAGAAGCCTTTCCCTAAGGCTGTTCTTGTGGATTTGGCCAAGGGATATTTGGAAGTCCAAAGAGGGCTATGGTGAAAAAGGAAATATCTTCCGTTCAAAAATGGAAAGAAGCTTTCTGAGAAACTGATCTGTGTTCTGTTAATTCATCTCACAGAGTTACATTTTTCCGTGGAAGAAGCCTTTCGCTAAGGCTGTTCTTGTGGATTTGGCCAAGGGATATTTGGAAGTCCAAAGAGGGCTATGGTGAAAAAGGAAATATCTTCCGTTCAAAAATGGAAAGAAGCTTTCTGAGAAACTGATCTGTGTTCTGTTAATTCATCTCACAGAGTTACATTTTTCCGTGGAAGAAGCCTTTCGCTAAGGCTGTTCTTGTGGAATTGGCAAGGGGATATTTGGAAGCCCATAGAAGGCTATGGTGAAAAAGGAAATATCTTCCGTTCAAAACTGGAAAGAAGCTTTCTGAGAAACTGCTCTGTGTTCTGTTAATTCATCTCACAGAGTTACATCTTCTCCTTCAAGAAGCCTTTCGCTAAGGCTGTTCTTGTGGAATTGGCAAAGGGATATTTGGAAGCCCATAGAGGGCTATGGTGAAAAAGGAAATATCTTCCGTTCATAAGTGGAAAGAATCTTTCTGAGAAACTGCTCTGTGTTCTGTTAATTCATCTCACAGAGTTACATCTTTCCCTTCAAGAAGCCTTTCACTAAGGCTGTTCTTGTGGATTTGGTAAAGGGATATTTGGAAGTCCATAGAGGGCTATGCTGAAAAAGGAAATATCTTCCGTTCTAAACTGGAAAGAAGCTTTCTGAGAAACTGCTCTGTGTTCTGTTAATTCATCTCACAGAGTTACATCTTTCCCTTCAAGAAGAATTTCGCTAAGGCTGTTCTGGTGGAATTGGGAAAGTGATATTTGGAAGCCCATAGAGGGCTATGGTGAAAAAGAAAATATCTTCCGTTCAAAATTGGAAAGAAGCTTTCTGAGAAACTGCTCTGTGTTCTGTTAATTCATCTCACAGAGTTACATCTTTCCCTTCAAGAAGCCTTTCGCTAAGGCTGTTCTTGTGGAATAGGCAAAGGGATATTTGGAAGCCCATAGAGGGCTCTGGTGTAGAAGGAAATATCTTCCGTTCAAACCTGGAGAGAAGCTTTCTGAGAAACTGTTCTGTGTTCTGTTAATTCATCTCACAGCGTTACATCTTTCCTGTCAAGAAGCCTTTCGCTAAGGCTGTTCTTGTATAATTGGCAAAGTGATATTTGGAAGCCCATCGAGGGCTAACGTGAAAAAGGAAATATCTTCCGTTCAATACTGGAAAGAAGCTTTCTGAGAAACTGCTCTGTGTTCTGTTAATTCATCCCACAGAGTTACACCTTTCCCTTCAAGAAGCCTTCCGCTAAGGGTGTTTTGTGGAATTGGCAAAGGGATATTTGGAAGCCCATAGAGGGCTATGGTGAAAAACGAAATATCTTCCGTTCATAAGTGGAAAGAAGCTTTCTGAGAAAATGCTCTGTGTTCTCTCAATTCATCTCACAGAGTTACATCTTTCCCTTCAAGAAGCCTTTTGCTAAGGCTGTTCTTGTGGAATTGGCAAAGGGATATTTGGAGGTCCATAGAGGGCTATGGTGAAAAAGGAAATATCTTCCGTTCAAAACTGGAAAGAAGCTTTCTGAGAAACTGCTCTGTGTTCTGTTAATTCATCTCACAGAGTTACATCTTTCCCTTCAAGAAGCCTTTCTCTAAGGCTGTTGTTGTGGAATTGGAAAAGGGATATTTGGAAGCCCACAGAGGGCTATGGAGCAAAAGGAAACATCTTCCGTTCAAACCTGAAGAGAAGCTTTCTGAGAAACTGTTCTGTGTTCTGTTAATTCATCTCACAGAGTTACATCTTTCCCTTCAAGAAGCCTTTCGCTAAGGCTGTTCTTGTGGATTTGACAAAGGGATATTTGGAAGTCCATGGAGGGCTGTGGTTAAAAAGGCAATAACTTCCGTTCAAAACTGGAAAGAAGCTTTCTGAGAAACTGCTCTGTGTTCTGTTAATTCATCTCACAGAGTTACATCTTTCCTTTCAAGAAGAATTTCGCTAAGGCAGTTCTGGTGGAATTGGGAAAGTGATATTTGGAAGCCCATAGAGGGCTATGGTGAAAAAGAAAATATCTTCCGTTCAAAATTGGAAAGAAGCTTTCTGAGAAACTGCTCTGTGTTCTGTTAATTCATCTCACAGATTTACATCTTTCCCTTCAAGAAGCCTTTCGCTAAGGCTGTTCTTGTGGAATTGGCAAAGGGATATTTGGAAGCCCATAGAGGGCCCTGGTGTAAAAGGAAATATCTTCCGTTCAAACCTGGAGAGAAGCTTTCTGAGAAACTGTTCAGTGTTCTGTTAATTCATCTCTCAGAGTTACATCTTTCCCTTCAAGAAGCCTTTCGCTAAGGCTGTTCTTGTATAATTGGCAAAGTGATATTTGGAAGCCCATCGAGGGCTAACGTGAAAAAGGAAATATCTTCCGTTCAATACTGGAAAGAAGCTTTCTGAGAAACTGCTCTGTGTTCTGTTAATTCATCCCACAGAGTTACACCTTTCCCTTCAAGAAGCCTTCCGCTAAGGGTGTTTTGTGGAATTGGCAAAGGGATATTTGGAAGCCCATAGAGGGCTACGGTGAAAAAGGAACTATCTTCCGTTCATAAGTGGAAAGAAGCTTTCTGAGAAACTGCTCTGTGTTCTGTCAATCCATCTCACAGAGTTACATCTTTCCCTTCAAGAAGCCTTTTGCTAAGGCTGTTCTTGTGGAATTGGCAAAGGGATATTTGGAAGTCCATAGAGGGCTATGGTGAAAAAGGAAATATCTTCCGTTCCAAACTGGAAAGAAGCTTTCTGAGAAACTGCTCTGTGTTCTGTTAATTCATCTCACAGAGTTACATCTTTCCGTTGAAGAACCCTTTCGCTAAGGCTGTTCTGGTGGAATTGGCAAAGTGATGTCTCTGTGTTCTGTTAATTCATCTCGCAGAGTTACATCTTTCCCTTCAAGAAGCCTTTCCCTAAGGCTGTTCTTGTGGAATGAGCAAAGGGATATTTGGAAGCCCATAGAGGGCTATGGTGAAAAAGGAAATATCTTCCGTTCAAAACCGGAAAGAAGCTTTCTCAGAAACTGCTCTGTGTTCTGTTAATTCATCTCACACAGTTACATCTCTCCCTTCAAAAGCCTTTCGGTAAGGCTGTTCTTGTGGAATTGTCAAAGGGATATTTGGAAGCCCATAGAGGGCTATGGTGAAAAAGGAAATATCTTCCGTTCAAAACTGGAAAGAAGCTTTCTGAGAAACTGCTCTATGTTCTGTTAATTCATCTCACAAAGTTACATCTTTCCCTTCAAGAATCCTTTCGCTAAGGCTGTTCTTGTGGAATTGGAAAAGGGATATTTGGAAGCCCATAGAGGGCTATGGTCAAAAAGGAAATATGTTCCGTTCAAAACTGGAAAGAAGCTTTCTGAGAAACTGCTCTGTGTTCTGTTAATTCATATCACAGAGTTACATCTTTCCCTTCAAGAAGCTTTCCGCTAAGGGTGTTTTGTCGAATTGGCAAAGGGATATTTGGAAGCCCATACAGGGCTATGTTGAAAAATTAAATATCTTTCGTTCATAAGTGGAAAGAAGCTTTCTGAAAAACTGCTCTGTGTTCTGTCATTTCATCTCACAGAGTTACATCTTTCCCTTCAAGAAGCCTTTTGCTAAGGCTGTTCTTGTGGATTTGGCAAAGGGATATTTGGAAGTCCATAGAGGGCTACGGTGAAAAAGGCAATATCTTCCGTTCAAAACTGGAAAGAACTTTCTGAGAAACTGCTCTGTGTTCTGTTAATTCATCTCACACAGTTACATCTCTCCCTTCAAGAAGCCTTTCGCTAAGGCTGTTCTGGTGGAATTGGCAAAGTGATATTTGGAAGCCCATAGAGGGCTATGGTGAAAAAGGAAATATCTTCCGTTCAAAACTGGAAAGAAGCTTTCTGAGAAACTGCTCTGTGTTCCGTTAATTCATCTCCCAGAGATACATCTTTGCCATCAAGAAGCCTTTCGCTAAGGCTGTTCTTGTGGATTTGACAAAGGGATATTTGGAAGTCCATAGAGGGCTATGGTGAAAAAGGCAATAACTTCCGTTCAAAACTGGAAAGAAGCTTTCTGAGAAACTGCTCTGTGTTCTGTTAATTCATCTCACAGAGTTACAATTTTCCGTTCAAGAAGCCTTTCGCTAAGGCTGTTCTTGTGGAATTGGCAAAGTGATATTTGGAAGCCCATAGAGGGCTATGCTGAAAAAGGAAATACCTTCCATTCAAAACTGGAAAGAAGCTTTCTGAGAAACTGCTCTGTGTTCCGTTAATTCATCTCACAGAGATACATCTTTCCCTTCAAGAACCCTTTCGCTAAGTCTGTTCTTGTGGAATTGGCAAAGTGATATTTTGAAGCCCATAGAGGTGTATCGTGAAAAAGGAAATATCTTCCGTTCAAAACTGGAAAGAAGCTTTCTGAGAAACTGCTCTGTGTTCTGTTAATTCATCTCACAGAGTTACATCTTTCCCTTCAGAAAGCCTTTCGCTAAGGCTGTTCTTGTGGATTTGAAAAGGGATATTTGGAAGTCCATAGAGGGCTATGGTGAAAAAGGCAATATCTTCCGTTCAAAACTGGAAAGAAGCTTTCTGAGAAACTGCTCTGTGTTCTGTTAATTCATCTCACAGAGTTACAATTTTCCGTTCAAGAAGCCTTTCGCTAAGGCTGTTCTGGTGGAATTGGCAAAGTGATATTTGAAGCCCATAGAGGGCTATGATGAAAAAGGAAATATCTTCCGTTCAATACTGGAAAGAAGCTTTCTGAGAAACTGCTCTGTGTTCTGTTAATTCATCTCACAGAGTTACATCTTTCCCTTCAAGAATCCTTTCGCTAAGGCTGTTCTTGTGGAATTGGCAAAGTTATGTCTCTGTGTTCTGTTAATTCATCTCACAGAGTTACATCTTTCCCTTCAAGAAGCCTTTCCCGAAGGCTGTTCTTGTGGAATTAGCAAAGGGATATTTGGAAGCCCCTAGAGGGCTATGGTGGAAAAGGAAATATCTTCCGTTCAAAACCGGAAAGAAGCTTTCTGAGAAACTGCTCTGTGTTCTGTTAATTCATCTCACAGAGTTACATCTTCCCTTCAAGAAGCCTTTCGCTAAGGCTGTTCTTGTGGAATTGGAAAAGGGATATTTGGAAGCCCATAGAGTTCTGTGGTGAAAAAGGAAATATCTTCCGTTCAAACCAGGAGAAACGCTTTCTGAGAAACTGTTCTGTGTTCTGTTAATTCATCTCACAGAGTTACACCTTTCCCTTCAAGAAGCCTTCTGCTAAGGGTGTTTTGTGGAATTGGCAAAGGGTTAATTGGAAGTCCATAGAGGGCTATGGTGAAAAAGGAAATATCTTCCGTTCAAAACTGGAAAGAAGCTTTTGAGAAACTGCTCTGTGTTCTGTTAATTCATCTCACAGAGTTACATCTTTCCCTTCAAGAAGCCTTTCGCTAAGGCTGTTCTTGTGGAATTGGCAAAGGGATATTTGGAAGCCCACAGACGGCTATGGTGCAAGAGGAAATATCTTCCGTTCAAAACTGGAAAGAAGCTTTCTGAGAAACTGCTCTGTGTTCTGTTAATTCATCTCACAGAGTTACATCTTTCCCTTCAAGAAGCCTTTCGCTAAGGCTGTTCTTGTGGAATTGTCAAAGGGATATTTGGAAGTCCTCAAACGGCTATGGTGCAAGGGAAATATCTTCCGTTCAAAACTGGCAAGAAGCATTCTGAGAAACTGGTCTGTGATCTGTTAATTCATCCCACAGAGGTAAATCTTTCCCTTCAAGAAGCCTTTTGCTAAGGCTGTTCTTGTGGAATTGGCAAAGGGATATTTGGAAGCCCATAGAGGGCTATAGTGAAAAAGGAAATATCTTCTGTTCAAAACTGGAAAGAAGCTTTCTGAGAAACTGCTCTGTGTTCTGTTAATTCATCTCAGAGAGTTACATCTTTCCCTTGAAGAAGCCTTTCCCTAAGGCTGTTCTTGTGGATTTGGCCAAGGGATATTTGGAAGTCCATAGAGGGCTATGGTGAAAAAGGAAATATCTTCCGTTCAAAACTGGAAAGAAGCTTTCTGAGAAACTGATCTGTGTTCTGTTAATTCATCTCACAGAGTTACATTTTTCCGTGGAAGAAGCCTTTCGCTAAGGCTGTTCTTGTGGAATTGGCAAGGGGATATTTGGAAGCCCATAGAAGGCTATGGTGAAAAAGGAAATATCTTCCGTTCAAAACTGGAAAGAAGCTTTCTGAGAAACTGCTCTGTGTTCTGTTAATTCATCTCACAGAGTTACATCTTCTCCTTCAAGAAGCCTTTCGCTAAGGCTGTTCTTGTGGAATTGGCAAAGGGATATTTGGAAGCCCATAGAGGGCTATGGTGAAAAAGGAAATATCTTCCGTTCATAAGTGGAAAGAATCTTTCTGAGAAACTGCTCTGTGTTCTGTTAATTCATCTCACAGAGTTACATCTTTCCCTTCAAGAAGCCTTTCACTAAGGCTGTTCTTGTGGATTTGGTAAAGGGATATTTGGAAGTCCATAGAGGGCTATGCTGAAAAAGGAAATATCTTCCGTTCTAAACTGGAAAGAAGCTTTCTGAGAAACTGCTCTGTGTTCTGTTAATTCATCTCACAGAGTTACATCTTTCCCTTCAAGAAGAATTTCGCTAAGGCTGTTCTGGTGGAATTGGGAAAGTGATATTTGGAAGCCCATAGAGGGCTATGGTGAAAAAGAAAATATCTTCCGTTCAAAATTGGAAAGAAGCTTTCTGAGAAACTGCTCTGTGTTCTGTTAATTCATCTCACAGAGTTACATCTTTCCCTTCAAGAAGCCTTTCGCTAAGGCTGTTCTTGTGGAATTGGCAAAGGGATATTTGGAAGCCCATAGAGGGCTCTGGTGTAAAAGGAAATATCTTCCGTTCAAACCTGGAGAGAAGCTTTCTGAGAAACTGTTCTGTGTTCTGTTAATTCATCTCACAGCGTTACATCTTTCCTGTCAAGAAGCCTTTCGCTAAGGCTGTTCTTGTATAATTGGCAAAGTGATATTTGGAAGCCCATCGAGGGCTAACGTGAAAAAGGAAATATCTTCCGTTCAATACTGGAAAGAAGCTTTCTGAGAAACTGCTCTGTGTTCTGTTAATTCATCCCACAGAGTTACACCTTTCCCTTCAAGAAGCCTTCCGCTAAGGGTGTTTTGTGGAATTGGCAAAGGGATATTTGGAAGCCCATAGAGGGCTATGGTGAAAAACGAAATATCTTCCGTTCATAAGTGGAAAGAAGCTTTCTGAGAAAATGCTCTGTGTTCTCTCAATTCATCTCACAGAGTTACATCTTTCCCTTCAAGAAGCCTTTTGCTAAGGCTGTTCTTGTGGAATTGGCAAAGGGATATTTGGAGGTCCATAGAGGGCTATGGTGAAAAAGGAAATATCTTCCGTTCAAAACTGGAAAGAAGCTTTCTGAGAAACTGCTCTGTGTTCTGTTAATTCATCTCACAGAGTTACATCTTTCCCTTCAAGAAGCCTTTCTCTAAGGCTGTTGTTGTGGAATTGGAAAAGGGATATTTGGAAGCCCACAGAGGGCTATGGAGCAAAAGGAAACATCTTCCGTTCAAACCTGAAGAGAAGCTTTCTGAGAAACTGTTCTGTGTTCTGTTAATTCATCTCACAGAGTTACATCTTTCCCTTCAAGAAGCCTTTCGCTAAGGCTGTTCTTGTGGATTTGACAAAGGGATATTTGGAAGTCCATGGAGGGCTGTGGTTAAAAAGGCAATAACTTCCGTTCAAAACTGGAAAGAAGCTTTCTGAGAAACTGCTCTGTGTTCTGTTAATTCATCTCACAGAGTTACATCTTTCCTTTCAAGAAGAATTTCGCTAAGGCAGTTCTGGTGGAATTGGGAAAGTGATATTTGGAAGCCCATAGAGGGCTATGGTGAAAAAGAAAATATCTTCCGTTCAAAATTGGAAAGAAGCTTTCTGAGAAACTGCTCTGTGTTCTGTTAATTCATCTCACAGAGTTACATCTTTCCCTTCAAGAAGCCTTTCGCTAAGGCTGTTCTTGTGGAATTGGCAAAGGGATATTTGGAAGCCCATAGAGGGCCCTGGTGTAAAAGGAAATATCTTCCGTTCAAACCTGGAGAGAAGCTTTCTGAGAAACTGTTCAGTGTTCTGTTAATTCATCTCACAGAGTTACATCTTTCCCTTCAAGAAGCCTTTCGCTAAGGCTGTTCTTGTATAATTGGCAAAGTGATATTTGGAAGCCCATCGAGGGCTAACGTGAAAAAGGAAATATCTTCCGTTCAATACTGGAAAGAAGCTTTCTGAGAAACTGCTCTGTGTTCTGTTAATTCATCCCACAGATTTACACCTTTCCCTTCAAGAAGCCTTCCGCTAAGGGTGTTTTGTGGAATTGGCAAAGGGATATTTGGAAGCCCATAGAGGGCTACGGTGAAAAAGGAACTATCTTCCGTTCATAAGTGGAAAGAAGCTTTCTGAGAAACTGCTCTGTGTTCTGTCAATCCATCTCACAGAGTTACATCTTTCCCTTCAAGAAGCCTTTTGCTAAGGCTGTTCTTGTGGAATTGGCAAAGGGATATTTGGAAGTCCATAGAGGGCTATGGTGAAAAAGGAAATATCTTCCGTTCCAAACTGGAAAGAAGCTTTCTGAGAAACTGCTCTGTGTTCTGTTAATTCATCTCACAGAGTTACATCTTTCCGTTGAAGAACCCTTTCGCTAAGGCTGTTCTGGTGGAATTGGCAAAGTGATGTCTCTGTGTTCTGTTAATTCATCTCGCAGAGTTACATCTTTCCCTTCAAGAAGCCTTTCCCTAAGGCTGTTCTTGTGGAATGAGCAAAGGGATATTTGGAAGCCCATAGAGGGCTATGGTGAAAAAGGAAATATCTTCCGTTCAAAACCGGAAAGAAGCTTTCTCAGAAACTGCTCTGTGTTCTGTTAATTCATCTCACACAGTTACATCTCTCCCTTCAAAAGCCTTTCGGTAAGGCTGTTCTTGTGGAATTGTCAAAGGGATATTTGGAAGCCCATAGAGGGCTATGGTGAAAAAGGAAATATCTTCCGTTCAAAACTGGAAAGAAGCTTTCTGAGAAACTGCTCTATGTTCTGTTAATTCATCTCACAAAGTTACATCTTTCCCTTCAAGAATCCTTTCGCTAAGGCTGTTCTTGTGGAATTGGAAAAGGGATATTTGGAAGCCCATAGAGGGCTATGGTCAAAAAGGAAATATGTTCCGTTCAAAACTGGAAAGAAGCTTTCTGAGAAACTGCTCTGTGTTCTGTTAATTCATATCACAGAGTTACATCTTTCCCTTCAAGAAGCTTTCCGCTAAGGGTGTTTTGTCGAATTGGCAAAGGGATATTTGGAAGCCCATACAGGGCTATGTTGAAAAATTAAATATCTTTCGTTCATAAGTGGAAAGAAGCTTTCTGAAAAACTGCTCTGTGTTCTGTCATTTCATCTCACAGAGTTACATCTTTCCCTTCAAGAAGCCTTTTGCTAAGGCTGTTCTTGTGGATTTGGCAAAGGGATATTTGGAAGTCCATAGAGGGCTACGGTGAAAAAGGCAATATCTTCCGTTCAAAACTGGAAAGAACTTTCTGAGAAACTGCTCTGTGTTCTGTTAATTCATCTCACACAGTTACATCTCTCCCTTCAAGAAGCCTTTCGCTAAGGCTGTTCTGGTGGAATTGGCAAAGTGATATTTGGAAGCCCATAGAGGGCTATGGTGAAAAAGGAAATATCTTCCGTTCAAAACTGGAAAGAAGCTTTCTGAGAAACTGCTCTGTGTTCCGTTAATTCATCTCCCAGAGATACATCTTTGCCATCAAGAAGCCTTTCGCTAAGGCTGTTCTTGTGGATTTGACAAAGGGATATTTGGAAGTCCATAGAGGGCTATGGTGAAAAAGGCAATAACTTCCGTTCAAAACTGGAAAGAAGCTTTCTGAGAAACTGCTCTGTGTTCTGTTAATTCATCTCACAGAGTTACAATTTTCCGTTCAAGAAGCCTTTCGCTAAGGCTGTTCTTGTGGAATTGGCAAAGTGATATTTGGAAGCCCATAGAGGGCTATGCTGAAAAAGGAAATACCTTCCATTCAAAACTGGAAAGAAGCTTTCTGAGAAACTGCTCTGTGTTCCGTTAATTCATCTCACAGAGATACATCTTTCCCTTCAAGAACCCTTTCGCTAAGTCTGTTCTTGTGGAATTGGCAAAGTGATATTTTGAAGCCCATAGAGGTGTATCGTGAAAAAGGAAATATCTTCCGTTCAAAACTGGAAAGAAGCTTTCTGAGAAACTGCTCTGTGTTCTGTTAATTCATCTCACAGAGTTACATCTTTCCCTTCAGAAAGCCTTTCGCTAAGGCTGTTCTTGTGGATTTGAAAAGGGATATTTGGAAGTCCATAGAGGGCTATGGTGAAAAAGGCAATATCTTCCGTTCAAAACTGGAAAGAAGCTTTCTGAGAAACTGCTCTGTGTTCTGTTAATTCATCTCACAGAGTTACAATTTTCCGTTCAAGAAGCCTTTCGCTAAGGCTGTTCTGGTGGAATTGGCAAAGTGATATTTGAAGCCCATAGAGGGCTATGATGAAAAAGGAAATATCTTCCGTTCAATACTGGAAAGAAGCTTTCTGAGAAACTGCTCTGTGTTCTGTTAATTCATCTCACAGAGTTACATCTTTCCCTTCAAGAATCCTTTCGCTAAGGCTGTTCTTGTGGAATTGGCAAAGTTATGTCTCTGTGTTCTGTTAATTCATCTCACAGAGTTACATCTTTCCCTTCAAGAAGCCTTTCCCGAAGGCTGTTCTTGTGGAATTAGCAAAGGGATATTTGGAAGCCCCTAGAGGGCTATGGTGGAAAAGGAAATATCTTCCGTTCAAAACCGGAAAGAAGCTTTCTGAGAAACTGCTCTGTGTTCTGTTAATTCATCTCACAGAGTTACATCTTCCCTTCAAGAAGCCTTTCGCTAAGGCTGTTCTTGTGGAATTGGAAAAGGGATATTTGGAAGCCCATAGAGTTCTGTGGTGAAAAAGGAAATATCTTCCGTTCAAACCAGGAGAAACGCTTTCTGAGAAACTGTTCTGTGTTCTGTTAATTCATCTCACAGAGTTACACCTTTCCCTTCAAGAAGCCTTCTGCTAAGGGTGTTTTGTGGAATTGGCAAAGGGTTAATTGGAAGTCCATAGAGGGCTATGGTGAAAAAGGAAATATCTTCCGTTCAAAACTGGAAAGAAGCTTTTGAGAAACTGCTCTGTGTTCTGTTAATTCATCTCACAGAGTTACATCTTTCCCTTCAAGAAGCCTTTCGCTAAGGCTGTTCTTGTGGAATTGGCAAAGGGATATTTGGAAGCCCACAGACGGCTATGGTGCAAGAGGAAATATCTTCCGTTCAAAACTGGAAAGAAGCTTTCTGAGAAACTGCTCTGTGTTCTGTTAATTTATCTCACAGAGTTACATCTTTCCCTTCAAGAAGCCTTTCGCTAAGGCTGTTCTTGTGGAATTGTCAAAGGGATATTTGGAAGTCCTCAAACGGCTATGGTGCAAGGGAAATATCTTCCGTTCAAAACTGGCAAGAAGCATTCTGAGAAACTGGTCTGTGATCTGTTAATTCATCCCACAGAGGTAAATCTTTCCCTTCAAGAAGCCTTTTGCTAAGGCTGTTCTTGTGGAATTGGCAAAGGGATATTTGGAAGCCCATAGAGGGCTATAGTGAAAAAGGAAATATCTTCTGTTCAAAACTGGAAAGAAGCTTTCTGAGAAACTGCTCTGTGTTCTGTTAATTCATCTCAGAGAGTTACATCTTTCCCTTGAAGAAGCCTTTCCCTAAGGCTGTTCTTGTGGATTTGGCCAAGGGATATTTGGAAGTCCATAGAGGGCTATGGTGAAAAAGGAAATATCTTCCGTTCAAAACTGGAAAGAAGCTTTCTGAGAAACTGATCTGTGTTCTGTTAATTCATCTCACAGAGTTACATTTTTCCGTGGAAGAAGACTTTCGCTAAGGCTGTTCTTGTGGAATTGGCAAGGGGATATTTGGAAGCCCATAGAAGGCTATGGTGAAAAAGGAAATATCTTCCGTTCAAAACTGGAAAGAAGCTTTCTGAGAAACTGCTCTGTGTTCTGTTAATTCATCTCACAGAGTTACATCTTCTCCTTCAAGAAGCCTTTCGCTAAGGCTGTTCTTGTGGAATTGGCAAAGGGATATTTGGAAGCCCATAGAGGGCTATGGTGAAAAAGGAAATATCTTCCGTTCATAAGTGGAAAGAATCTTTCTGAGAAACTGCTCTGTGTTCTGTTAATTCATCTCACAGAGTTACATCTTTCCCTTCAAGAAGCCTTTCACTAAGGCTGTTCTTGTGGATTTGGTAAAGGGATATTTGGAAGTCCATAGAGGGCTATGCTGAAAAAGGAAATATCTTCCGTTCTAAACTGGAAAGAAGCTTTCTGAGAAACTGCTCTGTGTTCTGTTAATTCATCTCACAGAGTTACATCTTTCCCTTCAAGAAGAATTTCGCTAAGGCTGTTCTGGTGGAATTGGGAAAGTGATATTTGGAAGCCCATAGAGGGCTATGGTGAAAAAGAAAATATCTTCCGTTCAAAATTGGAAAGAAGCTTTCTGAGAAACTGCTCTGTGTTCTGTTAATTCATCTCACAGAGTTACATCTTTCCCTTCAAGAAGCCTTTCGCTAAGGCTGTTCTTGTGGAATTGGCAAAGGGATATTTGGAAGCCCATAGAGGGCTCTGGTGTAAAAGGAAATATCTTCCGTTCAAACCTGGAGAGAAGCTTTCTGAGAAACTGTTCTGTGTTCTGTTAATTCATCTCACAGCGTTACATCTTTCCTGTCAAGAAGCCTTTCGCTAAGGCTGTTCTTGTATAATTGGCAAAGTGATATTTGGAAGCCCATCGAGGGCTAACGTGAAAAAGGAAATATCTTCCGTTCAATACTGGAAAGAAGCTTTCTGAGAAACTGCTCTGTGTTCTGTTAATTCATCCCACAGAGTTACACCTTTCCCTTCAAGAAGCCTTCCGCTAAGGGTGTTTTGTGGTATTGGCAAAGGGATATTTGGAAGCCCATAGAGGGCTATGGTGAAAAACGAAATATCTTCCGTTCATAAGTGGAAAGAAGTTTTCTGAGAAACTGCTCTGTGTTCTCTCAATTCATCTCACAGAGTTACATCTTTCCCTTCAAGAAGCCTTTTGCTAAGGCTGTTCTTGTGGAATTGGCAAAGGGATATTTGGAGGTCCATAGAGGGCTATGGTGAAAAAGGAAATATCTTCCGTTCAAAACTGGAAAGAAGCTTTCTGAGAAACTGCTCTGTGTTCTGTTAATTCATCTCACAGAGTTACATCTTTCCCTTCAAGAAGCCTTTCTCTAAGGCTGTTGTTGTGGAATTGGAAAAGGGATATTTGGAAGCCCACAGAGGCCTATGGAGCAAAAGGAAACATCTTCCGTTCAAACCTGAAGAGAAGCTTTCTGAGAAACTGTTCTGTGTTCTGTTAATTCATCTCACAGAGTTACATCTTTCCCTTCAAGAAGCCTTTCGCTAAGGCTGTTCTTGTGGATTTGACAAAGGGATATTTGGAAGTCCATGGAGGGCTGTGGTTAAAAAGGCAATAACTTCCGTTCAAAACTGGAAAGAAGCTTTCTGAGAAACTGCTCTGTGTTCTGTTAATTCATCTCACAGAGTTACAATTTTCCGTTCAAGAAGCCTTTCGCTAAGGCTGTTCTGGTGGAATTGGCAAAGTGATATTTGGAAGCCCATAGAGGGCTATGATGAAAAAGGAAATATCTTCCGTTCAAAACTGGAAAGAAGCTTTCTGAGAAACTGCTCTGTGTTCCGTTAATTCATCTCACAGAGATACATCTTTCCCTTCAAGAATCCTTTCGATAAGGCTGTTCTTGTGGAATTGGCAAAGTGATATTTTGAAGCCCATAGAGGTGTATCGTGAAAAAGGAAATATCTTCCGTTCAAAACTGGAAAGAAGCTTTCTGAGAAACTGCTCTGTGTTCTGTTAGTTCATCTCACAGAGTTACATCTTTCCCTTCAGAAAGCCTTTCGCTAAGGCTGTTCTTGTGGATTTGAAAAGGGATATTTGGAAGTCCATAGAGGGCTATGGTGAAAAAGGCAATATCTTCCGTTCAAAACTGGAAAGAAGCTTTCTGAGAAACTGCTCTGTGTTCTGTTAATTCGTCTCACAGAGTTACATCTTTCCCTTCAAGAAGCCTTTCGCTAAGGCTGTTCTTGTGGAATTGGCAAAGGGATATTTGGAAGCCCAAAGAGGGCTGTGGTGCAAAAGGAAATATCTTCCGTTCAAAACTGGAAACAAGCTTTCTGAGAAACTGCTCTGTGTTCTGTTAATTCATCTCACAGAGTTACATCTTTCCCTTCAAGAAGCCTTTGACTAAGGCTGTTCTTGTGGAATTGGAAAAGGGATATTTGGAAGCCCACAGAGGGCTATGGTGAAAAAGGAAGTATCTTCCGTTCAAAACTGGAAAGAAGCTTTCTGAGAAACTGCTCTGTGTTCTGTTAATTCATCTCACAGAGTTACATCTTTCCCTTCAAGAAACCTTTCGCTAAGGCTGTTCTTGTGGAATTGGCAAAGTGATATTTGAAGCCCATAGAGGGCTAACGTGAAAAAGGAAATATCTTCCGTTCAATACTGGAAAGAAGCTTTCTGAGAAACTGCTCTGTGTTCTGTTAATTCATCTCACAGAGTTACATCTTTCCCTTCAAGAAGCCTTCCGCTAAGGGTGCTTTGTGGAATTGGCAAAGGGATATTTGGAAGCCCATAGAGGGCTACGGTGAAAAAGGAAATATCTTCCGTTCATAAGTGGAAAGAAGCTTTCTGAGAAACTGCTCTGTGTTCTGTCAATCCATCTCACAGAGTTACATCTTTCCCTTCAAGAAGCCTTTAGCTAAGGCTGTTCTTGTGGAATTGGCAAAGGGATATTTTGAAGTCCTTAGAGGGCTATGGTGAAAAAGGAAGTATCTTACGTTCAAAACTGGCAAGAAGCTTTCTGAGAAACTGCTCTGTGTTCTGTTAATTCATCTCACAGAGTTACATTTTTCCGTTGAAGAAGCCTTTCGCTAAGGCTGTTCTGGTGGAATTGGCAAAGTGATGTCTCTGTGTTCTGTTAATTCATCTCACAGAGTTACATCTTTCCCTTCAAGAAGCCTTTCCCTAAGGCTGTTCTTGTGGAATTAGCAAAGGGATATTTGGAAGCCCATAGAGGGCTATGGTGGAAAAGGAAATATCTTCCGTTCAAAACCGGAAAGAAGCTTTCTGAGAAACTGCTCTGTGTTCTGTTAATTGATCTCACACAGTTACATCTCTCCCTTCAAGAAGCCTTTCGGTAAGGCTGTTCTTGTGGAATTGGCAAAGGGATATTTGGAAGCCCATAGAGGGCTATGGTGAAAAAGGAAATATCTTCCTTTCAAAACTGGAAAGAAGCTTTCTGAGAAACTGCTCTATGTTCTGTTAATTCATCTCACAGAGTTCCATCTTTCCCTTCAAGAAGCCTTTCGCTAAGGCTGTTCTTGTGGAATTGGAAAAGGGATATTTGGAAGCCCATAGAGTTCTGTGGTGAAAAAGGAAATATCTTCCGTTCAAACCAGGAGAAACGCTTTCTGAGAAACTGTTCTGTGTTCTGTTAATTCATCTCACAGAGTTACATCTTTCGGTTCAAGAAGCCTTCCGCTCAGGCTGTTTTGTGGAATTGGCAAAGGGATATTTGGAAGCCCATAGAGGGCTATAGTGAAAAAGGAAATATCTTCCGTTCATAAGTGGAAAGATTCTTTCTGAGAAACTGCTCTGTGTTCTGTTAATTCATCTCACAGAGTTACATCTTTCCCTTCAAGAAGCCTTTCACTAAGGCTGTTCTTGTGGATTTGGCAAAGGGATATTTGGAAGTCCATAGAGGGCTACGGTGAAAAAGAAAATATCTTCCGTTCAAAATCGGAAAGAAGCTTTCTGAGAAACTGCTCTGTGTTCTGTTAATTCATCTCACAGAGTTACACCTTTCCCTTCAAGAAGCTTTCCGCTAAGGGTGTTTTGTCGAATTGGCAAAGGGATACTTGGAAGCCCATAGAGGGCTATGGTGAAAAATTAAGTATCTTTCGTTCATAAGTGGAAAGAAGCTTTCTGAGAAACTGCTCTGTGTTCTGTCAATTCATCTCACAGAGTTACATCTTTCCCTTCAAGAAGCCTTTTGCTAAGGCTGTTCTTGTGGATTTTACAAAGGGATATTTGGAAGTCCATAGAGGGCTATGGTGAAAAAGGAAATAGCTTCCGTTCAAAACTGGAAAGAAGCTTTCTGAGAAACTGTTCTGTGTTCTGTTAATTCATCTTACAGAGTTACATTTTTCCGTTGAAGAAGCCTTTCGCTAAGGCTGTTCTGGTGGAATTGACAAAGTGATATTTGGAAGCCCATAGAGGGCTATGGTGAAAAAGGAAATATCTTACGTTCAAAACTGGAAAGAAACTTTCTGAGAAACTGCTCTGTGTTCTGTTAATTCATCTCACACAGTTACATCTCTCCCTTCAAGAAGCCTTTCGCTAAGGATGTTCTTGTGGAATTGGCAAAGGGATATTTGGAAGATCATAGAGGGCTATGGTGAAAAAGGAAATATCTTCCGTTCAAACCTAGAGAGAAGCTTTCTGAGAAACTGTTCTGTGTTCTGTTAATTCATCTCACAGAGTTACATCTTTCCCTTCAAGAAGCCTTTAGTTAAGGCTGTTCTTGTGGAATTGGCAAAGGGATATTTTGAAGCCCCTAGAGGGCTACGGTGAAAAAGGAAATATCTTCCTTTCAAAACTGGAAAGAATCTTTCTGAGAAACTACTCTATGTTCTGTTAATTCATCTCACAAAGTTACATGTTTCCCTTCAAGAAGCCTTTCGCTAAGGCTGTTCTTGTGGAATTGGCAAAGGGATATTTGGAAGCCCATAGAGGGCTATGGTGAAAAAGGAAATATCTTCCCTTCAAAACTGGAAAGAAGCTTTCTGAGAAACTGCTCTGTGTTCTGTTAATTCTTCTCACAGAGTTACATCTTTCCCTTCAAGCAGCCTTTCGCTAAGGCTGTTCTTGTTGAATTGGCAAAGGGATATTTGGAAGCCCATAGAGGGCTATGGTGAAAAAGGAAATATCTTCCATTCAATCCTGGAGTGAAGCTTTCTGAGAAACTGTTCTGTGTTCTGTTAATTCATCTCACTGAGTTACATCTTTCCCTTCAAGGAGCCTTTCGCTAAGGCTGTTCTTGTGGAATTGGTAACGGGATATTTGGAAGCCAATAGAGGGCTATCGTGAAAAAGGAAATATCTTCCGTTCAAAACTGGAAAGAAGCTTTCTGAGAAACTGCTCTGTGTTCTGTTAATTCATCTCACAGAGTTACATCTTTCCCTTCAAGAAGCCTTTCGCTAAGGCTGTTCTTGTGGAATTGGCAAAGGGATATTTGGAACCCCACAGACGGCTATGGTGCAAGAGGAAATATCTTCCGTTCAAACCTGGAGAGAAGCTTTGTGAGAAACTGTTCTGTGTTCTATTAATTCATCTCACAGAGTTACATCTTTCCCTTCAAGAAGCCTTTCGTTAACGCTGTTCTTGTGGAATTGGCAAAGGGATATTTGGAAGCCCATAGAGGGATATCATGAAAAAGGAAATATCTTCCGTTTAAAACTGGAAAGAAGCTTTCTGAGAAACTGCTCTCTGTTCTGTTAATTCGTCACACAGAGTTACATCTTTCCCTTCAAGAAGCCTTTCGCTAAGGCTGTTCTTGTGGAATTGGCAAAGAGATATTTGGAAGCCCACAGAGGGCTATGGTGCAAAAGGAAATATCTTCCGTTCAAAACTGGAAACAATCTTTCTGAGAAACTGCTCTGTGTTCTGTTAATTCATCTTACAGAGTTACATCTTTCCGTTCAAGAAGCCTTTCGCTAAGGCTGTTCTTGTGGAATTGGCAAAGGGATATTTGGAAGCCCACAGAGGGCTATTTTGAAAAAGGAAATATCTTCCGTTCAAAAGTGGAAAGAAGCTTTCTGAGAAACTGCTGTGTGTTCTGTTAATTCATCTCACAGAGCTACATCTTTCCCTTCAAGAAGCCTTCCGCTAAGGGTGTTTTGTGGAATTGGCAAAGGGATATTTGGAAGCCCATAGAGGGCTATGGTGAAAAAGGAAATATCTTCCGTTCATAAGTGGAAAGAAACTTTCTGAGAAACTGCTCTGTGTTCTGTCAATCCATCTCACAGAGTTACATCTTTCCCTTCAAGAAGCCTTTTGCTAAGGCTGTTCTTCTGGATTTGGCAAAGGGATATTTGGAAGTCCATAGAGGGCTATGGTGAAAAAGGAAATATCTTCCGTTCAAAACTGGCAAGAAGCTTTCTGAGAAACTGCTCTGTGTTCTGTTAATTCATCTCACAGAGTTACATTTTTCCGTTGAAGAAGCCTTTCGCTAAGGCTGTTCTGGTGGAATTGGCAAAGTGATATCTCTGTGTTCTGTTAATTCATCTCACAGAGTTACATCTTTCCCTTCAAGAAGCCTTTCGCTAAGGCTGTTCTTATGGAATGAGCAAAGGGATATTTGGAAGCCCCTAGAGGGCTATGGTGAAAAAGGAACTATCTTCCGTTATAAACTGGAAAGAAGCATTTTGAGAAACTGCTCTATGTTCTGTTAATTCATCTCACAGAGTTACATCTTTCCCTTCAAGAAGCCTTTCGCTAAGGCTGTTCTTCTGTAATTGGCAAAGGGATATTTGGATGCCCATAGAGGGCTACGGTGAAAAAGGAAATATCTTCCGTTCAAATCTGGAGAGAAGCTTTGTGAGAAACTGTTCTGTGTTCTATTAATTCATCTCACAAAGTTACATCTTTCCCTTCAAGAAGCCTTTCGCTAAGGCTGTTCTTGTGGAATTGGCAAAGGGATATTTGGAAGCCCATAGAGGGCTATCGTGAAAAAGGAAATATCTTCCGTTTAAAACTGGAAAGAAGCTTTCTGAGAAACTGCTCTGTGTTCTGTTAATTCATCTCACAGAGTTACATCTTTCCCTTCAAGAAGCCTTTCGCTAAGGCTGTTCTTGTGGAATTGGCAAAGGCATATTTGTTAGCCCATAGATGGCTATGCTGCAAAAGGAAATATCTTCCGTTCAAAACTGGAAAGAAATTTTCTGAGAAACTGCTCTGTGTTCTGTTAATTAAACTCACAGAGTTACATCTTTCCCTTCAAGAAGCCTTTGGCTAAGGCTGTTCTTGTGGAATTGGCAAAGGGATATTTGGAAATCCATAGAGGGCTATGGTGAAAAAGGAAATATCTTACGTTCAAAACTGGAAAGAAGCTTTCTGAGAAACTGCTCTGTTTTCTGTTAATTCATCTCACACAGTTACATCTCTCCCTTCAAGAAGCCTTTCGCTAAGGATGTTCTTGTGGAATTGGCAAAGGGATGTTTGGAAGCCCATAGAGGGCTATGGTAAAAAAAGAAATATCTTCCGTTCAAAAGTGGAAAGAAGCTTTCTGAGAAACTACTCTATGTTCTGTTAATTCATCTTACAGAGTTACATCTTTCCCTTCAAGAAGACTTTCGCTAAGGGTGTTCTTGTGGAATTGGCAAAGGGATATTTGGAAGATCATAGAGGGCTATGGTGAAAAAGGAAATATCTTCCGTTCAAACCTGGAGAGAAGCTTTCTGAGAAACTGTTCTGTGTTCTGTTAATTCATCTCACAGAGTTACATCTTTCCCTTCAAGAAGCCTTTAGTTAAGGCTGTTCTTGTGGAATTGGCAAAGGGATATTTTGAAGCCCCTAGAGGGCTATGGTGAAAAAGGAAATATCTTCCTTTCAAAACTGGAAAGAAGCTATCTGAGAAACTACTCTATGTTCTGTTAATTCATCTCACAAAGTTACATGTTTCCCTTCAAGAAGCCTTTCGCTAAGGCTGTTCTTGTGGAATTGGCAAAGGGATATTTGGAAGCCCATAGAGGGCTATGGTGAAAAAGGAAATATCTTCCGTTCAAAACTGGAAAGAAGCTTTCTGAGAAACTGCTCTGTGTTCTGTTAATTCTTCTCACAGAGTTACATCTTTCCCTTCAAGCAGCCTTTCGCTAAGGCTGTTCTTTTGGAATTGGCAAAGGGATATTTGGAAGCCCATAGAGGGCTATGGTGAAATAGGAAATATCTTCCATTCAATCCTGGAGTGAAGCTTTCTGAGAAACTGTTCTGTGTTCTGTTAATTCATCTCACAGAGTTACATCTTTCCCTTCAAAGAGCCTTTCGCTAATGCTGTTCTTGTGGAATTGGTAACGGGATATTTGGAAGCCAATAGAGGGCTATCGTGAAAAAAGAAATATCTTTCGTTCAAAACTGGAAAGAAGCTTTCTGAGAAACTGCTCTGTGTTCTGTTAATTCATCTCACAGAGTTACATCTTTCCCTTCAAGAAGCCTTTCGCTAAGTCTGTTCTTGTGGAATTGGCAAAGGGATATTTGGAAGCCCACAGAGGGCTATTTTGAAAAAGGAAATATCTTCCGTTCAAAACTGGAAAGAAGCTTTCTGAGAAACTGCTCTGTGTTCTGTTAATTCAAATCACAGAGTTACATCTTTCCCTTCAAGAAGCCTTCCGCTAAGGGTGTTTTGTGGAATTGGCAAAGGGATATTTGGAAGCCCATAGAGGGCTATGGTGAAAAAGGAAATATCTTCCGTTCATAAGTGGAAAGAAGCTTTCTGAGAAACTGCTCTGTGTTCTGTCAATACATCTCACAGAGTTACATCTTTCCCTTCAAGAAGCCTTTTGCTAAGGCTGTTCTTGTGGATTTGGCAAAGGAATATTTGGACGTCCATAGAGGGCTATGGTGAAAAAGGAAATATCTTCCGTTCAAAACTGGCAAGAAGCTTTCTGAGAAACTGCTCCGTGTTCTGTTAATTCATCTCACAGACTTACATTTTTCCGTTGAAGAAGCCTTTCGCTAAGGCTGTTCTGGTGGAATTGGCAAAGTGATATCTCTGTGTTCTGTTAATTCATCTCACAGAGTTACATCTTTCCCTCAAGAAGCCTTTCGCTAAGGCTGTTCTTGTGGAATTAGCAAAGGGATATTTGGAAGGCCCTAGAGGGCTATGGTGAAAAAGGAACTATCTTCCGTTCTAAACTGGAAAGAAGCATTCTGAGAAACTGCTCTATGTTCTGTTAATTCATCTTAGAGAGTTACATCTTTCCATTCAAGAAGCCTTTCGCTAAGGCTGTTCTTGTGGAATTGGCAAAGGGATATTTGGAAGCCCATAGAGGGCTATGGTGAAAAAGGAATTATCTTCCGTTCAAACCTGGAGAGAAGCTTTGTGAGAAACTGTTCTGTGTTCTATTAATTCATCTCACAGTGTTACATCTTTCCCTTCAAGAAGCCTTTCGGTAAGGCTGTTCTTGTGGAATTGGCAAAGGGATATTTGGAAGCCCATAGAGGGCTATCGTGAAAAAGGAAATATCTTCCGTTTAAAACTGGAAAGAAGCGTTCTGAGAAACTGCTCTCTGTTCTGTTAATTCGTCACACAGAGTTACATCTTTCCCTTCAAGAAGCCTTTCGCTAAGGCTGTTCTTGTGGAATTGGCAAAGAGATATTTTGAAGCCCTCAGAGGGCTATGGTGCAAAAGGAAATATCTTCCGTTCAAAACTGGAAACAAGCTTTCTGAGAAACTGCTCTGTGTTCTGTTAATTCATCTCACAGAGTTACATCTTTCCGTTCAAGAAGCCTTTCGCTAAGGCTGTTCTTGTGGAATTGGAAAAGGGATATTTGGAAGCCCACAGAGGTCTATTTTGAAAAAGGAAATATCTTCCGTTCAAAACTGGAAAGAAGCTTTCTGAGAAACTGCTCTGTGTTCTGTTAATTCATCTCACAGAGTTACATCTTTCCCTTCAAGAAGCCTTCCGCTAAGGGTGTTTTGTGGAATTGGCAAAGGGATATTTGGAAGCCCATAGAGGGCTATGGTGAAAAAGGAAATATCTTCCGTTCATAAGTGGAAAGAAGCTTTCTGAGAAACTGCTCTGTGTTCTGTCAATCCATCTCACAGAGTTACATCTTTCCCTTCAAGAAGCCTTTTACTAAGGCTGTTCTTGTGGATTTGGCAAAGGGATATTTGGAAGTCCATAGAGGGCTACGGTGAAAAAGGAAATATCTTCCGTTCAAAACTGGCAAGAAACTTTCTGAGAAACTGCTCTGTGTTCTGTTAATTCATCTCACAGAGTTACATTTTTCCGTTGAAGAAGCCTTTCGCTAAGGCTGTTCTGGTGGAATTGGCAAAGTGATATCTCTGTGTTCTGTTAATTCATCTCACAGAGTTACATCTTTCCCTTCAAGAAGCCTTTCGCTAAGGCTGTTCTTGTGGAATTAGCAAAGGGATATTTGGAAGCCCCTAGAGGGCTATGGTGAAAAAGGAACTATCTTCCGTTATAAACTGGAAAGAAGCATTCTGAGAAACTGCTCTATGTTCTGTTAATTCATCTTAGAGAGTTACATCTTTCCCTTCAAGAAGCCTTTCGCTAAGGCTGTTCTTGTGGAATTGGCAAAGGGATATTTGGAAGCCCATAGAGGGCTATGGTGAAAAAGGAAATATCTTCCGTTCAAACCTGGAGAGAAGCTTTGCGAGAAACTGTTCTGTGTTCTATTAATTCATCTCACAAAGTTACATCTTTCCCTTCAAGAAGCCTTTCGCTAAGGCTGTTCTTGTGGAATTGGCAAAGGGATATTTGGAAGCCCATAGAGGGCTATCGTGAAAAAGGAAATATCTTCCGTTTAAAACTGGAAAGAAGCTTTCTGAGAAACTGTTCTGTGTTCTCTTAATTCATCTCACAGAGTTACATCTTTCCCTTCAAGAAGCCTTTCGCTAAGGCTGTTCTTGTGGAATTGGCAAAGGCATATTTGGAAGCCCATAAATGGCTATGCTGAAAAAGCAAATATCTTGCGTTCAAAACTGGAAAGAAACTTTCTGAGAAACTGCTCTGTGTTCTGTTAATTAAACTCACAGAGTTACATCTTTCCCTTCAAGAAGCCTTTGGGTAAGGCTGTTCTTGTGGAATTGGCAAAGGGATATTTGGAAGTCCATAGAGGGCTATGGTGAAAAAGGAAATATCTTACGTTCAAAACTGGAAAGAAGCTTTCTGAGAAACTGCTCTGTGTTCTGTTAATTCATCTTACAGAGCTACATCTTTCCCTTCAAGAAGCCTTTCGCTAAGGCTATTCTGGTGGAATTGGCAAAGGGATATTTGGATGCCCATAGATGGCTATGGTGAAAGAGGAAATATCTTCCGTTCAAACCTGGAGAGAAGCTTTCTGAGAAACTGTTCTGTGTTCTGTTAATTCATCTCACAGAGTTACATCTTTCCCTTCAAGAAGCCTTTAGTTAAGGCTGTTCTTGTGGAATTGGCAAAGGGATATTTTGAAGCCCATAGAGGGCTATGGTGAAAAAGGAAATATCTTCCGTTAAAAACTGGAAAGAAGCTTTCTGAGATACTGCTCTATGTTCTGTTAATTCATCTCACAAAGTTACATGTTTCCCTTCAAGATGCCTTTCGCTAAGGCTGTTCTTGTGGAATTGGAAAAGGGATATTTGGAAGCCCCTTGAGGGCTATGGTGAATAAGGAAATATCTTCCGTTCAAAACTGGAAAGAAGCTTTCTGAGAAACTGCTCTGTGTTCTGTTAATTCATCTCACAGAGTTACATCTTTCCCTTCAAGAAGCCTTTCGATAAGGCTGTTCTTGTGGAATTGGCAACGGGATATTTGGAAGCCCATAGAGGGCTATGGTGAAAAAGGAAATATCTTCCGTTCATAAGTGGAAAGAAGCTTTCTGAGAAACTGCTCTGTGTTCTGTCAATCCATCTCACAGAGTTACATCTTTCCCTTCAAGAAGTCTTTTGCTAAGGCTGTTCTTGCGGATTTGGCAAAGGGATATTTGGAAGTCCATCGAGGGCTATGGTGAAAAGGGAAATATCTTCCGTTCAAAACTGGCAAGAAGCTTTCTGAGAAACTGCTCTGTGTTCTGTTAATTCATCTCACAGAGTTACATTTTTCCGTTGAAGAAGCCTTTCGCTAAGGCTGTTCTGTTGGAATTGGCAAAGTGATATCTCTGTGTTCTGTTAATTCATCTCACAGAGTTACATCTTTCCCTTCAAGAAGCCTTTCGATAAGGCTGTTCTTGTGGAATTAGCAAAGGGATATTTGGAAGCCACTAGAGGGCTATGGTGAAAAAGGAAATATCTTCCGTTCAAAACTGGAAAGAAGCATTCTGAGAAACTGCTCTATGTTCTGTTAATTCATCTTAGAGAGTTACATCTTTCCCTTCAAGAAGCCTTACGCTAAGGCTCTTCTTGTGGAATTGGCAAAGGGATATTTGGAAGCCCATAGAGGGCTATGGTGAAAAAGGAAATATCTTCCGTTCAAACCTGGAGAGAAGCTTTGTGAGAAACTGTTCTGTGTTCTATTAATTCATCTCACAGAGTTACATCTTTCCCTTCAAGACGCCATTCGCTAAGGCTGTTCTTGTGGAATTGGCAAAGGGATATTTGGAAGCCCATAGAGGGCTATCGTGAAAAAGGAAATATCTTCCGTTTAAAACTGGAAAGAAGCTTTCTGAGAAACTGCTCTGTGTTCTGTTAATTCATCTCACAGAGTTACATCTTTCCCTTCAAGAAGCCTTTCGCTAAGGCTGTTCTTGTGGAATTGGCAAAGGGATATTTGGAAGCCCACAGAGGGCTATGGTGCAAAAGGAAATATCTTCCGTTCAAAACTGGAAAGAAGCTTTCTGAGAAACTGCTCTGTGTTCTGTTAATTCATCTCACAGAGTTACATCTTTCCCTTCAAGAAGCCTTTCGTTAAGGCTGTTCTTGTGGAATTGGCAAAGGGATATTTTGATGCCCATAGAGGGTTTTGGTGAAAAAGGAAATATCTTCCGTTCAAAACTGGAAAGAAGCTTTCTGAGAAACTGCTCTATGTTCTGTTAATTCATCTCACAAAGTTACATCTTTCCCTTCAAGAAGCCTTTCTCTAAGGCTGTTCTTGTGGAATTGGAAAAGGGATATTTGGTAGCCCACAGAGGGCTATGGTGAAAAAGGAAATATCTTCCGTTCAAAACTGGAAACAAGCTTTCTGAGAAACAGCTCTGTGTTCTGTTAATTCATCTCACAGAGTTACATCTTTCCGTTCAAGAAGCCTTTCGCTAAGGCTGTTCTTGTGGAATTGGCAAAGGGATATTTGGAAGCCCACAGAGGGCTATTTTGAAAAAGGAAATATCTTCCGTTCAAAACTGGAAAGAAGCTTTCTGAGAAACTGCTCTGTGTTCTGTTAATTCAACTCACAGAGTTACATCTTTCCCTTCAAGAAGCCTTCCGCTAAGGGTGTTTTGTGGAATTTGCAAAGGGATATTTGGAAGCCCATACAGGGCTATGGTGAAAAAGGAAATATCTTCCGTTCATAAGTGGAAAGAAGCTTTCTGAGAAACTGCTCTGTGTTCTGTCAATCCATCTCACAGAGTTACATCTTTCCCTTCAAGAAGCCTTTTGCTAAGGCTGTTCTTGTGGAATTGGCAAAGGGATATTTGGACGTCCATAGAGGGCTATGGTGAAATAGGAAATATCTTCCATTCAATCCTGGAGTGAAGCTTTCTGAGAAACTGTTCTGTGTTCTGTTAATTCATCTCACAGAGTTACATCTTTCCCTTCAAAGAGCCTTTCGCTAATGCTGTTCTTGTGGAATTGGTAACGGGATATTTGGAAGCCAATAGAGGGCTATCGTGAAAAAAGAAATATCTTTCGTTCAAAACTGGAAAGAAGCTTTCTGAGAAACTGCTCTGTGTTCTGTTAATTCATCTCACAGAGTTACATCTTTCCCTTCAAGAAGCCTTTCGCTAAGTCTGTTCTTGTGGAATTGGCAAAGGGATATTTGGAAGCCCACAGAGGGCTATTTTGAAAAAGGAAATATCTTCCGTTCAAAACTGGAAAGAAGCTTTCTGAGAAACTGCTCTGTGTTCTGTTAATTCAAATCACAGAGTTACATCTTTCCCTTCAAGAAGCCTTCCGCTAAGGGTGTTTTGTGGAATTGGCAAAGGGATATTTGGAAGCCCATAGAGGGCTATGGTGAAAAAGGAAATATCTTCCGTTCATAAGTGGAAAGAAGCTTTCTGAGAAACTGCTCTGTGTTCTGTCAATACATCTCACAGAGTTACATCTTTCCCTTCAAGAAGCCTTTTGCTAAGGCTGTTCTTGTGGATTTGGCAAAGGAATATTTGGACGTCCATAGAGGGCTATGGTGAAAAAGGAAATATCTTCCGTTCAAAACTGGCAAGAAGCTTTCTGAGAAACTGCTCTGTGTTCTGTTAATTCATCTCACAGACTTACATTTTTCCGTTGAAGAAGCCTTTCGCTAAGGCTGTTCTGGTGGAATTGGCAAAGTGATATCTCTGTGTTCTGTTAATTCATCTCACAGAGTTACATCTTTCCCTCAAGAAGCCTTTCGCTAAGGCTGTTCTTGTGGAATTAGCAAAGGGATATTTGGAAGGCCCTAGAGGGCTATGGTGAAAAAGGAACTATCTTCCGTTCTAAACTGGAAAGAAGCATTCTGAGAAACTGCTCTATGTTCTGTTAATTCATCTTAGAGAGTTACATCTTTCCATTCAAGAAGCCTTTCGCTAAGGCTGTTCTTGTGGAATTGGCAAAGGGATATTTGGAAGCCCATAGAGGGCTATGGTGAAAAAGGAATTATCTTCCGTTCAAACCTGGAGAGAAGCTTTGTGAGAAACTGTTCTGTGTTCTATTAATTCATCTCACAGTGTTACATCTTTCCCTTCAAGAAGCCTTTCGGTAAGGCTGTTCTTGTGGAATTGGCAAAGGGATATTTGGAAGCCCATAGAGGGCTATCGTGAAAAAGGAAATATCTTCCGTTTAAAACTGGAAAGAAGCGTTCTGAGAAACTGCTCTCTGTTCTGTTAATTCGTCACACAGAGTTACATCTTTCCCTTCAAGAAGCCTTTCGCTAAGGCTGTTCTTGTGGAATTGGCAAAGAGATATTTTGAGGCCCTCAGAGGGCTATGGTGCAAAAGGAAATATCTTCCGTTCAAAACTGGAAACAAGCTTTCTGAGAAACTGCTCTGTGTTCTGTTAATTCATCTCACAGAGTTACATCTTTCCGTTCAAGAAGCCTTTCGCTAAGGCTGTTCTTGTGGAATTGGAAAAGGGATATTTGGAAGCCCACAGAGGGCTATTTTGAAAAAGGAAATATCTTCCGTTCAAAACTGGAAAGAAGCTTTCTGAGAAACTGCTCTGTGTTCTGTTAATTCATCTCACAGAGTTACATCTTTCCCTTCAAGAAGCCTTCCGCTAAGGGTGTTTTGTGGAATTGGCAAAGGGATATTTGGAAGCCCATAGAGGGCTATGGTGAAAAAGGAAATATCTTCCGTTCATAAGTGGAAAGAAGCTTTCTGAGAAACTGCTCTGTGTTCTGTCAATCCATCTCACAGAGTTACATCTTTCCCTTCAAGAAGCCTTTTACTAAGGCTGTTCTTGTGGATTTGGCAAAGGGATATTTGGAAGTCCATAGAGGGCTACGGTGAAAAAGGAAATATCTTCCGTTCAAAACTGGCAAGAAACTTTCTGAGAAACTGCTCTGTGTTCTGTTAATTCATCTCACAGAGTTACATTTTTCCGTTGAAGAAGCCTTTCGCTAAGGCTGTTCTGGTGGAATTGGCAAAGTGATATCTCTGTGTTCTGTTAATTCATCTCACAGAGTTACATCTTTCCCTTCAAGAAGCCTTTCGCTAAGGCTGTTCTTGTGGAATTAGCAAAGGGATATTAGGAAGCCCCTAGAGGGCTATGGTGAAAAAGGAACTATCTTCCGTTATAAACTGGAAAGAAGCATTCTGAGAAACTGCTCTATGTTCTGTTAATTCATCTTAGAGAGTTACATCTTTCCCTTCAAGAAGCCTTTCGCTAAGGCTGTTCTTGTGGAATTGGCAAAGGGATATTTGGAAGCCCATAGAGGGCTATGGTGAAAAAGGAAATATCTTCCGTTCAAACCTGGAGAGAAGCTTTGCGAGAAACTGTTCTGTGTTCTATTAATTCATCTCACAAAGTTACATCTTTCCCTTCAAGAAGCCTTTCGCTAAGGCTGTTCTTGTGGAATTGGCAAAGGGATATTTGGAAGCCCATAGAGGGCTATCGTGAAAAAGGAAATATCTTCCGTTTAAAACTGGAAAGAAGCTTTCTGAGAAACTGTTCTGTGTTCTCTTAATTCATCTCACAGAGTTACATCTTTCCCTTCAAGAAGCCTTTCGCTAAGGCTGTTCTTGTGGAATTGGCAAAGGCATATTTGGAAGCCCATAAATGGCAATGCTGAAAAAGCAAATATCTTGCGTTCAAAACTGGAAAGAAACTTTCTGAGAAACTGCTCTGTGTTCTGTTAATTAAACTCACAGAGTTACATCTTTCCCTTCAAGAAGCCTTTGGGTAAGGCTGTTCTTGTGGAATTGGCAAAGGGATATTTGGAAGTCCATAGAGGGCTATGGTGAAAAAGGAAATATCTTACGTTCAAAACTGGAAAGAAGCTTTCTGAGAAACTGCTCTGTGTTCTGTTAATTCATCTTACAGAGCTACATCTTTCCCTTCAAGAAGCCTTTCGCTAAGGCTATTCTGGTGGAATTGGCAAAGGGATATTTGGATGCCCATAGATGGCTATGGTGAAAGAGGAAATATCTTCCGTTCAAACCTGGAGAGAAGCTTTCTGAGAAACTGTTCTGTGTTCTGTTAATTCATCTCACAGAGCTACATCTTTCCGTTCAAGAAGCCTTTCGCTAAGGCTGTTCTTGTGGAATTGGCAAAGGGATATTTGGAAGCCCACAGAGGGCTATTTTGAAAAAGGAAATATCTTCCGTTCAAAACTGGAAAGAAGCTTTCTGAGAAACTGCTCTGTGTTCTGTTAATTCAACTCACAGAGTTACATCTTTCCCTTCAAGAAGCCTTCCGCTAAGGGTGTTTTGTGGAATTGGCAAAGGGATATTTGGAAGCCCATACAGGGCTATGGTGAAAAAGGAAATATCTTCCGTTCATAAGTGGAAAGAAGCTTTCTGAGAAACTGCTCTGTGTTCTGTCAATCCATCTCACAGAGTTACATCTTTCCCTTCAAGAAGCCTTTTGCTAAGGCTGTTCTTGTGGAATTGGCAAAGGGATATTTGGACGTCCATAGAGGGCTATGGTGAAAAAGGAAATATCTTCCGTTCAAAACTGGCAAGAAGCTTTCTGAGAAACTGCTCTGTGTTCTGTTAATTCATCTCACAGACTTACATTTTTCCGTTGAAGAAGCCTTTCGCTAAGGCTGTTCTGGTGGAATTGGCAAAGTGATATCTCTGTGTTCTGTTAATTCATCTCACAGAGTTACATCTTTCCCTCAAGAAGCCTTTCGCTAAGGCTGTTCTTGTGGAATTAGCAAAGGGATATTTGGAAGGCCCTAGAGGGCTATGGTGAAAAAGGAACTATCTTCCGTTCTAAACTGGAAAGAAGCATTCTGAGAAACTGCTCTATGTTCTGTTAATTCATCTTAGAGAGTTACATCTTTCCCTTCAAGAAGCCTTTCGCTAAGGCTGTTCTTGTGGAATTGGCAAAGGGATATTTGGAAGCCCATAGAGGGCTATGGTGAAAAAGGAATTATCTTCCGTTCAAACCTGGAGAGAAGCTTTGTGAGAAACTGTTCTGTGTTCTATTAATTCATCTCACAAAGTTACATCTTTCCCTTCAAGAAGCCTTTCGCTAAGGCTGTTCTTGTGGAATTGGCAAAGGGATATTTGGAAGCCCACAGACGGCTATGGTGCAAGAGGAAATATCTTCCGTTCAAACCTGGAGAGAAGCTTTGTGAGAAACTGTTCTGTGTTCTATTAATTCATCTCACAGTGTTACATCTTTCCCTTCAAGAAGCCTTTCGGTAAGGCTGTTCTTGTGGAATTGGCAAAGGGATATTTGGAAGCCCATAGAGGGCTATCGTGAAAAAGGAAATATCTTCCGTTTAAAACTGGAAAGAAGCTTTCTGAGAAACTGCTCTCTGTTCTGTTAATTTGTCACACAGTGTTACATCTTTCCCTTCAAGAAGCCTTTCGCTAAGGCTGTTCTTGTGGAATTGGCAAAGAGATATTTGGAAGCCCTCAGAGGGCTATGGTGCAAAAGGAAATATCTTCCGTTCAAAACTGGAAACAAGCTTTCTGAGAAACTGCTCTGTGTTCTGTTAATTCATCTCACAGAGTTACATCTTTCCGTTCAAGAAGCCTTTCGCTAAGGCTGTTCTTGTGGAATTGGAAAAGGGATATTTGGAAGTCCCCAGAGGGCTATTTTGAAAAAGGAAATATCTACCGTTCAAAACTGGAAAGAAACTTTCTGAGAAACTGCTCTGTGTTCTGTTAATTCATCTCACAGAGTTACATCTTTCCCTTCAAGAAGCCTTCCGCTAAGGGTGTTTTGTGGAATTGGCAAAGGGATATTTGGAAGCCCATAGAGGGCTATGGTGAAAAAGGAAATATCTTCCGTTCATAAGTGGAAAGAAGCTTTCTGAGAAACTGCTCTGTGTTCTGTCAATCCATCTCACAGAGTTACATCTTTCCCTTCAAGAAGCCTTTTACTAAGGCTGTTCTTGTGGATTTGGCAAAGGGATATTTGGAAGCCCATAGAGGGCTACGGTGAAAAAGGAAATATCTTCCGTTCAAAACTGGCAAGAAACTTTCTGAGAAACTGCTCTGTGTTCTGTTAATTCATCTCACAGAGTTACATTTTTCCGTTGAAGAAGCCTTTCGCTAAGGCTGTTCTGGTGGAATTGGCAAAGTGATATCTCTGTGTTCTGTTAATTCATCTCACAGAGTTACATCTTTCCCTTCAAGAAGCCTTTCGCTAAGGCTGTTCTTGTGGAATTAGCAAAGGGATATTTGGAAGCCCCTAGAGGGCTATGGTGAAAAAGGAACTATCTTCCGTTATAAACTGGAAAGAAGCATTCTGAGAAACTGCTCTATGTTCTGTTAATTCATCTTAGAGAGTTACATCTTTCCCTTCAAGAAGCCTTTCGCTAAGGCTGTTCTTGTGGAATTGGCAAAGGGATATTTGGAAGCCCATAGAGGGCTATGGTGAAAAAGGAAATATCTTCCGTTCAAACCTGGAGAGAAGCTTTGCGAGAAACTGTTCTGTGTTCTATTAATTCATCTCACAAAGTTACATCTTTCCCTTCAAGATGCCTTTCGCTAAGGCTGTTCTTGTGGAATTGGCAAAGGGATATTTGGAAGCCCATAGAGGGCTATCGTGAAAAAGGAAATATCTTCCGTTTAAAACTGGAAAGAAGCTTTCTGAGAAACTGTTCTGTGTTCTCTTAATTCATCTCACAGAGTTACATCTTTCCCTTCAAGAAGCCTTTCGCTAAGGCTGTTCTTGTGGAATTGGCAAAGGCATATTTGGAAGCCCATAGATGGCTATGCTGAAAAAGCAAATATCTTGCGTTCAAAACTGGAAAGAAACTTTCAGAGAAAATGCTCTGTGTTCTGTTAATTAAACTCACAGAGATACATCTTTCCCTTCAAGAAGCCTTTGGGTAAGGCTGTTCTTGTGGAATTGGCAAAGGGATATTTGGAAGTCCATAGAGGGCTATGGTGAAAAAGGAAATATCTTACGTTCAAAACTGGAAAGAAGCTTTCTGAGAAACTGCTCTGTGTTCTGTTAATTCATCTCACAGAGTTACATTTTTCCGTTCAAGAAGCCTTTCGCTAAGGCTATTCTGGTGGAATTGGCAAAGGGATATTTACAAGCCCATAGAGGGCTATGGTGAAAAAGGAAATATCTTCCGTTCAAAACTGGAAAGAAGCTTTCTGAGAAACTGCTCTGTGTTCTGTTAATTCATCTCACACAGTTACATCTCTCCCTTCAAGAAGCCTTTCGCTAAGGCTGTTCTTCTGGAATTGGCAAAGGGATATTTGGAAGCCCATACAGGGCTATGGTGAAAAAGGAAATATCTTCCGTTCTAAACTGGAAAGAAGCTTTCTGAGAAACTGCTCTATGTTCTGTTAATTCATCTTACAGAGCTACATCTTTCCCTTCAAGAAGCCTTTCACTAAGGCTGTTCTTGTGGAATTGGGAAAGGGATATTTGGATGCCCATAGATGGCTATGGTGAAAGAGGAAATATCTTCCGTTCAAACCTGGAGAGAAGCTTTCTGAGAAACTGTTCTGTGTTCTGTTAATTCATCTCACAGAGTTACATCTTTCCCTTCAAGAAGCCTTTAGTTAAGGCTGTTCTTGTGGAATTGGCAAAGGGATATTTTGAAGCCCATAGAGGGCTATGGTGAAAAAGGAAATATCTTCCGTTAAAAACTGGAAAGAAGCTTTCTGAGATACTGCTCTATGTTCTGTTAATTCATCTCACAAAGTTACATGTTTCCCTTCAAGATGCCTTTCGCTAAGGCTGTTCTTGTGGAATTGGAAAAGGGATATTTGGAAGCCCCTTGAGGGCTATGGTGAATAAGGAAATATCTTCCGTTCAAAACTGGAAAGAAGCTTTCTGAGAAACTGCTCTGTGTTCTGTTAATTCATCTCACAGAGTTACATCTTTCCCTTCAAGAAGCCTTTCGATAAGGCTGTTCTTGTGGAATTGGCAACGGGATATTTGGAAGCCCATAGAGGGCTATGGTGAAAAAGGAAATATCTTCCGTTCATAAGTGGAAAGAAGCTTTCTGAGAAACTGCTCTGTGTTCTGTCAATCCATCTCACAGAGTTACATCTTTCCCTTCAAGAAGTCTTTTGCTAAGGCTGTTCTTGTGGATTTGGCAAAGGGATATTTGGAAGTCCATAGAGGGCTATGGTGAAAAGGGAAATATCTTCCGTTCAAAACTGGCAAGAAGCTTTCTGAGAAACTGCTCTGTGTTCTGTTAATTCATCTCACAGAGTTACATTTTTCCGTTGAAGAAGCCTTTCGCTAAGGCTGTTCTGGTGGAATTGGCAAAGTGATATCTCTGTGTTCTGTTAATTCATCTCACAGAGTTACATCTTTCCCTTCAAGAAGCCTTTCGATAAGGCTGTTCTTGTGGAATTAGCAAAGGGATATTTGGAAGCCACTAGAGGGCTATGGTGAAAAAGGAAATATCTTCCGTTCAAAACTGGAAAGAAGCATTCTGAGAAACTGCTCTATGTTCTGTTAATTCATCTTAGAGAGTTACATCTTTCCCTTCAAGAAGCCTTACGCTAAGGCTCTTCTTGTGGAATTGGCAAAGGGATATTTGGAAGCCCATAGAGGGCTATGGTGAAAAAGGAAATATCTTCCGTTCAAACCTGGAGAGAAGCTTTGTGAGAAACTGTTCTGTGTTCTATTAATTCATCTCACAGAGTTACATCTTTCCCTTCAAGACGCCATTCGCTAAGGCTGTTCTTGTGGAATTGGCAAAGGGATATTTGGAAGCCCATAGAGGGCTATCGTGAAAAAGGAAATATCTTCCGTTTAAAACTGGAAAGAAGCTTTCTGAGAAACTGCTCTGTGTTCTGTTAATTCATCTCACAGAGTTACATCTTTCCCTTCAAGAAGCCTTTCGCTAAGGCTGTTCTTGTGGAATTGGCAAAGGGATATTTGGAAGCCCACAGAGGGCTATGGTGCAAAAGGAAATATCTTCCGTTCAAAACTGGAAAGAAGCTTTCTGAGAAACTGCTCTGTGTTCTGTTAATTCATCTCACAGAGTTACATCTTTCCCTTCAAGAAGCCTTTCGTTAAGGCTGTTCTTGTGGAATTGGCAAAGGGATATTTTGATGCCCATAGAGGGTTTTGGTGAAAAAGGAAATATCTTCCGTTCAAAACTGGAAAGAAGCTTTCTGAGAAACTGCTCTATGTTCTGTTAATTCATCTCACAAAGTTACATCTTTCCCTTCAAGAAGCCTTTCTCTAAGGCTGTTCTTGTGGAATTGGAAAAGGGATATTTGGAAGCCCATAGAGGGCTATGGTGAAAAAGGAAATATCTTCCGTTCAAAACTGGAAAGAAGCTTTCTGAGAAACTGCTCTGTGTTCTGTTAATTCTTCTCACAGAGTTACATCTTTCCCTTCAAGAAGCCTTTCGCTAAGGCTGTTCTTGTGGAATTGGCAAAGAGATATTTGGAAGCCCACAGAGGGCTATGGTGCAAAAGGAAATATCTTCCGTTCGAAACTGGAAACAAGCTTTCTGAGAAACAGCTCTGTGTTCTGTTAATTCATCTCACAGAGTTACATCTTTCCCTTCAAGAAGCCTTCCGCTAAGAGTGTTTTGAGAATTGGCAAAGGGATATTTGGAAGCCCATAGAGGGCTATGGTGAAAAAGGAAATATCTTCCGTTCATAAGTGGAAAGAAGCTTTCTGAGAAACTGCTCTGTGTTCTGTCAATCCATCTCACAGAGTTACATCTTTCCCTTCAAGAAGCCTTTTGCTAAGTCTGTTTTTGAGCATTTGGCAAAGGGATATTTGGAAGTCCATAGAGGGCTATGGTGAAAAAGGAAATATCTTCCGTTCAAAACTGGCAAGAAGCTTTCTGAGAAACTGCTCTGTGTTCTGTTAATTCATCTCACCGAGTTACATTTTTCCGTTGAAGAAGCCTTTCGCTAAGGCTGTTCTGGTGGAATTGGCAAAGTGATATCTCTGTGTTCTGTTAATTCATCTCACAGAGTTACATCTTTCCCTTCAAGAAGCCTTTCGCTAAGGCTGTTCTTGTGGAATTGGCAAAGGGATAATTGGAAGCCCATAGAGGGCTATGGTGAAAAAGGAAATATCTTCCGTTTAAAACTGGAAAGAAGCTTTCTGAGAAACTGCTCTGTGTTCTGTCAATCCATCTCACAGAGTTACATCTTTCCCTTCAAGAAGCCTTTCGCTAAGGCTGTTCTTGTGGAATTGGCAAAGGGATATTTGGAAGCCCATAGAGGGCTATGCTGAAAAAGGAAATATCTTCCGTTCCAAACTGGAAAGAAGCTTTCTGAGAAACTGCTCTGTGTTCTGTTAATTCATCTCACAGAGTTACATCTTTCCCTTCAAAAAGCCTTTGGCTAAGGTTGCTCTTGTGGAATTGGAAAAGGGATATTTAGAAGCCCATAGAGGTCTATGGTGAAAAAGGAAATATCTTACATTCAAAACTGGAAAGAAGCTTTCTGAGAAACTGCTCTGTGTTCTGTTAATTCATCTCACACAGTTACATCTCTTCCTTCAAGAAGCCTTTCGCTAAGGCTGTTCTTGTGGAATTGGCAAAGGGATATTTGTAAGCCCATACAGGGCAATGGTGAAAAAGGAAATATCTTCCGTTCAAAACTGGAAAGAAGCTTTCTGAGAAACTGCTCTATGTTCTGCTAATTCATCTTACAGAGTTACATCTTTCCCTTCAAGAAGACTTTCGCTAAGGCTGTTCTTGTGGAATTGGCAAAGAGATATTTGGAAGCCCACAGAGGGCTATGGTGCAAAAGGAAATATCTTCCGTTCGAAACTGGAAACAAGCTTTCTGAGAAACTGCTCTGTGTTCTGATAATTCATCTCAGAGAGTTACATCTTTCCCTTCAAGAAGCCTTTCGCTAAGGCTTTTCTTGTGGAATTGGCAAAGGGATATTTGGAAGCCCACAGAGGGCTATTTTGAAAAAGGAAATATCTTCCGTTCAAAACTGGAAAGAAGCTTTCTGAGAAACTGCTCTGTGTTCTGTTAATTCATCTCACAGAGTTACATCTTTCCCTTCAAGAAGCCTTTCGCTAAGGCTGTTCTTGTGGAATTGGCAAAGGGATATTTGGAAGCCCATAGAGGGCTAACGTGAAAAAGGAAATATCTTCCGTTCAATACTGGGAATAAGCTTTCTGAGAAACTGCTCTGTGTTCTGTTAATTCATCTCACTGAGTTACATCTTTCCCTTCAAGAAGCCTTCCGCTAAGGGTGTTTTGTGGAATTGGCAAAGGGATATTTGGAAGCCCATAGAGGGCTATGGTGAAAAAGGAAATATCTTCCGTTCATAAGTGGAAAGAAGCTTTCTGAGAAACTGCTCTGTGTTCTGTCAATCCATCTCACAGAGTTACATCGTTCCCTTCAAGAAGCCTTTTGCTAAGGCTGTTTTTGTGGATTTGGCAAAGGGATATTTGGAAGTCCATAGAGGGCTATGGTGAAAAAGGAAATATCTTCCGTTCAAAACTGGCAAGAAGCTTTCTGAGAAACTGCTCTGTGTTCTGTTAATTCATCTCACAGAGTTACATTTTTCCGTTGAAGAAGCCTTTCGCTAAGGCTGTTCTGGTGGAATTGGCAAAGTGATATCTCTGTATTCTGTTAATTCATCTCACAGAGTTACATCTTTCCCTTCAAGAAGCCTTTCGCTAAGGCTGTTCTTGTGGAATTGGCAAAGGGATATTTGGAAGCCCATAGAGGGCTATGGTGAAAAAGGAAATATCTTCCGTTCAAACCTGGAGAGAAGCATTCTGAGAAACTGCTCTATGTTCTGTTAATTCATCTTAGAGAGTTACATCTTTCCCTTCAAGAAGCCTTACGCTAAGGCTCTTCTTGTGGAATTGGCAAAGGGATATTTGGAAGCCCATAGAGGGCTATGGTGAAAAAGGAAATATCTTCCGTTCAAACCTGGAGAGAAGCTTTGTGAGAAACTGTTCTGTGTTCTATTAATTCATCTCACAGAGTTACATCTTTCCCTTCAAGACGCCATTCGCTAAGGCTGTTCTTGTGGAATTGGCAAAGGGATATTTGGAAGCCCATAGAGGGCTATCGTGAAAAAGGAAATATCTTCCGTTTAAAACTGGAAAGAAGCTTTCTGAGAAACTGCTCTGTGTTCTGTTAATTCATCTCACAGAGATACATCTTTCCCTTCAAGAAGCCTTTCGCTAAGGCTGTTCTTGTGGAATTGGCAAAGGGATATTTGGAAGCCCACAGAGGGCTATGGTGCAAAAGGAAATATCTTCCGTTCAAAACTGGAAAGAAGCTTTCTGAGAAACTGCTCTGTGTTATGTTAATTCATCTCACAGAGTTACATCTTTCCCTTCAAGAAGCCTTTCGTTAAGCCTGTTCTTGTGGAATTGGCAAAGGGATATTTTGATGCCCATAGAGGGTTTTGGTGAAAAAGGAAATATCTTCCGTTCAAAACTGGAAAGAAGCTTTCTGAGAAACTGCTCTATGTTCTGTTAATTCATCTCACAAAGTTACATCTTTCCCTTCAAGAAGCCTTTCTCTAAGGCTGTTCTTGTGGAATTGGAAAAGGGATATTTGGAAGCCCATAGAGGGCTATGGTGAAAAAGGAAATATCTTCCGTTCAAAACTGGAAAGAAGCTTTCTGAGAAACTGCTCTGTGTTCTGTTAATTCTTCTCACAGAGTTACATCTTTCCCTTCAAGAAGCCTTTCGCTAAGGCTGTTCTTGTGGAATTGGCAAAGAGATATTTGGAAGCCCACAGAGGGCTATGGTGCAAAAGGAAATATCTTCCGTTCGAAACTGGAAACAAGCTTTCTGAGAAACAGCTCTGTGTTCTGTTAATTCATCTCACAGAGTTACATCTTTCCCTTCAAGAAGCCTTTCGCTAAGGCTGTTCTTGTGGAATTGGCAAAGGGATATTTGGAAGCCGACAGAGGGCTATTTTGAAAAAGGAAATATCTTCCGTTCAAAACTGGAAAGAAGCTTTCTGAGAAACTGCTCTGTGTTCTGTTAATTCATCTCACAGAGTTACATCTTTCCCTTCGAGAAGCCTTTCGCTAAGGCTGTTCTTGTGGAATTGGCAAAGGGATATTTGGAAGCCCATAGAGGGCTAACGTGAAAAAGGAAATATCTTACGTTCAATACTGGGAATAAGCTTTCTGAGAAACTGCTCTGTGTTCTGTTAATTCATCTCACTGAGTTACATCTTTCCCTTCAAGAAGCCTTCCGCTAAGAGTGTTTTGTGGAATTGGCAAAGGGATATTTGGAAGCCCATAGAGGGCTATGGTGAAAAAGGAAATATCTTCCGTTCATAAGTGGAAAGAAGCTTTCTGAGAAACTGCTCTGTGTTCTGTCAATCCATCTCACAGTGTTACATCTTTCCCTTCAAGAAGCCTTTTGCTAAGTCTGTTTTTGTGCATTTGGCAAAGGGATATTTGGAAGTCCATAGAGGGCTATGGTGAAAAAGGAAATATCTTCCGTTCAAAACTGGCAAGAAGCTTTCTGAGAAACTGCTCTGTGTTCTGTTAATTCATCTCACCGAGTTATATTTTTCCGTTGAAGAAGCCTTTCGCTAAGGCTGTTCTGGTGGAATTGGCAAAGTGATATCTCTGTGTTCTGTTAATTAATCTCACAGAGGTACATCTTTCCCTTCAAGAAGCCTTTCGCTAAGGCTGTTCTTGTGGAATTGGCAAAGGGATATTTGGAAGCCCATAGAGGGCTATGGTGAAAAAGGAAATATCTTCCGTTCAAACCTGGAGAGAAGCATTCTGAGAAACTGCTCTATGTTCTGTTAATTCATCTCACAAAGTTACATGTTTCCCTTCAAGATGCCTTTCGCTAAGGCTGTTCTTGTGGAATTGGAAAAGGGATATTTGGAAGCCCCTAGAGGGCTATGGTGAATAAGGAAATATCTTCCGTTCAAAACTGGAAAGAAGCTTTCTGAGAAACTGCTCTGTTTTCTGTTAATTCATCTCACAGAGTTACATCTTTCGCTTCAAGAAGCCTTTCGATAAGGCTGTTCTTGTTGTATTGGCAAAGGGATAATTGGAAGCCCATAGAGGGCTATGGTGAAAAAGGAAATATCTTCCGTTTAAAACTGGAAAGAAGCTTTCTGAGAAACTGCTCTGTGTTCTGTCAATCCATCTCACAGAGTTACATCTTTCCCTTCAAGAAGCCTTTCGCTAAGGCTGTTCTTGTGGAATTGGCAAAGGGATATTTGGAAGCCCATAGAGGGCTATGCTGAAAAAGGAAATATCTTCCGTTCCAAACTGGAAAGAAGCTTTCTGAGAAACTGCTCTGTGTTCTGTTAATTCATCTCACAGAGTTACATCTTTCCCTTCAAGAAGCCTTTGGCTAAGGTTGCTCTTGTGGAATTGGCAAAGGGATATTTAGAATCCCATAGAGGTCTTTGGTGAAAAAGGAAATATCTTACATTCAAAACTGGAAAGAAGCTTTCTGAGAAACTGCTCTGTGTTCTGTTAATTCATCTCACACAGTTACATCTCTCCCTTCAAGAAGCCTTTCGCTAAGGCTGTTCTTGTGGAATTGGCAAAGGGATATTTGTAAGCCCATACAGGGCAATGGTGAAAAAGGAAATATCTTCCGTTCAAAACTGGAAAGAAGCTTTCTGAGAAACTGCTCTATGTTCTGCTAATTCATCTTACAGAGTTACATCTTTCCCTTCAAGAAGACTTTCGCTAAGGCTGTTCTTGTGGAATTGGCAAAGAGATATTTGGAAGCCCACAGAGGGCTATGGTGCAAAAGGAAATATCTTCCGTTCGAAACTGTAAACAAGCTTTCTGAGAAACTGCTCTGTGTTCTGATAATTCATCTCACAGAGTTACATCTTTCCCTTCAAGAAGCCTTTCGCTAAGGCTTTTCTTGTGGAATTGGCAAAGGGATATTTGGAAGCCCATAGAGGGCTAACGTGAAAAAGGAAATATCTTCCGTTCAATACTGGGAATAAGCTTTCTGAGAAACTGCTCTGTGTTCTGTTAATTCATCTCACTGAGTTACATCTTTCCCTTCAAGAAGCCTTCTGCTAAGGGTGTTTTGTGGAATTGGCAAAGGGATATTTGGAAGCCCATAGAGGGCTATGGTGAAAAAGGAAATATCTTCCGTTCAAACCTGGAGAGAAGCTTTCTGAGAAACTGTTCTGTGTTCTGTTAATTCATCTCACAGAGTTACATCTTTCCCTTCAAGAAGCCTTTCGTTAAGGCTGTTCTTGTGGAATTGGCAAAGGGATATTTTGAAGCCCATAGAGGGTTATGGTGAAAAAGGAAATATCTTCCGTTCAAAACTGGAAAGAAGCTTTCTGAGAAACTGCTCTATGTTCTGTTAATTCATCTCACAAAGTTACATCTTTCCCTTCAAGAAGCCTTTCGCTAAGGCTGTTCTTGTGGAATTGGAAAAGGGATATTTGGAAGCCCATAGAGGGCTATGGTGAAAAAGGAAATATCTTCCGTTCAAAACTGGAAAGAAGCTTTCTGAGAAACTGCTCTGTGTTCTGTTAATTCTTCTCACAGAGTTACATCTTTCCCTTCAAGAAGCCTTTCGCTAAGGCTGTTCTTGTGGAATTGGCAAAGGGATATTTGGAAGCCCTACAGAGGGCTATGGTGAAAAAGGAAATATCTTCCGTTCAAAACTGGAAAGAATCTTTCTGAGAAACTGCTCTGTGTTCTGTTAATTCATCTCACAGAGTTACATCTTTCCCTTCAAGAAGCCTTTCGCTAAGGCTGTTCTTGTGGAATTGGCAAAGGGATATATGGAAGCCCATAGAGGGCTATGCTGAAAAAGGAAATATCTTCCGTTCAAAACTGGAAAGAAGCTTTCTGAGAACCTGCTCTGGGTTCTGTTAATTCATCTCACAGAGTTACATCTTTCCCTTCAAGCAGCCTTTCGCTAAGGCTGTTCTTGTGGAATTGGCAAAGGGATATTTGGAAGCCCATAGAGGGCTATGGTGAAAAAGGAAATATCTTCATGCAATCCTGGAGTGATGCTTTCGGAGAAACTATTCTGTGTTCTGTTAATTCATCTCACAGAGTTACATCTTTCCCTTCAAGGAGCCTTTCGCTAAGGCTGTTCTTGTGGAATTGGTAACGGGATATTTTGAAGCCCATAGAGGGCTATCGTGAAAAAGGAAATATCTTCCGTTTAAAACTGGAAAGAAGCTTTCTGAGAAACTGCTCTGTGTTCTGTTAATTCATCTCACAGAGTTACATCTTTCCCTTCAAGAAGCCTTTCGCTAAGGCTGTTCTTGTGGAATTGGCAAAGGGATATTTGGAAGCCCACAGACGGCTATGGTGCAAGAGGAAACATCTTCCGTTCAAACCTGGAGAGAAGCTTTGTGAGAAACTGTTCTGTGTTCTATTAATTCATCTCACAGAGTTACATCTTTCCCTTCAAGAAGCCTTTGACTAAGGCTGTTCTTGTGGAATTGGCAAAGGGATATTTGGAAGCCCATAGAGGGCTATCGTGAAAAAGGAAATACCTTCCGTTCAATTCTGGAAACAAGCTTTCTGAGAAACTGCTCTGTGTTCTGTTAATTCATCTCACAGAGTTACATCTTTCCCTTCAAGAAGCCTTTTGATAAGGCTGTTCTTGTGGAATTGGCAAAGGGATATTTGGAAGCCCACAGAGGGCTATTTTGAAAAAGGAAATATCTTCCGTTCAAAACTGGAAAGAAGCTTTCTGAGAAACTGCTCTGCGTTCTGTTAATTCATCTCACAGAGTTACATCTTTCCCTTCAAGAAGCCTTCCGCTAAGGGTGTTTTGTGGAATTAGCAAAGGGATATTTGGAAGCCCCTAGAGGACTATGGTGAAAAAGGAAATATCTTCCGTTCAAAACTGGAAAGAAGCTTTCTGAGAAACTGCTCTGTGTTCTGTTAATTCATCTCACAGAGTTACATCTTTCCCTTCAAGAAGCCTTTCGATAAGGCTGTTCTTGTTGTATTGGCAAAGGGATATTTGGAAGCCCATAGAGGGCTATGGTGAAAAAGGAAATATCTTCCGTTTAAAATTGGAAAGAAGCTTTCTGAGAAACTGCTCTGTGTTCTGTCAATCCATCTCACAGAGTTACATCTTTCCCTTCAAGAAGCCTTTCGCTAAGGCTGTTCTTGTGGAATTGGCAAAGGGATATTTGGAAGCCCATAGAGGGCTATGCTGAAAAAGGAAATATCTTCCGTTCCAAACTGGAAAGAAGCTTTCTGAGAAACTGCTCTGTGTTCTGTTAATTCATCTCACAGAGTTACATCTTTCCCTTCAAGAAGCCTTTGGCTAAGGTTGCTCTTGTGGAATTGGCAAAGGGATATTTAGAAGCCCATAGAGGTCTATGGTGAAAAAGGAAATATCTTACGTTCAAAACTGGAAAGAAGCTTTCTGAGAAACTGCTCTGTGTTTTGTTAATTCATCTCACACAGTTACATCTCTCCCTTCAAGAAGCCTTTCGCTAAGGCTGTTCTTGTGGAATTGGCAAAGGGATATTTGTAAGCCCATACAGGGCTATGGTGAAAAAGGAAATATCTTCCGTTCAAAACTGGAAAGAAGCTTTCTGAGAAACTGCTCTATGTTCTGCTAATTCATCTTACAGAGTTACATCTTTCCCTTCAAGAAGACTTTCGCTAAGGCTGTTCTTGTGGAATTGGCAAAGAGATATTTGGAAGCCCACAGAGGGCTATGGTGCAAAAGGAAATATCTTCCGTTCGAAACTGGAAACAAGCTTTCTGAGAAACTGCTCTGTGTTCTGTTAATTCATCTCCCAGAGTTACATCTTTCCCTTCAAGAAGCCTTTCGCTAAGGCTTTTCCTGTGGAATTGGCAAAGGGATATTTGGAAGCCCACAGAGGGCTATTTTGAAAAAGGAAATATCTTCCGTTCAAAACTGGAAAGAAGCTTTCTGAGAAACTGCTCTGTGTTCTGTTAATTCATCTCACAGAGTTACATCTTTCCCTTCAAGAAGCCTTTCGCTAAGGCTGTTCTTGTGGAATTGGCAGAGGGATATTTGGAAGCCCATAGAGGGCTAACGTGAAAAAGGAAATATCTTCCGTTCAATACTGGGAATAAGCTTTCTGAGAAACTGCTCTGTGTTCTGTTAATTCATCTCACTGAGTTACATCTTTCCCTTCAAGAAGCCTTCCGCTAAGGGTGTTTTGTGGAATTGGCAAAGGGATATATGGAAGCCCATAGAGGGCTATGCTGAAAAAGGAAATATCTTCCGTTCAAAACTGGAAAGAAGCTTTCTGAGAACCTGCTCTGGGTTCTGTTAATTCATCTCACAGAGTTACATCTTTCCCTTCAAGCAGCCTTTCGCTAAGGCTGTTCTTGTGGAATTGGCAAAGGGATATTTGGAAGCCCATAGAGGGCTATGGTGAAAAAGGAAATATCTTCATGCAATCCTGGAGTGATGCTTTCGGAGAAACTATTCTGTGTTCTGTTAATTCATCTCACAGAGTTACATCTTTCCCTTCAAGGAGCCTTTCGCTAAGGCTGTTCTTGTGGAATTGGTAACGGGATATTTTGAAGCCCATAGAGGGCTATCGTGAAAAAGGAAATATCTTCCGTTTAAAACTGGAAAGAAGCTTTCTGAGAAACTGCTCTGTGTTCTGTTAATTCATCTCACAGAGTTACATCTTTCCCTTCAAGAAGCCTTTCGCTAAGGCTGTTCTTGTGGAATTGGCAAAGGGATATTTGGAAGCCCACAGACGGCTATGGTGCAAGAGGAAACATCTTCCGTTCAAACCTGGAGAGAAGCTTTGTGAGAAACTGTTCTGTGTTCTATTAATTCATCTCACAGAGTTACATCTTTCCCTTCAAGAAGCCTTTGACTAAGGCTGTTCTTGTGGAATTGGCAAAGGGATATTTGGAAGCCCATAGAGGGCTATCGTGAAAAAGGAAATACCTTCCGTTCAATTCTGGAAACAAGCTTTCTGAGAAACTGCTCTGTGTTCTGTTAATTCATCTCACAGAGTTACATCTTTCCCTTCAAGAAGCCTTTTGATAAGGCTGTTCTTGTGGAATTGGCAAAGGGATATTTGGAAGCCCACAGAGGGCTATTTTGAAAAAGGAAATATCTTCCGTTCAAAACTGGAAAGAAGCTTTCTGAGAAACTGCTCTGCGTTCTGTTAATTCATCTCACAGAGTTACATCTTTCCCTTCAAGAAGCCTTCCGCTAAGGGTGTTTTGTGGAATTAGCAAAGGGATATTTGGAAGCCCCTAGAGGACTATGGTGAAAAAGGAAATATCTTCCGTTCAAAACTGGAAAGAAGCTTTCTGAGAAACTGCTCTGTGTTCTGTTAATTCATCTCACAGAGTTACATCTTTCCCTTCAAGAAGCCTTTCGATAAGGCTGTTCTTGTTGTATTGGCAAAGGGATATTTGGAAGCCCATAGAGGGCTATGGTGAAAAAGGAAATATCTTCCGTTTAAAATTGGAAAGAAGCTTTCTGAGAAACTGCTCTGTGTTCTGTCAATCCATCTCACAGAGTTACATCTTTCCCTTCAAGAAGCCTTTCGCTAAGGCTGTTCTTGTGGAATTGGCAAAGGGATATTTGGAAGCCCATAGAGGGCTATGCTGAAAAAGGAAATATCTTCCGTTCCAAACTGGAAAGAAGCTTTCTGAGAAACTGCTCTGTGTTCTGTTAATTCATCTCACAGAGTTACATCTTTCCCTTCAAGAAGCCTTTGGCTAAGGTTGCTCTTGTGGAATTGGCAAAGGGATATTTAGAAGCCCATAGAGGTCTATGGTGAAAAAGGAAATATCTTACGTTCAAAACTGGAAAGAAGCTTTCTGAGAAACTGCTCTGTGTTTTGTTAATTCATCTCACACAGTTACATCTCTCCCTTCAAGAAGCCTTTCGCTAAGGCTGTTCTTGTGGAATTGGCAAAGGGATATTTGTAAGCCCATACAGGGCTATGGTGAAAAAGGAAATATCTTCCGTTCAAAACTGGAAAGAAGCTTTCTGAGAAACTGCTCTATGTTCTGCTAATTCATCTTACAGAGTTACATCTTTCCCTTCAAGAAGACTTTCGCTAAGGCTGTTCTTGTGGAATTGGCAAAGAGATATTTGGAAGCCCACAGAGGGCTATGGTGCAAAAGGAAATATCTTCCGTTCGAAACTGGAAACAAGCTTTCTGAGAAACTGCTCTGTGTTCTGTTAATTCATCTCCCAGAGTTACATCTTTCCCTTCAAGAAGCCTTTCGCTAAGGCTTTTCCTGTGGAATTGGCAAAGGGATATTTGGAAGCCCACAGAGGGCTATTTTGAAAAAGGAAATATCTTCCGTTCAAAACTGGAAAGAAGCTTTCTGAGAAACTGCTCTGTGTTCTGTTAATTCATCTCACAGAGTTACATCTTTCCCTTCAAGAAGCCTTTCGCTAAGGCTGTTCTTGTGGAATTGGCAGAGGGATATTTGGAAGCCCATAGAGGGCTAACGTGAAAAAGGAAATATCTTCCGTTCAATACTGGGAATAAGCTTTCTGAGAAACTGCTCTGTGTTCTGTTAATTCATCTCACTGAGTTACATCTTTCCCTTCAAGAAGCCTTCCGCTAAGGGTGTTTTGTGGAATTGGCAAAGGGATATTTGGAAGCCCATAGAGGGCTATGGTGAAAAAGGAAATATCTTCCGTTCATAAGTGGAAAGAAGCTTTCTGAGAAACTGCTCTGTGTTCTGTCAATCCATCTCACAGAGTTACATCTTTCCCTTCAAGAAGCCTTTTGCTAAGGCTGTTCTTGTGGATTTGGCAAAGGGATATTTGGAAGTCCATAGAGGGCTATGGTGAAAAAGGAAATATCTTCCGTTCAAAACTGGCAAGAAGCTTTCTGAGAAACTGCTCTGTGTTCTGTTAATTCATCTCACAGAGTTACATTTTTCCGTTGAAGAATCCTTTCGCTAAGGCTGTTCTGGTGGAATTGGCAAAGTGATATCTCTGTGTTCTGTTAATTCATCTCACAGAGTTACATCTTTCCCTTCAAGAAGCCTTTCGCTAAGGCTGTTCTTGTGGAATTGGCAAAGGGATATTTGGAAGACCATAGAGGGCTATGGTGAAAAAGGAAATATCTTCCGTTCAAACCTGGAGAGAAGCATTCTGAGAAACTGCTCTATGTTCTGTTAATTCATCTCACAAAGTTACATGTTTCCCTTCAAGATGCCTTTCGCTAAGGCTGTTCTTGTGGAATTGGAAAAGGGATATTTGGAAGCCCCTAGAGGGCTATGGTGAATAAGGAAATATCTTCCGTTCAAAACTGGAAAGAAGCTTTCTGAGAAACTGCTCTGTGTTCTGTTAATTCATCTCACAGAGTTACATCTTTCGCTTCAAGAAGCCTTTCGATAAGGCTGTTCTTGTTGTATTGGCAAAGGGATAATTGGAAGCCCATAGAGGGCTATGGTGAAAAAGGAAATATCTTCCGTTTAAAACTGGAAAGAAGCTTTCTGAGAAACTGCTCTGTGTTCTGTCAATCCATCTCACAGAGTTACATCTTTCCCTTCAAGAAGCCTTTCGCTAAGGCTGTTCTTGTGGAATTGGCAAAGGGATATTTGGAAGCCCATAGAGGGCTATGCTGAAAAAGGAAATATCTTCCGTTCCAAACTGGAAAGAAGCTTTCTGAGAAACTGCTCTGTGTTCTGTTAATTCATCTCACAGAGTTACATCTTTCCCTTCAAGAAGCCTTTGGCTAAGGTTGCTCTTGTGGAATTGGCAAAGGGATATTTAGAAGCCCATAGAGGTCTATGGTGAAAAAGGAAATATCTTACATTCAAAACTGGAAAGAAGCTTTCTGAGAAACTGCTCTGTGTTCTGTTAATTCATCTCACACAGTTACATCTCTCCCTTCAAGAAGCCTTTCGCTAAGGCTGTTCTTGTGGAATTGGCAAAGGGATATTTGTAAGCCCATACAGGGCAATGGTGAAAAAGGAAATATCTTCCGTTCAAAACTGGAAAGAAGCTTTCTGAGAAACTGCTCTATGTTCTGCTAATTCATCTTACAGAGTTACATCTTTCCCTTCAAGAAGACTTTCGCTAAGGCTGTTCTTGTGGAATTGGCAAAGAGATATTTGGAAGCCCACAGAGGGCTATGGTGCAAAAGGAAATATCTTCCGTTCGAAACTGGAAACAAGCTTTCTGAGAAACTGCTCTGTGTTCTGATAATTCATCTCACAGAGTTACATCTTTCCCTTCAAGAAGCCTTTCGCTAAGGCTTTTCTTGTGGAATTGGCAAAGGGATATTTGGAAGCCCACAGAGGGCTATTTTGAAAAAGGAAATATCTTCCGTTCAAAACTGGAAAGAAGCTTTCTGAGAAACTGCTCTGTGTTCTGTTAATTCATCTCACAGAGTTACATCTTTCCCTTCAAGAAGCCTTTCGCTAAGGCTGTTCTTGTGGAATTGGCAAAGGGATATTTGGAAGCCCATAGAGGGCTATGCTGAAAAAGGAAATATCTTCCGTTCCAAAATGGAAAGAAGCTTTCTGAGAAACTGCTCTGTGTTCTGTTAATTCATCTCACAGAGTTACATCTTTCCCTTCAAGAAGCCTTTGGCTAAGGTTGCTCTTGTGGAATTGGCAAAGGGATATTTAGAAGCCCATAGAGGTCAATGGTGAACAAGGAAATACCTTACGTTCAAAACTGGAAAGAAGCTTTCTGAGAAACTGCTCTGTGTTCTGTTAATTCATCTCACACAGTTACATCTCTCCCTTCAAGAAGCCTTTCGCTAAGGCTGTTCTTCTGGAATTGGCAAAGGGATATTTCTAAGCCCATACAGGGCTATGGTGAAAAAGGAAATATCTTCCGTTCAAAACTGGAAAGAAGCTTTCTGAGAAACTGCTCTATGTTCTGCTAATTCATCTTACAGAGTTACATCTTTCCCTTCAAGAAGACTTTCGCTAAGGCTGTTCTTGTGGAATTGGCAAAGGGATATTTGGAAGCCCATAGAGGGCTATGGTGAAAAAGGAAATATCTTCCGTTCAAACCTGGAGAGAAGCTTTCTGAGAAACTGTTCTGTGTTCTGTTAATTCATCTCACAGAGTTACATCTTTCCCTTCAAGAAGCCTTTCGTTAAGGCTGTTCTTGTGGAATTGGCAAAGGGATATTTTGAAGCCCATAGAGGGTTATGGTGAAAAAGGAAATATCTTCCGTTCAAAACTGGAAAGAAGCTTTCTGAGAAACTGCTCTATGTTCTGTTAATTCATCTCACAAAGTTACATCTTTCCCTTCAAGAAGCCTTTCGCTAAGGCTGTTCTTGTGGAATTGGAAAAGGGATATTTGGAAGCCCATAGAGGGCTATGGTGAAAAAGGAAATATCTTCCGTTCAAAACTGGAAAGAAGCTTTCTGAGAAACTGCTCTGTGTTCTGTTAATTCTTCTCACAGAGTTACATCTTTCCCTTCAAGAAGCCTTTCGCTAAGGCTGTTCTTGTGGAATTGGCAAAGGGATATTTGGAAGCCCTACAGAGGGCTATGGTGAAAAAGGAAATATCTTCCGTTCAAAACTGGAAAGAATCTTTCTGAGAAACTGCTCTGTGTTCTGTTAATTCATCTCACAGAGTTACATCTTTCCCTTCAAGAAGCCTTTCGCTAAGGCTGTTCTTGTGGAATTGGCAAAGGGATATATGGAAGCCCATAGAGGGCTATGCTGAAAAGGAAATATCTTCCGTTCAAAACTGGAAAGAAGCTTTCTGAGAACCTGCTCTGGGTTCTGTTAATTCATCTCACAGAGTTACATCTTTCCCTTCAAGCAGCCTTTCGCTAAGGCTGTTCTTGTGGAATTGGCAAAGGGATATTTGGAAGCCCATAGAGGGCTATGGTGAAAAAGGAAATATCTTCATTCAATCCTGGAGTGATGCTTTCGGAGAAACTATTCTGTGTTCTGTTAATTCATCTCACAGAGTTACATCTTTCCCTTCAAGGAGCCTTTCGCTAAGGCTGTTCTTGTGGAATTGGTAACGGGATATTTTGAAGCCCATAGAGGGCTATCGTGAAAAAGGAAATATCTTCCGTTTAAGACTGGAAAGAAGCTTTCTGAGAAACTGCTCTGTGTTCTGTTAATTCATCTCACAGAGTTACATCTTTCCCTTCAAGAAGCCTTTCGCTAAGGCTGTTCTTGTGGAATTGGCAAAGGGATATTTGGAAGCCCACAGACGGCTATGGTGCAAGAGGAAATATCTTCCGTTCAAACCTGGAGAGAAGCTTTGTGAGAAACTGTTCTGTGTTCTATTAATTCATCTCACAGAGTTACATCTTTCCCTTCAAGAAGCCTTTGACTAAGGCTGTTCTTGTGGAATTGGCAAAGGGATATTTGGAAGCCCATAGAGGGCTATCGTGAAAAAGGAAATACCTTCCGTTCAATTCTGGAAACAAGCTTTCTGAGAAACTGCTCTGTGTTCTGTTAATTCATCTCACAGAGTTACATCTTTCCCTTCAAGAAGCCTTTTGATAAGGCTGTTCTTGTGGAATTGGCAAAGGGATATTTGGAAGCCCACAGAGGGCTATTTTGAAAAAGGAAATATCTTCCGTTCAAAACTGGAAAGAAGCTTTCTGAGAAACTGCTCTGCGTTCTGTTAATTCATCTCACAGAGTTACATCTTTCCCTTCAAGAAGCCTTCCGCTAAGGGTGTTTTGTGGAATTAGCAAAGGGATATTTGGAAGCCCCTAGAGGACTATGGTGAAAAAGGAAATATCTTCCGTTCAAAACTGGAAAGAAGCTTTCTGAGAAACTGCTCTGTGTTCTGTTAATTCATCTCACAGAGTTACATCTTTCCCTTCAAGAAGCCTTTCGATAAGGCTGTTCTTGTTGTATTGGCAAAGGGATATTTGGAAGCCCATAGAGGGCTATGGTGAAAAAGGAAATATCTTCCGTTTAAAATTGGAAAGAAGCTTTCTGAGAAACTGCTCTGTGTTCTGTCAATCCATCTCACAGAGTTACATCTTTCCCTTCAAGAAGCCTTTCGCTAAGGCTGTTCTTGTGGAATTGGCAAAGGGATATTTGGAAGCCCATAGAGGGCTATGCTGAAAAAGGAAATATCTTCCGTTCCAAACTGGAAAGAAGCTTTCTGAGAAACTGCTCTGTGTTCTGTTAATTCATCTCACAGAGTTACATCTTTCCCTTCAAGAAGCCTTTGGCTAAGGTTGTTCTTGTGGAATTGGCAAAGGGATATTTAGAAGCCCATAGAGGTCTATGGTGAAAAAGGAAATATCTTACGTTCAAAACTGGAAAGAAGCTTTCTGAGAAACTGCTCTGTGTTCTGTTAATTCATCTCACACAGTTACATCTCTCCCTTCAAGAAGCCTTTCGCTAAGGCTGTTCTTGTGGAATTGGCAAAGGGATATTTGTAAGCCCATACAGGGCTATGGTGAAAAAGGAAATATCTTCCGTTCAAAACTGGAAAGAAGCTTTCTGAGAAACTGCTCTATGTTCTGCTAATTCATCTTACAGAGTTACATCTTTCCCTTCAAGAAGACTTTCGCTAAGGCTGTTCTTGTGGAATTGGCAAAGAGATATTTGGAAGCCCACAGAGGGCTATGGTGCAAAAGGAAATATCTTCCGTTCGAAACTGGAAACAAGCTTTCTGAGAAACTGCTCTGTGTTCTGTTAATTCATCTCCCAGAGTTACATCTTTCCCTTCAAGAAGCCTTTCGCTAAGGCTGTTCTTGTGGAATTGGCAAAGGGATATTTGGAAGCCCACAGAGGGCTATTTTGAAAAAGGAAATATCTTCCGTTCAAAACTGGAAAGAAGCTTTCTGAGAAACTGCTCTGTGTTCTGTTAATTCATCTCACAGAGTTACATCTTTCCCTTCAAGAAGCCTTTCGCTAAGGCTGTTCTTGTGGAATTGGCAGAGGGATATTTGGAAGCCCATAGAGGGCTAACGTGAAAAAGGAAATATCTTCCGTTCAATACTGGGAATAAGCTTTCTGAGAAACTGCTCTGTGTTCTGTTAATTCATCTCACTGAGTTACATCTTTCCCTTCAGGAAGCCTTCCGCTAAGGGTGTTTTTTGGAATTGGCAAAGGGATATTTGGAAGCCCATAGAGGGCTATGGTGAAAAAGGAAATATGTTCCGTTCATAAGTGGAAAGAAGCTTTCTGAGAAACTGCTCTGTGTTCTGTCAATCCATCTCACAGAGTTACATCTTTCCCTTCAAGAAGCCTTTTGCTAAGGCTGTTTTTGTGGATTTGGCAAAGGGATATTTGGAAGTCCATAGAGGGCTATGGTGAAAAAGGAAATATCTTCCGTTCAAAACTGGCAAGAAGCTTTCTGAGAAACTGCTCTGTGTTCTGTTAATTCATCTCACAGAGTTACATTTTTCCGTTGAAGAAGCCTTTCGCTAAGGCTGTTCTGGTGGAATTGGCAAAGTGATATCTCTGTGTTCTGTTAATTCATCTCACAGAGTTACATCTTTCCCTTCAAGAAGCCTTTCGCTAAGGCTGTTCTTGTGGAATTGGCAAAGGGATATTTGGAAGCCCATAGAGGGCTATGGTGAAAAAGGAAATATCTTCCGTTCAAACCTGGAGAGAAGCATTCTGAGAAACTGCTCTATGTTCTGTTAATTCATCTCACAAAGTTACATGTTTCCCTTCAAGATGCCTTTCGCTAAGGCTGTTCTTGTGGAATTGGAAAAGGGATATTTGGAAGCCCCCAGAGGGCTATGGTGAATAAGGAAATATCTTCCGTTCAAAACTGGAAAGAAGCTTTCTGAGAAACTGCTCTGTGTTCTGTTAATTCATCTCACAGAGTTACATCTTTCCCTTCAAGAAGCCTTTCGATAAGGCTGTTCTTGTTGTATTGGCAAAGGGATATTTGGAAGCCCATAGAGGGCTATGGTGAAAAAGGAAATATCTTCCGTTTAAAACTGGAAAGAAGCTTTCTGAGAAACTGCTCTGTGTTCTGTCAATCCATCTCACAGAGTTACATCTTTCCCTTCAAGAAGCGTTCCGCTAAGGCTGTTCTTGTGGAATTGGCAAAGGGATATTTGGAAGCCCATAGAGGGCTATGGTGAAAAAGGAAATATCTTCCGTTCATAAGTGGAAAGAAGCTTTCTGAGAAACTGCTCTGTGTTCTGTCAATTCATCTCACAGAGTTACATCTTTCCCTTCAAGAAGCCTTTCACTAAGGCTGTTCTTGTGGATTTGACAATGGGATATTTGGAAGTCCATAGAGGGCTATGGTGAAAAAGGAAATATCTTCCGTTCAAAACTGGAAAGAAGCTTTCTGAGAAACTGCTCTGTCTTCTGTTAATTCATCTCACAGAGTTACATTTTTCCATTGAAGAAGCCTTTCGCTAAGGCTGTTCTTGTGGAATTGGCAAAGGGATATTTGGAAGCCCACAGACGGCTATGGTGCAAGAAGAAATATCTTCCGTTCAAAACTGGAAAGAAGCATTCTGAGAAACTGCTCTGTGTTCTGTTAATTCATCCCACAGATTAAATCTTTCCCTTCAAGAAGCCTTTTGCTAAGGCTGTTCTTGTGGAATTGGCAAAGGGATATTTGGAAGCCCATAGAGGGCTATGGTGAAAAAGGAAATATCTTCCGTTCAAAACTGGAAAGAATCTTTCTGAGAAACTGCTCTGTGTTCTGTTTATTCATCTCACATAGTTACATCTTTCCCTTCAAGAAGCCTTTCGCAAAGGCTGTTCTTGTGGATTTGGCAAAGGGATATTTGGAAGCCCATAGAGGGCTATGGTGAAAAAGGAAATATCTTCCGTTCAAAACTGGAAAGAAGCTTTCTGAGAAACTGCTCTGTGTTCTCTTAATTCATCTCACCGAGTTACATTTTTCCGTTGAAGAAGCCTTTCGCTAAGGCTGTTCTGGTGGAATTGGCAAAGTGATATTTGGAAGCCCATAGAGGACGATGGTGAAAAAGGAAATATCTTCCGTTCAAAACTGGAAAGAAGCTTTCTGAGAAGCTGCTCTGTGTTCTGTTAATTCATCTCACAGAGTTACAATTTTCCGTTCAAGAAGACTTTTGCTAAGGCTGTTCTGGTGGAATTGGCAAAGTGATATTTGGAAGCCCTTAGAGGGCTATGGTGAAAAAGGAAATATCTTCCGTTCAAAACTGGAAAGAAGCTTTCTGAGAAACTTCTCTGTGTTCCGTTCATTCATCTCACAGAGATACATCTTTGCCTTCAAGAAGCCTTTCGCTAAGGCTGTTCTTGTGGAATTGGCAAAGTGATATTTTGAAGCCCATAGAGGTGTATCGTGAAAAAGGAAATATCTTCCGTTCAAAACTGGAAAGAAGCTTTCTGAGAAACTGCTCTGTGTTCTGTTAATTCATCTCACAGAGTTACATCTTTCCCTTCAAGAAGCCTTTCGCTAAGGCTGTTCTTGTGGATTTGACAAAGGGATATTTGGAAGTCCATTGAGGGCTACGGTGAAAAAGGCAATATCTTCCGTTCAAAACTGGAAAGAAGCATTCTGAGAAACTGCTCTGTGTTCTGTTAATTCATCTCACAGAGTTACAATTTTCCGTTCAAGAAGCCTTTCGCTAAGGCTGTTCTGGTGGAATTGGCAAAGTGATATTTGGAAGCCCATAGAGGGCTACGGTGAAAAAGGAATTATCTTACGTTCAAAACTGGTAAGAAGCTTTCTGAGAAACTGCTCTGTGTTCTGTTAATTCATCTCACAGAGTTACATCTTTCCCTTCAAGAAGCCTTTCGCTAAGGCTGTTCTTGTGGAATTGGCAAAGGGATATTTGGAAGCCCATAGAGGGCTATCGTGAAAAAGGAAATATCTTCCATTCAAAACTTGAAAGATGCTTTCTGAGAAACTGCTCTGTGTTCTGTTAATTCATCTCACAGAGTTACATCTTTCCCTTCAAGAAGCCTTTCGCTAAGGCTGTTCTTGTGGAATTGGCAAAGGGATATTTGGAAGCCCACAGAGGGCTATGGTGCAAAAGGAAATACCTTCCGTTCAAAACTGGAAAGAAGCTTTGTGAGAAACTGCTCTATGTTCTGTTAATTCGTCTCACAGAGTTACATCTTTCCCTTCAAGAAGCCTTTCGCTAAGGCTGTTCTTGTTGAATTGGAAAAGGGATATTTGGAAGCCCATAGAGGGCTATGGTGAAAAAGGAAATATCTTCCGTTCAAAACTGGAAAGAATCTTTCTGAGAAACTGCTCTGTGTTCTGTTAATTCATCTCACAGAGTTACATCTTTCCCTTCAAGAAGCCTTTCGCTAAGGCTGTTCTTGTGGAATTGGCAAAGGGATATTTGGAAGCCCTTAGAGGGCTATGGTGAAAAAGGAAATATCTTCCGTTCAAAACTGGAAAGAAGCTTTCTGAGAAACTGCTCTGTGTTCCGTTAATTCATCTCACAGAGTTACATCTTTCCCTTCAAGAAGCCTTTCGCTAAGGCTGTTCTTGTGGAATTGGGAAAGGGATATTTGGAAGCCCACAGACGGCTATGGTGCAAGAGGAAATATCTTCCGTTCAAAACTGGAAAAAAGCATTCTGAGAAACTGCTCTGTGTTCTGTTAATTCATCTCACAGAGTTACATCTTTCCCTTCAAGAAGCCTTTCGCTAAGGCTGTTCTTGTGGATTTGACAAAGGGATATTTGGAAGTCCATAGAGGGCTATGGTGAAAAAGGCAATATCTTCAGTTCAAAACTGGAAAGAAGCTTTCTGAGAAACTGCTCTGTGTTCTGTTAATTCATCTCACAGAGTTACAGTTTTCCATTCAAGAAGTCGTTCGCTAAGGCTGTTCTGGGGGAATTGGCAAATTGATATTTGGAAGCCCATAGAGGGCTATGGTGAAAAAGGAAATATCTTCCGTTCAAAACTGGAAAGAAGCTTTCTGAGAAACTCTTCTGTGTTCCGTTAATTTATCTCACAGAGATACATCTTTCCCTTCAAGAAGCCCTTCGCTAAGGCTGTTCTTGTGGATTTGACAAAGGGTTATTAGGAAGTCCATAGAGGGCTATGGTGAAAAAGGAAATATCTTCCGTTCAAAACTGGAAAGAAGCTTTCTGAGAAACTGCTCTGTGTTCTGTTAATTCATCTCACCGAGTTACATTTTTCCGTTGAAGAAGCCTTTCGCTAAGGCTGTTCTGGTGGAATTGGCAAAGTGATATTTGGAAGCCCATAGAGGGCTATGGTGAAAAAGGAAATATCTTCCGTTCAAAACTGGAAAGAAGCTTTCTGAGAAACTGCTCTGTGTTCTGTTAATTCATCTCACAGAGTTACATCTTTCCCTTCAAGAAGCCTTTCGCTAAGGCTGTTCTTGAGAATTGTGAAAGGGATACTTGGAAGCCCATAGAGGGCTACGGTGAAAAAGGAAACACCTTCCGTTCAAACCTGGAGAGAAGCTTTCTGAGAAACTCTTCTGTGTTCTGTTAATTCATCTCACAGAGTTACATCTTTCCCTTCAAGAAGCCTTCCGCTAAGGCTGTTTTGTGGAATTGGCAAAGGGATATTTGGAAGCCCATAGAGGGCTATGGTGAAAAAGGAAATATCTTCCATTCATAAGTGGAAAGAAGCTTTCTGAGAAACTGCTCTGTGTTCTGTCAATTCATCTCACAGAGTTACATCTTTCCCTTCAAGAAGCCTTTCACTAAGGCTGTTCTTGTGGATTTGACAATGGGATATTTGGAAGTCCATAGAGGGCTATGGTGAAAAAGGAAATATCTTCCGTTCAAAACTGGAAAGAAGCTTTCTGAGAAACTGCTCTGTGTTCTGTTAATTCATCTCACAGAGTTACATTTTTCCATTGAAGAAGCCTTTCGCTAAGGCTGTTCTTGTGGAATTGGCAAAGGGATATTTGGAAGCCCACAGACGGCTATGGTGCAAGAAGAAATATCTTCCGTTCAAAACTGGAAAGAAGCATTCTGAGAAACTGCTCTGTGTTCTGTTAATTCATCCCACAGATTAAATCTTTCCCTTCAACAAGCCTTTTGCTAAGGCTGTTCTTGTGGAATTGGCAAAGGGATATTTGGAAGCCCATAGAGGGCTATGGTGAAAAAGGAAATATCTTCCGTTCAAAACTGGAAAGAAGCTTTCTGAGAAACTGCTCTGTGTTCTGTTAATTCATCTCACAGAGTTACATCTTTCCCTTCAAGAAGCCTTTCGCTAAGGCTGTTCTTGTGGATTTGACAAAGGGATATTTGGAAGTCCATTGAGGGCTACGGTGAAAAAGGCAATATCTTCCGATCAAAACTGGAAAGAAGCATTCTGAGAAACTGCTCTGTGTTCTGTTAATTCATCTCACAGAGTTACAATTTTCCGTTCAAGAAGCCTTTCGCTAAAGCTGTTCTGGTGGAATTGGCAAAGTGATATTTGGAAGCCCATAGAGGGCTACGGTGAAAAAGGAATTATCTTACGTTCAAAACTGGAAAGAAGCTTTCTGAGAAACTGCTCTGTGTTCTGTTAATTCATCTCACAGAGTTACATCTTTCCCTTCAAGAAGCCTTTCGCTAAGGCTGTTCTTGTGGAATTGTCAAAGGGATATTTGGAAGCCCTTAGAGGGCTATGGTGAAAAAGGAAACATCTTCCGTTCAAACCTGGAGAGAAGCTTTCTGAGAAACTCTTCTGTGTTCTGTTAATTCATCTCACAGAGTTACATCTTTCCCTTCAAGAAGCCTTCCGCTAAGGCTGTTTTGTGGAATTGGCAAAGGGATATTTGGAAGCCCATAGAGGGCTATGGTGAAAAAGGAAATAACTTCCGTTCATAAGTGGAAAGAAGCTTTCTGAGAAATTGCTCTGTGTTCTGTCAATTCATCACACAGAGTTACATCTTTCCCTTCAAGTAGCCTTTCACTAAGGCTGTTCTTGTGGATTTGGCAAAGCGATATTTGGAAGCCCATAGAGGGCTACGGTGAAAAAGGAAATATCTTCCGTTCAAAACTGAAAAGAAGCTTTCTGGCAAACTGCTCTGTGTTCTGTTAATTCATCTCACAGAGTTACATTTTTCCGTTGAAGAAGCCTTTCGCTAAGGCTGTTCTGGTGGAATGGGCAAAGGGATATTTGTAAGCCCATAGGGGGCTATGGTGAAAAAGGAAATATCTTCCGTTCAAAACTGGAAAGAAGCTTTCTGAGAAACTGCTCTGTGTTCTGTTAATTCATCTCACAGAGTTACATCTTTCCCTTCAAGAAGCCTTTCGCTAAGGCTGTTCTTGTGGAATTGTCAAAGGGATATTTGGAAGCCCATAGAGGGCTATGGTGAAAAAGGAAATATCTTCCATTCAAAACTGGAAAGAAGCTTTCTGAGAAACTGCTCTATGTTCTGTTAATTCATCTTAGAGAGCTACATTTTTCCCTAAAAGAAGCCTTTCGCTAAGGCTGTTCTTGTGGAATTGGCAAACGGATATTTGGAAGCCCAAAGAGGGCTATGGTGAAAAAGGAAATATCTTCCGTTCAAACCTGGAGAGAAGCTTTGTGAGAAACTGTTCTGTGTTCTATTAATTCATCTCACAGAGTTACATCTTTCCCTTCAAGAAGCCTTTCGCTAAGGCTGTTCTTGTGGAATTGGCAAAGGGATATTTGGAAGCCCATAGAGGGCTATCGTGAAAAAGGAAATATCTTCCGTTTAAAACTGAAAAGAAGCTATCTGAGAAACTGCTCTGTGTTCTATTAATTCATCTCACAGAGTTACATGTTTCCCTTCAAGAAGCCTTTCGCTAAGGCTGTTCTTGTGGAATTGGCAAAGGGATATTTGGAAGCCCACAGAGGGCTATGGTGCAAAAGGAAATATCTTCCGTTCAAAACTGGAAAGAAGCTTTCTGAGAAACTGCTCTATGTTCTGTTAATGCATCTCACAGAGTTACATCTTTCCCTTCAAGAAGCCTTTCGCTAAGGCTGTTCTTGTGGAATTGGAAGAGGGATATTTCGAAGCCCATAGAGGGCTATGGTGAAAAAGGAAATATCTTCCGTTCAAAACTGGAAAGAAGCTTTCTGAGAAACTGCTCTGTGTTCTGTTAATTCATCTCAGAGAGTTAAATCTCTCCCTTCAAGAAGCCTTTCGCTAAGGCTGTTCTTGTGGAATTGGCAAAGGGATATTTGGTAGCCCTTAGAGGGCTATGGTGAAAAAGGAAATATCTTCCGTTCAAAACTGGAAAGAAGCTTTCTGAGAAACTGCTCTGTGTTCTGTTAATTCATCTCACAGAGTTACATCTTTCCCTTCAAGAAGCCTTTCGCTAAGGCTGTTCTTGTGGAATTGGCAAAGGGATATTTGGAAGCCCACAGACGGCTTTGGTGCAAGAGGAAATATCTTCCGTTCAAAACTGGAAAAAAGCATTCTGATAAACTGCTCTGTGTTCTGTTTATCCATCTCACAGAGTTACATCTTTCCCTTCAAGAAGCCTTTCGCTAAGGCTGTTCTTGTGGAATTGGCAAAGTGATATTTTGAAGCCCATAGAGGTGTATCGTGAAAAAGGAAATATCTTCCGTTCAAAACTGGAAAGAAGCTTTCTGAGAAACTGCTCTGTGTTCTGTTGATTCATCTCACAGAGTTACATCTTTCCCTTCCAGAAGCCTTTCTCTAAGGCTGTTCTTGTGGATTTGACAAAGGGATATTTGGAAGTCCATAGAGGGCTATGGTGAAAAAGGCAATATCTTCCGTTCAAAACTGGAAAGAAGCTTTCTGAGAAACTGCTCTGTGTTCTGTTAATTCATCTCACAGAGTTACAATTTTCCATTCAAGAAGCCGTTCGCTAAGGCTGTTCTGGTGGAATTGGCAAAGTGATATTTGGAAGCCCATAGAGGGCTATGGTGAAAAAGGAAATATCTTCCGTTCAAAACTGAAAAGAAGCTTTCTGAGAAACTGCTCTGTGTTCCGTTAATTCATTTCACCGAGTTACATTTTTGCGTTGAAGAAGCCTTTCGCTAAGGCTGTTCCGGTGGAATTGGCAAAGTGATATTTGGAAGCCCATAGAGGACGATGGTGAAAAAGGAAATATCTTCCGTTCAAAACTGGAAAGAAGCTTTCTGAGAAACTGCTCTGTGTTCTGTTAATTCATCTCACAGAGTTACAATTTTCCGTTCAAGAAGCCTTTCGCTAAGGCTGTTCTGGTGGAATTGGCAAAGTGATATTTGGAAACCCTTAGAGGGCTATGGTGAAAAAGGAAATATCTTCCGTTCAAAACTGGAAAGAAGCTTTCTGAGAAACTGCGCTGTGTTCCGTTAATTCATCTCACAGAGATACATCTTTCCCTTCAAGAAGCCTTTCGCTAAGGCTGTTCTTGTGGAATTGGCAAAGGGATATTTGGAAGCCCATAGAGGGCTATGGTGAAAAAGGAAATATCTTCCGTTCAAAACTGGAAAGAAGCTTTCTGAGAAACTGCTCTGTGTTCTGTTAATTCATCTCACAGAGTTACATCTTTCCCTTCAAGAAGCCTTTCGCTAAGGCTGTTCTTGTGGATTTGACAAAGGGATATTTGGAAGTCCATTGAGGGCTACGGTGAAAAAGGCAATATCTTCCGATCAAAACTGGAAAGAAGCATTCTGAGAAACTGCTCTGTGTTCTGTTAATTCATCTCACAGAGTTACAATTTTCCGTTCAAGAAGCCTTTCGCTAAAGCTGTTCTGGTGGAATTGGCAAAGTGATATTTGGAAGCCCATAGAGGGCTACGGTGAAAAAGGAATTATCTTACGTTCAAAACTGGAAAGAAGCTTTCTGAGAAACTGCTCTGTGTTCTGTTAATTCATCTCACAGAGTTACATCTTTCCCTTCAAGAAGCCTTTCGCTAAGGCTGTTCTTGTGGAATTGTCAAAGGGATATTTGGAAGCCCTTAGAGGGCTATGGTGAAAAAGGAAACATCTTCCGTTCAAACCTGGAGAGAAGCTTTCTGAGAAACTCTTCTGTGTTCTGTTAATTCATCTCACAGAGTTACATCTTTCCCTTCAAGAAGCCTTCCGCTAAGGCTGTTTTGTGGAATTGGCAAAGGGATATTTGGAAGCCCATAGAGGGCTATGGTGAAAAAGGAAATAACTTCCGTTCATAAGTGGAAAGAAGCTTTCTGAGAAATTGCTCTGTGTTCTGTCAATTCATCACACAGAGTTACATCTTTCCCTTCAAGTAGCCTTTCACTAAGGCTGTTCTTGTGGATTTGGCAAAGCGATATTTGGAAGCCCATAGAGGGCTACGGTGAAAAAGGAAATATCTTCCGTTCAAAACTGAAAAGAAGCTTTCTGGCAAACTGCTCTGTGTTCTGTTAATTCATCTCACAGAGTTACATTTTTCCGTTGAAGAAGCCTTTCGCTAAGGCTGTTCTGGTGGAATGGGCAAAGGGATATTTGTAAGCCCATAGGGGGCTATGGTGAAAAAGGAAATATCTTCCGTTCAAAACTGGAAAGAAGCTTTCTGAGAAACTGCTCTGTGTTCTGTTAATTCATCTCACAGAGTTACATCTTTCCCTTCAAGAAGCCTTTCGCTAAGGCTGTTCTTGTGGAATTGTCAAAGGGATATTTGGAAGCCCATAGAGGGCTATGGTGAAAAAGGAAATATCTTCCATTCAAAACTGGAAAGAAGCTTTCTGAGAAACTGCTCTATGTTCTGTTAATTCATCTTAGAGAGCTACATTTTTCCCTAAAAGAAGCCTTTCGCTAAGGCTGTTCTTGTGGAATTGGCAAACGGATATTTGGAAGCCCAAAGAGGGCTATGGTGAAAAAGGAAATATCTTCCGTTCAAACCTGGAGAGAAGCTTTGTGAGAAACTGTTCTGTGTTCTATTAATTCATCTCACAGAGTTACATCTTTCCCTTCAAGAAGCCTTTCGCTAAGGCTGTTCTTGTGGAATTGGCAAAGGGATATTTGGAAGCCCATAGAGGGCTATCGTGAAAAAGGAAATATCTTCCGTTTAAAACTGAAAAGAAGCTATCTGAGAAACTGCTCTGTGTTCTATTAATTCATCTCACAGAGTTACATGTTTCCCTTCAAGAAGCCTTTCGCTAAGGCTGTTCTTGTGGAATTGGCAAAGGGATATTTGGAAGCCCACAGAGGGCTATGGTGCAAAAGGAAATATCTTCCGTTCAAAACTGGAAAGAAGCTTTCTGAGAAACTGCTCTATGTTCTGTTAATGCATCTCACAGAGTTACATCTTTCCCTTCAAGAAGCCTTTCGCTAAGGCTGTTCTTGTGGAATTGGAAGAGGGATATTTCGAAGCCCATAGAGGGCTATGGTGAAAAAGGAAATATCTTCCGTTCAAAACTGGAAAGAAGCTTTCTGAGAAACTGCTCTGTGTTCTGTTAATTCATCTCAGAGAGTTAAATCTCTCCCTTCAAGAAGCCTTTCGCTAAGGCTGTTCTTGTGGAATTGGCAAAGGGATATTTGGTAGCCCTTAGAGGGCTATGGTGAAAAAGGAAATATCTTCCGTTCAAAACTGGAAAGAAGCTTTCTGAGAAACTGCTCTGTGTTCTGTTAATTCATCTCACAGAGTTACATCTTTCCCTTCAAGAAGCCTTTCGCTAAGGCTGTTCTTGTGGAATTGGCAAAGGGATATTTGGAAGCCCACAGACGGCTTTGGTGCAAGAGGAAATATCTTCCGTTCAAAACTGGAAAAAAGCATTCTGATAAACTGCTCTGTGTTCTGTTTATCCATCTCACAGAGTTACATCTTTCCCTTCAAGAAGCCTTTCGCTAAGGCTGTTCTTGTGGAATTGGCAAAGTGATATTTTGAAGCCCATAGAGGTGTATCGTGAAAAAGGAAATATCTTCCGTTCAAAACTGGAAAGAAGCTTTCTGAGAAACTGCTCTGTGTTCTGTTGATTCATCTCACAGAGTTACATCTTTCCCTTCCAGAAGCCTTTCTCTAAGGCTGTTCTTGTGGATTTGACAAAGGGATATTTGGAAGTCCATAGAGGGCTATGGTGAAAAAGGCAATATCTTCCGTTCAAAACTGGAAAGAAGCTTTCTGAGAAACTGCTCTGTGTTCTGTTAATTCATCTCACAGAGTTACAATTTTCCATTCAAGAAGCCGTTCGCTAAGGCTGTTCTGGTGGAATTGGCAAAGTGATATTTGGAAGCCCATAGAGGGCTATGGTGAAAAAGGAAATATCTTCCGTTCAAAACTGAAAAGAAGCTTTCTGAGAAACTGCTCTGTGTTCCGTTAATTCATTTCACCGAGTTACATTTTTGCGTTGAAGAAGCCTTTCGCTAAGGCTGTTCCGGTGGAATTGGCAAAGTGATATTTGGAAGCCCATAGAGGACGATGGTGAAAAAGGAAATATCTTCCGTTCAAAACTGGAAAGAAGCTTTCTGAGAAACTGCTCTGTGTTCTGTTAATTCATCTCACAGAGTTACAATTTTCCGTTCAAGAAGCCTTTCGCTAAGGCTGTTCTGGTGGAATTGGCAAAGTGATATTTGGAAACCCTTAGAGGGCTATGGTGAAAAAGGAAATATCTTCCGTTCAAAACTGGAAAGAAGCTTTCTGAGAAACTGCGCTGTGTTCCGTTAATTCATCTCACAGAGATACATCTTTCCCTTCAAGAAGCCTTTCGCTAAGGCTGTTCTTGTGGAATTGGCAAAGGGATATTTGGAAGCCCATAGAGGGCTATGGTGAAAAAGGAAATATCTTCCGTTCAAAACTGGAAAGAAGCTTTCTGAGAAACTGCTCTGTGTTCTGTTAATTCATCTCACAGAGTTACATCTTTCCGTTCAAGAAGCCTTTCGCTAAGGCTGTTCTTGTGGAATTGTCAAAGGGATATTTGGAAGTCCATAGAGGGCTATGGTGAAAAAGGAAATATCTTCCGTTCAAAACTGGAAAGAAGCATTCTGAGAAACTGCTCTGTGTTCTGTTAATTCATCTCACCGAGTTAAATCTTTCCCTTCAAGAAGCCTTTTGCTAAGGCTGTTCTTGTGGAATTGGCAAAGGGATATTTGGAAGCCCATAGAGGGCTATGGTGAAAAAGGAAATATCTTCCGTTCAAAACTGGAAAGAATCTTTCTGAGAAACTGCTCTGTGTTCTGTTTATTCATCTCACATAGTTACATCTTTCCCCTCAAGAAGCATTTCGCTAAGGCTGTTCCTGTGGATTTGGCAAAGGGATATTTGGAAGAACATAGAGGGCTATGGTGAAAAAGGAAATATCTTCCGTTCAAAACTGGAAAGAAGCTTTCTGAGAAACTGCTCTGTGTTCTCTTAATTCATCTCACCGAGTTACATTTTTCCGTTGAAGAAGCCTTTCGCTAAGGCTGTTCTGGTGGAATTGGCAAAGTGATATTTGGAAGCCCATAGAGGGCGATGGTGAAAAAGGAAATATCTTCCGTTCAAAACTGGAAAGAAGCTTTCTGAGAAACTGCTCTGTGTTCTGTTAATTCATCTCACAGAGTTACAATTTTCCGTTCAAGAAGCCTTTCGCTAAGGCTGTTCTGGTGGAATTGGCAAAGTGATATTTGGAAGCCCTTAGAGGGCTATGGTGAAAAAGGAAATATCTTCCGATCAAAACTGGAAAGAAGCTTTCTGAGAAACTGCTCTGTGTTCCGTTAATTCATCTCACAGAGATACATCTTTCCCTTCAAGAAGCCTTTCGCTAAGGCTGTTCTTGTGGAATTGGCAAAGGGATATTTGGAAGCCCATAGAGGTGTATCGTGAAAAAGGAAATATCTTCCGTTCAAAACTGAAAAGAAGCTTTCTGAGAAACTGCTCTGTGTTCTGTTAATTCATCTCACAGAGTTACATCTTTCCCTTCAAGAAGCCTTTCGCTAAGGCTGTTCTTGTGGATTTGACAAAGGGATATTTGGAAGTCCATAGAGGGCTACGGTGAAAAAGGCAATATCTTTCGTTCAAAACTGGAAAGAAGCATTCTGAGAAACTGCTCTGTGTTCTGTTAATTCATCTCACAGAGTTACAATTTTCCGTTCAAGAAGCCTTTCGCTAAGGCTGTTCTGGTGGAATTGGCAAAGTGATATTTGGAAGCCCTTAGAGGGCTATGGTGAAAAAGGAAATATCTTACGTTCAAAACTGGAAAGAAGCTTTCTGAGAAACTGCTCTGTGTTCTGTTAATTCATCTCACAGAGTTACATCTTTCCCTTCAAGAAGCCTTTCGCTAAGGCTGTTCTTGTGGAATTGTCAAAGGGATATTTGGAAGCCCATAGAGGTCTATGGTGAAAAAGGAAACATCTTCCGTTCAAACCTGGAGAGAAGCTTTCTGAGAAACTCTTCTGTGTTCTGTTAATTCATCTCACAGAGTTACATCTTTCCCTTCAAGAAGCCTTCCGCTAAGGCTGTTTTGTGGAATTGGCAAAGGGATATTTGGAACCCCTAGAGGGCTATGGTGAAAAAGGAAATAACTTCCGTTCATAAGTGGAAAGAAGCTTTCTGAGAAATTGCTCTGTGTTCTCTCAATTCATCTCACAGAGTTACATCTTTCCCTTCAAGAAGCCTTTCGCTAAGGCTGTTCTTGTGGAATTGGCAAAGGGATATTTGGAAGCCCATAGAGGGCTATCGTGAAAAAGGAAATATCTTCCGTTTAAAACCGGAAAGAAGCTATCTGAGAAACTGCTCTGTGTTCTATTAATTCATCTCACAGAGTTACATCTTTCCCTTCAAGAAGCCTTTCGCTAAGGCTGTTCTTGTGGAATTGGCAAAGGGATATTTGGAAGCCCACAGACGGCTATGGTGCAACAGGAAATATCTTCCGTTCAAAACTGGAAAAAAGCATTCTGAGAAACTGCTCTGTGTTCTGTAAATTCATCTCACAGAGTTACATCTTTCCCTTCAAGAAGCCTTTCGCTAAGGCTGTTCTTGTGGAATTGGCAAAGTGATATTTTGAAGCCCATAGAGGTGTATCTTGAAAAAGGAAATATCTTCCGTTCAAAACTGGAAAGAAGTTTTCTGAGAAACTGCTCTGTGTTCTGTTAATTCATCTCACAGAGTTACATCTTTCCCTTCAAGAGGCCTTTCTCTAAGGCTGTTCTTGTGGATTTGACAAAGGGATATTTGGAAGCACATAGAGGGCTATGGTGAAAAAGGAAATATCTTCCGTTCAAAACTGGAAAGAATCTTTCTGAGAAACTGCTCTGTGTTCTGTTTATTCATCTCACATAGTTACATCTTTCCCTTCAAGAAGCATTTCGCTAAGGCTGTTCCTGTGGATTTGGCAAAGGGATATTTGGAAGCCCATAGAGGGCTATGGTGAAAAAGGAAATATCTTCCGTTCAAAACTGGAAAGAAGCTTTCTGAGAAACTGCTCTGTGTTCTCTTAATTCATCTCACCGAGTTACATTTTTCCGTTGAAGAAGCCTTTCGCTAAGGCTGTTCTGGTGGAATTGGCAAAGTGATATTTGGAAGCCCATAGAGGGCGATGGTGAAAAAGGAAATATCTTCCGTTCAAAACTGGAAAGAAGCTTTCTGAGAAACTGCTCTGTGTTCTGTTAATTCATCTCACAGAGTTACAGTTTTCCGTTCAAGAAGCCTTTCGCTAAGGCTGTTCTGGTGGAATTGGCAAAGTGATATTTGGAAGCCCTTAGAGGGCTATGGTGAAAAAGGAAATATCTTCCGTTCAAAACTGGAAAGAAGCTTTCTGAGAAACTGCTCTGTGTTCCGTTAATTCACCTCACAGAGATACATCTTTCCCTTCAAGAAGCCTTTCGCTAAGGCTGTTCTTGTGGAATTGGCAAAGGGATATTTGGAAGCCCATAGAGGTGTATCGTGAAAAAGGAAATATCTTCCGTTCAAAACTGAAAAGAAGCTTTCTGAGAAACTGCTCTGTGTTCTGTTAATTCATCTCACAGAGTTACATCTTTCCCTTCAAGAAGCCTTTCGCTAAGGCTGTTCTTGTGGATTTGACAAAGGGATATTTGGAAGTCCATAGAGGGCTACGGTGAAAAAGGCAATATCTTCCGTTCAAAACTGGAAAGAAGCATTCTGAGAAACTGCTCTGTGTTTTGTTAATTCATCTCACAGAGTTACAATTTTCCGTTCAAGAAGCCTTTCGCTAAGGCTGTTCTGGTGGAATTGGCAAAGTGATATTTGGAAGCCCTTAGAGGGCTATGGTGAAAAAGGAAATATCTTACGTTCAAAACTGGAAAGAAGCTTTCTGAGAAACTGCTCTGTGTTCTGTTAATTCATCTCACAGAGTTACATCTTTCCCTTCAAGAAGCCTTTCGCTAAGGCTGTTCTTGTGGAATTGTCAAAGGGATATTTGGAAGCCCATAGAGGTCTATGGTGAAAAAGGAAACATCTTCCGTTCAAACCTGGAGAGAAGCTTTCTGAGAAACTCTTCTGTGTTCTGTTAATTCATCTCACAGAGTTACATCTTTCCCTTCAAGAAGCCTTCCGCTAAGGCTGTTTTGTGGAATTGGCAAAGGGATATTTGGAAGCCCATAGAGGGCTATGGTGAAAAAGGAAATAACTTCCGTTCATAAGTGGAAAGAAGCTTTCTGAGAAATTGCTCTGTGTTCTGTCAATTCATCTCACAGAGTTACATCTTTCCCTTCAAGAAGCCTTTCGCTAAGGCTGTTCTTGTGGAATTGGCAAAGGGATATTTGGAAGCCCATAGAGGGCTATCGTGAAAAAGGAAATATCTTCCGTTTAAAACCGGAAAGAAGCTATCTGAGAAACTGCTCTGTGTTCTATTAATTCATCTCACAGAGTTACATCTTTCCCTTCAAGAAGCCTTTCGCTAAGGCTGTTCTTGTGGAATTGGCAAAGGGTTATTTGGAAGCCCACAGACGGCTATGGTGCAAGAGGAAATATCTTCCGTTCAAAACTGGAAAAAAGCATTCTGAGAAACTGCTCTGTGTTCTGTTAATTCATCTCACAGAGTTACATATTTCCCTTCAAGAAGCCTTTCGCTAAGGCTGTTCTTGTGGAATTGGCAAAGTGATATTTTGAAGCCCATAGAGGTGTATCTTGAAAAAGGAAATATCTTCCGTTCAAAACTGGAAAGCAGTTTTCTGAGAAACTGCTCTGTGTTCTGTTAATTCATCTCACAGAGTTACATCTTTCCCTTCAAGAAGCCTTTCTCTAAGGCTGTTCTTGTGGATTTGACAAAGGGATATTTGGAAGTCCATAGAGGGCTATGGTGAAAAAGACAATATCTTCCGTTCAAAACCGGAAAGAAGCTTTCTGAGAAACTGCTCTGTGTTCTGTTAATTCATCTCACAGAGTTACAATTTTCCATTCAAGAAGCCGTTCGCTAAGGCTGTTCTGGTGGAATTGGCAAAGTGATATTTGGAAGCCCATAGAGGGCTATGGTGAAAAAGGAAATGTCTTCCGTTCAAAACTGGAAAGAAGCTTTCTGAGAAACTGCTCTGTGTTCCGTTAATTCATCTCACAGAGATACATCTTTCCCTTCAAGAAGCCTTTCGCTAAGGCTGTTCTTGTGGAATTGGCAAAGTGATATTTTGAAGCCCATAGAGGTGTATCGTGAAAAAGGAAATATCTTCCGTTCAAAACTGGAAAGAAGCTTTCTGAGAAACTGCTCTGTGTTCTGTTAATTCATCTCACAGAGTTACATCTTTCCCGTCAAGAAGCCGTTCGCTAAGGCTGTTCTTGTGGATTTGACAAAGGGTTATTGGGAAGTCCATAGAGGGCTATGGTGAAAAAGGAAATATCTTCCGTTCAAAACTGGAAAGAAGCTTTCTGAGAAACTGCTCTGTGTTCTGTTAATTCATCTCACCGAGTTACATTTTTCCGTTGAAGAAGCCTTTCGCTAAGGCTGTTCTGGTGGAATTGGCAAAGTGATATTTGGAAGCCCATAGAGGTGTATCGTGAAAAAGGAAATATCTTCCGTTCAAAACTGGAAAGAAGCTTTCTGAGAAACTGCTCTGTGTTCTGTTAATTCATCTCACAGAGTTACATCTTTCCCTTCAAGAAGCCTTTCGCTAAGGCTGTTCTTGTGGATTTGACAAAGGGATATTTGGAAGTCCTTTGAGGGCTACGGTGAAAAAGGCAATATCTTCCGTTCAAAACTGGAAAGAAGCATTCTGAGAAACTGCTCTGTGTTCTGTTAATTCATCTCACAGAGTTACAATTTTCCGTTCAAGAAGCCTTTCGCTAAGGCTGTTCTGGTGGAATTGGCAAAGTGATATTTGGAAGCCCATAGAGTGCTACGGTGAAAAAGGAATTATCTTACGTTCAAAACTGGAAAGAAGCTTTCTGAGAAACTGCTCTGTGTTCTGTTAATTCATCTCACAGAGTTACATCTTTCCCTTCAAGAAGCCTTTCGCTAAGGCTGTTCTTGTGGAATTGTCAAAGGGATATTTGGAAGCCCATAGAGGGCTATGGTGAAAAAGGAAACATCTTCCGTTCAAACCTGGAGAGAAGCTTTCTGAGAAACTCTTCTGTGTTCTGTTAATTCATCTCACAGAGTTACATCTTTCCCTTCAAGAAGCCTTCCACTAAGGCTGTTTTGTGGAATTGGCAAAGGGATATTTGGAAGCCCATAGAGGGCTATGGTGAAAAAGGAAATAACTTCCGTTCATAAGTGGAAAGAAGCTTTCTGAGAAATTGCTCTGTGTTCTGTCAATTCATCACACAGAGTTACATCTTTCCCTTCAAGTAGCCTTTCACTAAGGCTGTTCTTGTGGATTTGGCAAAGTGATATTTGGAAGCCCATAGAGGGCTATGGTGAAAAAGGAAATATCTTCCGTTCAAAACTGAAAAGAAGCTTTCTGAGAAACTGCTCTGTGTTCTGTTAATTCATCTCACAGAGTTACATTTTTCCGTTGAAGAAGCCTTTCGCTAAGGCTGTTCTGGTGGAATGGGCAAAGGGATATTTGTAAGCCCATAGACGGCTATGGTGAAAAAGGAAATATCTTCCGTTCAAAACTGGAAAGAAGCTTTCTGAGAAACTGCTCTGTGTTCTGTTAATTCATCTCACAGAGTTACATCTTTCCCTTCAAGAAGCCTTTCGCTAAGGCTGTTCTTGTGGAATTGTCAAAGGGATATTTGGAAGCCCATAGAGGGCTATGGTGAAAAAGGAAATATCTTCCGTTCAAAATGGAAAGAAGCTTTCTGAGAAACTGCTCTATGTTCTGTTAATTCATCTTAGAGAGCTACATCTTTCCCTACAAGAAGCCTTTCGCTAAGGCTGTTCTTGTGGAATTGGCAAACGGATATTTGGAAGCCCATAGAGGGCTATGGTGAAAAAGGAAATATCTTCCGTTCAAACCTGGAGAGAAGCTTTGTGAGAAACTGCTCTGTGTTCTGTTAATTCATCTCACAGAGTTACATCTTTCCCTTCCAGAAGCCTTTCTCTAAGGCTGTTCTTGTGGATTTGACAAAGGGATATTTGGAAGTCCATAGAGGGCTATGGTGAAAAAGGCAATATCTTCCGTTCAAAACTGGAAAGAAGCTTTCTGAGAAACTGCTCTGTGTTCTGTTAATTCATCTCACAGAGTTACAATTTTCCATTCAAGAAGCCGTTCGCTAAGGCTGTTCTGGTGGTATTCGCAAGGTGATATTTGGAAGCCCATAGAGGGCTATGGTGAAAAAGGAAATATCTTCCGTTCAAAACTGGAAAGAAGCTTTCTGAGAAACTGCTCTGTGTTCCGTTAATTCATCTCACCGAGTTACATTTTTCCGTTGAAGAACCTTTCGCTAAGGCTGTTCTGGTGGAATTGGCAAAGTGATATTTGGAAGCCCATAGAGGACGATGGTGAAAAAGGAAATATCTTCCGTTCAAAACTGGAAAGAAGCTTTCTGAGAAACTGCTCTGTGTTCTGTTAATTCATCTCACAGAGTTACAATTTTCCGTTCAAGAAGCCTTTCGCTAAGGCTGTTCTGGTGGAATTGGCAAACTGATATTTGGAAGCCCTTAGAGGGCTATGGTGAAAAAGGAAATATCTTCCGTTCAAAACTGGAAAGAAGCTTTCTGAGAAACTGCGCTGTGTTCCGTTAATTCATCTCACAGAGATACATCTTTCCCTTCAAGAAGCCTTTCGCTAAGGCTGTTCTTGTGGAATTGGCAAAGGGATATTTGGAAGCCCATAGAGGGCTATGGTGAAAAAGGAAATATCTTCCGTTCAAAACTGGAAAGAAGCTTTCTGAGAAACTGCTCTGTGTTCTGTTAATTCATCTCACAGAGTTACATCTTTCCGTTCAAGAAGCCTTTCGCTAAGGCTGTTCTTGTGGAATTGGCAAAGGGATATTTGGAAGTCCATAGAGGGCTATGGTGAAAAAGGAAATATCTTCCGTTCAAAACTGGAAAGAAGCATTCTGAGAAACTGCTCTGTGTTCTGTTAATTCATCTCACCGAGTTAAATCTTTGCCTTCAAGAAGCCTTTTGCTAAGGCTGTTCTTCTGGAATTGGCAAAGGGATATTTGGAAGCCCATAGAGGGCTATGGTGAAAAAGGAAATATCTTCCGTTCAAAACTGGAAAGAATCTTTCTGAGAAACTGCTCTGTGTTCTGTTTATTCATCTCACATAGTTACATCTTTCCCTTCATAAGCATTTCGCTAAGGCTGTTCCTGTGGATTTGGCAAAGGGATATTTGGAAGCCCATAGAGGGCTATGGTGAAAAAGGAAATATCTTCCGTTCAAAACTGGAAAGAAGCTTTCTGAGAAACTGCTCTGTGTTCTCTTAATTCATCTCACCGAGTTACATTTTTCCATTGAAGAAGCCTTTCGCTAAGGCTGTTCTGGTGGAATTGGCAAAGTGATATTTGGAAGCCCATAGAGGGCGATGGTGAAAAAGGAAATATCTTCCGTTCAAAACTGGAAAGAAGCTTTCTGAGAAACTGCTCTGTGTTCTGTTAATTCATCTCACAGAGTTACAATTTTCCGTTCAAGAAGCCTTTCGCTAAGGCTGTTCTGGTGGAATTGGCAAAGTGATATTTGGAAGCCCTTAGAGGGCTATGGTGAAAAAGGAAATATCTTCCGTTCAAAACTGGAAAGAAGCTTTCTGAGAAACTGCGCTGTGTTCCGTTAATTCATCTCACAGAGATACATCTTTCCCTTCAAGAAGCCTTTCGCTAAGGCTGTTCTTGTGGAATTGGCAAAGGGATATTTGGAAGCCCATAGAGGTGTATCGTGAAAAAGGAAATATCTTCCGTTCAAAACTGAAAAGAAGCTTTCTGAGAAACTGCTCTGTGTTCTGTTAATTCATCTCACAGAGTTACATCTTTCCCTTCAAGAAGCCTTTCGCTAAGGCTGTTCTTGTGGATTTGACAAAGGGATATTTGGAAGTCCATAGAGGGCTACGGTGAAAAAGGCAATATCTTCCGTTCAAAACTGGAAAGAAGCATTCTGAGAAACTGCTCTGTGTTTTGTTAATTCATCTCACAGAGTTACAATTTTCCGTTCAAGAAGCCTTTCGCTAAGGCTGTTCTGGTGGAATTGGCAAAGTGATATTTGGAAGCCCTTAGAGGGCTATGGTGAAAAAGGAAATATCTTACGTTCAAAACTGGAAAGAAGCTTTCTGAGAAACTGCTCTGTGTTCTGTTAATTCATCTCACAGAGTTACATCTTTCCCTTCAAGAAGCCTTTCGCTAAGGCTGTTCTTGTGGAATTGTCAAAGGGATATTTGGAAGCCCATAGAGGTCTATGGTGAAAAAGGAAACATCTTCCGTTCAAACCTGGAGAGAAGCTTTCTGAGAAACTCTTCTGTGTTGTGTTAATTCATCTCACAGAGTTACATCTTTCCCTTCAAGAAGCCTTCCGCTAAGGCTGTTTTGTGGAATTGGCAAAGGGATATTTGGAAGCCCATATAGGGCTATGGTGAAAAAGGAAATAACTTCCGTTCATAAGTGGAAAGAAGCTTTCTGAGAAATTGCTCTGTGTTCTGTCAATTCATCTCACAGAGTTACATCTTTCCCTTCAAGAAGCCTTTCGCTAAGGCTGTTCTTGTGGAATTGGCAAAGGGATATTTGGAAGCCCATAGAGGGCTATCGTGAAAAAGGAAATATCTTCCGTTTAAAACCGGAAAGAAGCTATCTGAGAAACTGCTCTGTGTTCTATTAATTCATCTCACAGAGTTACATCTTTCCCTTCAAGAAGCCTTTCGCTAAGGCTGTTCTTGTGGAATTGGCAAAGGGTTATTTGGAAGCCCACAGACGGCTATGGTGCAAGAGGAAATATCTTCCGTTCAAAACTGGAAAAAAGCATTCTGAGAAACTGCTCTGTGTTCTGTTAATTCATCTCACAGAGTTACATATTTCCCTTCAAGAAGCCTTTCGCTAAGGCTGTTCTTGTGGAATTGGCAAAGTGATATTTTGAAGCCCATAGAGGTGTATCTTGAAAAAGGAAATATCTTCCGTTCAAAACTGGAAAGCAGTTTTCTGAGAAACTGCTCTGTGTTCTGTTAATTCATCTCACAGAGTTACATCTTTCCCTTCAAGAAGCCTTTCTCTAAGGCTGTTCTTGTGGATTTGACAAAGGGATATTTGGAAGTCCATAGAGGGCTATGGTGAAAAAGACAATATCTTCCGTTCAAAACCGGAAAGAAGCTTTCTGAGAAACTGCTCTGTGTTCTGTTAATTCATCTCACAGAGTTACAATTTTCCATTCAAGAAGCCGTTCGCTAAGGCTGTTCTGGTGGAATTGGCAAAGTGATATTTGGAAGCCCATAGAGGGCTATGGTGAAAAAGGAAATGTCTTCCGTTCAAAACTGGAAAGAAGCTTTCTGAGAAACTGCTCTGTGTTCCGTTAATTCATCTCACAGAGATACATCTTTCCCTTCAAGAAGCCTTTCGCTAAGGCTGTTCTTGTGGAATTGGCAAAGTGATATTTTGAAGCCCATAGAGGTGTATCGTGAAAAAGGAAATATCTTCCGTTCAAAACTGGAAAGAAGCTTTCTGAGAAACTGCTCTGTGTTCTGTTAATTCATCTCACAGAGTTACATCTTTCCCGTCAAGAAGCCGTTCGCTAAGGCTGTTCTTGTGGATTTGACAAAGGGTTATTGGGAAGTCCATAGAGGGCTATGGTGAAAAAGGAAATATCTTCCGTTCAAAACTGGAAAGAAGCTTTCTGAGAAACTGCTCTGTGTTCTGTTAATTCATCTCACCGAGTTACATTTTTCCGTTGAAGAAGCCTTTCGCTAAGGCTGTTCTGGTGGAATTGGCAAAGTGATATTTGGAAGCCCATAGAGGGCTATGGTGAAAAAGGAAATATCTTCCGTTCAAAACTGGAAAGAAGCTTTCTGAGAAACTGCTCTGTGTTCTGTTAATTCATCTCACAGAGTTACATCTTTCCGTTCAAGAAGCCTTTCGCTAAGGATATTCTTGTGGAATTGGCAAAGGGATATTTGGAAGTCCATAGAGGGCTATGGTGAAAAAGGAAATATCTTCCGTTCAAAACTGGAAAGAAGCATTCTGAGAAACTGCTCTGTGTTCTGTTAATTCATCTCACCGAGTTAAATCTTTCCCTTCAAGAAGCCTTTTGCTAAGGCTGTTCTTGTGGAATTGGCAAAGGGATATTTGGAAGCACATAGAGGGCTATGGTGAAAAAGGAAATATCTTCCGTTCAAAACTGGAAAGAATCTTTCTGAGAAACTGCTCTGTGTTCTGTTTATTCATCTCACATAGTTACATCTTTCCCTTCAAGAAGCATTTCGCTAAGGCTGTTCCTGTGGATTTGGCAAAGGGATATTTGGAAGCCCATAGAGGGCTATGGTGAAAAAGGAAATATCTTCCGTTCAATACTGGAAAGAAGCTTTCTGAGAAACTGTTCTGTGTTCTCTTAATTCATCTCACCGAGTTACATTTTTCCGTTGAAGAAGCCTTTCGCTAAGGCTGTTCTGGTGGAATTGGCAAAGTGATATTTGGAAGCCCATAGAGGGCGATGGTGAAAAAGGAAATATCTTCCGTTCAAAACTGGAAAGAAGCTCTCTGAGAAACTGCTCTGTGTTCTGTTAATTCATCTCACAGAGTTACAATTTTCCGTTCAAGAAGCCTTTCGCTAAGGCTGTTCTGGTGGAATTGGCAAAGTGATATTTGGAAGCCCTTAGAGGGCTATGGTGAAAAAGGAAATATCTTCCGTTCAAAACTGGAAAGAAGCTTTCTGAGAAACTGCTCTGTGTTCCGTTAATTCAACTCACAGAGATACATCTTTCCCTTCAAGAAGCCTTTCGCTAAGGCTGTTCTTGTGGAATTGGCAAAGGGATATTTGGAAGCCCACAGAGGTGTATCGTGAAAAATTAAATATCTTCAGTTCAAAACTGAAAAGAAGCTTTCTGAGAAACTGCTCTGTGTTCTGTTAATTCATCTCACAGAGTTACATCTTTCCCTTCAAGAAGCCTTTCGCTAAGGCTGTTCTTGTGGAATTGTGAAAGGGATATTTGGAAGCCCATAGAGGGCTATGGTGAAAAAGGAAACATCTTCCGTTCAAACCTGGAGAGAAGCTTTCTGAGAAACTCTTCTGTGTTCTGTTAATTCATCTCACAGAGTTACATCTTTACCTTCAAGAAGCCTTCCGCTAAGGCTGTTTTGTGGAATTGGCAAAGGTATATTTGGAAGCCCATAGAGGGCTATGGTGAAAAAGGAAATATCTTCCGTTCATAAGTGGAAAGAAGCTTTCTGAGAAACTGCTCTGTGTTCTGTCAATTCATCTCACAGAGTTACATCTTTCCCTTCAAGAAGCCTTTCACTAAGGCTGTTCTTGTGGATTTGACAATGGGATATTTGGAAGTCCATAGAGGGCTATGGTGAAAAAGGAAATATCTTCCGTTCAAAACTGGAAAGAAGCTTTCTGAGAAACTGCTCTGTGTTCTGTTAATTCATCTCACAGAGTTACATTTTTCCATTGAAGAAGCCTTTCGCTAAGGCTGTTCTTGTGGAATTGGCAAAGGGATATTTGGAAGCCCACAGACGTCTATGGTGCAAGAAGAAATATCTTCCGTTCAAAACTGGAAAGAAGCATTCTGAGAAACTGCTCTGTGTTCTGTTAATTCATCCCACAGATTAAATCTTTCCCTTCAAGAAGCCTTTTGCTAAGGCTGTTCTTGTGGAATTGGCAAAGGGATATTTGGAAGCCCATAGAGGGCTATGGTGAAAAAGGAAATATCTTCCGTTCAAAACTGGAAAGAAGCTTTCTGAGAAACTGCTCTGTGTTCTGTTAATTCATCTCACAGAGTTACATCTTTCCGTTCAAGAAGCCTTTCGCTAAGGCTGTTCTTGTGGAATTGGCAAAGGGATATTTGGAAGTCCATAGAGGGCTATGGTGAAAAAGGAAATATCTTCGGTTCAAAACTGGAAAGAATCATTCTGAGAAACTGCTCTGTGTTCTGTTAATTCATCTCACCGAGTTAAATCTTTCCCGTCAAGAAGCCTTTTGCTAAGGCTGTTCTTGTGGAATTGGCAAAGGGATATTTGGAAGCCCATAGAGGGCTATGGTGAAAAAGGAAATATCTTCCGTTCAAAACTGGAAAGAATCTTTCTGAGAAACTGCTCTGTGTTCTGTTTATTCATCTCACATAGTTACATTTTTCCCTTCAAGAAGCCTTTCGCTAAGGCTGTTCTTGTGGATTTGGCAAAGGGATATTTGGAAGCCCATAGAGGGCTATGGTGAAAAAGGAAATATCTTCCGTTCAAAACTGGAAAGAAGCTTTCTGAGAAACTGCTCTGTGTTCTCTTAATTCATCTCACCGAGTTACATTTTTCCGTTGAAGAAGCCTTTCGCTAAGGCTGTTCTGGTGGAATTGGCAAAGTGATATTTGGAAGCCCATAGAGGACGATGGTGAAAAAGGAAATATCTTCCGTTCAAAACTGGAAAGAAGCTTTCTGAGAAACTGCTCTGTGTTCTGTTAATTCATCTCACAGAGTTACAATTTTCCGTTCAAGAAGACTTTTGCTAAGGCTGTTCTGGTGTAATTGGCAAAGGGATATTTGGAAGCCCTTAGAGGGCTATGGTGAAAAAGGAAATATCTTCCGTTCAAAACTGGAAAGAAGCTTTCTGAGAAACTGCTCTGTGTTCCGTTCATTCATCTCACAGAGATACATCTTTCCCTTCAAGAAGCCTTTCGCTAAGGCTGTTCTTGTGGAATTGGCAAAGTGATATTTTGAAGCCCATAGAGGTGTATCGTGAAAAAGGAAATATCTTCCGTTCAAAACTGGAAAGAAGCTTTCTGAGAAACTGCTCTGTGTTCTGTTAATTCATCTCACAGAGTTACATCTTTCCCTTCAAGAAGCCTTTCGCTAAGGCTGTTCTTGTGGATTTGACAAAGGGATATTTGGAAGTCCATTGAGGGCTACGGTGAAAAAGGCAATATCTTCCGTTCAAAACTGGAAAGAAGCATTCTGAGAAACTGCTCTGTGTTCTGTTAATTCATCTCACAGAGTTACAATTTTCCGTTCAAGAAGCCTTTCGCTAAGGCTGTTCTGGTGGAATTGGCAAAGTGATATTTGGAAGCCCATAGAGGGCTACGGTGAAAAAGGAAATATCTTACGTTCAAAACTGGAAAGAAGCTTTCTGAGAAACTGCTCTGTGTTATGTTAATTCATCTCACAGAGTTACATTTTTCCCTTCAAGAAGCCTTTCGCTAAGGCTGTTCTTGTGGAATTGGCAAAGGGATATTTGGAAGCCCATAGAGGGCTATGGTGAAAAAGGAAACATCTTCCGTTCAAACCTGGAGAGAAGCTTTCTGAGAAACTCTTCTGTGTTCTGTTAATTCATCTCACAGAGTTACATCTTTCTCTTCAAGAAGCCTTCCGCTAAGGCTGTTTTGTGGAATTGGCAAAGGGATATTTGGAAGCCCATAGAGGGCTATGGTGAAAAAGGAAATAACTTCCGTTCATAAGTGGAAAGAAGCTTTCTGAGAAATTGCTCTGTGTTCTGTCAATTCATCACACAGAGTTACATCATTCCCTTCAAGTAGCCTTTCACTAAGGCTGTTCTTGTGGATTTGGCAAAGTGATATTTGGAAGCCCATAGAGGGCTATGGTGCAAAAGGAAATATCTTCCGTTCAAAACTGGAAAGAAGCTTTCTGAGAAACTGCTCTATGTTCTGTTAATGCATCTCACAGAGTTACATCTTTCCCTTCAAGAAGCCTTTCGCTAAGGCTGTTCTTGTGGAATTGGAAAAGGGATATTTGGAAGCCCATAGAGGGCTATGGTGAAAAAGGAAATATCTTCCGTTCAAAACTGGAAAGAATCTTTCTGAGAAACTGCTCTGTGTTCTGTTAATTCATCTCACAGAGTTACATTTTTCCGTTGAAGAAGCCTTTCGCTAAGGCTGTTCTGGTGGAATGGGCAAAGGGATATTTGTAAGCCCATAGACGGCTATGGTGAAAAAGGAAATATCTTCCGTTCAAAACTGGAAAGAAGCTTTCTGAGAAACTGCTCTGTGTTCTGTTAATTCATCTCACAGAGTTACATCTTTCCCTTCAAGAAGCCTTTCGCTAAGGCTGTTCTTGTGGAATTGTCAAAGGGATATTTGGAAGCCCATAGAGGGCTATGGTGAAAAAGGAAATATCTTCCGTTCAAAATGGAAAGAAGCTTTCTGAGAAACTGCTCTATGTTCTGTTAATTCATCTTAGAGAGCTACATCTTTCCCTACAAGAAGCCTTTCGCTAAGGCTGTTCTTGTGGAATTGGCAAACGGATATTTGGAAGCCCATAGAGGGCTATGGTGAAAAAGGAAATATCTTCCGTTCAAACCTGGAGAGAAGCTTTGTGAGAAACTGCTCTGTGTTCTGTTAATTCATCTCACAGAGTTACATCTTTCCCTTCCAGAAGCCTTTCTCTAAGGCTGTTCTTGTGGATTTGACAAAGGGATATTTGGAAGTCCATAGAGGGCTATGGTGAAAAAGGCAATATCTTCCGTTCAAAACTGGAAAGAAGCTTTCTGAGAAACTGCTCTGTGTTCTGTTAATTCATCTCACAGAGTTACAATTTTCCATTCAAGAAGCCGTTCGCTAAGGCTGTTCTGGTGGAATTCGCAAGGTGATATTTGGAAGCCCATAGAGGGCTATGGTGAAAAAGGAAATATCTTCCGTTCAAAACTGGAAAGAAGCATTCTGAGAAACTGCTCTGTGTTCCGTTAATTCATCTCACCGAGTTACATTTTTCCGTTGAAGAACCTTTCGCTAAGGCTGTTCTGGTGGAATTGGCAAAGTGATATTTGGAAGCCCATAGAGGACGATGGTGAAAAAGGAAATATCTTCCGTTCAAAACTGGAAAGAAGCTTTCTGAGAAACTGCTCTGTGTTCTGTTAATTCATCTCACAGAGTTACAATTTTCCGTTCAAGAAGCCTTTCGCTAAGGCTGTTCTAGTGGAATTGGCAAACTGATATTTGGAAGCCCTTAGAGGGCTATGGTGAAAAAGGAAATATCTTCCGTTCAAAACTGGAAAGAAGCTTTCTGAGAAACTGCGCTGTGTTCCGTTAATTCATCTCACAGAGTTACATCTTTCCCTTCAAGAAGCCTTTCGCTAAGGCTGTTCTTGTGGAATTGTCAAAGGGATATTTGGAAGCCCATAGAGGTCTATGGTGAAAAAGGAAACATCTTCCGTTCAAACCTGGAGAGAAGCTTTCTGAGAAACTCTTCTGTGTTGTGTTAATTCATCTCACAGAGTTACATCTTTCCCTTCAAGAAGCCTTCCGCTAAGGCTGTTTTGTGGAATTGGCAAAGCGATATTTGGAAGCCCATAGAGGGCTATGGTGAAAAAAGAAATAACTTCCGTTCATAAGTGGAAAGAAGCTTTCTGAGAAATTGCTCTGTGTTCTGTCAATTCATCTCACAGAGTTACATCTTTCCCTTCAAGAAGCCTTTCGCTAAGGCTGTTCTTGTGGAATTGGCAAAGGGATATTTGGAAGCCCATAGAGGGCTATCGTGAAAAAGGAAATATCTTTCGTTTAAAACCGGAAAGAAGCTATCTGAGAAACTGCTCTGTGTTCTATTAATTCATCTCACAGAGTTACATCTTTCCCTTCAAGAAGCCTTTCGCTAAGGCTGTTCTTGTGGAATTGGCAAAGGGTTATTTGGAAGCCCACAGACGGCTATGGTGCAAGAGGAAATGTCTTCCGTTCAAAACTGGAAAAAAGCATTCTGAGAAACTGCTCTGTGTTCTGTTAATTCATCTCACAGAGTTACATATTTCCCTTCAAGAAGCCTTTCGCTAAGGCTGTTCTTGTGGAATTGGCAAAGTGATATTTTGAAGCCCATAGAGGTGTATCTTGAAAAAGGAAATATCTTCCGTTCAAAACTGGAAAGCAGTTTTCTGAGAAACTGCTCTGTGTTCTGTTAATTCATCTCACAGAGTTACAGCTTTCCCTTCAAGAAGCCTTTCTCTAAGGCTGTTCTTGTGGATTTGACAAAGGGATATTTGGAAGTCCATAGAGGGCTATGGTGAAAAAGACAATATCTTCCGTTCAAAACCGGAAAGAAGCTTTCTGAGAAACTGCTCTGTGTTCTGTTAATTCATCTCACAGAGTTACAATTTTCCATTCAAGAAGCCGTTCGCTAAGGCTGTTCTGGTGGAATTGGCAAAGTGATATTTGGAAGCCCATAGAGGGCTATGGTGAAAAAGGAAATGTCTTCCGTTCAAAACTGGAAAGAAGCTTTCTGAGAAACTGCTCTGTGTTCCGTTAATTCATCTCACAGAGATACATCTTTCCCTTCAAGAAGCCTTTCGCTAAGGCTGTTCTTGTGGAATTGGCAAAGTGATATTTTGAAGCCCATAGAGGTGTATCGTGAAAAAGGAAATATCTTCCGTTCAAAACTGGAAAGAAGCTTTCTGAGAAACTGCTCTGTGTTCTGTTAATTCATCTCACAGAGTTACATCTTTCCCGTCAAGAAGCCGTTCGCTAAGGCTGTTCTTGTGGATTTGACAAAGGGTTATTGGGAAGTCCATAGAGGGCTATGGTGAAAAAGGAAATATCTTCCGTTCAAAACTGGAAAGAAGCTTTCTGAGAAACTGCTCTGTGTTCTGTTAATTCATCTCACCGAGTTACATTTTTCCGTTGAAGAAGCCTTTCGCTAAGGCTGTTCTGGTGGAATTGGCAAAGTGATATTTGGAAGCCCATAGAGGGCTATGGTGAAAAAGGAAATATCTTCCGTTCAAAACTGGAAAGAAGCTTTCTGAGAAACTGCTCTGTGTTCTGTTAATTCATCTCACAGAGTTACATCTTTCCGTTCAAGAAGCCTTTCGCTAAGGATGTTCTTGTGGAATTGGCAAAGGGATATTTGGAAGTCCATAGAGGGCTATGGTGAAAAAGGAAATATCTTCCGTTCAAAACTGGAAAGAAGCATTCTGAGAAACTGCTCTGTGTTCTGTTAATTCATCTCACCGAGTTAAATCTTTCCCTTCAAGAAGCCTTTTGCTAAGGCTGTTCTTGTGGAATTGGCAAAGGGATATTTGGAAGCACATAGAGGGCTATGGTGAAAAAGGAAATATCTTCCGTTCAAAACTGGAAAGAATCTTTCTGAGAAACTGCTCTGTGTTCTGTTTATTCATCTCACATAGTTACATCTTTCCCTTCAAGAAGCATTTCGCTAAAGCTGTTCCTGTGGATTTGGCAAAGGGATATTTGGAAGCCCATAGAGGGCTATGGTGAAAAAGGAAATATCTTCCGTTCAATACTGGAAAGAAGCTTTCTGAGAAACTGTTCTGTGTTCTCTTAATTCATCTCACCGAGTTACATTTTTCCGTTGAAGAAGCCTTTCGCTAAGGCTGTTCTGGTGGAATTGGCAAAGTGATATTTGGAAGCCCATAGAGGGCGATGGTGAAAAAGGAAATATCTTCCGTTCAAAACTGGAAAGAAGCTCTCTGAGAAACTGCTCTGTGTTCTGTTAATTCATCTCACAGAGTTACAATTTTCCGTTCAAGAAGCCTTTCGCTAAGGCTGTTCTGGTGGAATTGGCAAAGTGATATTTGGAAGCCCTTAGAGGGCTATGGTGAAAAAGGAAATATCTTCCGTTCAAAACTGGAAAGAAGCTTTCTGAGAAACTGCTCTGTGTTCCGTTAATTCATCTCACAGAGATACATCTTTCCCTTCAAGAAGCCTTTCGCTAAGGCTGTTCTTGTGGAATTGGCAAAGGGATATTTGGAAGCCCATAGAGGTGTATCGTGAAAAATTAAATATCTTCAGTTCAAAACTGAAAAGAAGCTTTCTGAGAAACTGCTCTGTGTTCTGTTAATTCATCTCACAGAGTTACATCTTTCCCTTCAAGAAGCCTTTCGCTAAGGCTGTTCTTGTGGAATTGTGAAAGGGATATTTGGAAGCCCATAGAGGGCTACGGTGAAAAAGGAAACATCTTCCGTTCAAACCTGGAGAGAAGCTTTCTGAGAAACTGTTCTGTGTTCTGTTAATTCATCTCACAGAGTTACATCTTTCCCTTCAAGAAGCCTTCCGCTAAGGCTGTTTTGTGGAATTGGCAAAGGTATATTTGGAAGCCCATAGAGGGCTATGGTGAAAAAGGAAATATCTTCCGTTCATAAGTGGAAAGAAGCTTTCTGAGAAACTGCTCTGTGTTCTGTCAATTCATCTCACAGAGTTACATCTTTCCCTTCAAGAAGCCTTTCACTAAGGCTGTTCTTGTGGATTTGACAATGGGATATTTGGAAGTCCATAGAGGGCTATGGTGAAAAAGGAAATATCTTCCGTTCAAAACTGGAAAGAAGCTTTCTGAGAAACTGCTCTGTGTTCTGTTAATTCATCTCACAGAGTTACATTTTTCCATTGAAGAAGCCTTTCGCTAAGGCTGTTCTTGTGGAATTGGCAAAGGGATATTTGGAAGCCCACAGACGGCTATGGTGCAAGAAGAAATATCTTCCGTTCAAAACTGGAAAGAAGCATTCTGAGAAACTGCTCTGTGTTCTGTTAATTCATCCCACAGATTAAATCTTTCCCTTCAAGAAGCCTTTTGCTAAGGCTGTTCTTGTGGAATTGGCAAAGGGATATTTGGAAGCCCATAGAGGGCTATGGTGAAAAAGGAAATATCTTCCGTTCAAAACTGGAAAGAAGCTTTCTGAGAAACTGCTCTGTGTTCTGTTAATTCATCTCACAGAGTTACATCTTTCCGTTCAAGAAGCCTTTCGCTAAGGCTGTTCTTGTGGAATTGGCAAAGGGATATTTGGAAGTCCATAGAGGGCTATGGTGAAAAAGGAAATATCTTCGGTTCAAAACTGGAAAGAATCATTCTGAGAAACTGCTCTGTGTTCTGTTAATTCATCTCACCGAGTTAAATCTTTCCCGTCAAGAAGCCTTTTGCTAAGGCTGTTCTTGTGGAATTGGCAAAGGGATATTTGGAAGCCCATAGAGGGCTATGGTGAAAAAGGAAATATCTTCCGTTCAAAACTGGAAAGAATCTTTCTGAGAAACTGCTCTGTGTTCTGTTTATTCATCTCACATAGTTACATTTTTCCCTTCAAGAAGCCTTTCGCTAAGGCTGTTCTTGTGGATTTGGCAAAGGGATATTTGGAAGCCCATAGAGGGCTATGGTGAAAAAGGAAATATCTTCCGTTCAAAACTGGAAAGAAGCTTTCTGAGAAACTGCTCTGTGTTCTCTTAATTCATCTCACCGAGTTACATTTTTCCGTTGAAGAAGCCTTTCGCTAAGGCTGTTCTGGTGGAATTGGCAAAGTGATATTTGGAAGCCCATAGAGGACGATGGTGAAAAAGGAAATATCTTCCGTTCAAAACTGGAAAGAAGCTTTCTGAGAAACTGCTCTGTGTTCTGTTAATTCATCTCACAGAGTTACAATTTTCCGTTCAAGAAGACTTTTGCTAAGGCTGTTCTGGTGTAATTGGCAAAGGGATATTTGGAAGCCCTTAGAGGGCTATGGTGAAAAAGGAAATATCTTCCGTTCAAAACTGGAAAGAAGCTTTCTGAGAAACTGCTCTGTGTTCCGTTCATTCATCTCACAGAGATACATCTTTCCCTTCAAGAAGCCTTTCGCTAAGGCTGTTCTTGTGGAATTGGCAAAGTGATATTTTGAAGCCCATAGAGGTGTATCGTGAAAAAGGAAATATCTTCCGTTCAAAACTGGAAAGAAGCTTTCTGAGAAACTGCTCTGTGTTCTGTTAATTCATCTCACAGAGTTACATCTTTCCCTTCAAGAAGCCTTTCGCTAAGGCTGTTCTTGTGGATTTGACAAAGGGATATTTGGAAGTCCATTGAGGGCTACGGTGAAAAAGGCAATATCTTCCGTTCAAAACTGGAAAGAAGCATTCTGAGAAACTGCTCTGTGTTCTGTTAATTCATCTCACAGAGTTACAATTTTCCGTTCAAGAAGCCTTTCGCTAAGGCTGTTCTGGTGGAATTGGCAAAGTGATATTTGGAAGCCCATAGAGGGCTACGGTGAAAAAGGAAATATCTTACGTTCAAAACTGGAAAGAAGCTTTCTGAGAAACTGCTCTGTGTTATGTTAATTCATCTCACAGAGTTACATTTTTCCCTTCAAGAAGCCTTTCGCTAAGGCTGTTCTTGTGGAATTGGCAAAGGGATATTTGGAAGCCCATAGAGGGCTATGGTGAAAAAGGAAACATCTTCCGTTCAAACCTGGAGAGAAGCTTTCTGAGAAACTCTTCTGTGTTCTGTTAATTCATCTCACAGAGTTACATCTTTCTCTTCAAGAAGCCTTCCGCTAAGGCTGTTTTGTGGAATTGGCAAAGGGATATTTGGAAGCCCATAGAGGGCTATGGTGAAAAAGGAAATAACTTCCGTTCATAAGTGGAAAGAAGCTTTCTGAGAAATTGCTCTGTGTTCTGTCAATTCATCACACAGAGTTACATCATTCCCTTCAAGTAGCCTTTCACTAAGGCTGTTCTTGTGGATTTGGCAAAGTGATATTTGGAAGCCCATAGAGGGCTATGGTGCAAAAGGAAATATCTTCCGTTCAAAACTGGAAAGAAGATTTCTGAGAAACTACTCTGTGTTCTATTAATTCATCTCACAGAGTTACATCTTTCCCTTCAAGAAGCCCTTCGCTAAGGCTGTTCTTGTGGAATTGGCAAAGGGATATTTGGAAGCCCATAGAGGTGTATCGTGAAAAATTAAATATCTTCAGTTCAAAACTGAAAAGAAGCTTTCTGAGAAACTGCTCTGTGTTCTGTTAATTCATCTCACAGAGTTACATCTTTCCCTTCAAGAAGCCTTTCGCTAAGGCTGTTCTTGTGGAATTGTGAAAGGGATATTTGGAAGCCCATAGAGGGCTACGGTGAAAAAGGAAACATCTTCCGTTCAAACCTGGAGAGAAGCTTTCTGAGAAACTGTTCTGTGTTCTGTTAATTCATCTCACAGAGTTACATCTTTCCCTTCAAGAAGCCTTCCGCTAAGGCTGTTTTGTGGAATTGGCAAAGGTATATTTGGAAGCCCATAGAGGGCTATGGTGAAAAAGGAAATATCTTCCGTTCATAAGTGGAAAGAAGCTTTCTGAGAAACTGCTCTGTGTTCTGTCAATTCATCTCACAGAGTTACATCTTTCCCTTCAAGAAGCCTTTCACTAAGGCTGTTCTTGTGGATTTGACAATGGGATATTTGGAAGTCCATAGAGGGCTATGGTGAAAAAGGAAATATCTTCCGTTCAAAACTGGAAAGAAGCTTTCTGAGAAACTGCTCTGTGTTCTGTTAATTCATCTCACAGAGTTACATTTTTCCATTGAAGAAGCCTTTCGCTAAGGCTGTTCTTGTGGAATTGGCAAAGGGATATTTGGAAGCCCACAGACGGCTATGGTGCAAGAAGAAATATCTTCCGTTCAAAACTGGAAAGAAGCATTCTGAGAAACTGCTCTGTGTTCTGTTAATTCATCCCACAGATTAAATCTTTCCCTTCAAGAAGCCTTTTGCTAAGGCTGTTCTTGTGGAATTGGCAAAGGGATATTTGGAAGCCCATAGAGGGCTATGGTGAAAAAGGAAATATCTTCCGTTCAAAACTGGAAAGAAGCTTTCTGAGAAACTGCTCTGTGTTCTGTTAATTCATCTCACAGAGTTACATCTTTCCGTTCAAGAAGCCTTTCGCTAAGGCTGTTCTTGTGGAATTGGCAAAGGGATATTTGGAAGTCCATAGAGGGCTATGGTGAAAAAGGAAATATCTTCGGTTCAAAACTGGAAAGAATCATTCTGAGAAACTGCTCTGTGTTCTGTTAATTCATCTCACCGAGTTAAATCTTTCCCGTCAAGAAGCCTTTTGCTAAGGCTGTTCTTGTGGAATTGGCAAAGGGATATTTGGAAGCCCATAGAGGGCTATGGTGAAAAAGGAAATATCTTCCGTTCAAAACTGGAAAGAATCTTTCTGAGAAACTGCTCTGTGTTCTGTTTATTCATCTCACATAGTTACATTTTTCCCTTCAAGAAGCCTTTCGCTAAGGCTGTTCTTGTGGATTTGGCAAAGGGATATTTGGAAGCCCATAGAGGGCTATGGTGAAAAAGGAAATATCTTCCGTTCAAAACTGGAAAGAAGCTTTCTGAGAAACTGCTCTGTGTTCTCTTAATTCATCTCACCGAGTTACATTTTTCCGTTGAAGAAGCCTTTCGCTAAGGCTGTTCTGGTGGAATTGGCAAAGTGATATTTGGAAGCCCATAGAGGACGATGGTGAAAAAGGAAATATCTTCCGTTCAAAACTGGAAAGAAGCTTTCTGAGAAACTGCTCTGTGTTCTGTTAATTCATCTCACAGAGTTACAATTTTCCGTTCAAGAAGACTTTTGCTAAGGCTGTTCTGGTGTAATTGGCAAAGGGATATTTGGAAGCCCTTAGAGGGCTATGGTGAAAAAGGAAATATCTTCCGTTCAAAACTGGAAAGAAGCTTTCTGAGAAACTGCTCTGTGTTCCGTTCATTCATCTCACAGAGATACATCTTTCCCTTCAAGAAGCCTTTCGCTAAGGCTGTTCTTGTGGAATTGGCAAAGTGATATTTTGAAGCCCATAGAGGTGTATCGTGAAAAAGGAAATATCTTCCGTTCAAAACTGGAAAGAAGCTTTCTGAGAAACTGCTCTGTGTTCTGTTAATTCATCTCACAGAGTTACATCTTTCCCTTCAAGAAGCCTTTCGCTAAGGCTGTTCTTGTGGATTTGACAAAGGGATATTTGGAAGTCCATTGAGGGCTACGGTGAAAAAGGCAATATCTTCCGTTCAAAACTGGAAAGAAGCATTCTGAGAAACTGCTCTGTGTTCTGTTAATTCATCTCACAGAGTTACAATTTTCCGTTCAAGAAGCCTTTCGCTAAGGCTGTTCTGGTGGAATTGGCAAAGTGATATTTGGAAGCCCATAGAGGGCTACGGTGAAAAAGGAAATATCTTACGTTCAAAACTGGAAAGAAGCTTTCTGAGAAACTGCTCTGTGTTATGTTAATTCATCTCACAGAGTTACATTTTTCCCTTCAAGAAGCCTTTCGCTAAGGCTGTTCTTGTGGAATTGGCAAAGGGATATTTGGAAGCCCATAGAGGGCTATGGTGAAAAAGGAAACATCTTCCGTTCAAACCTGGAGAGAAGCTTTCTGAGAAACTCTTCTGTGTTCTGTTAATTCATCTCACAGAGTTACATCTTTCTCTTCAAGAAGCCTTCCGCTAAGGCTGTTTTGTGGAATTGGCAAAGGGATATTTGGAAGCCCATAGAGGGCTATGGTGAAAAAGGAAATAACTTCCGTTCATAAGTGGAAAGAAGCTTTCTGAGAAATTGCTCTGTGTTCTGTCAATTCATCACACAGAGTTACATCATTCCCTTCAAGTAGCCTTTCACTAAGGCTGTTCTTGTGGATTTGGCAAAGTGATATTTGGAAGCCCATAGAGGGCTATGGTGCAAAAGGAAATATCTTCCGTTCAAAACTGGAAAGAAGCTTTCTGAGAAACTGCTCTATGTTCTGTTAATGCATCTCACAGAGTTACATCTTTCCCTTCAAGAAGCCTTTCGCTAAGGCTGTTCTTGTGGAATTGGAAAAGGGATATTTGGAAGCCCATAGAGGGCTATGGTGAAAAAGGAAATATCTTCCGTTCAAAACTGGAAAGAATCTTTCTGAGAAACTGCTCTGTGTTCTGTTAATTCATCTCACAGAGTTAAATCTCTCCCTTCAAGAAGCCTTTCGCTAAGTCTGTTCTTGTGGAATTGGCAAAGGGATATTTGGTAGCCCTTAGAGGGCTATGGTTGAAAAGGAAATATCTTCCGTTCAAAACTGGAAAGAAGCTTTCTGAGAAACTGCTCTGTGTTCTGTTAATTCATCTCACAGAGTTACATCTTTCCGTTCAAGAAGCCTTTCGCTAAGGCTGTTCTTGTGGAATTGGCAAAGGGATATTTGGAAGCCCACAGACGGCTTTGGTGCAAGAGGAAATATCTTCCGTTCAAAACTGGAAAAAAGCATTCTGATAAACTGCTCTGTGTTCTGTTTATCCATCTCACAGAGTTACATCTTTCCCTTCAAGAAGCCTTTCGCTAAGGCTGTTCTTGTGGAATTGGCAAAGTGATATTTTGAAGCCCATAGAGGTGTATCGTGAAAAAGGAAATATCTTCCGTTCAAAACTGGAAAGAAGCTTTCTGAGAAACTGCTCTGTGTTCTGTTAATTCATCTCACAGAGTTACATCTTTCCCTTCCAGAAGCCTTTCTCTAAGGCTGTTCTTGTGGATTTGACAAAGGGATATTTGGAAGTCCATAGAGGGCTATGGTGAAAAAGGCAATATCTTCCGTTCAAAACTGGAAAGAAGCTTTCTGAGAAACTGCTCTGTGTTCTGTTAATTCATCTCACAGAGTTACAATTTTCCATTCAAGAAGCCGTTCGCTAAGGCTGTTCTGGTGGAATTGGCAAAGGGATATTTGGAAGCCCATAGAGGTGTATCGTGAAAAAGGAAATATCTTCCGTTCAAAACTGAAAAGAAGCTTTCTGAGAAACTGCTCTGTGTTCTGTTAATTCATCTCACAGAGTTACATCTTTCCCGTCAAGAAGCCCTTCGCTAAGGCTGTTCTTGTGGATTTGACAAAGGGTTATTGGGAACTCCATAGAGGGCTATGGTGAAAAAGGAAATATCTTCCGTTCAGAACTGGAAAGAAGCTTTCTGAGAAACTGCTCTGTGTTCTGTTAATTCATCTCACCGAGTTACATATTTCCGTTGAAGAAGCCTTTCGCTAAGGCTGTTCTGGTGGAATTGCCAAAGTGATATTTGGAAGCCCATAGAGGGCGATGGTGAAAAAGGAAATATCTTCCTTTCAAAACTGGAAAGAAGCTTTCTGAGAAACTGCTCTGTGTTCTGTTAATTCATCTCACAGAGTTACATCTTTCCGTTCAAGAAGCCTTTTGCTAAGGCTGTTCTTGTGGAATTGGCAAAGGGATATTTGGAAGCACATAGAGGGCTATGGTGAAAAAGGAAATATCTTCCGTTCAAAACTGGAAAGATTCTTTCTGAGAAACTGCTCTGTGTTCTGTTTATTCATCTCACATAGTTACATCTTTCCCTTCAAGAAGCATTTCGCTAAGGCTGTTCCTGTGGATTTGGCAAAGGGATATTTGGAAGCCCATAGAGGGCTATGGTGAAAAAGGAAATATCTTCCGTTCAAAACTGGAAAGAAGCTTTCTGAGAAACTGCTCTGTGTTCTCTTAATTCATCTCACCGAGTTACATTTTTCCGTTGAAGAAGCCTTTCGCTAAGGCTGTTCTGGTGGAATTGGCAAAGTGATATTTGGAAGCCCATAGAGGGCGATGGTGAAAAAGGAAATATCTTCCGTTCAAAACTGGAAAGAAGCTTTCTGAGAAACTGCTCTGTGTTCTGTTAATTCATCTCACAGAGTTACAATTTTCCGTTCAAGAAGCCTTTCGCTAAGGCTGTTCTGGTGGAATTGGCAAAGTGATATTTGGAAGCCCTTAGAGGGCTATGGTGAAAAAGGAAATATCTTCCGTTCAAAACTGGAAAGAAGCTTTCTGAGAAACTGCTCTGTGTTCCGTTAATTCATCTCACAGAGATACATCTTTCCCTTCAAGAAGCCTTTCGCTAAGGCTGTTCTTGTGGAATTGGCAAAGGGATATTTGGAAGCCCATAGAGGTGTATCGTGAAAAAGGAAATATCTTCCGTTCAAAACTGAAAAGAAGCTTTCTGAGAAACTGCTCTGTGTTCTGTTAATTCATCTCACAGAGTTACATCTTTCCCTTCAAGAAGCCTTTCGCTAAGGCTGTTCTTGTGGATTTGACAAAGGGATATTTGGAAGTCCATAGAGGGCTACGGTGAAAAAGGCAATATCTTCCGTTCAAAATTGGAAAGAAGCATTCTGAGAAACTGCTCTGTGTTCTGTTAATTCATCTCACAGAGTTACAATTTTCCGTTCAAGAAGCCTTTCTCTAAGGCTGTTCTGGTGGAATTGGCAAAGTGATATTTGGAAGCCCATAGAGGGCTATGGTGAAAAAGGAAACATCTTCCGTTCAAACCTGGAGAGAAGCTTTCTGAGAAACTCTTCTGTGTTCTGTTAATTCATCTCACAGAGTTACATCTTTCCCTTCAAGAAGCCTTCCGCTAAGGTTGTTTTGTGGAATTGGCAAAGGGATATTTGGAAGCCCATAGAGGGCTATGGTGAAAAAGGAAATAACTTCCGTTCATAAGTGGAAAGAAGCTTTCTGAGAAATTGCTCTGTGTTCTGTCAATTCATTTCACAGAGTTACATCTTTCCCTTCAAGAAGCCTTTCGCTAAGGCTGTTCTTGTGGAATTGGCAAAGGGATATTTGGAAGCCCATAGAGGGCTATCGTGAAAAAGAAAATATCTTCCGTTTAAAACCGGAAAGAAGCTATCTGAGAAACTGCTCTGTGTTCTATTAATTCATCTCACAGAGTTACATCTTTCCCTTCAAGAAGCCTTTCGCTAAGGCTGTTCTTGTGGAATTGGCAAAGGGATATTTAGAAGCCCACAGACGGCTATGGTGCAAGAGGAAATATCTTCCGTTCAAAACTGGAAAAAAGCATTCTGAGAAACTGCTCTGTGTTTTGTTAATTCATCTCACAGAGTTACATCTTTCCCTTCAAGAAGCCTTTCGCTAACGCTGTTCTTGTGGAATTGGCAAAGTGATATTTTGAAGCCCATAGAGGTGTATCTTGAAAAAGGAAATATCTTCCGTTCAAAACTGGAAAGAAGCTTTCTGAGAAACTGCTCTGTGTTCTGTTAATTCATCTCTCAGAGTTACATCTTTCCCTTGAAGAAGCCTTTCTCTAAGGCTGTTCTTGTGGATTTGACAAAGGGATATTTGGAAGTCCGTAGAGGGCTATGGTGAAAAAGGCAATATCTTCCGTTCAAAACTGGAAAGAAGCTTTCTGAGAAACTGCTCTGTGTTCTGTTAATTCATCTCACAGAGTTACAATTTTCCATTCCAGAAGCCGTTCGCTAAGGCTGTTCTGGTGGTATTGGCAAAGTGATATTTGGAAGCCCATAGAGGGCTATGGTGAAAAAGGAAATGTCTTCCGTTCAAAACTGGAAAGAAGCTTTCTGAGAAACTGCTCTGTGTTCCGTTAATTCATCTCACAGAGATACATCTTTCCCTTCAAGAAGCCTTTCGCTAAGGCTGTTCTTGTGGAATTGGCAAAGTGATATTTTGAAGCCCATAGAGGTGTATCGTGAAAAAGGAAATATCTTCCGTTCAAAACTGGAAAGAAGCTTTCTGAGAAACTGCTCTGTGTTCTGTTAATTCATCTCACAGAGTTACATCTTTCCCTTCAAGAAGCCCTTCGCTAAGGCTGTTCTTGTGGATTTGACAAAGGGTTATTGGGAAGTCCATAGAGGGCTATGGTGAAAAAGGAAATATCTTCCGTTCAAAACTGGAAAGAAGCTTTCTGAGAAACTGCTCTGTGTTCTGTTAATTCATCTCACAGAGTTACAATTTTCCGTTCAAGAAGCCTTTCGCTAAGGCTGTTCTGGTGGAATTGGCAAAGTGATATTTGGAAGCCCATAGAGGGCTATGGTGAAAAAGGAAATATCTTCCGTTCAAAACTGGAAAGAAGCTTTCTGAGAAACTACTCTGTGTTCTGTTAATTCATCTCACAGAGTTTCATCTTTCCGTTCAAGAAACCTTTCGCTAAGGCTGTTCTTGTGGAATTGGCAAAGGGATATTTGGAAGTCCATAGAGGGCTATGGTGAAAAAGGAAATATCTTCCGTTCAAAACTGGAAAGAAGCATTCTGAGAAACTGATCTGTGTTCTGTTAATTCATCTCACCGAGTTAAAACTTTCCTTTCAAGAAGCCTTTTGCTAAGGCTGTTCTTGTGGAATTGGCAAAGGGATATTTGGAAGCCCATAGAGGGCTATGGTGAAAAAGGAAATATCTTCCGTTCAAAACTGGAAAGAATCTTTCTGAGAAACTGCTCTGTGTTCTGTTAATTCATCTCACAGAGTTACATATTTCCCTTCAAGAAGCCTTTTGCTAAGGCTGTTCTTGTGGATTTGGCAAAGGGATATTAGGAAGCCCATAGAGGGCTATGGTGAAAAAGGAAATATCTTCCGTTCAAAACTGGAAAGAAGCTTTCTGAGAAACTGCTCTGTGTTCTCTTAATTCATCTCACCGAGTTACATTTTTCCGTTTAAGAAGCCTTTCGCTAAGGCTGTTCTGGTGGAATTGGCAAAATGATATTTGGAAACCCATAGAGGGCGATGGTGAAAAAGGAAATATCTTCCGTTCAAAACTGGAAAGAAGCTTTCTGAGAAACTGCTCTGTGTTCTGTTAATTCATCTCACAGAGTTACATCTTTCCCTTCAAGAAGCCTTTCGCTAAGGCTGTTCTTGTGGAATTGGCAAAGGGATATTTGGAAGCCCATAGAGGTGTATCGTGAAAAAGGAAATATCTTCCGTTCAAAACTGGAAAGAAGCTTTCTGAGAAAGTTCTCTGTGTTCTTTTAATTCATCTCACAGAGTTACATCTTTCCCTTCAAGAAGCCTTTCTCTAAGGCTGTTCTTGTGGATTTGACAAAGGGATATTTGGAAGTCCATAGAGGGCTATGGTGAAAAAGACAATATCTTCCGTTCAAAACTGGAAAGAAGCTTTCTGAGAAACTGCTCTGTGTTCTGTTAATTCATCTCACAGAGTTACAATTTTACGTTCAAGAAGCCTTTCGCTAAGGCTGTTCTGGTGCAATTGGCAAAGTGATATTTGGAAGCCCTTAGAGGGCTATGGTGAAAAAGGAAATATCTTCCGTTCAAAACTGGAAAGAAGCTTTCTGAGAAACTGCTCTGCGATCCGTTAATTCATCTCACAGAGATACATCTTTCCCTTCAAGAAGCCTTTCGCTAAGGCTGTTCTTGTGGAATTGGCAAAGTGATATTTTGAAGCCCCTAGAGGTGTATCGTGAAAAAGGAAATATCTTCCGTTCAAAACTGGAAAGAAGCTTTCTGAGAAACTGCTCTGTGTTCTGTTAATTCATCTCACAGAGTTACATCTTTCCCTTCAAGAAGCCTTTCGCTAAGGCTGTTCTTGTGGATTTGACAAAGGGATATTTGGAAGTCCATAGAGGGCTACGGTGAAAAAGGCAATATCTTCCGTTCAAAACTGGAAAGAAGCTTACTGAGAAACTGCTCTGTGTTCTGTTAATGCATCTCACAGAGTTACATCTTTCCCTTCAAGAAGCCTTTCGCTAAGGCTATTCTTGTGGAATTGTCAAAGGGATATTTGGAAGCCCATAGAGGGCTATGGTGAAAAAGGAAACATCTTCCGTTCAAACCTGGAGAGAAGCTTTCTGAGAAACTGTTCTGTGTTCTGTTAATTCATCTCACAGAGTTACATCTTTCCCTTCAAGAAGCCTTTCGCTAAGGCTGTTCTTGTGGAATTGGCAAAGGGATATTTGGAAGCCCACAGAGGGCTATGGTGCAAAAGGAAATATCTTCCGTTCAAAACTGGAAAGAAGCTTTGTGAGAAACTGCTCTATGTTCTGTTAATTCGTCTCACAGAGTTACATCTTTCCCTTCAAGATGCCTTTCGCTAAGGCTGTTCTTGCTGAATTGGAAAAGGGATAATTGGAAGCCCATAGAGGGCTATGGTGAAAAAGGAAATATCTTCCGTTCAAAACTGGAAAGAATCTTTCTGAGAAACTGCTCTGTGTTCTGTTAATTCATCTCACAGAGTTACATCTTTCCCTTCAAGAAGCCTTTCGCGAAGGCTGTTCTTGTGGAATTGGCAAAGGGATATTTGGAAGCCCTTAGAGGACTATGGTGAAAAAGGAAATATCTTCCGTTCAAAACTGGAAAGAAGCTTTCTGAGAAACTGCTCTGTGTTCTGTTAATTCATCTCACAGAGTTACATCTTTCCCTTCAAGAAGCCTTTCGCTAAGGCTGTTCTTGTGGAATTGGGAAAGGGATATTTGGAAGCCCACAGACGACTATGGTGCAAGAGGAAATATCTTCCGTTCAAAACTGGAAAAAAGCATTCTGAGAAACTGCTCTGTGTTCTGTTAATTCATCTCACAGAGTTACATCTTTCCCTTCAAGAAGCCTTTCGCTAAGGCTGTTCTTGTGGAATTGGCAAGGTGATATTTTGAAGCCCTTAGAGGTGTATCGTAAAGAAGGAAATATCTTCCGTTCAATACTGGAAAGAAGCTTTCTGAGAAACTGCTCTGTGTTCTGTTAATTCATCTCACAGAGTTACATCTTTCCCTTCAAGAAGCCTTTCTCTAAGGCTGTTCTTGTGGATTTGACAAAGGGATATTTGGAAGTCCATAGAGGGCTATGGTGAAAAAGGCAATATCTTCTGTTCAAAACTGGAAAGAAGCTTTCTGAGAAACTGCTCTGTGTTCTGTTAATTCATCTCACAGAGTTACAGTTTTCCATTCAAGAAGTCGTTCGCTAAGGCTGTTCTGGGGGAATTGGCAAATTGATATTTGGAAGCCCATAGAGGGCTATGGTGAAAAAGGAAATATCTTCCGTTCAAAACTTGAAAGAAGCTTTCTGAGAAACTCCTCTGTGTTCCGTTAATTTATCTCACAGAGATACATCTTTCCCTTAAAGAAGCCCTTCGCTAAGGCTGTTCTTGTGGATTTGACAAAGGGTTATTTGGAAGTCCATAGAGGGCTATGGTGAAAAAGGAAATATCTTCCGTTCAAAACTGGAAAGAAGCTTTCTGAGAAACTGCTCTGTGTTCTGTTAATTCATCTCACCGAGTTACATTTTTCCGTTGAAGAAGCCTTTCGCTAAGGCTGTTCTGGTGGAATTGGCAAAGTGATATTTGGAAGCCCATAGAGGGCTATGGTGAAAAAGGAAATATCTTCCATTCAAAACTGGAAGGAAGCTTTCTGAGAAACTGCTCTGTGTTCTGTTAATTCATCTCACAGAGTTACATCTTTCCCTTCAAGAAGCCTTTCGCTAAGGCTGTTCTTGTGGAATTGTGAAAGGGATATTTGGAAGCCCATAGAGGGCTACTGTGAAAAAGGAAACATCTTCCGTTCAAACCTGGAGAGAAGCTTTCTGAGAAACTGTTCTGTGTTCTGTTAATTCATCTCACAGGGTTACATCTTTCCCTTCAAGAAGCCTTCCGCTAAGGCTGTTTTGTGGAATTGGCAAAGGGATATTTGGAAGCCCATATAGGGCTATGGTGAAAAAGGAAATATCTTCCGTTCATAAGTGGAAAGAAGCTTTCTGAGAAACTGCTCTGTGTTCTGTCAATTCATCTCACAGAGTTACATCTTTCCCTTCAAGAAGCCTTTCACTAAGGCTGTTCTTGTGGATTTGACAATGGGATATTTGGAAGTCCATAGAGGGCTATGGTGAAAAAGGAAATATCTTCCGTTCAAAACTGGAAAGAAGCTTTCTGAGAAACTGCTCTGTGTTCTGTTAATTCATCTCACAGAGTTACATTTTTCCATTGAAGAAGCCTTTCGCTAAGGCTGTTCTTGTGGAATTGGCAAAGGGATATTTGGAAGCCCACAGACGGCTATGGTGCAAGAAGAAATATCTTCCGTTCAAAACTGGAAAGAAGCATTCTGAGAAACTGCTCTGTGTTCTGTTAATTCATCCCACAGATTAAATCTTTCCCTTCAAGAAGCCTTTTGCTAAGGCTGTTCTTGTGGAATTGGCAAAGGGATATTTGGAAGCCCATAGAGGGCTATGGTGAAAAAGGAAATATCTTCCGTTCAAAACTGGAAAGAAGCTTTCTGAGAAACTGCTCTGTGTTCTGTTAATTCATCTCACAGAGTTACATCTTTCCGTTCAAGAAGCCCTTCGCTAAGGCTGTTCTTGTGGAATTCGCAAAGGGATATTTGGAAGTCCATAGAGGGCTATGGTGAAAAAGGAAATATCTTCCGTTCAAAACTGGAAAGAATCATTCTGAGAAACTGCTCTGTGTTCTGTTAATTCATCTCACCGAGTTAAATCTTTCCCTTCAAGCAGCCTTTTGTTAGGCTGTTCTTGTGGAATTGGCAAAGGGATATTTGGAAGCCCATAGAGGGCTATGGTGAAAAAGGAAATATCTTCCGTTCAAAACTGGAAAGAATCTTTCTGAGAAACTGCTCTGTGTTCTGTTTATTCATCTCACATAGTTACATCTTTCCCTTCAAGAAGCCTTTCGCTAAGGCTGTTCTTGTGGAAATGGCAAAGGGATATTTGGAAGCCCATAGAGGGCTATGGTGAAAAAGGAAATATCTTCCGTTCAAAACTGGAAAGAAGCTTTCTGAGAAACTGCTCTGTGTTCTCTTAATTCATCTCACCGAGTTACATTTTTCCGTTGAAGAAGCCTTTCGCTAAGGCTGTTCTGGTGGAATTGGCAAAGTGATATTTGGAAGCCCATAGAGGACGATGGTGAAAAAGGAAATATCTTCCGTTCAAAACTGGAAAGAAGCTTTCTGAGAAACTGCTCTGTGTTCTGTTAATTCATCTCACAGAGTTACAATTTTCCGTTCAAGAAGACTTTTGCTAAGGCTGTTCTGGTGGAATTGGCAAAGTGATATTTGGAAGCCCTTAGAGGGCTATGGTGAAAAAGGAAATATCTTCCGTTCAAAACTGGAAAGAAGCTTTCTGAGAAACTGCTCTGTGTTCCGTTCATTCATCTCACAGAGATACATCTTTCCCTTCAAGAAGCCTTTCGCTAAGGCTGTTCTTGTGGAATTGGCAAAGTGATATTTTGAAGCCCATAGAGGTGTATCGTGAAAAAGGAAATATCTTCCGTTCAAAACTGGAAAGAAGCTTTCTGAGAAACTGCTCTGTGTTCTGTTAATTCATCTCACAGAGTTACATCTTTCCCTTCAAGAAGCCTTTCGCTAAGGCTGTTCTTGTGGATTTGACAAAGGGATATTTGGAAGTCCTTTGAGGGCTACGGTAAAAAAGGCAATATCTTCCGTTCAAAACTGGAAAGAAGCATTCTGAGAAACTGCTCTGTGTTCTGTTAATTCATCTCACAGAGTTACAATTTTCTGTTCAAGAAGCCTTTCGCTAAGGCTGTTTTGTGGAATTGGCAAAGGGATATTTGGAAGCCCATAGAGGGCTATGGTGAAAAAGGAAATAACTTCCGTTCATAAGTGGAAAGAAGCTTTCTGAGAAATTGCTCTGTGTTCTGTCAATTCATCACACAGAGTTACATCTTTCCCTTCAAGTAGCCTTTCACTAAGGCTGTTCTTGTGGATTTGGCAAAGTGATATTTGGAAGCCCATAGAGGGCTATGGTGAAAAAGGAAATATCTTCCGTTCAAAACTGAAAAGAAGCTTTCTGAGAAACTGCTCTGTGTTCTGTTAATTCATCTCACAGAGTTACATTTTTCCGTTGAAGAAGCCTTTCGCTAAGGCTGTTCTGTTGGAATGGGCAAAGGGATATTTGTAAGCCCATAGAGGGCTATGGTGAAAAAGGAAATATCTTCCGTTCAAAACTGGAAAGAAGCTTTCTGAGAAACTGCTCTGTGTTCTGTTAATTCATCTCACAGAGTTACATCTTTCCCTTCAAGAAGCCTTTCGCTAAGGCTGTTCTTGTGGAATTGTCAAAGGGATATTTGGAAGCCCATAGAGGGCTATGGTGAAAAAGGAAATATCTTCCGTTCAAAACTGGAAAGAAGCTTTCTGAGAAACTGCTCTATGTTCTGTTAATTCATCTTAGAGAGCTACATCTTTCCCTACAAGAAGCCTTTCGCTAAGGCTGTTCTTGTGGAATTGGCAAACGGATATTTGGAAGCCCATAGAGGGCTATGGTGAAAAAGGAAATATCTTCCGTTCAAACCTGGAGAGAAGCTTTGTGAGAAACTGTTCTGTGTTCTATTAATTCATCTCACAGAGTTACATCTTTCCCTTCAAGAAGCCTTTCGCTAAGGCTGTTCTTGTGGAATTGGCAAAGGGATATTTGGAAGCCCATAGAGGGCTATCGTGAAAAAGGAAATATCTTCCGTTTAAAACTGAAAAGAAGCTATCTGAGAAACTGCTCTGTGTTCTATTAATTCATCTCACAGAGTTACATGTTTCCCTTCAAGAAGTCTTTCGCTAAGGCTGTTCTTGTGGAATTGGCAAAGGGATATTTGGAAGCCCACAGAGGGCTATGGTGCAAAAGGAAATATCTTCCGTTCAAAACTGGAAAGAAGCTTTCTGAGAAACTGCTCTATGTTCTGTTAATGCATCTCACAGAGTTACATCTTTCCCTTCAAGAAGCCTTTCACTAAGGCTGTTCTTGTGGAATTGGAAAAGGGATATTTCGAAGCCCATAGAGGGCTATGGTGAAAAAGGAAATATCTTCCGTTCAAAACTGGAAAGAAGCTTTCTGAGAAACTGCTCTGTGTTCTGTTAATTCATCTCACAGAGTTAAATCTCTCCCTTCAAGAAGCCTTTCGCTAAGGCTGTTCTTGTGGAATTGGCAAAGGGATATTTGGTAGCCCTTAGAGGGCTATGGTGAAAAAGGAAATATCTTCCGTTCAAAACTGGAAAGAAGCTTTCTGAGAAACTGCTCTGTATTCTGTTAATTCATCTCACAGAGTTACATCTTTCCCTTCAAGAAGCCTTTCGCTAAGGCTGTTTTTGTGGAATTGGCAAAGGGATATTTGGAAGCCCACAGACGGCTTTGGTGCAAGAGGAAATATCTTCCGTTCAAAACTGGAAAAAAGCATTCTGATAAACTGCTCTGTGTTCTGTTTATCCATCTCACAGAGTTACATCTTTCCCTTCAAGAAGCCTTTCGCTAAGGCTGTTCTTGTGGAATTGGCAAAGTGATATTTTGAAGCCCATAGAGGTGTATCGTGAAAAAGGAAATATCTTCCGTTCAAAACTGGAAAGAAGCTTTCTGAGAAACTGCTCTGTGTTCTGTTAATTCATCTCACAGAGTTACATCTTTCCCTTCCAGAAGCCTTTCTCTAAGGCTGTTCTTGTGGATTTGACAAAGGGATATTTGGAAGTCCATAGAGGGCTATGGTGAAAAAGGCAATATCTTCCGTTCAAAACTGGAAAGAAGCTTTCTGAGAAACTGCTCTGTGTTCTGTTAATTCATCTCACAGAGTTACAATTTTCCATTCAAGAAGCCGTTCGCTAAGGCTGTTCTGGTGGAATTGGCAAGGTGATATTTGGAAGCCCATAGAGGGCTATGGTGAAAAAGGCAATATCTTCCGTTCAAAACTGGAAAGAAGCTTTCTGAGAAACTGCTCTGTGTTCCGTTAATTCATCTCACCGAGTTACATTTTTCCGTTGAAGAACCTTTCGCTAAGGCTGTTCTGGTGGATTTGGCAAAGTGATATTTGGAAGCCCATAGAGGACGATGGTGAAAAAGGAAATATCTTCCGTTCAAAACTGGAAAGAAGCTTTCTGAGAAACTGCTCTGTGTTCTGTTAATTCATCTCACAGAGTTACAATTTTCCGTTCAAGAAGCCTTTCGCTAAGGCTGTTCTGGTGGAATTGGCAAAGTGATATTTGGAAGCCCTTAGAGGGCTATGGTGAAAAAGGAAATAACTTCCGTTCAAAACTGGAAAGAAGCTTTCTGAGAAACTGCGCTGTGTTCCGTTAATTCATCTCACAGAGATACATCTTTCCCTTCAAGAAGCCTTTCGCTAAGGCTGTTCTTGTGGAATTGGCAAAGGGATATTTGGAAGCCCATAGAGGGCTATGGTGAAAAAGGAAATATCTTCCGTTCAAAACTGGAAAGAAGCTTTCTGAGAAACTGCTCTGTGTTCTGTTAATTCATCTCACAGAGTTACATCTTTCCGTTCAAGAAGCCTTTCGCTAAGGCTGTTCTTGTGGAATTGGCAAAGGGATATTTGGTAGTCCATAGAGGGCTATGGTGAAAAAGGAAATATCTTCCGTTCAAAACTGGAAAGAAGCATTCTGAGAAACTGCTCTGTGTTCTGTTAATTCATCTCACCGAGTTAAATCTTTCCCTTCAAGAAGCCTTTTGCTAAGGCTGTTCTTCTGGAATTGGCAAAGGGATATTTGGAAGCCCATAGAGGGCTATGGCGAAAAAGGAAATAACTTCCGTTCATAAGTGGAAAGAAGCTTTCTGAGAAATTGCTCTGTGTTCTGTCAATTCATCTCACAGAGTTACATCTTTCCCTTCAAGAAGCCTTTCGCTAAGGCTGTTCTTGTGGAATTGGCAAAGGGATATTTGGAAGCCCATAGAGGGCTATCGTGAAAAAGGAAATATCTTCCGTTTAAAACCGGAAAGAAGCTATCTGAGAAACTGCTCTGTGTTCTATTAATTCATCTCACAGAGTTACATCTTTCCCTTCAAGAAGCCTTTCGCTAAGGCTGTTCTTGTAGAATTGGCAAAGGGTTATTTGGAAGCCCACAGACGGCTATGGTGCAAGAGGAAATATCTTCCGTTCAAAACTGGAAAAAAGCATTCTGAGAAACTGCTCTGTGTTCTGTTAATTCATCTCACAGAGTTACATATTTCCCTTCAAGAAGCCTTTCGCTAAGGCTGTTCTTGTGGAATTGGCAAAGTGATATTTTGAAGCCCATAGAGGTGTATCTTGAAAAAGGAAATATCTTCCGTTCAAAACTGGAAAGAAGTTTTCTGAGAAACTGCTCTGTGTTCTGTTAATTCATCTCACAGAGTTACATCTTTCCCTTGAAGAAGCCTTTCTCTAAGGCTGTTCTTGTGGATTTGACAAAGGGATATTTGGAAGTCCATAGAGGGCTATGGTGAAAAAGACAATATCTTCCGTTCAAAACCGGAAAGAAGCTTTCTGAGAAACTGCTCTGTGTTCTGTTAATTCATCTCACAGAGTTACAATTTTCCATTCAAGAAGCCGTTCGCTAAGGCTGTTCTGGTGGAATTGGCAAAGTGATATTTGGAAGCCCATAGAGGGCTATGGTGAAAAAGGAAATGTCTTCCGTTCAAAACTGGAAAGAAGCTTTCTGAGAAACTGCTCTGTGTTCCGTTAATTCATCTCACAGAGATACATCTTTCCCTTCAAGAAGCCTTTCGCTAGGGCTGTTCTTGTGGAATTGGCAAAGTGATATTTTGAAGCCCATAGAGGTGTATCGTGAAAAAGGAAATATCTTCCGTTCAAAACTGGAAAGAAGCTTTCTGAGAAACTGCTCTGTGTTCTGTTAATTCATCTCACAGAGTTACATCTTTCCCGTCGAGAAGCCGTTCGTTAAGGCTGTTCTTGTGGATTTGACAAAGGGTTATTGGGAAGTCCATAGAGGGCTATGGTGAAAAAGGAAATATCTTCCGTTCAAAACTGGAAAGAAGCTTTCTGAGAAACTGCTCTGTGTTCTGTTAATTCATCTCACCGAGTTACATTTTTCCGTTGAAGAAGCCTTTCGCTAAGGCTGTTCTGGTGGAATTGGCAAAGTGATATTTGGAAGCCCATAGAGGGCTATGGTGAAAAAGGAAATATCTTCCGTTCAAAACTGGAAAGAAGCTTTCTGAGAAACTGCTCTGTGTTCTGTTAATTCATCTCACAGAGTTACATCTTTCCGTTCAAGAAGCCTTTCGCTAAGGATGTTCTTGTGGAATTGGCAAAGGGATATTTGGAAGTCCATAGAGGGCTATGGTGAAAAAGGAAATATCTTCCGTTCAAAACTGGAAAGAAGCATTCTGAGAAACTGCTCCGTGTTCTGTTAATTCATCTCACCGAGTTAAATCTTTCCCTTCAAGAAGCCTTTTGCTAAGGCTGTTCTGGTGGAATTGGCAAAGGGATATTTGGAAGCACATAGAGGGCTATGGTGAAAAAGGAAATATCTTCCGTTCAAAACTGGAAAGAATCTTTCTGAGAAACTGCTCTGTGTTCTGTTTATTCATCTCACATAGTTACATCTTTCCCTTCAAGAAGCATTTCGCTAAGGCTGTTCCTGTGGATTTGGCAAAGGGATATTTGGAAGCCCATAGAGGGCTATGGTGAAAAAGGAAATATCTTCCGTTCATAAGTGGAAAGAAGCTTTCTGAGAAACTGCTCTGTGTTCTGTCAATTCATCTCACAGAGTTACATCTTTCCCTTCAAGAAGCCTTTCACTAAGGCTGTTCTTGTGGATTTGACAATGGGATATTTGGAAGTCCATAGAGGGCTATGGTGAAAAAGGAAATATCTTCCGTTCAAAACTGGAAAGAAGCTTTCTGAGAAACTGCTCTGTGTTCTGTTAATTCATCTCACAGAGTTACATTTTTCCATTGAAGAAGCCTTTCGCTAAGGCTGTTCTTGTGGAATTGGCAAAGGGATATTTGGAAGCCCATAGAGGGCTATGGTGAAAAAGGAAATATCTTCCGTTCAAAACTGGAAAGAATCTTTCTGAGAAACTGCTCTGTGTTCTGTTAATTCATCTCACAGAGTTACATCTTTCCGTTCAAGAAGCCTTTCGCTAAGGCTGTTCTTGTGGAATTGGCAAAGGGATATTTGGAAGTCCATAGAGGGCTATGGTGAAAAAGGAAATATCTTCCGTTCAAAACTGGAAAGAATCATTCTGAGAAACTGCTCTGTGTTCTGTTAATTCATCTCACCGAGTTAAATCTTTCCCTTCAAGCAGCCTTTTGCTAAGGCTGTTCTTGTGGAATTGGCAAAGGGATATTTGGAAGCCCATAGAGGGCTATGGTGAAAAAGGAAATATCTTCCGTTCAAAACTGGAAAGAATCTTTCTGAGAAACTGCTCTGTGTTCTGTTTATTCATCTCACATAGTTACATCTTTCCCTTCAAGAAGCCTTTCGCTAAGGCTGTTCTTGTGGATTTGGCAAAGGGATATTTGGAAGCCCATAGAGGGCTATGGTGAAAAAGGAAATATCTTCCGTTCAAAACTGGAAAGAAGCTTTCTGAGAAACTGCTCTGTGTTCTCTTAATTCATCTCACCGAGTTACACTTTTCCGTTGAAGAAGCCTTTCGCTAAGGCTGTTCTGGTGGAATTGGCAAAGTGATATTTGGAAGCCCATAGAGGACGATGGTGAAAAAGGAAATATCTTCCGTTCAAAACTGGAAAGAAGCTTTCTGAGAAACTGCTCTGTGTTCTGTTAATTCATCTCACAGAGTTACAATTTTCCGTTCAAGAAGACTTTTGCTAAGGCTGTTCTGGTGGAATTGACAAAGGGATATTTGGAAGTCCTTTGAGGGCTACGGTAAAAAAGGCAATATCTTCCGTTCAAAACTGGAAAGAAGCATTCTGAGAAACTGCTCTGTGTTCTGTTAATTCATCTCACAGAGTTACAATTTTCCGTTCAAGAAGACTTTCGCTAAGGCTGTTTTGTGGAATTGGCAAAGGGATATTTGGAAGCCCATAGAGGGCTATGGTGAAAAAGGAAATAACTTCCGTTCATAAGTGGAAAGAAGCTTTCTGAGAAATTGCTCTGTGTTCTGTCAATTCATCACACAGAGTTACATCTTTCCCTTCAAGTAGCCTTTCACTAAGGCTGTTCTTGTGGATTTGGCAAAGTGATATTTGGAAGCCCATAGAGGGCTATGGTGAAAAAGGAAATATCTTCCGTTCAAAACTGAAAAGAAGCTTTCTGAGAAACTGCTCTGTGTTCTGTTAATTCATCTCACAGAGTTACATTTTTCCGTTGAAGAAGCCTTTCGCTAAGGCTGTTCTGTTGGAATGGGCAAAGGGATATTTGTAAGCCCATAGAGGGCTATGGTGAAAAAGGAAATATCTTCGGTTCAAAACTGGAAAGAAGCTTTCTGAGAAACTGCTCTGTGTTCTGTTAATTCATCTCACAGAGTTACATCTTTCCCTTCAAGAAGCCTTTCGCTAAGGCTGTTCTTGTGGAATTGTCAAAGGGATATTTGGAAGCCCATAGAGGGCTATGGTGAAAAAGGAAATATCTTCCGTTCAAAACTGGAAAGAAGCTTTCTGAGAAACTGCTCTGTGTTCTGTTAATTCATCTCACAGAGTTAAATCTCTCCCTTCAAGAAGCCTTTCGCTAAGGCTGTTCTTGTGGAATTGGCAACGGGATATTTGGTAGCCCTTAGAGGGCTATGGTGAAAAAGGAAATATCTTCCGTTCAAAACTGGAAAGAAGCTTTCTGAGAAACTGCTCTGTATTCTGTTAATTCATCTCACAGAGTTACATCTTTCTCTTCAAGAAGCCTTTCGCTAAGGCTGTTTTTGTGGAATTGGCAAAGGGATATTTGGAAGCCCACAGACGGCTTTGGTGCAAGAGGAAATATCTTCCGTTCAAAACTGGAAAAAAGCATTCTGATAAACTGCTCTGTGTTCTGTTTATCCATCTCACAGAGTTACATCTTTCCCTTCAAGAAGCCTTTCGCTAAGGCTGTTCTTGTGGAATTGGCAAAGTGATATTTTGAAGCCCATAGAGGTGTATCGTGAAAAAGGAAATATCTTCCGTTCAAAACTGGAAAGAAGCTTTCTGAGAAACTGCTCTGTGTTCTGTTAATTCATCTCACAGAGTTACATCTTTCCCTTCCAGAAGCCTTTCTCTAAGGCTGTTCTTGTGGATTTGACAAAGGGATATTTGGAAGTCCATAGAGGGCTATGGTGAAAAAGGCAATATCTTCCGTTCAAAACTGGAAAGAAGCTTTCTGAGAAACTGCTCTGTGTTCTGTTAATTCATCTCACAGAGTTACAATTTTCCATTCAAGAAGCCGTTCGCTAAGGCTGTTCTGGTGGAATTGGCAAGGTGATATTTGGAAGCCCATAGAGGGCTATGGTGAAAAAGGAAATATCTTCCGTTCAAAACTGGAAAGAAGCTTTCTGAGAAACTGCTCTGTGTTCCGTTAATTCATCTCACCGAGTTACATTTTTCCGTTGAAGAACCTTTCGCTAAGACTGTTCTGGTGGAATTGGCAAAGTGATATTTGGAAGCCCATAGAGGACGATGGTGAAAAAGGAAATATCTTCCGTTCAAAACTGGAAAGAAGCTTTCTGAGAAACTGCTCTGTGTTCTGTTAATTCATCTCACAGAGTTACAATTTTCCGTTCAAGAAGCCTTTCGCTAAGGCTGTTCTGGTGGAATTGGCAAAGTGATATTTGGAAGCCCTTAGAGGGCTATGGTGAAAAAGGAAATATCTTCCGTTCAAAACTGGAAAGAAGCTTTCTGAGAAACTGCTCTGTGTTCCGTTAATTCATCTCACAGAGATACATCTTTCCCTTCAAGAAGCCTTTCGCTAAGGCTGTTCTTGTGGAATTGGCAAAGGGATATTTGGAAGCCCATAGAGGGCTATGGTGAAAAAGGAAATATCTTCCGTTCAAAACTGGAAAGAATCTTTCTGAGAAACTGCTCTGTGTTCTGTTTATTCATCTCACATAGTTACATCTTTCCTTCAAGAAGCATTTCGCTAAGGCTGTTCCTGTGGATTTGGCAAAGGGATATTTGGAAGCCCATAGAGGGCTATGGTGAAAAAGGAAATATCTTCCGTTCAAAACTGGAAAGAAGCTTTCTGAGAAACTGCTCTGTGTTCTGTTAATTCATCTCACAGAGTTACAATTTTCCGTTCAAGAAGCCTTTCGCTAAGGCTGTTCTGGTGGAATTGGCAAAGTGATATTTGGAAGCCCTTAGAGGGCTATGGTGAAAAAGGAAATATCTTCCGTTCAAAACTGGAAAGAAGCTTTCTGAGAAACTGCTCTGTGTTCCGTTCATTCATCTCACAGAGATACATCTTTCCCTTCAAGAAGCCTTTCGCTAAGGCTGTTCTTGTGGAATTGGCAAAGGGATATTTGGAAGCCCATAGAGGTGTATCGTGAAAAAGGAAATATCTTCCGTTCAAAACTGAAAAGAAGCTTTCTGAGAAACTGCTCTGTGTTCTGTTAATTCATCTCACAGAGTTACATCTTTCCCTTCAAGAAGCCTTTCGCTAAGGCTGTTCTTGTGGATTTGACAAAGGGATATTTGGAAGTCCATAGAGGGCTACGGTGAAAAAGGCAATATCTTCCGTTCAAAACTGGAAAGAAGCATTCTGAGAAACTGCTCTGTGTTCTGTTAATTCATCTCACAGAGTTACAATTTTCCGTTCAAGAAGCCTTTCGCTAAGGCTGTTCTGGTGCAATTGGCAAAGTGATATTTGGAAGCCCATAGAGGGCTATGGTGAAAAAGGAAACATCTTCCGTTCAAACCTGGAGAGAAGCTTTCTGAGAAACTCTTCTGTGTTCTGTTAATTCATCTCACAGAGTTACATCTTTCCCTTCAAGAAGCCTTCCACTAAGGTTGTTTTGTGGAATTGGCAAAGGGATATTTGGAAGCCCATAGAGGGCTATGGTGAAAAAGGAAATAACTTCCGTTCATAAGTGGAAAGAAGCTTTCTGAGAAATTGCTCTGTGTTCTGTCAATTCATCTCACAGAGTTACATCTTTCCCTTCAAGAAGCCTTTCGCTAAGGCTGTTCTTGTGGAATTGGCAAAGGGATATTTGGAAGCCCATAGAGGGCTATCGTGAAAAAGAAAATATCTTCCGTTTAATACCGGAAAGAAGCTATCTGAGAAACTGCTCTGTGTTCTATTAATTCATCTCACAGAGTTACATCTTTCCCTTCAAGAAGCCTTTCGCTAAGGCTGTTCTTGTGGAATTGGCAAAGGGATATTTAGAAGCCCACAGACGGCTATGGTGCAAGAGGAAATATCTTCCGTTCAAAACTGGAAAAAAGCATTCTGAGAAACTGCTCTGTGTTCTGTTAATTCATCTCACAGAGTTACATCTTTCCCTTCAAGAAGCCTTTCGCTAAGGCTGTTCTTGTTGAATTGGCAAACTGATATTTTGAAGCCCATAGAGGTGTATCTTGAAAAAGGAAATATCTTCCGTTCAAAACTGGAAAGAAGCTTTCTGAGAAACTGCTCTGTGTTCTGTTAATTCATCTCACAGAGTTACAATTTTCCATTCAAGAAGCCGTTCGCTAAGGCTGTTCTGGTGGAATTGGCAAGGTGATATTTGGAAGCCCATAGAGGGCTATGGTGAAAAAGGCAATATCTTCCGTTCAAAACTGGAAAGAAGCTTTCTGAGAAACTGCTCTGTGTTCCGTTAATTCATCTCACCGAGTTACATTTTTCCGTTGAAGAACCTTTCGCTAAGGCTGTTCTGGTGGATTTGGCAAAGTGATATTTGGAAGCCCATAGAGGACGATGGTGAAAAAGGAAATATCTTCCGTTCAAAACTGGAAAGAAGCTTTCTGAGAAACTGCTCTGTGTTCTGTTAATTCATCTCACAGAGTTACAATTTTCCGTTCAAGAAGCCTTTCGCTAAGGCTGTTCTGGTGGAATTGGCAAAGTGATATTTGGAAGCCCTTAGAGGGCTATGGTGAAAAAGGAAATAACTTCCGTTCAAAACTGGAAAGAAGCTTTCTGAGAAACTGCGCTGTGTTCCGTTAATTCATCTCACAAAGATACATCTTTCCCTTCAAGAAGCCTTTCGCTAAGGCTGTTCTTGTGGAATTGGCAAAGGGATATTTGGAAGCCCATAGAGGGCTATGGTGAAAAAGGAAATATCTTCCGTTCAAAACTGGAAAGAAGCTTTCTGAGAAACTGCTCTGTGTTCTGTTAATTCATCTCACAGAGTTACATCTTTCCGTTCAAGAAGCCTTTCGCTAAGGCTGTTCTTGTGGAATTGGCAAAGGGATATTTGGTAGTCCATAGAGGGCTATGGTGAAAAAGGAAATATCTTCCGTTCAAAACTGGAAAGAAGCATTCTGAGAAACTGCTCTGTGTTCTGTTAATTCATCTCACCGAGTTAAATCTTTCCCTTCAAGAAGCCTTTTGCTAAGGCTGTTCTTCTGGAATTGGCAAAGGGATATTTGGAAGCCCATAGAGGGCTATGGCGAAAAAGGAAATAACTTCCGTTCATAAGTGGAAAGAAGCTTTCTGAGAAATTGCTCTGTGTTCTGTCAATTCATCTCACAGAGTTACATCTTTCCCTTCAAGAAGCCTTTCGCTAAGGCTGTTCTTGTGGAATTGGCAAAGGGATATTTGGAAGCCCATAGAGGGCTATCGTGAAAAAGGAAATATCTTCCGTTTAAAACCGGAAAGAAGCTATCTGAGAAACTGCTCTGTGTTCTATTAATTCATCTCACAGAGTTACATCTTTCCCTTCAAGAAGCCTTTCGCTAAGGCTGTTCTTGTAGAATTGGCAAAGGGTTATTTGGAAGCCCACAGACGGCTATGGTGCAAGAGGAAATATCTTCCGTTCAAAACTGGAAAAAAGCATTCTGAGAAACTGCTCTGTGTTCTGTTAATTCATCTCACAGAGTTACATATTTCCCTTCAAGAAGCCTTTCGCTAAGGCTGTTCTTGTGGAATTGGCAAAGTGATATTTTGAAGCCCATAGAGGTGTATCTTGAAAAAGGAAATATCTTCCGTTCAAAACTGGAAAGAAGTTTTCTGAGAAACTGCTCTGTGTTCTGTTAATTCATCTCACAGAGTTACATCTTTCCCTTGAAGAAGCCTTTCTCTAAGGCTGTTCTTGTGGATTTGACAAAGGGATATTTGGAAGTCCATAGAGGGCTATGGTGAAAAAGACAATATCTTCCGTTCAAAACCGGAAAGAAGCTTTCTGAGAAACTGCTCTGTGTTCTGTTAATTCATCTCACAGAGTTACAATTTTCCATTCAAGAAGCCGTTCGCTAAGGCTGTTCTGGTGGAATTGGCCAAGTGATATTTGGAAGCCCATAGAGGGCTATGGTGAAAAAGGAAATGTCTTCCGTTCAAAACTGGAAAGAAGCTTTCTGAGAAACTGCTCTGTGTTCCGTTAATTCATCTCACAGAGATACATCTTTCCCTTCAAGAAGCCTTTCGCTAAGGCTGTTCTTGTGGAATTGGCAAAGTGATATTTTGAAGCCCATAGAGGTGTATCGTGAAAAAGGAAATATCTTCCGTTGAAAACTGGAAAGAAGCTTTCTGAGAAACTGCTCTGTGTTCTGTTAATTCATCTCACAGAGTTACATCTTTCCCGTCGAGAAGCCGTTCGCTAAGGCTGTTCTTGTGGATTTGACAAAGGGTTATTGGGAAGTCCATAGAGGGCTATGGTGAAAAAGGAAATGTCTTCCGTTCAAAACTGGAAAGAAGCTTTCTGAGAAACTGCTCTGTGTTCTGTTAATTCATCTCACAGAGTTACATCTTTCCGTTCAAGAAGCCTTTCGCTAAGGATGTTCTTGTGGAATTGGCAAAGGGATATTTGGAAGTCCATAGAGGGCGATGGTGAAAAAGGAAATATCTTCCGTTCAAAACTGGAAAGAAGCATTCTGAGAAACTGCTCTGTGTTCTGTTAATTCATCTCACCGAGTTAAATCTTTCCCTTCAAGAAGCCTTTTGCTAAGGCTGTTCTTGTGGAATTGGCAAAGGGATATTTGGAAGCACATAGAGGGCTATGGTGAAAAAGGAAATATCTTCCGTTCAAAACTGGAAAGAATCTTTCTGAGAAACTGCTCTGTGTTCTGTTTATTCATCTCACATAGTTACATCTTTCCCTTCAAGAAGCATTTCGCTAAGGCTGTTCCTGTGGATTTGGCAAAGGGATATTTGGAAGCCCATAGAGGGCTATGGTGAAAAAGGAAATATCTTCCGTTCAAAACTGGAAAGAAGCTTTCTGAGAAACTGCTCTGTGTTCTGTTAATTCATCACACAGAGTTACATTTTTCCATTGAAGAAGCCTTTCGCTAAGGCTGTTCTTGTGGAATTGGCAAAGGGATATTTGGAAGCCCATAGAGGGCTATGGTGAAAAAGGAAATATCTTCCGTTCAAAACTGGAAAGAAGCTTTCTGAGAAACTGCTCTGTGTTCTGTTAATTCATCTCACAGAGTTACATCTTTCCGTTCAAGAAGCCTTTCGCTAAGGCTGTTCTTGTGGAATTGGCAAAGGGATATTTGGAAGTCCATAGAGGGCTATGGTGAAAAAGGAAATATCTTCCGTTCAAAACTGGAAAGAATCATTCTGAGAAACTGCTCTGTGTTCTGTTAATTCATCTCACCGAGTTAAATCTTTCCCTTCAAGCAGCCTTTTGCTAAGGCTGTTCTTGTGGAATTGGCAAAGGGATATTTGGAAGCCCATAGAGGGCTATGGTGAAAAAGGAAATATCTTCCGTTCAAAACTGGAAAGAATCTTTCTGAGAAACTGCTCTGTGTTCTGTTTATTCATCTCACATAGTTACATCTTTCCCTTCAAGAAGCCTTTCGCTAAGGCTGTTCTTGTGGATTTGGCAAAGGGATATTTGGAAGCCCATAGAGGGCTATGGTGAAAAAGGAAATATCTTCCGTTCAAAACTGGAAAGAAGCTTTCTGAGAAACTGCTCTGTGTTCTCTTAATTCATCTCACCGAGTTACACTTTTCCGTTGAAGAAGCCTTTCGCTAAGGCTGTTCTGGTGGAATTGGCAAAGTGATATTTGGAAGCCCATAGAGGACGATGGTGAAAAAGGAAATATCTTCCGTTCAAAACTGGAAAGAAGCTTTCTGAGAAACTGCTCTGTGTTCTGTTAATTCATCTCACAGAGTTACAATTTTCCGTTCAAGAAGACTTTTGCTAAGGCTGTTCTGGTGGAATTGACAAAGGGATATTTGGAAGTCCTTTGAGGGCTACGGTAAAAAAGGCAATATCTTCCGTTCAAAACTGGAAAGAAGCATTCTGAGAAACTGCTCTGTGTTCTGTTAATTCATCTCACAGAGTTACAATTTTCCGTTCAAGAAGCCTTTCGCTAAGGCTGTTTTGTGGAATTGGCAAAGGGATATTTGGAAGCCCATAGAGGGCTATGGTGAAAAAGGAAATAACTTCCGTTCATAAGTGGAAAGAAGCTTTCTGAGAAATTGCTCTGTGTTCTGTCAATTCATCACACAGAGTTACATCTTTCCCTTCAAGTAGCCTTTCACTAAGGCTGTTCTTGTGGATTTGGCAAAGTGATATTTGGAAGCCCATAGAGGGCTATGGTGAAAAAGGAAATATCTTCCGTTCAAAACTGAAAAGAAGCTTTCTGAGAAACTGCTCTGTGTTCTGTTAATTCATCTCACAGAGTTACATTTTTCCGTTGAAGAAGCCTTTCGCTAAGGCTGTTCTGTTGGAATGGGCAAAGGGATATTTGTAAGCCCATAGAGGGCTATGGTGAAAAAGGAAATATCTTCGGTTCAAAACTGGAAAGAAGCTTTCTGAGAAACTGCTCTGTGTTCTGTTAATTCATCTCACAGAGTTACATCTTTCCCTTCAAGAAGCCTTTCGCTAAGGCTGTTCTTGTGGAATTGTCAAAGGGATATTTGGAAGCCCATAGAGGGCTATGGTGAAAAAGGAAATATCTTCCGTTCAAAACTGGAAAGAAGCTTTCTGAGAAACTGCTCTATGTTCTGTTAATTCATCTTAGAGAGCTACATCTTTCCCTACAAGAAGCCTTTCGCTAAGGCTGTTCTTGTGGAATTGGCAAACGGATATTTGGAAGCCCATAGAGGGCTATGGTGAAAAAGGAAATATCTTCCGTTCAAACCTGGAGAGAAGCTTTGTGAGAAACTGTTCTGTGTTCTATTAATTCATCTCACAGAGTTACATCTTTCCCTTCAAGAAGCCTTTCGCTAAGGCTGTTCTTGTGGAATTGGCAAAGGGATATTTGGAAGCCCATAGAGGGCTATCGTGAAAAAGGAAATATCTTCCGTTTAAAACTGAAAAGAAGCTATCTGAGAAACTGCTCTGTGTTCTATTAATTCATCTCACAGAGTTACATGTTTCCCTTCAAGAAGTCTTTCGCTAAGGCTGTTCTTGTGGAATTGGCAAAGGGATATTTGGAAGCCCACAGAGGGCTATGGTGCAAAAGGAAATATCTTCCGTTCAAAACTGGAAAGAAGCTTTCTGAGAAACTGCTCTATGTTCTGTTAATGCATCTCACAGAGTTACATCTTTCCCTTCAAGAAGCCTTTCACTAAGGCTGTTCTTGTGGAATTGGAAAAGGGATATTTCGAAGCCCATAGAGGGCTATGGTGAAAAAGGAAATATCTTCCGTTCAAAACTGGAAAGAAGCTTTCTGAGAAACTGCTCTGTGTTCTGTTAATTCATCTCACAGAGTTAAATCTCTCCCTTCAAGAAGCCTTTCGCTAAGGCTGTTCTTGTGGAATTGGCAACGGGATATTTGGTAGCCCTTAGAGGGCTATGGTGAAAAAGGAAATATCTTCCGTTCAAAACTGGAAAGAAGCTTTCTGAGAAACTGCTCTGTATTCTGTTAATTCATCTCACAGAGTTACATCTTTCCCTTCAAGAAGCCTTTCGCTAAGGCTGTTTTTGTGGAATTGGCAAAGGGATATTTGGAAGCCCACAGACGGCTTTGGTGCAAGAGGAAATATCTTCCGTTCAAAACTGGAAAAAAGCATTCTGATAAACTGCTCTGTGTTCTGTTTATCCATCTCACAGAGTTACATCTTTCCCTTCAAGAAGCCTTTCCCTAAGGCTGTTCTTGTGGAATTGGCAAAGTGATATTTTGAAGCCCATAGAGGTGTATCGTGAAAAAGGAAATATCTTCCGTTCAAAACTGGAAAGAAGCTTTCTGAGAAACTGCTCTGTGTTCTGTTAATTCATCTCACAGAGTTACATCTTTCCCTTCCAGAAGCCTTTCTCTAAGGCTGTTCTTGTGGATTTGACAAAGGGATATTTGGAAGTCCATAGAGGGCTATGGTGAAAAAGGCAATATCTTCCGTTCAAAACTGGAAAGAAGCTTTCTGAGAAACTGCTCTGTGTTCTGTTAATTCATCTCACAGAGTTACAATTTTCCATTCAAGAAGCCGTTCGCTAAGGCTGTTCTGGTGGAATTGGCAAGGTGATATTTGGAAGCCCATAGAGGGCTATGGTGAAAAAGGAAATATCTTCCGTTCAAAACTGGAAAGAAGCTTTCTGAGAAACTGCTCTGTGTTCCGTTAATTCATCTCACTGAGTTACATTTTTCCGTTGAAGAACCTTTCGCTAAGGCTGTTCTGGTGGAATTGGCAAAGTGATATTTGGAAGCCCATAGAGGACGATGGTGAAAAAGGAAATATCTTCCGTTCAAAACTGGAAAGAAGCTTTCTGAGAAACTGCTCTGTGTTCTGTTAATTCATCTCACAGAGTTACAATTTTCCGTTCAAGAAGCCTTTCGCTAAGGCTGTTCTGGTGGAATTGGCAAAGTGATATTTGGAAGCCCTTAGAGGGCTATGGTGAAAAAGGAAATATCTTCCGTTCAAAACTGGAAAGAAGCTTTCTGAGAAACTGCGCTGTGTTCCGTTAATTCATCTCACAGAGATACATCTTTCCCTTCAAGAAGCCTTTCGCTAAGGCTGTTCTTGTGGAATTGGCAAAGGGATATTTGGAAGCCCATAGAGGGCTATGGTGAAAAAGGAAATATCTTCCGTTCAAAACTGGAAAGAATCTTTCTGAGAAACTGCTCTGTGTTCTGTTTATTCATCTCACATAGTTACATCTTTCCCTTCAAGAAGCATTTCGCTAAGGCTGTTCCTGTGGATTTGGCAAAGGGATATTTGGAAGCCCATAGAGGGCTATGGTGAAAAAGGAAATATCTTCCGTTCAAAACTGGAAAGAAGCTTTCTGAGAAACTGCTCTGTGTTCTGTTAATTCATCTCACAGAGTTACAATTTTCCGTTCAAGAAGCCTTTCGCTAAGGCTGTTCTGGTGGAATTGGCAAAGTGATATTTGGAAGCCCTTAGAGGGCTATGGTGAAAAAGGAAATATCTTCCGTTCAAAACTGGAAAGAAGCTTTCTGAGAAACTGCTCTGTGTTCCGTTCATTCATCTCACAGAGATACATCTTTCCCTTCAAGAAGCCTTTCGCTAAGGCTGTTCTTGTGGAATTGGCAAAGGGATATTTGGAAGCCCATAGAGGTGTATCGTGAAAAAGGAAATATCTTCCGTTCAAAACTGAAAAGAAGCTTTCTGAGAAACTGCTCTGTGTTCTGTTAATTCATCTCACAGAGTTACATCTTTCCCTTCAAGAAGCCTTTCGCTAAGGCTGTTCTTGTGGATTTGACAAAGGGATATTTGGAAGTCCATAGAGGGCTACGGAGAAAAAGGCAATATCTTCCGTTCAAAACTGGAAAGAAGCATTCTGAGAAACTGCTCTGTGTTCTGTTAATTCATCTCACAGAGTTACAATTTTCCGTTCAAGAAGCCTTTCGCTAAGGCTGTTCTGGTGCAATTGGCAAAGTGATATTTGGAAGCCCATAGAGGGCTATGGTGAAAAAGGAAACATCTTCCGTTCAAACCTGGAGAGAAGCTTTCTGAGAAACTCTTCTGTGTTCTGTTAATTCATCTCACAGAGTTACATCTTTCCCTTCAAGAAGCCTTCCACTAAGGTTGTTTTGTGGAATTGGCAAAGGGATATTTGGAAGCCCATAGAGGGCTATGGTGAAAAAGGAAATAACTTCCGTTCATAAGTGGAAAGAAGCTTTCTGAGAAATTGCTCTGTGTTCTGTCAATTCATCTCACAGAGTTACATCTTTCCCTTCAAGAAGCCTTTCGCTAAGGCTGTTCTTGTGGAATTGGCAAAGGGATATTTGGAAGCCCATAGAGGGCTATCGTGAAAAAGAAAATATCTTCCGTTTAAAACCGGAAAGAAGCTATCTGAGAAACTGCTCTGTGTTCTATTAATTCATCTCACAGAGTTACATCTTTCCCTTCAAGAAGCCTTTCGCTAAGGCTGTTCTTGTGGAATTGGCAAAGGGATATTTAGAAGCCCACAGACGGCTATGGTGCAAGAGGAAATATCTTCCGTTCAAAACTGGAAAAAAGCATTCTGAGAAACTGCTCTGTGTTCTGTTAATTCATCTCACAGAGTTACATCTTTCCCTTCAAGAAGCCTTTCGCTAAGGCTGTTCTTGTTGAATTGGCAAACTGATATTTTGAAGCCCATAGAGGTGTATCTTGAAAAAGGAAATATCTTCCGTTCAAAACTGGAAAGAAGCTTTCTGAGAAACTGCTCTGTGTTCCGTTAATTCATCTCACAGAGATACATCTTTCCCTTCAAGAAGCCTTTCGCTAAGGCTGTTCTTGTGGAATTGGCAAAGTGATATTTTGAAGCCCATAGAGGTGTATCGTGAAAAAGGAAATATCTTCCGTTCAAAACTGGAAAGAAGGTTTCTGAGAAACTGCTCTGTGTTCTGTTAATTCATCTCACAGAGTTACATCTTTCCCTTCAAGAAGCCCTTCGCTAAGGCTGTTCTTGTGGATTTGACAAAGGGTTATTGGGAAGTCCATAGAGGGCTATGGTGAAAAAGGAAATATCTTCCGTTCAAAACTGGAAAGAAGCTTTCTGAGAAACTGCTCTGTGTTCTGTTAATTCATCTCACCGAGTTACATTTTTCCGTTGAAGAAGCCTTTCGCTAAGGCTGTTCTGGTGGAATTGGCAAAGTGATATTTGGAAGCCCATAGAGGGCTATGGTGAAAAAGGAAATATCTTCCATTCAAAACTGGGAAGAAGCTTTCTGAGAAACTGCTCTGTGTTCTGTTAATTCATCTCACAGAGTTACATCTTTCCCTTCAAGAAGCCTTTCGCTAAGGCTGTTCTTGTGGAATTGTGAAAGGGATATTTGGAAGCCCATAGAGGGCTACGGTGAAAAAGGAAACATCTTCCGTTCAAACCTGGAGAGAAGCTTTCTGAGAAACTGTTCTGTGTTCTGTTAATTCATCTCACAGAGTTACATCTTTCCCTTCAAGAAGCCTTCCGCTAAGGCTGTTTTGTGGAATTGGCAAAGGTATATTTGGAAGCCCATAGAGGGCTATGGTGAAAAAGGAAATATCTTCCGTTCATAAGTGGAAAGAAGCTTTCTGAGAAACTGCTCTGTGTTCTGTCAATTCATCTCACAGAGTTACATCTTTCCCTTCAAGAAGCCTTTCACTAAGGCTGTTCTTGTGGATTTGACAATGGGATATTTGGAAGTCCATAGAGGGCTATGGTGAAAAAGGAAATATCTTCCGTTCAAAACTGGAAAGAAGCTTTCTGAGAAACTGCTCTGTGTTCTGTTAATTCATCTCACAGAGTTACATTTTTCCATTGAAGAAGCCTTTCGCTAAGGCTGTTCTTGTGGAATTGGCAAAGGGATATTTGGAAGCCCACAGACGGCTATGGTGCAAGAAGAAATATCTTCCGTTCAAAACTGGAAAGAAGCATTCTGAGAAACTGCTCTGTGTTCTGTTAATTCATCCCACAGATTAAATCTTTCCCTTCAAGAAGCCTTTTGCTAAGGCTGTTCTTGTGGAATTGGCAAAGGGATATTTGGAAGCCCATAGAGGGCTATGGTGAAAAAGGAAATATCTTCCGTTCAAAACTGGAAAGAAGCTTTCTGAGAAACTGCTCTGTGTTCTCTTAATTCATCTCACAGAGTTACATCTTTCCGTTCAAGAAGCCTTTCGCTAAGGCTGTTCTTGTGGAATTGGCAAAGGGATATTTGGAAGTCCATAGAGGGCTATGGTGAAAAAGGAAATATCTTCGGTTCAAAACTGGAAAGAGTCATTCTGAGAAACTGCTCTGTGTTCTGTTAATTCATCTCACCGAGTTAAATCTTTCCCTTCAAGAAGCCTTTTGCTAAGGCTGTTCTTGTGGAATTGGCAAAGGGATATTTGGAAGCCCATAGAGGCCTATGGTGAAAAAGGAAATATCTTCCGTTCAAAACTGGAAAGAATCTTTCTGAGAAACTGCTCTGTGTTCTGTTTATTCATCTCACATAGTTACATCTTTCCCTTCAAGAAGCCTTTCGCTAAGGCTGTTCTTGTGGATTTGGCAAAGGGATATTTGGAAGCCCATAGAGGGCTATGGTGAAAAAGGAAATATCTTCCGTTCAAAACTGGAAGGAAGCTTTCTGAGAAACTGCTCTGTGTTCTCTTAATTCATCTCACCGAGTTACATTTTTCCGTTGAAGAAGCCTTTCGCTAAGGCTGTTCTGGTGGAATTGGCAAAGTGATATTTGGAAGCCCATAGAGGACGATGGTGAAAAAGGAAATATCTTCCGTTCAAAACTGGAAAGAAGCTTTCTGAGAAACTGCTCTGTGTTCTGTTAATTCATCTCACAGAGTTACAATTTTCCGTTCAAGAAGACTTTTGCTAAGGCTGTTCTGGTGGAATTGGCAAAGGGATATTTGGAAGCCCTTAGAGGGCTATGGTGAAAAAGGAAATATCTTCCGTTCAAAACTGGAAAGAAGCTTTCTGAGAAACTGCTCTGTGTTCCGTTCATTCATCTCACAGAGATACATCTTTCCCTTCAAGAAGCCTTTCGCTAAGGCTGTTCTTGTGGAATTGGCAAAGTGATATTTTGAAGCCCATAGAGGTGTATCGTGAAAAAGGAAATATCTTCCGTTGAAAACTGGAAAGAAGCTTTCTGAGAAACTGCTCTGTGTTCTGTTAATTCATCTCACAGAGTTACATCTTTCCCTTCAAGAAGCCTTTCGCTAAGGCTGTTCTTGTGGATTTGACAAAGGGATATTTGGAAGTCCATTGAGGGCTACGGTGAAAAAGGCAATATCTTCCGTTCAAAACTGGAAAGAAGCATTCTGAAAAACTGCTCTGTGTTCTGTTAATTCATCTCACAGAGTTACAATATTCCGTTCAAGAAGCCTTTCGCTAAGGCTGTTCTGGTGGAATTGGCAAAGTGATATTTGGAAGCCCATAGAGGGCTACGGTGAAAAAGGAAATATCTTATGTTCAAAACTGGAAAGAAGCTTTCTGAGAAACTGCTCTGTGTTATGTTAATTCATCTCACAGAGTTACATTTTTCCCTTCAAGAAGCCTTTCGCTAAGGCTGTTCTTGTGGAATTGTCAAAGGGATATTTGGAAGCCCATAGAGGGCTATGGTGAAAAAGGAAACATCTTCCGTTCAAACCTGGAGAGAAGCTTTCTGAGAAACTCTTCTGTGTTCTGTTAATTCATCTCACAGAGTTACATCTTTCCCTTCAAGAAGCCTTCCGCTAAGGCTGTTTTGTGGAATTGGCAAAGGGATATTTGGAAGCCCATAGAGGGCTATGGTGAAAAAGGAAATAACTTCCGTTCATAAGTGGAAAGAAGCTTTCTGAGATATTGCTCTATGTTCTGTTAATGCATCTCACAGAGTTACATCTTTCCCTTCAAGAAGCCTTTCGCTAAGGCTGTTCTTGTGGAATTGGAAAAGGGATATTTGGAAGCCCATAGAGGGCTATGGTGAAAAAGGAAATATCTTCCGTTCAAAACTGGAAAGAATCTTTCTGAGAAACTGCTCTGTGTTCTGTTAATTCATCTCACAGAGTTAAATCTCTCCCTTTAAGAAGCCTTTCGCTAAGGCTGTTCTTGTGGAATTGGCAAAGGGATATTTGGTAGCCCTTAGAGGGCTATGGTGAAAAAGGAAATATCTTCCGTTCAAAATTGGAAAGAAGCTTTCTGAGAAACTGCTCTGTGTTCTGTTAATTCATCTCACAGAGTTACATCTTTCCCTTCAAGAAGCCTTTCGCTAAGGCTGTTCTTGTGGAATTGGCAAAGGGATATTTGGAAGCCCACAGACGGCTTTGGTGCAAGAGGAAATATCTTCAGTTCAAAACTGGAAAAAAGCATTCTGATAAACTGCTCTGTGTTCTGTTTATCCATCTCACAGAGTTACATCTTTCCCTTCAAGAAGCCTTTCGCTAAGGCTGTTCTTGTGGAATTGGCAAAGGGATATTTAGAAGCCCACAGACGGCTATGGTGCAAGAGGAAATATCTTCCGTTCAAAACTGGAAAAAAGCATTCTGAGAAACTGCTCTGTGTTCTGTTAATTCATCTCACAGAGTTACATCTTTCCCTTCAAGAAGCCTTTCGCTAAGGCTGTTCTTGTTGAATTGGCAAACTGATATTTTGAAGCCCATAGAGGTGTATCTTGAAAAAGGAAATATCTTCCGTTCAAAACTGGAAAGAAGCTTTCTGAGAAACTGCTCTGTGTTCTGTTAATTCATCTCACAGAGTTACATCTTTCCCTTGAAGAAGCCTTTCTCTAAGGCTGTTCTTGTGGATTTCACAAAGGGATATTTGGAAGTCCATAGAGGGCTATGGTGAAAAAGGCAATATCTTCCGTTCAAAACTGGAAAGAAGCTTTCTGAGAAACTGCTCTGTGTTCTGTTAATTCATCTCACAGAGTTACAATTTTCCATTCCAGAAGCCGTTCGCTAAGGCTGTTCTGGTGGTATTGGCAAAGTGATATTTGGAAGCCCATAGAGGGCTATGGTGAAAAAGGAAATGTCTTCCGTTCAAAACTGGAAAGAAGCTTTCTGAGAAACTGCTCTGTGTTCCGTTAATTCATCTCACAGAGATACATCTTTCCCTTCAAGAAGCCTTTCGCTAAGGCTGTTCTTGTGGAATTGGCAAAGTGATATTTTGAAGCCCATAGAGGTGTATCGTGAAAAAGGAAATATCTTCCGTTCAAAACTGGAAAGAAGCTTTCTGAGAAACTGCTCTGTGTTCTGTTAATTCATCTCACAGAGTTACATCTTTCCCTTCAAGAAGCCGTTCGCTAAGGCTGTTCTTGTGGATTTGACAAAGGGTTATTGGGAAGTCCATAGAGGGCTATGGTGAAAAAGGAAATATCTCCCGTTCAAAACTGGAAAGACGCTTTCTGAGAAACTGCTCTGTGTTCTGTTAATTCATCTCACCGAGTTACATTTTTCCGTTGAAGAAGCCTTTCGCTAAGGCTGTTCTGGTGGAATTGGCAAAGTGATATTTGGAAGCCCATAGAGGGCTATGGTGAAAAAGGAAATATCTTCCGTTCAAAACTGGGAAGAAGCTTTCTGAGAAACTGCTCTGTGTTCTGTTAATTCATCTCACAGAGTTACATCTTTCCCTTCAAGAAGCCTTTCGCTAAGGCTGTTCTTGTGGAATTGTGAAAGGGATATTTGGAAGCCCATAGAGGGCTACGGTGAAAAAGGAAACATCTTCCGTTCAAACCTGGAGAGAAGCTTTCTGAGAAACTGTTCTGTGTTCTGTTAATTCATCTCACAGAGTTACATCTTTCCCTTCAAGAAGCCTTCCGCTAAGGCTGTTTTGTGGAATTGGCAAAGGGATATTTGGAAGCCCATAGAGGGCTATGGTGAAAAAGGAAATATCTTCCGTTCATAAGTGGAAAGAAGCTTTCTGAGAAACTGCTCTGTGTTCTGTCAATTCATCTCACAGAGTTACATCTTTCCCTTCAAGAAGCCTTTCACTAAGGCTGTTCTTGTGGATTTGACAATGGGATATTTGGAAGTCCATAGAGGGCTATGGTGAAAAAGGAAATATCTTCCGTTCAAAACTGGAAAGAAGCTTTCTGAGAAACTGCTCTGTGTTCTGTTAATTCATCTCACAGAGTTACATGTTTCCATTGAAGAAGCCTTTCGCTAAGGCTGTTCTTGTGGAATTGGCAAAGGGATATTTGGAAGCCCACAGACGGCTATGGTGCAAGAAGAAATATCTTCTGTTCAGAACTGGAAAGAAGCATTCTGAGAAACTGCTCTGTGTTCTGTTAATTCATCCCACAGATTAAATCTTTCCCTTCAAGGAGCCTTTTGCTAAGGCTGTTCTTGTGGAATTGGCAAAGGGATATTTGGAAACCCATAGAGGGCTATGGTGAAAAAGGAAATATCTTCCGTTCAAAACTGGAAAGAAGCTTTCTGAGAAACTGCTCTGTTTTCTGTTAATTCATCTCACAGAGTTACATCTTTCCGTTCAAGAAGCCTTTCGCTAAGGCTGTTCTTGTGGAATTGGCAAAGGGATATTTGGAAGTCCATAGAGGGCTATGGTGAAAAAGGAAATATCTTCGGTTCAAAACTGGAAAGAATCATTCTGAGAAACTGCTCTGTGTTCTGTTAATTCATCTCACCAAGTTAAATCTTTCCCTTCAAGAAGCCTTTTGCTAAGGCTGTTCTTGTGGAATTGGCAAAGGGATATTTGGAAGCCCATAGAGGGCTATGGTGAAAAAGGAAATATCTTCCGTTCAAAACTGGAAAGAATCTTTCTGAGAAACTGCTCTGTGTTCTGTTTATTCATCTCACATAGTTACATCTTTCCCTTCAAGAAGCCTTTCGCTAAGGCTGTTCTTGTGGTTTTGGCAAAGGGATATTTGGAAGCCCATAGAGGGCTATGGTGAAAAAGGAAATATCTTCCGTTCAAACCTGGAGAGAAGCTTTGTGAGAAACTGTTCTGTGTTCTATTAATTCATCTCACAGAGTTACATCTTTCTCTTCAAGAAGCCTTTCGCTAAGGCTGTTCTTGTGGAATTGGCAAAGGGATATTTGGAAGCCCATAGAGGGCTATCGTGAAAAAGGAAATATCTTCCGTTTAAAACTGAAAAGAAGCTATCTGAGAAACTGCTCTGTGGTCTATTAATTCATCTCACAGAGTTACATGTTTCCCTTCAAGAAGTCTTTCGCTAAGGCTGTTCTTGTGGAATTGGCAAAGGGATATTTGGAAGCCCACAGAGGGCTATGGTGCAAAAGGAAATATCTTCCGTTCAAAACTGGAAAGAAGCTTTCTGAGAAACTGCTCTATGTTCTGTTAATGCATCTCACAGAGTTACATCTTTCCCTTCAAGAAGCCTTTCGCTAAGGCTGTTCTTGTGGAATTGGAAAAGGGATATTTGGAAGCCCATAGAGGGCTATGGTGAAAAAGGAAATATCTTCCGTTCAAAACTGGAAAGAAGCTTTCTGAGAAACTGCTCTGTGTTCTGTTAATTCATCTCACAGAGTTACATCTTTCCCTTCAAGAAGCCTTTCGCTAAGGCTGTTTTGTGGAATTGGCAAAGGGATATTTGGAAGCCCATAGAGGGCTATGGTGAAAAAGGAAATAACTTCCGTTCATAAGTGGAAAGAAGCTTTCTGAGAAATTGCTCTGTGTTCTGTCAATTCATCACACAGAGTTACATCTTTCCCTTCAAGTAGCCTTTCACTAAGGCTGTTCTTGTGGATTTGGCAAAGTGATATTTGGAAGCCCATAGAGGGCTATGGTGAAAAAGGAAATATCTTCCGTTCAAAACTGAAAAGAAGCTTTCTGAGAAACTGCTCTGTGTTCTGTTAATTCATCTCACAGAGTTACATTTTTCCGTTGAAGAAGCCTTTCACTAAGGCTGTTCTGTTGGAATGGGCAAAGGGATATTTGTAAGCCCATAGAGGGCTATGGTGAAAAAGGAAATATCTTCCGTTCAAAACTGGAAAGAAGCTTTCTGAGAAACTGCTCTGTGTTCTGTTAATTCATCTCACAGAGTTACATCTTTCCCTTCAAGAAGCCTTTCGCTAAGGCTGTTCTTGTGGAATTGTCAAAGGGATATTTGGAAGCCCATAGAGGGCTATGGTGAAAAAGGAAATATCTTCCGTTCAAAACTGGAAAGAAGCTTTCTGAGAAACTGCTCTATGTTCTGTTAATTCATCTTAGAGAGCTACATCTTTCCCTACAAGAAGCCTTTCGCTAAGGCTGTTCTTGTGGAATTGGCAAACGGATATTTGGAAGCCCATAGAGGGCTATGGTGAAAAAGGAAATATCTTCCGTTCAAACCTGGAGAGAAGCTTTGTGAGAAACTGTTCTGTGTTCTATTAATTCATCTCACAGAGTTACATCTTTCCCTTCAAGAAGCCTTTCGCTAAGGCTGTTCTTGTGGAATTGGCAAAGGGATATTTGGAAGCCCATAGAGGGCTATCGTGAAAAAGGAAATATCTTCCGTTTAAAACTGAAAAGAAGCTATCTGAGAAACTGCTCTGTGTTCTATTAATTCATCTCACAGAGTTACATGTTTCCCTTCAAGAAGTCTTTCGCTAAGGCTGTTCTTGTGGAATTGGCAAAGGGATATTTGGAAGCCCACAGAGGGCTATGGTGCAAAAGGAAATATCTTCCGTTCAAAACTGGAAAGAAGCTTTCTGAGAAACTGCTCTATGTTCTGTTAATGCATCTCACAGAGTTACATCTTTCCCTTCAAGAAGCCTTTCGCTAAGGCTGTTCTTGTGGAATTGGAAAAGGGATATTTCGAAGCCCATAGAGGGCTATGGTGAAAAAGGGAATATCTTCCGTTCAAAACTGGAAAGAAGCTTTCTGAGAAACTGCTCTGTGTTCTGTTAATTCATCTCACAGAGTTAAATCTCTCCCTTCAAGAAGCCTTTCGCTAAGGCTGTTCTTGTGGAATTGGCAAAGGGATATTTGGTAGCCCTTAGAGGGCTATGGTGAAAAAGGAAATATCTTCCGTTCAAAACTGGAAAGAAGCTTTCTGAGAAACTGCTCTGTATTCTGTTATTTCATCTCACAGAGTTACATCTTTCCCTTCAAGAAGCCTTTCGCTAAGGCTGTTTTTGTGGAATTGGCAAAGGGATATTTGGAAGCCCACAGACGGATTTGGTGCAAGAGGAAATATCTTCCGTTCAAAACTGGAAAAAAGCATTCTGATAAACTGCTCTGTGTTCTGTTTATCCATCTCACAGAGTTACATCTTTCCCTTCAAGAAGCCTTTCGCTAAGGCTGTTCTTGTGGAATTGGCAAAGTGATATTTTGAAGCCCATAGAGGTGTATCGTGAAAAAGGAAATATCTTCCGTTCAAAACTGGAAAGAAGCTTTCTGAGAAACTGCTCTGTGTTCTGTTAATTCATCTCACAGAGTTACATCTTTCCCTTCCAGAAGCCTTTCTCTAAGGCTGTTCTTGTGGATTTGACAAAGGGATATTTGGAAGTCCATAGAGGGCTATGGTGAAAAAGGCAATATCTTCCGTTCAAAACTGGAAAGAAGCTTTCTGAGAAACTGCTCTGTGTTCTGTTAATTCATCTCACAGAGTTACAATTTTCCATTCAAGAAGCCGTTCGCTAAGGCTGTTCTGGTGGAATTGGCAAGGTGATATTTGGAAGCCCATAGAGGGCTATGGTGAAAAAGGAAATATCTTCCGTTCAAAACTGGAAAGAAGCTTTCTGAGAAACTGCTCTGTGTTCCGTTAATTCATCTCACCGAGTTACATTTTTCCGTTGAAGAACCTTTCGCTAAGGCTGTTCTGGTGGATTTGGCAAAGTGATATTTGGAAGCCCATAGAGGACGATGGTGAAAAAGGAAATATCTTCCGTTCAAAACTGGAAAGAAGCTTTCTGAGAAACTGCTCTGTGTTCTGTTAATTCATCTCACAGAGTTACAATTTTCCGTTCAAGAAGCCTTTCGCTAAGGCTGTTCTGGTGGAATTGGCAAAGTGATATTTGGAAGCCCTTAGAGGGCTATGGTGAAAAAGGAAATATCTTCCGTTCAAAACTGGAAAGAAGCTTTCTGAGAAACTGCTCTGTGTTCCGTTAATTCATCTCACAGAGATACATCTTTCCCTTCAAGAAGCCTTTCGCTAAGGCTGTTCTTGTGGAATTGGCAAAGGGATATTTGGAAGCCCATAGAGGGCTATGGTGAAAAAGGAAATATCTTCCGTTCAAAACTGGAAAGAAGCTTTCTGAGAAACTGCTCTGTGTTCTGTTAATTCATCTCACAGAGTTACATCTTTCCGTTCAAGAAGCCTTTCGCTAAGGCTGTTCTTGTGGAATTGGCAAAGGGATATTTGGTAGTCCATAGAGGGCTATGGTGAAAAAGGAAATATCTTCCGTTCAAAACTGGAAAGAAGCATTCTGAGAAACTGCTCTGTGTTCTGTTAATTCATCTCACCGAGTTAAATCTTTCCCTTCAAGAAGCCTTTTGCTAAGGCTGTTCTTCTGGAATTGGCAAAGGGATATTTGGAAGCCCATAGAGGGCTATGGCGAAAAAAGAAATAACTTCCGTTCATAAGTGGAAAGAAGCTTTCTGAGAAATTGCTCTGTGTTCTGTCAATTCATCTCACAGAGTTACATCTTTCCCTTCAAGAAGCCTTTCGCTAAGGCTGTTCTTGTGGAATTGGCAAAGGGATATTTGGAAGCCCATAGAGGGCTATCGTGAAAAAGGAAATATGTTCCGTTTAAAACCGGAAAGAAGCTATCTGAGAAACTGCTCTCTGTTCTATTAATTCATCTCACAGAGTTACATCTTTCCCTTCAAGAAGCCTTTCGCTAAGGCTGTTCTTGTAGAATTGGCAAAGGGTTATTTGGAATCCCACAGACGGCTATGGTGCAAGAGGAAATATCTTCCGTTCAAAACTGGAAAAAAGCATTCTGAGAAACTGCTCTGTTTTCTGTTAATTCATCTCACAGAGTTACATATTTCCCTTCAAGAAGCCTTTCGCTAAGGCTGTTCTTGTGGAATTGGCAAAGTGATATTTTGAAGCCCATAGAGGTGTATCTTGAAAAAGGAAATATCTTCCGTTCAAAACTGGAAAGAAGTTTTCTGAGAAACTGCTCTGTGTTCTGTTAATTCATCTCACAGAGTTACATCTTTCCCTTGAAGAAGCCTTTCTCTAAGGCTGTTCTTGTGGATTTGACAAAGGGATATTTGGAAGTCCATAGAGGGCTATGGTGAAAAAGACAATATCTTCCGTTCAAAACCGGAAAGAAGCTTTCTGAGAAACTGCTCTGTGTTCTGTTAATTCATCTCACAGAGTTACAATTTTCCATTCAAGAAGCCGTTCGCTAAGGCTGTTCTGGTGGAATTGGCAAAGTGATATTTGGAAGCCCATAGAGGGCTATGGTGAAAAAGGAAATGTCTTCCGTTCAAAACTGGAAAGAAGCTTTCTGAGAAACTGCTCTGTATTCCGTTAATTCATCTCACAGAGATACATCTTTCCCTTCAAGAAGCCTTTCGCTAGGGCTGTTCTTGTGGAATTGGCAAAGTGATATTTTGAAGCCCATAGAGGTGTATCGTGAAAAAGGAAATATCTTCCATTCAAAACTGGAAAGAAGCTTTCTGAGAAACTGCTCTGTGTTCTGTTAATTCATCTCACAGAGTTACATCTTTCCCGTCGAGAAGCCGTTCGCTAAGGCTGTTCTTGTGGATTTGACAAAGGGTTATTGGGAAGTCCATAGAGGGCTATGGTGAAAAAGGAAATATCTTCCGTTCAAAACTGGAAAGAAGCTTTCTGAGAAACTGCTCTGTGTTCTGTTAATTCATCTCACCGAGTTACATTTTTCCGTTGAAGAAGCCTTTCGCTAAGGCTGTTCTGGTGGAATTGGCAAAGTGATATTTGGAAGCCCATAGAGGGCTATGGTGAAAAAGGAAATATCTTCCGTTCAAAACTGGAAAGAAGCTTTCTGAGAAACTGCTCTGTGTTCTGTTAATTCATCTCACAGAGTTACATCTTTCCCGTCGAGAAGCCGTTCGCTAAGGCTGTTCTTGTGGATTTGACAAAGGGTTATTGGGAAGTCCATAGAGGGCTATGGTGAAAAAGGAAATATCTTCCGTTCAAAACTGGAAAGAAGCATTCTGAGAAACTGCTCTGTGTTCTGTTAATTCATCTCACCGAGTTAAATCTTTCCCTTCAAGAAGCCTTTTGCTAAGGCTGTTCTTGTGGAATTGGCAAAGGGATATTTGGAAGCACATAGAGGGCTATGGTGAAAAAGGAAATATCTTCCGTTCAAAACTGGAAAGAATCTTTCTGAGAAACTGCTCTGTGTTCTGTTTATTCATCTCACATAGTTACATCTTTCCCTTCAAGAAGCATTTCGCTAAGGCTGTTCCTGTGGATTTGGCAAAGGGATATTTGGAAGCCCATAGAGGGCTATGGTGAAAAAGGAAATATCTTCCGTTCATAAGTGGAAAGAAGCTTTCTGAGAAACTGCTCTGTGTTCTGTCAATTCATCTCACAGAGTTACATCTTTCCCTTCAAGAAGCCTTTCACTAAGCCTGTTCTTGTGGATTTGACAATGGGATATTTGGAAGTCCATAGAGGGCTATGGTGAAAAAGGAAATATCTTCCGTTCAAAACTGGAAAGAAGCTTTCTGAGAAACTGCTCTGTGTTCTGTTAATTCATCTCACAGAGTTACATTTTTCCATTGAAGAAGCCTTTCGCTAAGGCTGTTCTTGTGGAATTGGCAAAGGGATATTTGGAAGCCCACAGACGGCTATGGTGCAAGAAGAAATATCTTCCGTTCAAAACTGGAAAGAAGCATTCTGAGAAACTGCTCTGTGTTCTGTTAATTCATCCCACAGATTAAATCTTTCCCTTCAAGAAGCCTTTTGCTAAGGCTGTTCTTGTGGAATTGGCAAAGGGATATTTGGAAGCCCATAGAGGGCTATGGTGAAAAAGGAAATATCTTCCGTTCAAAACTGGAAAGAAGCTTTCTGAGAAACTGCTCTGTGTTCTGTTAATTCATCTCACAGAGTTACATCTTTCCGTTCAAGAAGCCTTTCGCTAAGGCTGTTCTTGTGGAATTGGCAAAGGGATATTTGGAAGTCCATAGAGGGTTATGGTGAAAAAGGAAATATCTTCCGTTCAAAACTGGAAAGAATCATTCTGAGAAACTGCTCTGTGTTCTGTTAATTCATCTCACCGAGTTAAATCTTTCCCTTCAAGCAGCCTTTTGCTAAGGCTGTTCTTGTGGAATTGGCAAAGGGATATTTGGAAGCCCATAGAGGGCTATGGTGAAAAAGGAAATATCTTCCGTTCAAAACTGGAAAGAATCTTTCTGAGAAACTGCTCTGTGTTCTGTTTATTCATCTCACATAGTTACATCTTTCCCTTCAAGAAGCCTTTCGCTAAGGCTGTTCTTGTGGATTTGGCAAAGGGATATTTGGAAGCCCATAGAGGGCTATGGTGAAAAAGGAAATATCTTCCGTTCAAAACTGGAAAGAAGCTTTCTGAGAAACTGCTCTGTGTTCTCTTAATTCATCTCACGGAGTTACATTTTTCCGTTGAAGAAGCCTTTCGCTAAGGCTGTTCTGGTGGAATTGGCAAAGTGATATTTGGAAGCCCATAGAGGACGATGGTGAAAAAGGAAATATCTTCCGTTCAAAACTGGAAAGAAGCTTTCTGAGAAACTGCTCTGTGTTCTGTTAATTCATCTCACAGAGTTACAATTTTCCGTTCAAGAAGACTTTTGCTAAGGCTGTTCTGGTGGAATTGGCAAAGTGATATTTGGAAGCCCTTAGAGGGCTATTGTGAAAAAGGAAATATCTTCCGTTCAAAACTGGAAAGAAGCTTTCTGAGAAACTGCTCTGTGTTCCGTTCATTCATCTCACAGAGATACATCTTTCCCTTCAAGAAGCCTTTCGCTAAGGCTGTTCTTGTGGAATTGGCAAAGTGATATTTTGAAGCCCATAGAGGTGTATCGTGAAAAAGGAAATATCTTCCGTTCAAAACTGGAAAGAAGCTTTCTGAGAAACTGCTCTGTGTTCTGTTAATTCATCTCACAGAGTTACATCTTTCCCTTCAAGAAGCCTTTCGCTAAGTCTGTTCTTGTGGATTTGACAAAGGGATATTTGGAAGTCCTTTGAGGGCTACGGTAAAAAAGGCAATATCTTCCGTTCAAAACTGGAAAGAAGCATTCTGAAAAACTGCTCTGTGTTCTGTTAATTCATCTCACAGAGTTACAATATTCCGTTCAAGAAGCCTTTCGCTAAGGCTGTTCTGGTGGAATTGGCAAAGTGATATTTGGAAGCCCATAGAGGGCTACGGTGAAAAAGGAAATATCTTATGTTCAAAACTGGAAAGAAGCTTTTTGAGAAACTGCTCTGTGTTATGTTAATTCATCTCCCAGAGTTACATTTTTCCCTTCAAGAAGCCTTTCGCTAAGGCTGTTCTTGTGGAATTGTCAAAGGGATATTTGGAAGCCCATAGAGGGCTATGGTGAAAAAGGAAACATCTTCCGTTCAAACCTGGAGAGAAGCTTTCTGAGAAACTCTTCTGTGTTCTGTTAATTCATCTCACAGAGTTACATCTTTCCCTTCAAGAAGCCTTCCGCTAAGGCTGTTTTGTGGAATTGGCAAAGGGATATTTGGAAGCCCATAGAGGGCTATGGTGAAAAAGGAAATAACTTCCGTTCATAAGTGGAAAGAAGCTTTCTGAGATATTGCTCTATGTTCTGTTAATGCATCTCACAGAGTTACATCTTTCCCTTCAAGAAGCCTTTCGCTAAGGCTGTTCTTGTGGAATTGGAAAAGGGATATTTGGAAGCCCATAGAAGGCTATGGTGAAAAAGGAAATATCTTCCGTTCAAAACTGGAAAGAATCTTTCTGAGAAACTGCTCTGTGTTCTGTTAATTCATCTCACAGAGTTAAATCTCTCCCTTCAAGAAGCCTTTCGCTAAGGCTGTTCTTGTGGAATTGGCAAAGGGATATTTGGTAGCCCTTAGAGGGCTATGGTGAAAAAGGAAATATCTTCCGTTCAAAATTGGAAAGAAGCTTTCTGAGAAACTGCTCTGTGTTCTGTTAATTCATCTCACAGAGTTACATCTTTCCCTTCAAGAAGCCTTTCGCTAAGGCTGTTCTTGTGGAATTGGCAAAGGGATATTTGGAAGCCCACAGACGGCTTTGGTGCAAGAGGAAATATCTTCCGTTCAAAACTGGAAAAAAGCATTCTGATAAACTGCTCTGTGTTCTGTTTATCCATCTCACAGAGTTACATCTTTCCCTTCAAGAAGCCTTTCGCTAAGGCTGTTCTTGTGGAATTGGCAAAGTGATATTTTGAAGCCCATAGAGGTGTATCGTGAAAAAGGAAATATCTTCCATTCAAAACTGGAAAGAAGCTTTCTGAGAAACTGCTCTGTGTTCTGTTAATTCATCTCACAGAGTTACATCTTTCCCTTCCAGAAGCCTTTCTCTAAGGCTGTTCTTGTGGATTTGACAAAGGGATATTTGGAAGTCCATAGAGGGCTATGGTGAAAAAGGCAATATCTTCCGTTCAAAACTGGAAAGAAGCTTTCTGAGAAACTGCTCTGTGTTCTGTTAATTCATCTCACAGAGTTACATCTTTCCCTTCAAGAAGCCTTTCGCTAAGGCTGTTCTTGTGGATTTGACAAAGGGATATTTGGAAGTCCATAGAGGGCTACGGTGAAAAAGGCAATATCTTCCGTTCAAAACTGGAAAGAAGCATTCTGAGAAACTGCTCTGTGTTCTGTTAATTCATCTCACAGAGTTACAATTTTCCGTTCAAGAAGCCTTTCGCTAAGGCTGTTCTGGTGGAATTGGCAAAGTGATATTTGGAAGCCCATAGAGGGCTATGGTGAAAAAGGAAACATCTTCCGTTCAAACCTGGAGAGAAGCTTTCTGAGAAACTCTTCTGTGTTCTGTTAATTCATCTCACAGAGTTACATCTTTCCCTTCAAGAAGCCTTCCGCTAAGGTTGTTTTGTGGAATTGGCAAAGGGATATTTGGAAGCCCATAGAGGGCTATGGTGAAAAAGGAAATAACTTCCGTTCATAAGTGGAAAGAAGCTTTCTGAGAAATTGCTCTGTGTTCTGTCAATTCATCTCACAGAGTTACATCTTTCCCTTCAAGAAGCGTTTCGCTAAGGCTGTTCTTGTGGAATTGGCAAAGGGATATTTGGAAGCCCATAGAGGGCTATCGTGAAAAAGAAAATATCTTCCGTTTAAAACCGGAAAGAAGCTATCTGAGAAACTGCTCTGTGTTCTATTAATTCATCTCACAGAGTTACATCTTTCCCTTCAAGAAGCCTTTCGCTAAGGCTGTTCTTGTGGAATTGGCAAAGGGATATTTAGAAGCCCACAGACGGCTATGGTGCAAGAGGAAATATCTTCCGTTCAAAACTGGAAAAAAGCATTCTGAGAAACTGCTCTGTGTTCTGTTAATTCATCTCACAGAGTTACATCTTTCCCTTCAAGAAGCCTTTCGCTAAGGCTGTTCCTGTTGAATTGGCAAACTGATATTTTGAAGCCCATAGAGGTGTATCTTGAAAAAGGAAATATCTTCCGTTCAAAACTGGAAAGAAGCTTTCTGAGAAACTGCTCTGTGTTCTGTTAATTCATCTCACAGAGTTACATCTTTCCCTTGAAGAAGCCTTTCTCTAAGGCTGTTCTTGTGGATTTCACAAAGGGATATTTGGAAGTCCATAGAGGGCTATGGTGAAAAAGGCAATATCTTCCGTTCAAAACTGGAAAGAAGCTTTCTGAGAAACTGCTCTGTGTTCTGTTAATTCATCTCACAGAGTTACAATTTTCCATTCCAGAAGCCGTTCGCTAAGGCTGTTCTGGTGGTATTGGCAAAGTGATATTTGGAAGCCCATAGAGGGCTATGGTGAAAAAGGAAATGTCTTCCGTTCAAAACTGGAAAGAAGCTTTCTGAGAAACTGCTCTGTGTTCCGTTAATTCATCTCACAGAGATACATCTTTCCCTTCAAGAAGCCTTTCGCTAAGGCTGTTCTTGTGGAATTGGCAAAGTGATATTTTGAAGCCCATAGAGGTGTATCGTGAAAAAGGAAATATCTTCCGTTCAAAACTGGAAAGAAGCTTTCTGAGAAACTGCTCTGTGTTCTGTTAATTCATCTCACAGAGTTACATCTTTCCCTTCAAGAAGCCCTTCGCTAAGGCTGTTCTTGTGGATTTGACAAAGGGTTATTGGGAAGTCCATAGAGGGCTATGGTGAAAAAGGAAATATCTTCCGTTCAAAACTGGAAAGAAGCTTTCTGAGAAACTGCTCTGTGTTCTGTTAATTCATCTCACCGAGTTACATTTTTCCGTTGAAGAAGCCTTTCGCTAAGGCTGTTCTGGTGGAATTGGCAAAGTGATATTTGGAAGCCCATAGAGGGCTATGGTGAAAAAGGAAATATCTTCCGTTCAAAACTGGGAAGAAGCTTTCTGAGAAACTGCTCTGTGTTCTGTTAATTCATCTCACAGAGTTACATCTTTCCCTTCAAGAAGCCTTTCGCTAAGGCTGTTCTTGTGGAATTGTGAAAGGGATATTTGGAAGCCCATAGAGGGCTACGGTGAAAAAGGAAACATCTTCCGTTCAAACCTGGAGAGAAGCTTTCTGAGAAACTGTTCTGTGTTCTGTTAATTCATCTCACAGAGTTACATCTTTCCCTTCAAGAAGCCTTTCGCTAAGGCTGTTTTGTGGAATTGGCAAAGGGATATTTGGAAGCCCATAGAGGGCTATGGTGAAAAAGGAAATATCTTCCGTTCATAAGTGGAAAGAAGCTTTCTGAGAAACTGCTCTGTGTTCTGTCAATTCATCTCACAGAGTTACATCTTTCCCTTCAAGAAGCCTTTCACTAAGGCTGTTCTTGTGGATTTGACAATGGGATATTTGGAAGTCCATAGAGGGCTATGGTGAAAAAGGAAATATCTTCCGTTCAAAACTGGAAAGAAGCTTTCTGAGAAACTGCTCTGTGTTCTGTTAATTCATCTCACAGAGTTACATTTTTCCATTGAAGAAGCCTTTCGCTAAGGCTGTTCTTGTGGAATTGGCAAAGGGATATTTGGAAGCCCACAGACGGCTATGGTGCAAGAAGAAATATCTTCCGTTCAGAACTGGAAAGAAGCATTCTGAGAAACTGCTCTGTGTTCTGTTAATTCATCCCACAGATTAAATCTTTCCCTTCAAGAAGCCTTTTGCTAAGGCTGTTCTTGTGGAATTGGCAAAGGGATATTTGGAAACCCATAGAGGGCTATGGTGAAAAAGGAAATATCTTCCGTTCAAAACTGGAAAGAAGCTTTCTGAGAAACTGCTCTGTTTTCTGTTAATTCATCTCACAGAGTTACATCTTTCCGTTCAAGAAGCCTTTCGCTAAGGCTGTTCTTGTGGAATTGGCAAAGGGATATTTGGAAGTCCATAGAGGGCTATGGTGAAAAAGGAAATATCTTCGGTTCAAAACTGGAAAGAATCATTCTGAGAAACTGCTCTGTGTTCTGTTAATTCATCTCACCGAGTTAAATCTTTCCCTTCAAGAAGCCTTTTGCTAAGGCTGTTCTTGTGGAATTGGCAAAGGGATATTTGGAAGCCCATAGAGGGCTATGGTGAAAAAGGAAATATCTTCCGTTCAAAACTGGAAAGAATCTTTCTGAGAAACTGCTCTGTGTTCTGTTTATTCATCTCACATAGTTACATCTTTCCCTTCAAGAAGCCTTTCGCTAAGGCTGTTCTTGTGGATTTGGCAAAGGGATATTTGGAAGCCCATAGAAGGCTATGGTGAAAAAGGAAATATCTTCCGTTCAAACCTGGAGAGAAGCTTTGTGAGAAACTGTTCTGTGTTCTATTAATTCATCTCACAGAGTTACATCTTTCCCTTCAAGAAGCCTTTCGCTAAGGCTGTTCTTGTGGAATTGGCAAAGGGATATTTGGAAGCCCATAGAGGGCTATCGTGAAAAAGGAAATATCTTCCGTTTAAAACTAAAAGAAGCTATCTGAGAAACTGCTCTGTGTTCTATTAATTCATCTCACAGAGTTACATGTTTCCCTTCAAGAAGTCTTTCGCTAAGGCTGTTCTTGTGGAATTGGCAAAGGGATATTTGGAAGCCCACAGAGGGCTATGGTGCAAAAGGAAATATCTTCCGTTCAAAATTGGAAAGAAGCTTTCTGAGAAACTGCTCTATGTTCTGTTAATGCATCTCACAGAGTTACATCTTTCCCTTCAAGAAGCCTTTCGCTAAGGCTGTTCTTGTGGAATTGGAAAAGGGATATTTGGAAGCCCATAGAGGGCTATGGTGAAAAAGGAAATATCTTCCGTTCAAAACTGGAAAGAAGCTTTCTGAGAAACTGCTCTGTGTTCTGTTAATTCATCTCACAGAGTTACATCTTTCCCTTCAAGAAGCCTTTCGCTAAGGCTGTTTTGTGGAATTGGCAAAGGGATATTTGGAAGCCCATAGAGGGCTATGGTGAAAAAGGAAATAACTTCCGTTCATAAGTGGAAAGAAGCTTTCTGAGAAATTGCTCTGTGTTCTGTCAATTCATCACACAGAGTTACATCTTTCCCTTCAAGTAGCCTTTCACTAAGGCTGTTCTTGTGGATTTGGCAAAGTGATATTTGGAAGCCCATAGAGGGCTATGGTGAAAAAGGAAATATCTTCCGTTCAAAACTGAAAAGAAGCTTTCTGAGAAACTGCTCTGTGTTCTGTTAATTCATCTCACAGAGTTACATTTTTCCGTTGAAGAAGCCTTTCGCTAAGGCTGTTCTGTTGGAATGGGCAAAGGGATATTTGTAAGCCCATAGAGGGCTATGGTGAAAAAGGAAATATCTTCGGTTCAAAACTGGAAAGAAGCTTTCTGAGAAACTGCTCTGTGTTCTGTTAATTCATCTCACAGAGTTACATCTTTCCCTTCAAGAAGCCTTTCGCTAAGGCTGTTCTTGTGGAATTGTCAAAGGGATATTTGGAAGCCCATAGAGGGCTATGGTGAAAAAGGAAATATCTTCCGTTCAAAACTGGAAAGAAGCTTTCTGAGAAACTGCTCTATGTTCTGTTAATTCATCTTAGAGAGCTACATCTTTCCCTACAAGAAGCCTTTCGCTAAGGCTGTTCTTGTGGAATTGGCAAACGGATATTTGGAAGCCCATAGAGGGCTATGGTGAAAAAGGAAATATCTTCCGTTCAAACCTGGAGAGAAGCTTTGTGAGAAACTGTTCTGTGTTCTATTAATTCATCTCACAGAGTTACATCTTTCCCTTCAAGAAGCCTTTCGCTAAGGCTGTTCTTGTGGAATTGGCAAAGGGATATTTGGAAGCCCATAGAGGGCTATCGTGAAAAAGGAAATATCTTCCGTTTAAAACTGAAAAGAAGCTATCTGAGAAACTGCTCTGTGTTCTATTAATTCATCTCACAGAGTTACATGTTTCCCTTCAAGAAGTCTTTCGCTAAGGCTGTTCTTGTGGAATTGGCAAAGGGATATTTGGAAGCCCACAGAGGGCTATGGTGCAAAAGGAAATATCTTCCGTTCAAAACTGGAAAGAAGCTTTCTGAGAAACTGCTCTATGTTCTGTTAATGCATCTCACAGAGTTACATCTTTCCCTTCAAGAAGCCTTTCACTAAGGCTGTTCTTGTGGAATTGGAAAAGGGATATTTCGAAGCCCATAGAGGGCTATGGTGAAAAAGGAAATATCTTCCGTTCAAAACTGGAAAGAAGCTTTCTGAGAAACTGCTCTGTGTTCTGTTAATTCATCTCACAGAGTTAAATCTCTCCCTTCAAGAAGCCTTTCGCTAAGGCTGTTCTTGTGGAATTGGCAAAGGGATATTTGGTAGCCCTTAGAGGGCTATGGTGAAAAAGGAAATATCTTCCGTTCAAAACTGGAAAGAAGCTTTCTGAGAAACTGCTCTGTATTCTGTTAATTCATCTCACAGAGTTACATCTTTCCCTTCAAGAAGCCTTTCGCTAAGGCTGTTTTTGTGGAATTGGCAAAGGGATATTTGGAAGCCCACAGACGGGTTTGGTGCAAGAGGAAATATCTTCCGTTCAAAACTGGAAAAAAGCATTCTGATAAACTGCTCTGTGTTCTGTTTATCCATCTCACAGAGTTACATCTTTCCCTTCAAGAAGCCTTTCGCTAAGGCTGTTCTTGTGGAATTGGCAAAGTGATATTTTGAAGCCCATAGAGGTGTATCGTGAAAAAGGAAATATCTTCCGTTCAAAACTGGAAAGAAGCTTTCTGAGAAACTGCTCTGTGTTCTGTTAATTCATCTCACAGAGTTACATCTTTCCCTTCCAGAAGCCTTTCTCTAAGGCTGTTCTTGTGGATTTGACAAAGGGATATTTGGAAGTCCATAGAGGGCTATGGTGAAAAAGGCAATATCTTCCGTTCAAAACTGGAAAGAAGCTTTCTGAGAAACTGCTCTGTGTTCTGTTAATTCATCTCACAGAGTTACAATTTTCCATTCAAGAAGCCGTTCGCTAAGGCTGTTCTGGTGGAATTGGCAAGGTGATATTTGGAAGCCCATAGAGGGCTATGGTGAAAAAGGCAATATCTTCCGTTCAAAACTGGAAAGAAGCTTTCTGAGAAACTGCTCTGTGTTCCGTTAATTCATCTCACCGAGTTACATTTTTCCGTTGAAGAACCTTTCGCTAAGGCTGTTCTGGTGGATTTGGCAAAGTGATATTTGGAAGCCCATAGAGGACGATGGTGAAAAAGGAAATATCTTCCGTTCAAAACTGGAAAGAAGCTTTCTGAGAAACTGCTCTGTGTTCTGTTAATTCATCTCACAGAGTTACAATTTTCCGTTCAAGAAGCCTTTCGCTAAGGCTGTTCTGGTGGAATTGGCAAAGTGATATTTGGAAGCCCTTAGAGGGCTATGGTGAAAAAGGAAATATCTTCCGTTCAAAACTGGAAAGAAGCTTTCTGAGAAACTGCGCTGTGTTCCGTTAATTCATCTCACAGAGATACATCTTTCCCTTCAAGAAGCCTTTCGCTAAGGCTGTTCTTGTGGAATTGGCAAAGGGATATTTGGAAGCCCATAGAGGGCTATGGTGAAAAAGGAAATATCTTCCGTTCAAAACTGGAAAGAAGCTTTCTGAGAAACTGCTCTGTGTTCTGTTAATTCATCTCACAGAGTTACATCTTTCCGTTCAAGAAGCCTTTCGCTAAGGCTGTTCTTGTGGAATTGGCAAAGGGATATTTGGTAGTCCATAGAGGGCTATGGTGAAAAAGGAAATATCTTCCGTTCAAAACTGGAAAGAAGCATTCTGAGAAACTGCTCTGTGTTCTGTTAATTCATCTCACCGAGTTAAATCTTTCCCTTCAAGAAGCCTTTTGCTAAGGCTGTTCTTCTGGAATTGGCAAAGGGATATTTGGAAGCCCATAGAGGGCTATGGTGAAAAAGGAAATAACTTCCGTTCATAAGTGGAAAGAAGCTTTCTGAGAAATTGCTCTGTGTTCTGTCAATTCATCTCACAGAGTTACATCTTTCCCTTCAAGAAGCCTTTCGCTAAGGCTGTTCTTGTGGAATTGGCAAAGGGATATTTGGAAGCCCATAGAGGGCTATCGTGAAAAAGGAAATATCTTCCGTTTAAAACCGGAAAGAAGCGATCTGAGAAACTGCTCTGTGTTCTATTAATTCATCTCACAGAGTTACATCTTTCCCTTCAAGAAGCCTTTCGCTAAGGCTGTTCTTGTAGAATTGGCAAAGGGTTATTTGGAAGCCCACAGACGGCTATGGTGCAAGAGGAAATATCTTCCGTTCAAAACTGGAAAAAAGCATTCTGAGAAACTGCTCTGTGTTCTTTTAATTCATCTCACAGAGTTACATATTTCCCTTCAAGAAGCCTTTCGCTAAGGCTGTTCTTGTGGAATTGGCAAAGTGATATTTGGAAGCCCATAGAGGGCTATGGTGAAAAAGGAAATGTCTTCCGTTCAAAACTGGAAAGAAGCTTTCTGAGAAACTGCTCTGTGTTCCGTTAATTCATCTCACAGAGATACATCTTTCCCTTCAAGAAGCCTTTCGCTAAGGCTGTTCTTGTGGAATTGGCAAAGTGATATTTTGAAGCCCATAGAGGTGTATCGTGAAAAAGGAAATATCTTCCGTTGAAAACTGGAAAGAAGCTTTCTGAGAAACTGCTCTGTGTTCTGTTAATTCATCTCACAGAGTTACATCTTTCCCGTCGAGAAGCCGTTCGCTAAGGCTGTTCTTGTGGATTTGACAAAGGGTTATTGGGAAGTCCATAGAGGGCTATGGTGAAAAAGGAAATATCTTACGTTCAAAACTGGAAAGAAGCTTTCTGAGAAACTGCTCTGTGTTCTGTTAATTCATCTCACCGAGTTACATTTTTCCGTTGAAGAAGCCTTTCGCTAAGGCTGTTCTGGTGGAATTGGCAAAGGGATATTTGGAAGCCCATAGAGGGCTATGGTGAAAAAGGATATATCTTCCGTTCAAAACTGGAAAGAAGCTTTCTGAGAAACTGCTCTGTTTTCTGTTAATTCATCTCACAGAGTTACATCTTTCCGTTCAAGAAGCCTTTCGCTAAGGATGTTCTTGTGGAATTGGCAAAGGGATATTTGGAAGTCCATAGAGGGCTATGTTGAAAAAGGAAATATCTTCCGTTCAAAACTGGAAAGAAGCATTCTGAGAAACTGCTCTGTGTTCTGTTAATTCATCTCACCGAGTTAAATCTTTCCCTTCAAGAAGCCTTTTGCTAAGGCTGTTCTTGTGGAATTGGCAAAGGGATATTTGGAAGCACATAGAGGGCTATGGTGAAAAAGGAAATATCTTCCGTTCAAAACTGGAGAGAAGCTTTCTGAGAAACTGCTCTGTGTTCTGTTTATTCATCTCACATAGTTACATCTTTCCCTTCAAGAAGCATTTCGCTAAGGCTGTTCCTGTGGATTTGGCAAAGGGATATTTGGAAGCCCATAGAGGGCTATGGTGAAAAAGGAAATATCTTCCGTTCAAAACTGGAAAGAAGCTTTCTGAGAAACTGCTCTGTGTTCTCTTAATTCATCTCACCGAGTTACATTTTTCCGTTGAAGAAGCCTTTCGCTAAGGTTGTTCTGGTGGAATTGGCAAAGTGATATTTGGAAGCCCATAGAGGGCGATGGTGAAAAAGGAAATATCTTCCGTTCAAAACTGGAAAGAAGCTTTCTGAGAAACTGCTCTGTGTTCTGTTAATTCATCTCACAGAGTTACAATTTTCCGTTCAAGAAGCCTTTCGCTAAGGCTGTTCTGGTGGAATTGGCAAAGTGATATTTGGAAGCCCTTAGAGGGCTATGGTGAAAAAGGAAATATCTTCCGTTCAAAACTGGAAAGAAGCTTTCTGAGAAACTGCTCTGTGTTCCGTTCATTCATCTCACAGAGTTACATCTTTCCCTTCAAGAAGCCTTTCGCTAAGGCTGTTCTTGTGGATTTGACAAAGGGATATTTGGAAGTCCATAGAGGGCTACGGTGAAAAAGGCAATATCTTCCGTTCAAAACTGGAAAGAAGCATTCTGAGAAACTGCTCTGTGTTCTGTTAATTCATCTCACAGAGTTACAATTTTCCGTTCAAGAAGCCTTTCGCTAAGGCTGTTCTGGTGGAATTGGCAAAGTGATATTTGGAAGCCCATAGAGGGCTATGGTGAAAAAGGAAACATCTTCCGTTCAAACCTGGAGAGAAGCTTTCTGAGAAACTCTTCTGTGTTCTGTTAATTCATCTCACAGAGTTACATCTTTCCCTTCAAGAAGCCTTCCGCTAAGGTTGTTTTGTGGAATTGGCAAAGGGATATTTGGAAGCCCATAGAGGGCTATGGTGAAAAAGGAAATAACTTCCGTTCATAAGTGGAAAGAAGCTTTCTGAGAAATTGCTCTGTGTTCTGTCAATTCATCTCACAGAGTTACATCTTTCCCTTCAAGAAGCCTTTCGCTAAGGCTGTTCTTGTGGAATTGGCAAAGGGATATTTGGAAGCCCATAGAGGGCTATCGTGAAAAAGAAAATATCTTCCGTTTAAAACCGGAAAGAAGCTATCTGAGAAACTGCTCTGTGTTCTATTAATTCATCTCACAGAGTTACATCTTTCCCTTCAAGAAGCCTTTCGCTAAGGCTGTTCTTGTGGAATTGGCAAAGGGATATTTAGAAGCCCACAGACGGCTATGGTGCAAGAGGAAATATCTTCCGTTCAAAACTGGAAAAAAGCATTCTGAGAAACTGCTCTGTGTTCTGTTAATTCATCTCACAGAGTTACATCTTTCCCTTCAAGAAGCCTTTCGCTAAGGCTGTTCTTGTTGAATTGGCAAACTGATATTTTGAAGCCCATAGAGGTGTATCTTGAAAAAGGAAATATCTTCCGTTCAAAACTGGAAAGAAGCTTTCTGAGAAACTGCTCTGTGTTCCGTTAATTCATCTCACAGAGATACATCTTTCCCTTCAAGAAGCCTTTCGCTAAGGCTGTTCTTGTGGAATTGGCAAAGTGATATTTTGAAGCCCATAGAGGTGTATCGTGAAAAAGGAAATATCTTCCGTTCAAAACTGGAAAGAAGCTTTCTGAGAAACTGCTCTGTGTTCTGTTAATTCATCTCACAGAGTTACATCTTTCCCTTAAAGAAGCCCTTCGCTAAGGCTGTTCTTGTGGATTTGACAAAGAGTTATTGGGACGTCCATAGAGGGCTATGGTGAAAAAGGAAATATCTTCCGTTCAAAACTGGAAAGAAGCTTTCTGAGAAACTGCTCTGTGTTCTGTTAATTCATCTCACCGAGTTACATTTTTCCGTTGAAGAAGCCTTTCGCTAAGGCTGTTCTGGTGGAATTGGCAAAGTGATATTTGGAAGCCCATAGAGGGCTATGGTGAAAAAGGAAATATCTTCCGTTCAAAACTGGGAAGAAGCTTTCTGAGAAACTGCTCTGTGTTCTGTTAATTCATCTCACAGAGTTACATCTTTCCCTTCAAGAAGCCTTTCGCTAAGGCTGTTCTTGTGGAATTGTGAAAGGGATATTTGGAAGCCCATAGAGGGCTACGGTGAAAAAGGAAACATCTTCCGTTCAAACCTGGAGAGAAGCTTTCTGAGAAACTGTTCTGTGTTCTGTTAATTCATCTCACAGAGTTACATCTTTCCCTTCAAGAAGCCTTCCGCTAAGGCAGTTTTGTGGAATTGGCAAAGGTATATTTGGAAGCCCATAGAGGGCTATGGTGAAAAAGGAAATATCTTCCGTTCATAAGTGGAAAGAAGCTTTCTGAGAAACTGCTCTGTGTTCTGTCAATTCATCTCACAGAGTTACATCTTTCCCTTCAAGAAGCCTTTCACTAAGGCTGTTCTTGTGGATTTGACAATGGGATATTTGGAAGTCCATAGAGGGCTATGGTGAAAAAGGAAATATCTTCCGTTCAAAACTGGAAAGAAGCTTTCTGAGAAACTGCTCTGTGTTCTGTTAATTCATCTCACAGAGTTACATTTTTCCATTGAAGAAGCCTTTCGCTAAGGCTGTTCTTGTGGAATTGGCAAAGGGATATTTGGAAGCCCACAGACGGCTATGGTGCAAGAAGAAATATCTTCCGTTCAAAACTGGAAAGAAGCATTCTGAGAAACTGCTCTGTGTTCTGTTAATTCATCCCACAGATTAAATCTTTCCCTTCAAGAAGCCTTTTGCTAAGGCTGTTCTTGTGGAATTGGCAAAGGGATATTTGGAAGCCCATAGAGGGCTATGGTGAAAAAGGAAATATCTTCCGTTCAAAACTGGAAAGAAGCTTTCTGAGAAACTGCTCTGTTTTCTCTTAATTCATCTCACAGAGTTACATCTTTCCGTTCAAGAAGCCTTTCGCTAAGGCTGTTCTTGTGGAATTGGCAAAGGGATATTTGGAAGTCCATAGAGGGCTATGGTGAAAAAGGAAATATCTTCGGTTCAAAACTGGAAAGAATCATTCTGAGAAACTGCTCTGTGTTCTGTTAATTCATCTCACCGAGTTAAATCTTTCCCTTCAAGAAGCCTTTTGCTAAGGCTGTTCTTGTGGAATTGGCAAAGGGATATTTGGAAGCCCATAGAGGCCTATGGTGAAAAAGGAAATATCTTCCGTTCAAAACTGGAAAGAATCTTTCTGAGAAACTGCTCTGTGTTCTGTTTATTCATCTCACATAGTTACATCTTTCCCTTCAAGAAGCCTTTCGCTAAGGCTGTTCTTGTGGATTTGGCAAAGGGATATTTGGAAGCCCATAGAGGGCTATGGTGAAAAAGGAAATATCTTCCGTTCAAAACTGGAAGGAAGCTTTCTGAGAAACTGCTCTGTGTTCTCTTAATTCATCTCACCGAGTTACATTTTTCCGTTGAAGAAGCCTTTCGCTAAGGCTGTTCTGGTGGAATTGGCAAAGTGATATTTGGAAGCCCATAGAGGACGATGGTGAAAAAGGAAATATCTTCCGTTCAAAACTGGAAAGAAGCTTTCTGAGAAACTGCTCTGTGTTCCGTTCATTCATCTCACAGAGATACATCTTTCCCTTCAAGAAGCCTTTCGCTAAGGCTGTTCTTGTGGAATTGGCAAAGTGATATTTTGAAGCCCATAGAGGTGTATCGTGAAAAAGGAAATATCTTCCGTTGAAAACTGGAAAGAAGCTTTCTGAGAAACTGCTCTGTGTTCTGTTAATTCATCTCACAGAGTTACATCTTTCCCTTCAAGAAGCCTTTCGCTAAGGCTGTTCTTGTGGATTTGACAAAGGGATATTTGGAAGTCCATTGAGGGCTACGGTGAAAAAGGCAATATCTTCCGTTCAAAACTGGAAAGAAGCATTCTGAAAAACTGCTCTGTGTTCTGTTAATTCATCTCACAGAGTTACAATATTCCATTCAAGAAGCCTTTCGCTAAGGCTGTTCTGGTGGAATTGGCAAAGTGATATTTGGAAGCCCATAGAGGGCTACGGTGAAAAAGGAAATATCTTATGTTCAAAACTGGAAAGAAGCTTTCTGAGAAACTGCTCTGTGTTATGTTAATTCATCTCACAGAGTTACATTTTTCCCTTCAAGAAGCCTTTCGCTAAGGCTGTTCTTGTGGAATTGTCAAAGGGATATTTGGAAGCCCATAGAGGGCTATGGTGAAAAAGGAAACATCTTCCGTTCAAACCTGGAGAGAAGCTTTCTGAGAAACTCTTCTGTGTTCTGTTAATTCATCTCACAGAGTTACATCTTTCCCTTCAAGAAGCCTTCCGCTAAGGCTGTTTTGTGGAATTGGCAAAGGGATATTTGGAAGCCCATAGAGGGCTATGGTGAAAAAGGAAATAACTTCCGTTCATAAGTGGAAAGAAGCTTTCTGAGATATTGCTCTATGTTCTGTTGATGCATCTCACAGAGTTACATCTTTCCCTTCAAGAAGCCTTTCGCTAAGGCTGTTCTTGTGGAATTGGAAAAGGGATATTTGGAAGCCCATAGAGGGCTATGGTGAAAAAGGAAATATCTTCCGTTCAAAACTGGAAAGAATCTTTCTGAGAAACTGCTCTGTGTTCTGTTAATTCATCTCACAGAGTTAAATCTCTCCCTTCAAGAAGCCTTTCGCTAAGGCTGTTCTTGTGGAATTGGCAAAGGGATATTTGGTAGCCCTTAGAGGGCTATGGTGAAAAAGGAAATATCTTCCGTTCAAAATTGGAAAGAAGCTTTCTGAGAAACTGCTCTGTGTTCTGTTAATTCATCTCACAGAGTTACATCTTTCCCTTCAAGAAGCCTTTCGCTAAGGCTGTTCTTGTGGAATTGGCAAAGGGATATTTGGAAGCCCACAGACGGCTTTGGTGCAAGAGGAAATATCTTCCGTTCAAAACTGGAAAAAAGCATTCTGATAAACTGCTCTGTGTTCTGTTTATCCATCTCACAGAGTAACATCTTTCCCTTCAAGAAGCCTTTCGCTAAGGCTGTTCTTGTGGAATTGGCAAAGTGATATTTTGAAGCCCATAGAGGTGTATCGTGAAAAAGGAAATATCTTCCATTCAAAACTGGAAAGAAGCTTTCTGAGAAACTGCTCTGTGTTCTGTTAATTCATCTCACAGAGTTACATCTTTCCCTTCCAGAAGCCTTTCTCTAAGGCTGTTCTTGTGGATTTGACAAAGGGATATTTGGAAGTCCATAGAGGGCTATGGTGAAAAAGGCAATATCTTCCGTTCAAAACTGGAAAGAAGCTTTCTGAGAAACCGCTCTGTGTTCTGTTAATTCATCTCACAGAGTTACATCTTTCCCTTCAAGAAGCCTTTCGCTAAGGCTGTTCTTGTGGATTTGACAAAGGGATATTTGGAAGTCCATAGAGGGCTACGGTGAAAAAGGCAATATCTTCCGTTCAAAACTGGAAAGAAGCATTCTGAGAAACTGCTCTGTGTTCTGTTAATTCATCTCACAGAGTTACAATTTTCCGTTCAAGAAGCCTTTCGCTAAGGCTGTTCTGGTGGAATTGGCAAAGTGATATTTGGAAGCCCATAGAGGGCTATGGTGAAAAAGGAAACATCTTCCGTTCAAACCTGGAGAGAAGCTTTCTGAGAAACTCTTCTGTGTTCTGTTAATTCATCTCACAGAGTTACATCTTTCCCTTCAAGAAGCCTTCCGCTAAGGTTGTTTTGTGGAATTGGCAAAGGGATATTTGGAAGCCCATAGAGGGCTATGGTGAAAAAGGAAATAACTTCCGTTCATAAGTGGAAAGAAGCTTTCTGAGAAATTGCTCTGTGTTCTGTCAATTCATCTCACAGAGTTACATCTTTCCCTTCAAGAAGCCTTTCGCTAAGGCTGTTCTTGTGGAATTGGCAAAGGGATATTTGGAAGCCCATAGAGGGCTATCGTGAAAAAGAAAGTATCTTCCGTTTAAAACCGGAAAGAAGCTATCTGAGAAACTGCTCTGTGTTCTATTAATTCATCTCACAGAGTTACATCTTTCCCTTCAAGAAGCCTTTCGCTAAGGCTGTTCTTGTGGAATTGGCAAAGGGATATTTAGAAGCCCACAGACGGCTGTGGTGCAAGAGGAAATATCTTCCGTTCAAAACTGGAAAAAAGCATTCTGAGAAACTGCTCTGTGTTCTGTTAATTCATCTCACAGAGTTACATCTTTCCCTTCAAGAAGCCTTTCGCTAAGGCTGTTCTTGTGGAATTGGCAAAGTGATATTTTGAAGCCCATAGAGGTGTATCTTGAAAAAGGAAATATCTTCCGTTCAAAACAGGAAAGAAGCTTTCTGAGAAACTGCTCTGTGTTCTGTTAATTCATCTCTCAGAGTTACATCTTTCCCTTGAAGAAGCCTTTCTCTAAGGCTGTTCTTGTGGATTTGACAAAGGGATATTTGGAAGTCCATAGAGGGCTATGGTGAAAAAGGCAATATCTTCCGTTCAAAACTGGAAAGAAGCTTTCTGAGAAACTGCTCTGTGTTCTGTTATTTCATCTCACAGAGTTACAATTTTCCATTCCAGAAGCCGTTCGCTAAGGCTGTTCTGGTGGTATTGGCAAAGTGATATTTGGAAGCCCATAGAGGGCTATGGTGAAAAAGGAAATGTCTTCCGTTCAAAACTGGAAAGAAGCTTTCTGAGAAACTGCTCTGTGTTCCGTTAATTCATCTCACAGAGATACATCTTTCCCTTCAAGAAGCCTTTCGCTAAGGCTGTTCTTGTGGAATTGGCAAAGTGATATTTTGAAGCCCATAGAGGTGTATCGTGAAAAAGGAAATATCTTCCGTTCAAAACTGGAAAGAAGCTTTCTGAGAAACTGCTCTGTGTTCTGTTAATTCATCTCACAGAGTTACATCTTTCCCTTCAAGAAGCCCTTCGCTAAGGCTGTTCTTGTGGATTTGACAAAGGGTTATTGGGAAGTCCATAGAGGGCTATGGTGAAAAAGGAAATATCTTCCGTTCAAAACTGGAAAGAAGCTTTCTGAGAAACTGCTCTGTGTTCTGTTAATTCATCTCACCGAGTTACATTTTTCCGTTGAAGAAGCCTTTCGCTAAGGCTGTTCTGGTGGAATTGGCAAAGTGATATTTGGAAGCCCATAGAGGGCTATGGTGAAAAAGGAAATATCTTCCGTTCAAAACTGGAAAGAAGCTTTCTGAGAAACTGCTCTGTGTTCTGTTAATTCATCTCACAGAGTTTCATCTTTCCGTTCAAGAAGCCTTTCGCTAAGGCTGTTCTTGTGGAATTGGCAAAGGGATATTTGGAAGTCCATAGAGGGCTATGGTGAAAAAGGAAATATCTTCCGTTCAAAACTGGAAAGAAGCATTCTGAGAAACTGATCTGTGTTCTGTTAATTCATCTCACCGAGTTAAAACTTTCCCTTCAAGAAGCCTTTTGCTAAGGCTGTTCTTGTGGAATTGGCAAAGGGATATTTGGAAGCCCATAGAGGGCTATGGTGAAAAAGGAAATATCTTCCGTTCAAAACTGGAAAGAATCTTTCTGAGAAACTGCTCTGTGTTCTGTTTATTCATCTCACATAGTTACATCTTTCCCTTCAAGAAGCCTTTCGCTAAGGCTGTTCTTGTGGATTTGGCAAAGGGATATTTGGAAGCCCATAGAGGGCTATGGTGAAAAAGGAAATATCTTCCGTTCAAAACTGGAAAGAAGCTTTCTGAGAAACTGCTCTGTGTTCTCTTAATTCATCTCACCGAGTTACATTTTTCCGTTGAAGAAGCCTTTCGCTAAGGCTGTTCTGGTGGAATTGGCAAAGTGATATTTGGAAACCCATAGAGGGCGATGGTGAAAAAGGAAATATCTTCCGTTCAAAACTGGAAAGAAGCTTTCTGAGAAACTGCTCTGTGTTCTGTTAATTCATCTCACAGAGTTACATCTTTCCCTTCAAGAAGCCTTTCGCTAAGGCTGTTCTTGTGGAATTGGCAAAGGGATATTTTGAAGCCCATAGAGGTGTATCGTGAAAAAGGAAATATCTTCCGTTCAAAACTGGAAAGAAGCTTTCTGAGAAACTTCTCTGTGTTCTTTTAATTCATCTCACAGAGTTACATCTTTCCCTTCAAGAAGCCTTTCTCTAAGGCTGTTCTTGTGGATTTGACAAAGGGATATTTGGAAGTCCATAGAGGGCTATGGTGAAAAAGACAATATCTTCCGTTCAAAACTGGAAAGAAGCTTTCTGAGAAACTGCTCTGTGTTCTGTTAATTCATCTCACAGAGTTACAATTTTCCGTTCAAGAAGCCTTTCGCTAAGGCTGTTCTGGTGCAATTGGCAAAGTGATATTTGGAAGCCCTTAGAGGGCTATGGTGAAAAAGGAAATATCTTCCGTTCAAAACTGGAAAGAAGCTTTCTGAGAAACTGCTCTGCGTTCCGTTAATTCATCTCACAGAGATACATCTTTCCCTTCAAGAAGCCTTTCGCTAAGGCTGTTCTTGTGGAATTGGCAAAGTGATATTTTGAAGCCCCTAGAGGTGTATCGTGAAAAAGGAAAATATCTTCCGTTCATAACTGGAAAGAAACTTTCTGAGAAACTGCTCTGTGTTCTGTTAATTCATCTCACAGAGTTACATCTTTCCCTTCAAGAACCCTTTCGCTAAGGCTGTTCTTGTGGATTTGACAAAGGGATATTTGGAAGTCCATAGAGGGCTACGGTGAAAAAGGCAATATCTTCCGTTCAAAACTGGAAAGAAGCTTACTGAGAAACTGCTCTGTGTTCTGTTAATTCATCTCACAGAGTTACAATTTTTCGTTGAAGAAGCCTTTCGCTAAGTCTGTTCTGGTGGAATTGGCAAAGGGATATTTGGAAGCCCATAGAGGGCTATGGTGAAAAAGGAACTATCTTCCGTTCAAAACTGGAAAGAAGCTTTCTGATAAACTGCTCTGTGTTCTGTTAATTCATCTCACAGAGTTACATCTTTCCCTTCAAGAAGCCTTTCGCTAAGGCTGTTCTTGTGGAATTGTCAAAGGGATATTTGGAAGCCCATAGAGGGCTACGGTGAAAAAGGAAACATCTTCCGTTCATAAGTGTTAAGAAGCTTTCTGAGAAACTGCTCCGTGTTCTGTTAATTCATCTTAGTGAGCTACATCTTTAACTTCAAGAAGCCTTCCGCTAATGCTGTTCTTGTGGAATTGGAAAAGGGATATTTGGAAGCCCATAGAGGGCTATGGTGAAAAAGGAAATATCTTCCGTTCAAAACTGGAAAGAATCTTTCTGAGAAACTGCTCTCTGTCCTGTTAATTCATCTCACAGAGTTACATCTTTCCCTTCAAGAAGCCTTTCGCTAAGGCTGTTCTTGTGGAATTGGCAAAGGGATATTTGGAAGCCCTTAGAGGGCTATGGTGAAAAAGGAAATATCTTCCGTTCAAAACTGGAAAGAAGCTTTCTGAGAAACTGCTCTGTGTTCTGTTAATTCATCTCACAGTGTTACATCTTTCCCTTCAAGAAGCCTTTCGGTAAGGCTGTTCTTGTGGAATTGGCAAAGGGATATTTTGAAGCCCATAGAGGTGTATCGTGAAAAAGGAAATATCTTCCGTTCAAAACTGGAAAGAAGCTTTCTGAGAAACTGCTCTGTGTTCTGTTACTTCATCTCACAGAGTTACATCTTTCCCTTCAAGAAGCCCTTCGCTAAGGCTGTTCTTGTGGATTTGACAAAGGGTTATTGGGAAGTCCATAGAGGGCTCTGGTGAAAAAGGAAATATCTTCCGTTCAAAACTGGAAAGAATCTTTCTGACAAACTGCTCTGTGTTCTGTTTATTCATCTCACATAGTTACATCTTTCCCTTCAAGAAGCCTTTCGCTAAGGCTGTTCTTGTGGATTTGGCAAAGGGTTATTTGGAAGCCCATAGAGGGCTATGGTGAAAAAGGAAATATCTTCCGTTCAAAACTGGAAAGAAGCTTTCTGAGAAACTGCTCTGTGTTCTGTTAATTCATCTCACAGAGTTACATCTTTCCCTTCAAGAAGCCTTTCGCTAAGGCTGTTCTTGTGGAATTGTCAAAGGGATATTTGGAAGCCCATAGAGGGCTATGGTGAAAAAGGAAATATCTTCCGTTCAAAATTGGAAAGAAGCTTTCTGAGAAACTGCTCTATGTTCTGTTAATTCATCTTAGAGAGCTACATCTTTCCCTACAAGAAGCCTTTCGCTAAGGCTGTTCTTGTGGAATTGGCAAACGGATATTTGGAAGCCCATAGAGGGCTATGGTGAAAAAGGAAATATCTTCCGTTCAAACCTGGAGAGAAGCTTTGTGAGAAACTGTTCTGTGTTCTATTAATTCATCTCACAGAGTTACATCTTTCCCTTCAAGAAGCCTTTCGCTAAGGCTGTTCTTGTGGAATTGGCAAAGGGATATTTGGAAGCCCATAGAGGGCTATCGTGAAAAAGGAAATATCTTCCGTTTAAAACTGAAAAGAAGCTATCTGAGAAACTGCTCTGTGTTCTATTAATTCATCTCACAGAGTTACATGTTTCCCTTCAAGAAGTCTTTCGCTAAGGCTCTTCTTGTGGAATTGGCAAAGGGATATTTGGAAGCCCACAGAGGGCTATGGTGCAAAAGGAAATATCTTCCGTTCAAAACTTGAAAGAAGCTTTCTGAGAAACTGCTCTAAGTTCTGTTAATGCATCTCACAGAGTTACATCTTTCCCTTCAAGAAGCCTTTCGCTAAGGCTGTTCTTGTGGAATTGGAAAAGTGATATTTGGAAGCCCATAGAATGCTATGGTGAAAAAGGAAATATCTTCCGTTCAGAACTGGAAAGAATCTTTCTGAGAAACTGCTCTGTGTTCTGTTAATTCATCTCACAGAGTTAAATCTCTCCCTTCAAGAAGCCTTTCGCTAAGGCTGTTCTTGTGGAATTGGCAAAGGGACATTTGGTAGCCCTTAGAGGGCTATGGTGAAAAAGGAAATATCTTCCGTTCAAAACTGGAAAGAAGCTTTCTGAGAAACTGCTCTGTGTTCTGTTAATTCATCTCACAGAGTTACATCTTTCCCTTCAAGAAGCCTTTCGCTAAGGCTGTTCTTGTGGAATTGGCAAAGGGATATTTGGAAGCCCACAGACGGCTTTGGTGCAAGAGGAAATATCTTCCGTTCAAAACTGGAAAAAAGCATTCTGATAAACTGCTCTGTGTTCTGTTTATCCATCTCACAGAGTTACATCTTTCCCTTCAAGAAGCCTTTCGCTAAGGCTGTTCTTGTGGAATTGGCAAAGTGATATTTTGAAGCCCATAGAGGTGTATCGTGAAAAAGGAAATATCTTCCGTTCAAAACTGGGAAGAAGCTTTCTGAGAAACTGCTCTGTGTTCTGTTAATTCATCTCACAGAGTTACATCTTTCCCTTCCAGAAGCCTTTCTCTAAGGCTGTTCTTGTGGATTTGACAAAGGGATATTTGGAAGTCCATAGAGGGCTATGGTGAAAAAGGCAATATCTTCCGTTCAAAACTGGAAAGAAGCTTTCTGAGAAACTGCTCTGTGTTCTGTTAATTCATCTCACCGAGTTACATTTTTCCGTTGAAGAAGCCTTTCGCTAAGGCTGTTCTGGTGGAATTGGCAAAGTGATATTTGGAAGCCCATAGAGGGCGATGGTGAAAAAGGAAATATCTTCCGTTCAAAACTGGAAAGAAGCTTTCTGAGAAACTGCTCTGTGTTCTGTTAATTCATCTCACAGAGTTACATCTTTCCCTTCAAGAAGCCTTTCGCTAAGGATGTTCTTGTGGAATTGGCAAAGGGATATTTGGAAGTCCATAGAGGGCTATGGTGAAAAAGGAAATATCTTCCGTTCAAAACTGGAAAGAAGCATTCTGAGAAACTGCTCTGTGTTCTGTTAATTCATCTCACCGAGTTAAATCTTTCCCTTCAAGAAGCCTTTTGCTAAGGCTGTTCTTGTGGAATTGGCAAAGGGATATTTGGAAGCCCATAGAGGGCTATGGTGAAAAAGGAAATATCTTCCGTTCAAAACTGGAAAGAATCTTTCTGAGAAACTGCTCTGTGTTCTGTTTATTCATCTCACATAGTTACATCTTTCCCTTGAAGAAGCCTTTCGCTAAGGCTGTTCTTGTGGATTTCACAAAGGGATATTTGGAAGTCCATAGAGGGCTATGGTGAAAAAGGCAATATCTTCCGTTCAAAACTGGAAAGAAGCTTTCTGAGAAACTGCTCTGTGTTCTGTTAATTCATCTCACAGAGTAACAATTTTCCATTCCAGAAGCCGTTCGCTAAGGCTGTTCTGGTGGTATTGGCAAAGTGATATTTGGAAGCCCATAGAGGGCTATGGTGAAAAAGGAAATGTCTTCCGTTCAAAACTGGAAAGAAGCTTTCTGAGAAACTTCTCTGTGTTCCGTTAATTCATCTCACAGAGATACATCTTTCCCTTCAAGAAGCCTTTCGCTAAGGCTGTTCTTGTGGAATTGGCAAAGTGATATTTTGAAGCCCATAGAGGTGTATCGTGAAAAAGGAAATATCTTCCGTTCAAAACTGGAAAGAAGCTTTCTGAGAAACTGCTCTGTGTTCTGTTAATTCATCTCACAGAGTTACATCTTTCCCTTCAAGAAGCCCTTCGCTAAGGCTGTTCTTGTGGATTTGACAAAGGGTTATTTGGAAGTCCATAGAGGGCTATGGTGAAAAAGGAAATATCTTCCGTTCAAAACTGGAAAGAAGCTTTCTGAGAAACTGCTCTGTGTTCTGTTAATTCATCTCACCGAGTTACATTTTTCCGTTGAAGAAGCCTTTCGCTAAGGCTGTTCTGGTGGAATTGGCAAAGTGATATTTGGAAGCCCATAGAGGGCTATGGTGAAAAAGGAAATATCTTCCGTTCAAAACTGGGAAGAAGCTTTCTGAGAAACTGCTCTGTGTTCTGTTAATTCATCTCACAGAGTTACATCTTTCCCTTCAAGAAGCCTTTCGCTAAGGCTGTTCTTGTGGAATTGTGAAAGGGATATTTGGAAGCCCATAGAGGGCTACGGTGAAAAAGGAAACATCTTCCGTTCAAACCTGGAGAGAAGCTTTCTGAGAAACTGTTCTGTGTTCTGTGAATTCATCTCACAGAGTTACATCTTTCCCTTCAAGAAGCCTTCCGCTAAGGCTGTTTTGTGGAATTGGCAAAGGTATATTTGGAAGCCCATAGAGGGCTATGGTGAAAAAGGAAATATCTTCCGTTCATAAGTGGAAAGAAGCTTTCTGAGAAACTGCTCTGTGTTCTGTCAATTCATCTCACAGAGTTACATCTTTCCCTTCAAGAAGCCTTTCACTAAGGCTGTTCTTGTGGATTTGACAATGGGATATTTGGAAGTCCATAGAGGGCTATGGTGAAAAAGGAAATAACTTCCGTTCAAAACTGGAAAGAAGCTTTCTGAGAAACTGCTCTGTGTTCTGTTAATTCATCTCACAGAGTTACATTTTTCCATTGAAGAAGCCTTTCGCTAAGGCTGTTCTTGTGGAATTGGCAAAGGGATATTTGGAAGCCCACAGACGGCTATGGTGCAAGAAGAAATATCTTCCGTTCAAAACTGGAAAGAAGCATTCTGAGAAATTGCTCTGTGTTCTGTTAATTCATCCCACAGATTAAATCTTTCCCTTCAAGAAGCCTTTTGCTAAGGCTGTTCTTGTGGAATTGGCAAAGGGATATTTGGAAGCCCATAGAGGGCTATGGTGAAAAAGGAAATATCTTCCGTTCAAAACTGGAAAGAAGCTTTCTGAGAAACTGCTCTGTGTTCTGTTAATTCATCACACAGAGTTACATCTTTCCGTTCAAGAAGCCTTTCGCTAAGGCTGTTCTTGTGGAATTGGCAAAGGGATATTTGGAAGTCCATAGAGGGCTATGGTGAAAAAGGAAATATCTTCGGTTCAAAACTGGAAAGAATCATTCTGAGAAACTGCTCTGTGTTCTGTTAATTCATCTCACCGAGTTAAATCTTTCCCTTCAAGAAGCCTTTTGCTAAGGCTATTCTTGTGGAATTGGCAAAGGGATATTTGGAAGCACATAGAGGGCTATGGTGAAAAAGGAAATATCTTCCGTTCAAAACTGGAAAGAATCTTTCTAAGAAACTGCTCTGTGTTCTGTTTATTCATCTCACATAGTTACATCTTTCCCTTCAAGAAGCATTTCGCTAAGACTGTTCCTGTGGATTTGGCAAAGGGATATTTGGAAGCCCATAGAGGGCTTTGGTGAAAAAGGAAATATCTTCCGTTCAAAACTGGAAAGAAGATTTCTGAGAAACTGCTCTGTGTTCTCTTAATTCATCTCACCGAGTTACATTTTTCCGTTGAAGAAGCCTTTCGCTAAGGCTGTTCTGGTGGAATTGGCAAAGTGATATTTGGAAGCCCATAGAGGGCGATGGTGAAAAAGGAAATATCTTCCGTTCAAAACTGGAAAGAAGCTTTCTGAGAAACTGCTCAGTGTTCTGTTAATTCATCTCACAGAGTTACAATTTTCTGTTCAAGAAGCCTTTCGCTAAGGCTGTTCTGGTGGAATTGGCAAAGTGATATTTGGAAGCCCTTAGAGGGCTATGGTGAAAAAGGAAATATCTTCCGTTCAAAACTGGAAAGAAGCTTTCTGAGAAACTGCTCTGTGTTCCGTTAATTCATCTCACAGAGATACATCTTTCCCTTCAAGAAGCCTTTCGCTAAGGCTGTTCTTGTGGAATTGGCAAAGGGATATTTGGAAGCCCATAGAGGTGTATCGTGAAAAAGGAAATATCTTCCGTTCAAAACTGAAAAGAAGCTTTCTGAGAAACTGCTCTGTGTTCTCTTAATTCATCTCACAGAGTTACATCTTTCCCTTCAAGAAGCCTTTGGCTAAGGCTGTTCTTGTGGATTTGACAAAGGGATATTTGGAAGTCCATAGAGGGCTACGGTGAAAAAGGCAATATCTTCCGTTCAAAATTGGAAAGAAGCATTCTGAGAAACTGCTCTGTGTTCTGTTAATTCATCTCACATAGTTACAATTTTCCGTTAAAGAAGCCTTTCGCTAAGGCTGTTCTGGTGGAATTGGCAAAGTGATATTTGGAAGCCCATAGAGGGCTATGGTGAAAAAGGAAACATCTTCCGTTCAAACCTGGAGAGAAGCTTTCTGAGAAACTCTTCTGTGTTCTGTTAATTCATCTCACAGAGTTACATCTTTCCCTTCAAGAAGCCTTCCGCTAAGGTTGTTTTGTGGAATTGGCAAAGGGATATTTGGAAGCCCATAGAGGGCTATGGTGAAAAAGGAAATAACTTCCGTTCATAAGTGGAAAGAAGCTTTCTGAGAAATTGCTCTGTGTTCTGTCAATTCATTTCACAGAGTTACATCTTTCCCTTCAAGAAGCCTTTCGCTAAGGCTGTTCTTGTGGAATTGGCAAAGGGATATTTGGAAGCCCATAGAGGGCTATCGTGAAAAAGAAAATATCTTCCGTTTAAAACCGGAAAGAAGCTATCTGAGAAACTGCTCTGTGTTCTATTAATTCATCTCACAGAGTTACATCTTTCCCTTCAAGAAGCCTTTCGCTAAGGCTGTTCTTGTGGAATTGGCAAAGGGATATTTAGAAGCCCACAGACGGCTATGGTGCAAGAGGAAATATCTTCCGTTCAAAACTGGAAAAAAGCATTCTGAGAAACTGCTCTGTGTTCTGTTAATTCATCTCACAGAGTTACATCTTTCCCTTCAAGAAGCCTTTCGCTAAGGCTGTTCTTGTGGAATTGGCAAAGTGATATTTTGAAGCCCATAGAGGTGTATCTTGAAAAAGGAAATATCTTCCGTTCAAAACTGGAAAGAAGCTTTCTGAGAAACTGCTCTGTGTTCTGTTAATTCATCTTTCAGAGTTACATCTTTCCCTTGAAGAAGCCTTTCTCTACGGCTGTTCCTGTGGATTTGACAAAGGGATATTTGGAAGTCCATAGAGGGCTATGGTGAAAAAAGCAATATCTTCCGTTCAAAACTGGAAAGAAGCTTTCTGAGAAACTGCTCTGTGTTCTGTTATTTCATCTCACAGAGTTACAATTTTCCATTCCAGAAGCCGTTCGCTAAGGCTGTTCTGGTGGTATTGGCAAAGTGATATTTGGAAGCCCATAGAGGGCTATGGTGAAAAAGGAAATGTCTTCCGTTCAAAACTGGAAAGAAGCTTTCTGAGAAACTGCTCTGTGTTCCGTTAATTCATCTCACAGAGATACATCTTTCCCTTCAAGAAGCCTTTCGCTAAGGCTGTTCTTGTGGAATTGGCAAAGTGATATTTTGAAGCCCATAGAGGTGTATCGTGAAAAAGGAAATATCTTCCGTTCAAAACTGGAAAGAAGCTTTCTGAGAAACTGCTCTGTGTTCTGTTAATTCATCTCACAGAGTTACATCTTTCCCTTCAAGAAGCCGTTCGCTAAGGCTGTTCTTGTGGATTTGACAAAGGGTTATTGGGAAGTCCATAGAGGGCTATGGTGAAAAAGGAAATATCTTCCGTTCAAAACTGGAAAGAAGCTTTCTGAGAAACTGCTCTGTGTTCTGTTAATTCATCTCACCGAGTTACATTTTTCCGTTGAAGAAGCCTTTCGCTAAGGCTGTTCTGGTGGAATTGGCAAAGTGATATTTGGAAGCCCATAGAGGGCTATGGTGAAAAAGGAAATATCTTCCGTTCAAAACTGGAAAGAAGCTTTCTGAGAAACTGCTCTGTGTTCTGTTAATTCATCTCACAGAGTTTCATCTTTCCGTTCAAGAAGCCTTTCGCTAAGGCTGTTCTTGTGGAATTGGCAAAGGGATATTTGGAAGTCCATAGAGGGCTATGGTGAAAAAGGAAATATCTTCCGTTCAAAACTGGAAAGAAGCATTCTGAGAAACTGATCTGTGTTCTGTTAATTCATCTCACCGAGTTAAAACTTTCCCTTCAAGAAGCCTTTTGCTAAGGCTGTTCTTGTGGAATTGGCAAAGGGATATTTGGAAGCCCATAGAGGGCTATGGTGAAAAAGGAAATATCTTCCGTTCAAAACTGGAAAGAATCTTTCTGAGAAACTGCTCTGTGTTCTGTTTATTCATCTCACATAGTTACATCTTTCCCTTCAAGAAGCCTTTCGCTAAGGCTGTTCTTGTGGATTTGGCAAAGGGATATTTGGAAGCCCATAGAGGGCTATGGTGAAAAACGAAATATCTTCCGTTCAAAACTGGAAAGAAGCTTTCTGAGAAACTGCTCTGTGTTCTCTTAATTCATCTCACCGAGTTACATTTTTCCGTTGAAGAAGCCTTTCGCTAAGGCTGTTCTGGTGGAATTGGCAAAGTGATATTTGGAAACCCATAGAGGGCGATGGTGAAAAAGGAAATATCTTCCGTTCAAAACTGGAAAGAAGCTTTCTGAGAAACTGCTCTGTGTTCTGTTAATTCATCTCACAGAGTTACATCTTTCCCTTCAAGAAGCCTTTCGCTAAGGCTGTTCTTGTGGAATTGGCAAAGGGATATTTTGAAGCCCATAGAGGTGTATCGTGAAAAAGGAAATATCTTCCGTTCAAAACTGGAAAGAAGCTTTCTGAGAAACTTCTCTGTGTTCTTTTAATTCATCTCACAGAGTTACATCTTTCCCTTCAAGAAGCCTTTCTCTAAGGCTGTTCTTGTGGATTTGACAAAGGGATATTTGGAAGTCCATAGAGGGCTATGGTGAAAAAGACAATATCTTCCGTTCAAAACTGGAAAGAAGCTTTCTGAGAAACTGCTCTGTGTTCTGTTAATTCATCTCACAGAGTTACAATTTTCCGTTCAAGAAGCCTTTCGCTAAGGCTGTTCTGGTGCAATTGGCAAAGTGATATTTGGAAGCCCTTAGAGGGCTATGGTGAAAAAGGAAATATCTTCCGTTCAAAACTGGAAAGAAGCTTTCTGAGAAACTGCTCTGCGTTCCGTTAATTCATCTCACAGAGATACATCTTTCCCTTCAAGAAGCCTTTCGCTAAGGCTGTTCTTGTGGAATTGGCAAAGTGATATTTTGAAGCCCCTAGAGGTGTATCGTGAAAAAGGAAACATCTTCCGTTCAATCCTGGAGAGAAGCTTTCTGAGAAACTGTTCTGTGTTCTGATAATTCATCTCACAGAGTTACATCTTTCCCTTCAAGAAGCCTTCCGCTAAGGCTGTTTTGTGGAATTGGCAAAAGGATATGTGGAAGCCCATAGAGGGCTATGGTGAAAAAGGATATATCTTCCGTTCATAAGTGTTAAGAAGCTTTCTGAGAAACTGCTCCGTGTTCTGTTAATTCATCTTAGTGAGCTACATCTTTCCCTTCAAGAAGCCTTTCGCTAATGCTGTTCTTGTGGAATTGGAAAAGGGATATTTGGAAGCCCATAGAGGGCTATGGTGAAAAAGGAAATATCTTCCGTTCAAAACTGGAAAGAATCTTTCTGAGAAACTGCTCTCTGTCCTGTTAATTCATCTCACAGAGTTACATCTTTCCCTTCAAGAAGCCTTTCGCTAAGGCTGTTCTTGTGGAATTGGCAAAGGGATATTTGGAAGCCCTTAGAGGGCTATGGTGAAAAAGGAAATATCTTCCGTTCAAAACTGGAAAGAAGCTTTCTGAGAAACTGCTCTGTGTTCTGTTAATTCATCTCACAGTGTTACATCTTTCCCTTCAAGAAGCCTTTCGGTAAGGCTGTTCTTGTGGAATTGGCAAAGGTATATTTTGAAGCCCATAGAGGTGTATCGAGAAAAAGGAAATATCTTCCGTTCAAAACTGGAAAGAAGCTTTCTGAGAAACTGCTCTGTGTTCTGTTACTTCATCTCACAGAGTTACATCTTTCCCTTCAAGAAGCCCTTCGCTAAGGCTGTTCTTGTGGATTTGACAAAGGGTTATTGGGAAGTCCATAGAGGGCTCTGGTGAAAAAGGAAATATCTTCCGTTCAAAACTGGAAAGAATCTTTCTGACAAACTGCTCTGTGTTCTGTTTATTCATCTCACATAGTTACATCTTTCCCTTCAAGAAGCCTTTCGCTAAGGCTGTTCTTGTGGATTTGGCAAAGGGTTATTTGGAAGCCCATAGAGGGCTATGGTGAAAAAGGAAATATCTTCCGTTCAAAACTGGAAATAAGCTTTCTGAGAAACTGCTCTGTGTTCTGTTAATTCATCTCACAGAGTTACATCTTTCCCTTCAAGAAGCCTTTCGCTAAGGCTGTTCTTGTGGAATTGTCAAAGGGATATTTGGAAGCCCATAGAGGGCTATGGTGAAAAAGGAAATATCTTCCGTTCAAAATTGGAAAGAAGCTTTCTGAGAAACTGCTCTATGTTCTGTTAATTCATCTTAGAGAGCTACATCTTTCCCTACAAGAAGCCTTTCGCTAAGGCTGTTCTTGTGGAATTGGCAAACGGATATTTGGAAGCCCATAGAGGGCTATGGTGAAAAAGGAAATATCTTCCGTTCAAACCTGGAGAGAAGCTTTGTGAGAAACTGTTCTGTGTTCTATTAATTCATCTCACAGAGTTACATCTTTCCCTTCAAGAAGCCTTTCGCTAAGGCTGTTCTTGTGGAATTGGCAAAGGGATATTTGGAAGCCCATAGAGGGCTATCGTGAAAAAGGAAATATCTTCCGTTTAAAACTGAAAAGAAGCTATCTGAGAAACTGCTCTGTGTTCTATTAATTCATCTCACAGAGTTACATGTTTCCCTTCAAGAAGTCTTTCGCTAAGGCTCTTCTTGTGGAATTGGCAAAGGGATATTTGGAAGCCCACAGAGGGCTATGGTGCAAAAGGAAATATCTTCCGTTCAAAACTTGAAAGAAGCTTTCTGAGAAACTGCTCTAAGTTCTGTTAATGCATCTCACAGAGTTACATCTTTCCCTTCAAGAAGCCTTTCGCTAAGGCTGTTCTTGTGGAATTGGAAAAGGGATATTTGGAAGCCCATAGAGGGCTATGGTGAAAAAGGAAATATCTTCCGTTCAGAACTGGAAAGAATCTTTCTGAGAAACTGCTCTGTGTTCTGTTAATTCATCTCACAGAGTTAAATCTCTCCCTTCAAGAAGCCTTTCGCTAAGGCTGTTCTTGTGGAATTGGCAAAGGGACATTTGGTAGCCCTTAGAGGGCTATGGTGAAAAAGGAAATATCTTCCGTTCAAAACTGGAAAGAAGCTTTCTGAGAAACTGCTCTGTGTTCTGTTAATTCATCTCACAGAGTTACATCTTTCCCTTCAAGAAGCCTTTCGCTAAGGCTGTTCTTGTGGAATTGGCAAAGGGATATTTGGAAGCCCACAGACGGCTTTGGTGCAAGAGGAAATATCTTCCGTTCAAAACTGGAAAAAAGCATTCTGATAAACTGCTCTGTGTTCTGTTTATCCATCTCACAGAGTTACATCTTTCCCTTCAAGAAGCCTTTCGCTAAGGCTGTTCTTGTGGAATTGGCAAAGTGATATTTTGAAGCCCATAGAGGTGTATCGTGAAAAAGGAAATATCTTCCGTTCAAAACTGGAAAGAAGCTTTCTGAGAAACTGCTCTGTGTTCTGTTAATTCATCTCACAGAGTTACATCTTTCCCTTCCAGAAGCCTTTCTCTAAGGCTGTTCTTGTGGATTTGACAAAGGGATATTTGGAAGTCCATAGAGGGCTATGGTGAAAAAGGCAATATCTTCCGTTCAAAACTGGAAAGAAGCTTTCTGAGAAACTGCTCTGTGTTCTGTTAATTCATCTCACCGAGTTACATTTTTCCGTTGAAGAAGCCTTTCGCTAAGGCTGTTCTGGTGGAATTGGCAAAGTGATATTTGGAAGCCCATAGAGGGCGATGGTGAAAAAGGAAATATCTTCCGTTCAAAACTGGAAAGAAGCTTTCTGAGAAACTGCTCTGTGTTCTGTTAATTCATCTCACAGAGTTACATCTTTCCCTTCAAGAAGCCTTTCGCTAAGGATGTTCTTGTGGAATTGGCAAAGGGATATTTGGAAGTCCATAGAGGGCTATGGTGAAAAAGGAAATATCTTCCGTTCAAAACTGGAAAGAAGCATTCTGAGAAACTGCTCTGTGTTCTGTTAATTCATCTCACCGAGTTAAATCTTTCCCTTCAAGAAGCCTTTTGCTAAGGCTGTTCTTGTGGAATTGGCAAAGGGATATTTGGAAGCCCATAGAGGGCTATGGTGAAAAAGGAAATATCTTCCGTTCAAAACTGGAAAGAATCTTTCTGAGAAACTGCTCTGTGTTCTGTTTATTCATCTCACATAGTTACATCTTTCCCTTAAAGAAGCCTTTCGCTAAGGCTGTTCTTGTGGATTTGGCAAAGGGATATTTGGAAGCCCATAGAGGGCTATGGTGAAAAAGGAAATATCTTCCGTTCAAAACTGGAAAGAAGCTTTCTAAGAAACTGCTCTGTGTTCTCTTAATTCATCTCACCGAGTTACATTTTTCCGTTGAAGAAGCCTTTCGCTAAGGCTGTTCTGGTGGAATTGGCAAAGTGATATTTGGAAACCCATAGAGGGCGATGGTGAAAAAGGAAATATCTTCCATTCATAAGTGGAAAGAAGCTTTCTGAGAAATTGCTCTGTGTTCTGTCAATTCATTTCACAGAGTTACATCTTTCCCTTCAAGAAGCCTTTCGCTAAGGCTGTTCTTGTGGATTTGACAAAGGGATATTTGGAAGTCCATAGAGGGCTACGGTGAAAAAGGCAATATCTTCCGTTCAAAATTGGAAAGAAGCATTCTGAGAAACTGCTCTGTGTTCTGTTAATTCATCTCACATAGTTACAATTTTCCGTTAAAGAAGCCTTTCGCTAAGGCTGTTCTGGTGGAATTGGCAAAGTGATATTTGGAAGCCCATAGAGGGCTATGGTGAAAAAGGAAACATCTTCCGTTCAAACCTGGAGAGAAGCTTTCTGAGAAACTCTTCTGTGTTCTGTTAATTCATCTCACAGAGTTACATCTTTCCCTTCAAGAAGCCTTCCGCTAAGGTTGTTTTGTGGAATTGGCAAAGGGATATTTGGAAGCCCATAGAGGGCTATGGTGAAAAAGGAAATAACTTCCGTTCATAAGTGGAAAGAAGCTTTCTGAGAAATTGCTCTGTGTTCTGTCAATTCATTTCACAGAGTTACATCTTTCCCTTCAAGAAGCCTTTCGCTAAGGCTGTTCTTGTGGAATTGGCAAAGGGATATTTGGAAGCCCATAGAGGGCTATCGTGAAAAAGAAAATATCTTCCGTTTAAAACAGGAAAGAAGCTATCTGAGAAACTGCTCTGTGTTCTATTAATTCATCTCACAGAGTTACATCTTTCCCTTCAAGAAGCCTTTCGCTAAGGCTGTTCTTGTGGAATAGGCAAAGGGATATTTAGAAGCCCACAGACGGCTATGGTGCAAGAGGAAATATCTTCCGTTCAAAACTGGAAAAAAGCATTCTGAGAAACTGCTCTGTGTTCTGTTAATTCATCTCACAGAGTTACATCTTTCCCTTCAAGAAGCCTTTCGCTAAGGCTGTTCTTGTGGAATTGGCAAAGTGATATTTTGAAGCCCATAGAGGTGTATCTTGAAAAAGGAAATATCTTCCGTTCAAAACTGGAAAGAAGCTTTCTGAGAAACTGCTCTGTGTTCTGTTAATTCATCTCTCAGAGTTACATCTTTCCCTTGAAGAAGCCTTTCTCTAAGGCTGTTCTTGTGGATTTGACAAAGGGATATTTGGAAGTCCATAGAGGGCTATGGTGAAAAAGGCAATATCTTCCGTTCAAAACTGGAAAGAAGCTTTCTGAGAAACTGCTCTGTGTTCTGTTAATTCATCTCACAGAGTTACAATTTTCCATTCCAGAAGCCGTTCGCTAAGGCTGTTCTGGTGGTATTGGCAAAGTGATATTTGGAAGCCCATAGAGGGTTATGGTGAAAAAGGAAATGTCTTCCGTTCAAAACTGGAAAGAAGCTTTCTGAGAAACTGCTCTGTGTTCCGTTAATTCATCTCACAGAGATACATCTTTCCCTTCAAGAAGCCTTTCGCTAAGGCTGTTCTTGTGGAATTGGCAAAGTGATATTTTGAAGCCCATAGAGGTGTATCGTGAAAAAGGAAATATCTTCCGTTCAAAACTGGAAAGAAGCTTTCTGAGAAACTGCTCTGTGTTCTGTTAATTCATCTCACAGAGTTACATCTTTCCCTTCAAGAAGCCCTTCGCTAAGGCTGTTCTTGTGGATTTGACAAAGGGTTATTGGGAAGTCCATAGAGGGCTATGGTGAAAAAGGAAATATCTTCCGTTCAAAACTGGAAAGAAGCTTTCTGAGAAACTGCTCTGTGTTCTGTTAATTCATCTCACCGAATTACATTTTTCCGTTGAAGAAGCCTTTCGCTAAGGCTGTTCTGGTGGAATTGGCAAAGTGATATTTGGAAGCCCATAGAGGGCTATGGTGAAAAAGGAAATATCTTCCGTTCAAAACTGGAAAGAAGCTTTCTGAGAAACTGCTCTGTGTTCTGTTAATTCATCTCACAGAGTTTCATCTTTCCGTTCAAGAAGCCTTTCGCTAAGGCTGTTCTTGTGGAATTGGCAAAGGGATATTTGGAAGTCCATAGAGGGCTATGGTGAAAAAGGAAATATCTTCCGTTCAAAACTGGAAAGAAGCATTCTGAGAAACTGATCTGTGTTCTGTTAATTCATCTCACCGAGTTAAAACTTTCCCTTCAAGAAGCCTTTTGCTAAGGCTGTTCTTGTGGAATTGGCAAAGGGATATTTGGAAGCCCATAGAGGGCTATGGTGAAAAAGGAAATATCTTCCGTTCAAAACTGGAAAGAATCTTTCTGAGAAACTGCTCTGTGTTCTGTTAGTTCATCTCACAGAGTTAAATCTCTCCCTTCAAGAAGCCTTTCGCTAAGGCTGTTCTTGTGGAATTGGCAAAGGGACATTTGGTAGCCCTTAGAGGGCTATGGTGAAAAAGGAAATATCTTCCGTTCAAAACTGGAAAGAAGCTTTCTGAGAAACTGCTCTGTGTTCTGTTAATTCATCTCACAGAGTTACATCTTTCCCTTCAAGAAGCCTTTCGCTAAGGCTGTTCTTGTGGAATTGGCAAAGGGATATTTGGAAGCCCACAGACGGCTTTGGTGCAAGAGGAAATATCTTCCGTTCAAAACTGGAAAAAAGCATTCTGATAAACTGCTCTGTGTTCTGTTTATCCATCTCACAGAGTTACATCTTTCCCTTCAAGAAGCCTTTCGCTAAGGCTGTTCTTGTGGAATTGGCAAAGTGATATTTTGAAGCCCATAGAGGTGTATCGTGAAAAAGGAAATATCTTCCGTTCAAAACTGGAAAGAAGCTTTCTGAGAAACTGCTCTGTGTTCTGTTAATTCATCTCACAGAGTTACATCTTTCCCTTCCAGAAGCCTTTCTCTAAGGCTGTTCTTGTGGATTTGACAAAGGGATATTTGGAAGTCCATAGAGGGCTATGGTGAAAAAGGCAATATCTTCCGTTCAAAACTGGAAAGAAGCTTTCTGAGAAACTGCTCTGTGTTCTGTTAATTCATCTCACCGAGTTACATTTTTCCGTTGAAGAAGCCTTTCGCTAAGGCTGTTCTGGTGGAATTGGCAAAGTGATATTTGGAAGCCCATAGAGGGCGATGGTGAAAAAGGAAATATCTTCCGTTCAAAACTGGAAAGAAGCTTTCTGAGAAACTGCTCTGTGTTCTGTTAATTCATCTCACAGAGTTACATCTTTCCCTTCAAGAAGCCTTTCGCTAAGGATGTTCTTGTGGAATTGGCAAAGGGATATTTGGAAGTCCATAGAGGGCTATGGTGAAAAAGGAAATATCTTCCGTTCAAAACTGGAAAGAAGCATTCTGAGAAACTGCTCTGTGTTCTGTTAATTCATCCCACAGAGTTAAATCTTTCCCTTCAAGAAGCCTTTCGCTAAGGCTGTTCTTGTGGAATTGGCAAAGGGATATTTGGAAGCCCATAGAGGGCTATGGTGAAAAAGGAAATATCTTCCATTCAAAACTGGAAAGAATCTTTCTGAGAAACTGCTCTGTGTTCTGTTTATTCATCTCACATAGTTACATCTTTCCCTTCAAGAAGCCTTTCGCTAAGGCTGTTCTTGTGGATTTGGCAAAGGGATATTTGGAAGCCCATAGAGGGCTATGGTGAAAAAGAAAATATCTTCCGTTCAAAACTGGAAAGAAGCTTTCTGAGAAACTGCTCTGTGTTCTGTTAATTCATCTCACTGAGTTACATTATGCCGTTGAAGAAGCCTTTCGCTAAGGCTGTTCTGGTGGAATTGGCAAAGTGATATTTGGAAGCCCATAGAGGGCGATGGTGAAAAAGGAAATATCTTCCGTTCAAAACTGGAAAGAAGCTTTCTGAGAAACTGCTCTGTGTTCTGTTAATTCATCTCACAGAGTTACATCTTTCCCTTCAAGAAGCCTTTCGCTAAGGCTGTTCTTGTGGAATTGGCAAAGGGATATTTGGAAGCCCCCAGACGGCAATGGTGCAAGAGGAAATATCTTCCGTTCAAAACTGTAAAGAAGCATTCTGAGAAACTGCTCTATGTTCTGTCAATTCATCTCACAGAGTTAATCTTTCCCTTCAAGAAGCCTTTCGCTAAGGCTGTTCTTGTGGAATTGGCAAAGGGATATTTTGAAGCCCATAGAGGTGTATCGTGAAAAAGGAAATATCTTCCGTTCAAAACTGGAAAGAAGCTTTCTGAGAAACTTCTCTGTGTTCTGTTAATTCATCTCACAGAGTTACATCTTTCCCTTCAGGAAGCCTTTCTCTAAGGCTGTTCTTGTGGATTTGACAAAGGGATGTTTGGAAGTCCATAGAGGGCTATGGTGAAAAAGGCAATATCTTCCGTTCAAAACTGGAAAGAAGCTTTCTGAGAAACTGCTCTGTGTTCTGTTAATTCATCTCACAGAGTTACAATTTTCCGTTCAAGAAGCCTTTCGCTAAGGCTGTTCTGGTGGAATTGGCAAAGTGATATTTGGAAGCCCTTAGAGGGCTATGGTGAAAAAGGAAATATCTTCCGTTCAAAACTGGAAAGAAGCTTTCTGAGAAACTGCTCTGTGTTCCGTTAATTCATCTCACAGAGATACATCTTTCCCTTCAAGAAGCCTTTCGCTAAGGCTGTTCTTGTGTAATTGGCAAAGGGATATTTGGAAGCCCACAGATGGCTATGGTGCAAGAGGAAATATCTTCCGTTCAAACCTGTAGAGAAGCTTTTTGAGAAACTGTTCAGTGTTCTATTAATTCATCTCAGAGAGTTACATCTTTCCCTTCAAGAAGCCTTTCGCTAAGGCTGTTCTTGTGGAATTGTCAAAGGGATATTTGGAAGCCCATAGAGGGTTATCGTGAAAAAGGAAATATCTTCCGTTCAAAACTGGAAACAAGATTTCTGAGAAACTGCTCTGTGTTCTGTTGATTCATCTCACAGAGTTACATCTTTCCCTTCAAGAAGCCTCTCGCTAATGCTGTTCTTGTGGAATTGGCAAAGGGATATTTGGAAGCCCACAGACGGCTACGGTGCAAGAGGAAATATCTTCCGTTCAAAAGTGGAAAGAAGTTTTCTGAGAAACTGCTCTGTGTTCTGTTAATTCATCTCACAGAGTTACATTTTTAACTTCAAGAAGCCTTTCGCTAAGGCAGTTCTTGTGGAATTGGCAAAGGGATATTTGGAAGCCCATAGTGGGATATGGTGAAAAAGGAAATATCTTCCGTTCAAAACTGGAAAGAAGCATTCTGAGAAACTGCTCTGTGTTCTGTTAATTCATCCCACAGAGTTAAATCTTTCCCTTCAAGAAGCCTTTCGCTAAGGCTGTTCTTGTGGAATTGGCAAAGGGATATTTGGAAGCCCATAGAGGGCTATGGTGAAAAAGGAAATATCTTCCGTTCAAAACTGGAAAGAATCTTTCTGAGAAACTGCTCTGTGTTCTGTTGATTCATCTCACATAGTTACATCTTTCCCTTCAAGAAGCCTTTCGCTAAGGCTGTTCTTGTGGATTTGGCAAAGGGATATTTGGAAGCCCATAGAGGGCTATGGTGAAAAAGAAAATATCTTCCGTTCAAAACTGGAAAGAAGCTTTCTGAGAAACTGCTCTGTGTTCTGTTAATTCATCTCACTGAGTTACATTATGCCGTTGAAGAAGCCTTTCGCTAAGGCTGTTCTGGTGGAATTGGCAAAGTGATATTTGGAAGCCCATAGAGGGCGATGGTGAAAAAGGAAATATCTTCCGTTCAAAACTGGAAAGAAGCTTTCTGAGAAACTGCTCTGTGTTCTGTTAATTCATCTCACAGAGTTACATCTTTCCCTTCAAGAAGCCTTTCGCTAAGGCTGTTCTTGTGGAATTGGCAAAGGGATATTTGGAAGCCCCCAGACGGCAATGGTGCAAGAGGAAATATCTTCCGTTCAAAACTGTAAAGAAGCATTCTGAGAAACTGCTCTATGTTCTGTCAATTCATCTCACAGAGTTAATCTTTCCCTTCAAGAAGCCTTTCGCTAAGGCTGTTCTTGTGGAATTGGCAAAGGGATATTTTGAAGCCCATAGAGGTGTATCGTGAAAAAGGAAATATCTTCCGTTCAAAACTGGAAAGAAGCTTTCTGAGAAACTTCTCTGTGTTCTGTTAATTCATCTCACAGAGTTACATCTTTCCCTTCAGGAAGCCTTTCTCTAAGGCTGTTCTTGTGGATTTGACAAAGGGATGTTTGGAAGTCCATAGAGGGCTATGGTGAAAAAGGCAATATCTTCCGTTCAAAACTGGAAAGAAGCTTTCTGAGAAACTGCTCTGTGTTCTGTTAATTCATCTCACAGAGTTACAATTTTCCGTTCAAGAAGCCTTTCGCTAAGGCTGTTCTGGTGGAATTGGCAAAGTGATATTTGGAAGCCCTTAGAGGGCTATGGTGAAAAAGGAAATATCTTCCGTTCAAAACTGGAAAGAAGCTTTCTGAGAAACTGCTCTGTGTTCCGTTAATTCATCTCACAGAGATACATCTTTCCCTTCAAGAAGCCTTTCGCTAAGGCTGTTCTTGTGTAATTGGCAAAGGGATATTTGGAAGCCCACAGATGGCTATGGTGCAAGAGGAAATATCTTCCGTTCAAACCTGTAGAGAAGCTTTTTGAGAAACTGTTCAGTGTTCTATTAATTCATCTCAGAGAGTTACATCTTTCCCTTCAAGAAGCCTTTCGCTAAGGCTGTTCTTGTGGAATTGTCAAAGGGATATTTGGAAGCCCATAGAGGGTTATCGTGAAAAAGGAAATATCTTCCGTTCAAAACTGGAAACAAGATTTCTGAGAAACTGCTCTGTGTTCTGTTGATTCATCTCACAGAGTTACATCTTTCCCTTCAAGAAGCCTCTCGCTAATGCTGTTCTTGTGGAATTGGCAAAGGGATATTTGGAAGCCCACAGACGGCTACGGTGCAAGAGGAAATATCTTCCGTTCAAAACTGGAAAGAAGCATTCTGAGAAACTGCTCTGTGTTCTGTTAATTCATTTCACAGAGTTTCATCTTTCCCTTCAAGAAGCCTTTCGCTAAGGCTGTTCTTGTGGAATTAACTAAGGGATATTTGGAAGTCCATAGAGTTCTATGGTGAAAACGGCAATATCTTCCGTTCAAAACTGGAAAGAAGCTTTCTGAGAAACTGCTCTGTGTTCTTTTAATTCATCTCACAGATTTACAATTTTCCGTTCAAGAAGCCTTTCGCTAAGGCTGTTCTGGTGGAATTGGCAAAGTGATATTTGGAAGCCCAAAGAGGGCTATGGTGAAAAAGGAAATATCTTCCGTTCAAAATTGGAAAGAAGCTTTCTGAGAAACTGCTCTGTGTTCTGTTAATTCATCTCACAGAGTTACATCTTTCCCTTCAAGAAGCCTTTCGCTAAGGCTGTTCTTGTGGAATTGGCAAAGGGATATTTGGAAGCCCATAGAGGGATATGGTGAAAAAGGAAACATCTTCTGTTCAAACCTGGAGAGAAGCTTTGTGAGAAACTGTTCTGTGTTCTCTTAATTCATCTTACAGAGTTACATCTTTCCCTTCAAGAAGCCTTCCGCTAAGGCTGTTTTGTGGAATTGGCAAAGGGATATTTGGAAGCCCATAGAGGGCTATGGTGAAAAAGGAAATATCTTCCGTTCATAAGTGGAAAGAAGCTTTCTGAGAAACTACTCTGTGTTCTGTCAATTCATCTCACAGAGTTACATCTTTCCCTTCAAGAAGCCTTTCATTAAGGCTGTTCTTGTGGATTTGTCAAAGGGATATTTGGAAGTCCATAGAGGGCTACGGTGAAAAAGGAAATATCTTCCGTTCAAAACTGGAAAGAAGCTTTCTGAGAAACTGCTCTGTGTTCTGTTAATTCATCTCACAGACTTACATTTTTCCCTTCAAGAAGCCTTTGGCTAAGGCTGTTCTTGTGGAATTGGCAAAGTGATATTTGGAAGCCCATAGAGGGCTATGGTGAAAAGGGAAATATCTTCCGTTCAAAACTGGAAAGAAGCTTTCTGAGAAACTGCTCTGTGTTCTGTTAATTCATCTCACAGAGTTACATCTTTCCCTTCAAGAAGCCTTTCGCTAAGGATGTTCTTTTGGAATTGGCATAGGGATATTTGGAAGCCCACAGAGGGCTATGGTGAAAAAGGAAATATCTTCCGTTCAAAACTGGAAAGAAGCTTTCTGAGAAACTGCTCTATGTTCTGTTAATTCATCTTAGAGAGTTACATCTTTCCCTTCAAGAAGCCTTTCGCTAAGGCTGTTCCTGTGGAATTGGCAAAGGGATATTTGGAAGCCCATAGAGGGCTATGGTGAAAAAGGAAATATCTTCCGTTCAAACCTGGAGAGAAGCTTTGTGAGAAACTGTTCTGTGTTCTATTAATTCATCTCACAGAGTTACATCTTTCCCTTCAAGAAGCCTTTCGGTAAGGCTGTTCTTGTGGAATTGGCAAAGGGATATTTGGAAGCCCATAGAGGGCTATCGTGAAAAAGGAAATATCTTCCGTTTAAAACTGGAAAGAAGCTTTCTGAGAAACTGCTCTGTGTTGTGTTAATTCGTCTCACAGAGTTACATCTTTCCCTTCAAGAAGCCTTTTCTAAGGCTGTTCTTGTGGAATTGGAAAAGGGATATTTGAAAGCCCACAGAGGGCTATGGTGCAAAAGGAAATATCTTCCTTTCAAAACTGGAAAGAAGCTTTCTGAGAAACTGCTCTGTGTTCTGTTAATTCATCTCACAGAGTTACATCTTTCCCTTCAAGAAGCCTTTCGCTAAGGCTGTTCTTGTGGAATTGGCAAAGGGATAAGTGTAAGCCCATAGAGGGCTATGGTGAAAAAGGAAATATCTTCCGTTCAAAACTGGAAAGAAGTATTCTGAGAAACTGCTCTATGTTCTGTTAATTCATCTTAGAGAGTTACATCTTTCCCTTCAAGAAGCCTTTCGCTAAGGCTGTTCCTGTGGAATTGGCAAAGGGATATTTGGAAGCCCCTAGAGTGCTATGGTGAAAATGGAAATATCTTCCGTTCAAACCTGGAGAGAAGCTTTGTGAGAAACTGTTCTGTGTTCTATTAATTCATCTCACAGAGTTACATCTTTCCTTTCAAGAAGCCTTTCGCTAAGGCTATTCTTGTGGAATTGGCAAAGGGATATTTGGAAGCCCATAGAGGGCTATCGTGAAAAAGGAAATATCTTCCGTTTAAAACTGGAAAGAAGCTTTCTGAGAAACTGCTCTGTGTTCTGTTAATTCATCTCACAGAGTTACATCTTTCCCTTCAAGAAGCCTTTCGCTAAGGCTGTTCTTGTGGAATTGGCAAAGGGATATTTGGAAGCCCACAGAGGGCTATGGTGCAAAAGGAAATATCTTCCGTTCAAAACTGGAAACAAGCTTTCTGAGAAACTGCTCTGTGTTCTGTTAATTCATCTTACATAGTTACATCTTTCCCTTCAAGAAGCCTTTCGCTAAGGGTGTTCTTGTGGAATTGGCAAAGGGATATTTGGAAGACCATAGAGGGCTATGGTGAAAAAGAAAATATCTTCCGTTCAAAACTGGAAAGAAGCTTTCTGAGAAACTGCTCTATGTTCTGTTAATTCAACTCACTGAGTTAAATCTTTCCCTTCAAGAAGTCTTTCGTTAAGGCTGTTCTTGTGGAATTGCAAAGGGATATTTGGAAGCCCATAGAGGGCTATGGTGAAAAAGGAAGTATCTTCCTTTCAAAACTGGAAAGAAGCTTTCTGAGAAACTGCTCTGTGTTCTGTCAATTCATCTCACAGAGTTACATCTTTCCCTTCAAGAAGCCTTTTGCTAAGGCTGTTCTTGTGGATTTGGCAAAGTGATATTTGGAAGTCCATAGAGGGCTATGGTGAAAAAGGAAATATCTTCCGTTCAAAACTGGAAAGAAGCTTTCTGCGAAACTGCTCTGTGTTCTGTTAATTCATCTCACAGAGTTATATTTTTCCGTTGAAGAAGCCTTTCCCTAAGGCTGTTCTGGTGGAATTGGCAAAGGGATATTTGGAAGCCCGTAGAGGGCTATGGTGAAAAAGGAAATATCTTCCGTTCAAACCTGTAGAGAAGCTTTTTGAGAAACTGTTCTGTGTTCTATTAATTCATCTCAGAGAGTTACATCTTTCCCTTCAAGAAGCTTTTCGCTAAGGCTGTTCTTGTGGAATTGGCAAAGGGATATTTGGAAGCCCATAGAGGGCTATCGTGAAAAAGAAAATATCTTCCTTTCAAAACTGGAAAGAAGATTTCTGAGAAACTGCTCTGTGTTCTGTTGATTCATCTCACAGAGTTACATCTTTCCCTTCAAGAAGCCTCTCGCTAATGCTGTTCTTGTGGAATTGGCAAAGGGATATTTGGAAGCCCACAGACGGCTACGGTGCAAGAGGAAATATCTTCCGTTCAAAACTGGAAAGAAGCATTCTGAAAAACTGCTCTGTGTTCTGTTAATTCATTTCACAGAGTTTCATCTTTCCCTTCAAGAAGCCTTTCGCTAAGGCTGTTCTTGTGGAATTGGCAAAGGGATATTTGGAAGCCCATAGAGGGCTATGGTGAAAAAGGAAATATCTTCCGTTCAAACCTGGAGAGAAGCTTTGTGAGAAACTGTTCTGTGTTCTATTAATTCATCTCACAGAGTTACATCTTTCCCTTCAAGAAGCCTTTCGGTAAGGCTGTTCTTGTGGAATTGGCAAAGGGATAATTGTAAGCCCATAGAGGGCTATGGTGAAAAAGGAAATATCTTCCGTTCAAAACTGGAAAGAAATATTCTGAGAAACTGCTCTATGTTCTGTTAATTCATCTTAGAGAGTTACATCTTTCCCTTCAAGAAGCCTTTCGCTAAGGCTGTTCTTGTGGAATTGGCAAAGGGATATTTGGAAGCCCCTAGAGGGCTATGGTGAAAAAGGAAATATCTTCCGTTCAAACCTGGAGAGAAGCTTTGTGAGAAACTGTTCTGTGTTCTATTAATTCATCTCACAGAGTTACATCTTTCCTTTCAAGAAGCCTTTCGCTAAGGCTATTCTTGTGGAATTGGCAAAGGGATATTTGGAAGCCCATAGAGGGCTATCGTGAAAAAGGAAATATCTTCCGTTTAAAACTGGAAAGAAGTTTTCTGAGAAACTGCTCTGTGTTCTGTTAATTCATCTCACAGAGTTACATCTTTCCCTTCAAGAAGCCTTTTGCTAAGGCTGTTCTTGTGGAATTGGCAAAGGGATATTTGGAAGCCCATAGAGGCCTGTGGTGAAAAAGGAAATATCTTCCGTTCAAAATTGGAAAGAAGCTTTCTGAGAAACTGCTCTGTGTTCTGTGTATTCATCTCACAGAGTTATATCTTTCCCTTCAAGAAGCCTTTCGCTAAGGCTGTTATTGTGGATTTGGCAAAGGGATACTTGGAAGTCCATAGAGGGCTATGGTGAAAAAGGAAATATCTTCCCTTCAATACTGGAAAGAAGCTTTCTGAGAAACTGCTCTGTGTTCTGTTAATTCATCTCACCGAGATACATTTTTCCGTTGAGGAAGGCTTTCACTAAGGCTCTTCTGGTGGAATTGGCAAAGCGATATTTGGAAGCCCATAGACGGCTCTGGTGAGAAAGGAAATATCTTCCGTTCAAAACTGGAAAGAAGCTTTCTGAGAAACTGCTCTGTGTTCTGTTAATTCATCTCACACAGTTACATCTCTCCCTTCAAGAAGCCTTTCCCTAAGGCTGTTCTTGTGGAATTGGCAAAGGGATATTGGGAAGCCCATAGAGGGCTATGGTGAAAAAGGAAATATCTTCCGTTCAAAACTGGAAAGAAGCTTTCTGAGAAACTGCTCTATGTTCTGTTAATTCATCTTACAGAGTTACATCTTTCCATTCAATAAGACTTTCGCTAAGGCTGTTCTTGTGGAATTGGCTAAGGGATATTTGGAAGCCCATAGAGGGCTATGGTGAGAAAGGAAATATCTTCCGTTCAAACCTGGAAAGAAGCTTTCTGAGAAACTCTTCTGTGTTCTGTTAATTCATCTCACAGAGTTATATTTTTTCGTTGAAGAAGCCTTTCGCTAAGGCTGTTCTTGTGGAATTGGCAAAGAGATATTTGGAATCCCACAGAGGGCTATGGTGCAAAAGGAAATATCTTCCGTTCAAAACTGGAAAGAAGCTTTCTGAGAAACTGCTCTGTGTTCTGTTAATTCATCTCACAGAGTTACATCTTTCCCTTCAAGAAGCCTTTCGCTAAGGCTGTTCTTGTGGAATTGGCAAAGGGATATTTGGAAGCCCACAGAGGGCTATGGTGCAAAAGGAAATATCTTCCGTTCAAAACTGGAAACAAGCTTTCTGAGAAACTGCTCTGTGTTCTGTTAATTCATCTTACATAGTTACATCTTTCCCTTCAAGAAGCCTTAAGCTAAGGGTGTTCTTGTGGAATTGGCAAAGGGATATTTGGAAGACCATAGAGGGCTATGGTGAAAAAGGAAATATCTTCCGTTCAAAACTGGAAAGAAGCTTTCTGAGAAACTGCTCTATGTTCTGTTAATTCAACTCACTGAGTTAAATCTTTCCCTTCAAGAAGTCTTTCGTTAAGGCTGTTCTTGTGGATATGAAAAAGTGATATTTGGAAGCCCATAGAGGGCTATGATGAAAAAGGAAATATCTTCCGTTCAAAACTGGAAAGAATCTTTTTTAGAAACTGCTCCGTGTTCTGTTAATTCATCTCACAGAGTTACATCTTTCCCTTCAAGAAGCCTTTCGCTAAGACTGTTCTTGTGGAATTGGCAAAGGGATATTTGGAAGCCCATAGAGGGCTATCGTGAAAAAGGAAATATCTTCCGTTCAAAACTGGAAAGAAGCTTTGTGAGAAACTGCTCTGTGTTCTGTTAATTCATCTCACAGAGTTACATCTTTCCCTTCAAGAAGCCTTTCGCTTAGGCTGTTCTTGTGGAATTGGCAAAGGGATATTTGGAAGCCCACAGACGGCTATGGTGCAAGAGGAAATATCTTCCGTTCAAAACTGGAAAGAAGCATTCTGAGAAACTGCTCTGTGTTCTGTTAATTCATCCCACAGAGTTAAATCTTTCCCTTCAAGAAGCCTTTTGCTAAGGCTGTTCTTGTGGATTTGGCAAAGGGATATTTGGAAGCCCATAGAGGCCTGTGGTGAAAAAGGAAATATCTTCCGTTCAAAATTGGAAAGAAGCTTTCTGAGAAACTGCTCTGTGTTCTGTGTATTCATCTCACAGAGTTATATCTTTCCCTTCAAGAAGCCTTTCGCTAAGGCTGTTATTGTGGATTTGGCAAAGGGATATTTGGAAGTCCATAGAGGGCTATGGTGAAAAAGGAAATATCTTCCGTTCAATACAGGAAAGAAGCTTTCTGAGAAACTGCTCTGTGTTCTGTTAATTCATCTCACCGAGATACATTTTTCCGTTGAAGAAGGCTTTCACTAAGGCTCTTCTGGTGGAATTGGCAAAGTGATATTTGGAAGCCCATAGACGGCTATGGTGAGAAAGGAAATATCTTCCGTTCAAAACTGGAAAGAAGCTTTCTGAAAAACTGCTCTGTGTTCAGTTAATTCATCTCACACAGTTACATCTCTCCCTTCAAGAAGCCTTTCCCTAAGGCTGTTCTTGTGGAATTGGCAAAGGGATATTTGGAAGCCCATAGAGGGCTATGGTGAAAAAGGAAATATCTTCCGTTCAAAACTGGAAAGAAATATTCTGAGAAACTGCTCTATGTTCTGTTAATTCATCTTAGAGAGTTACATCTTTCCCTTCAAGAAGCCTTTCGCTAAGGCTGTTCTTGTGGAATTGGCAAAGGGATATTTGGAAGCCCCTAGAGGGCTATGGTGAAAAAGGAAATATCTTCCGTTCAAACCTGGAGAGAAGCTTTGTGAGAAACTGTTCTGTGTTCTATTAATTCATCTCACAGAGTTACATCTTTCCTTTCAAGAAGCCTTTCGCTAAGGCTATTCTTGTGGAATTGGCAAAGGGATATTTGGAAGCCCATAGAGGGCTATCGTGAAAAAGGAAATATCTTCCGTTTAAAACTGGAAAGAAGTTTTCTGAGAAACTGCTCTGTGTTCTGTTAATTCATCTCACAGAGTTACATCTTTCCCTTCAAGAAGCCTTTTGCTAAGGCTGTTCTTGTGGAATTGGCAAAGGGATATTTGGAAGCCCATAGAGGCCTGTGGTGAAAAAGGAAATATCTTCCGTTCAAAATTGGAAAGAAGCTTTCTGAGAAACTGCTCTGTGTTCTGTGTATTCATCTCACAGAGTTATATCTTTCCCTTCAAGAAGCCTTTCGCTAAGGCTGTTATTGTGGATTTGGCAAAGGGATACTTGGAAGTCCATAGAGGGCTATGGTGAAAAAGGAAATATCTTCCCTTCAATACTGGAAAGAAGCTTTCTGAGAAACTGCTCTGTGTTCTGTTAATTCATCTCACCGAGATACATTTTTCCGTTGAGGAAGGCTTTCACTAAGGCTCTTCTGGTGGAATTGGCAAAGCGATATTTGGAAGCCCATAGACGGCTCTGGTGAGAAAGGAAATATCTTCCGTTCAAAACTGGAAAGAAGCTTTCTGAGAAACTGCTCTGTGTTCTGTTAATTCATCTCACACAGTTACATCTCTCCCTTCAAGAAGCCTTTCCCTAAGGCTGTTCTTGTGGAATTGGCAAAGGGATATTGGGAAGCCCATAGAGGGCTATGGTGAAAAAGGAAATATCTTCCGTTCAAAACTGGAAAGAAGCTTTCTGAGAAACTGCTCTATGTTCTGTTAATTCATCTTACAGAGTTACATCTTTCCATTCAATAAGACTTTCGCTAAGGCTGTTCTTGTGGAATTGGCTAAGGGATATTTGGAAGCCCATAGAGGGCTATGGTGAGAAAGGAAATATCTTCCGTTCAAACCTGGAAAGAAGCTTTCTGAGAAACTCTTCTGTGTTCTGTTAATTCATCTCACAGAGTTATATTTTTTCGTTGAAGAAGCCTTTCGCTAAGGCTGTTCTTGTGGAATTGGCAAAGAGATATTTGGAATCCCACAGAGGGCTATGGTGCAAAAGGAAATATCTTCCGTTCAAAACTGGAAAGAAGCTTTCTGAGAAACTGCTCTGTGTTCTGTTAATTCATCTCACAGAGTTACATCTTTCCCTTCAAGAAGCCTTTCGCTAAGGCTGTTCTTGTGGAATTGGCAAAGGGATATTTGGAAGCCCACAGAGGGCTATGGTGCAAAAGGAAATATCTTCCGTTCAAAACTGGAAACAAGCTTTCTGAGAAACTGCTCTGTGTTCTGTTAATTCATCTTACATAGTTACATCTTTCCCTTCAAGAAGCCTTAAGCTAAGGGTGTTCTTGTGGAATTGGCAAAGGGATATTTGGAAGACCATAGAGGGCTATGGTGAAAAAGGAAATATCTTCCGTTCAAAACTGGAAAGAAGCTTTCTGAGAAACTGCTCTATGTTCTGTTAATTCAACTCACTGAGTTAAATCTTTCCCTTCAAGAAGTCTTTCGTTAAGGCTGTTCTTGTGGATATGAAAAAGTGATATTTGGAAGCCCATAGAGGGCTATGATGAAAAAGGAAATATCTTCCGTTCAAAACTGGAAAGAATCTTTTTTAGAAACTGCTCCGTGTTCTGTTAATTCATCTCACAGAGTTACATCTTTCCCTTCAAGAAGCCTTTCGCTAAGACTGTTCTTGTGGAATTGGCAAAGGGATATTTGGAAGCCCATAGAGGGCTATCGTGAAAAAGGAAATATCTTCCGTTCAAAACTGGAAAGAAGCTTTGTGAGAAACTGCTCTGTGTTCTGTTAATTCATCTCACAGAGTTACATCTTTCCCTTCAAGAAGCCTTTCGCTTAGGCTGTTCTTGTGGAATTGGCAAAGGGATATTTGGAAGCCCACAGACGGCTATGGTGCAAGAGGAAATATCTTCCGTTCAAAACTGGAAAGAAGCATTCTGAGAAACTGCTCTGTGTTCTGTTAATTCATCCCACAGAGTTAAATCTTTCCCTTCAAGAAGCCTTTTGCTAAGGCTGTTCTTGTGGATTTGGCAAAGGGATATTTGGAAGCCCATAGAGGCCTGTGGTGAAAAAGGAAATATCTTCCGTTCAAAATTGGAAAGAAGCTTTCTGAGAAACTGCTCTGTGTTCTGTGTATTCATCTCACAGAGTTATATCTTTCCCTTCAAGAAGCCTTTCGCTAAGGCTGTTATTGTGGATTTGGCAAAGGGATATTTGGAAGTCCATAGAGGGCTATGGTGAAAAAGGAAATATCTTCCGTTCAATACAGGAAAGAAGCTTTCTGAGAAACTGCTCTGTGTTCTGTTAATTCATCTCACCGAGATACATTTTTCCGTTGAAGAAGGCTTTCACTAAGGCTCTTCTGGTGGAATTGGCAAAGTGATATTTGGAAGCCCATAGACGGCTATGGTGAGAAAGGAAATATCTTCCGTTCAAAACTGGAAAGAAGCTTTCTGAAAAACTGCTCTGTGTTCAGTTAATTCATCTCACACAGTTACATCTCTCCCTTCAAGAAGCCTTTCCCTAAGGCTGTTCTTGTGGAATTGGCAAAGGGATATTTGGAAGCCCATAGAGGGCTATGGTGAAAAAGGAAATATCTTCCGTTCAAAACTGGAAAGAAGCTTTCTGAGAAACTGCTCTATGTTCTGTTAATTCATCTTACAGAGTTACATCTTTCCATTCAATAAGACTTTCGCTAAGGCTGTTCTTGTGGAATTGGCTAAGGGATATTTGGAAACCCATAGAGGGCTATGGTGATAAAGGAAATATCTTCCGTTCAAACCTGGAGAGAAGCTTTCTGTGAAACTCTTCTGTGTTCTGTTAATTCATCTCACAGAGTTATATTTTTTCGTTGAAGAAGCCTTTCGCTAAGGCTGTTCTTGTGGAATTGGCAAAGAGATATTTTGAAACCCATAGAGGTGTATCGTGAAAAAGGAAATATCTTCCGTTCAAAACTGGAAAGAAGCTTTCTGAGAAACTGCTCTGTGTTCTGTTAATTCATCTCACAGAGTTACATCTTTCCCTTCAAGAAGCCTTTCGCTAAGGCTGTTCTTGTGGAATTGGCAAAGGGATATTTGGAATCCCACAGAGGGCTATGGTGCAAAAGGAAATATCTTCCGTTCAAAACTGGAAAGAAGCTTTCTGAGAAACTGCTCTGTGTTCTGTTAATTCATCTCACAGAGTTACATCTTTCCCTTCAAGAAGCCTTTCGCTAAGGCTGTTCTTGTGAAATTGGCAAAGGGATATTTGGAAGCCCATAGAGGGCTATGGTGAAAAAGGAAATATCTTCCGTTCAAAACTGGAAACAGGCTTTCTGAGAAACTGGACTGTGTTCTGTTAATTCATCTCAGAGAGTTACATCTTTCCTTTAAGAAGCCTTTCGCTAAGGCTGTTATTGTGGAATTGGCAAAGGGATATTTGGAAGCCCACAGTGGGCTATGGTGAAAAAGGAAATATCTTCCGTTCAAAACTGGAAAGAAGCTTTCTGAGAAACTGCTCTGTGTTCTGTTAATTCATCTCACAGAGTTACATCTTTCCCTTCAAGAAGCCTTTCGCTAAGGCTGTTCTTGTGGTATTGGCAAATTGATATTTGGAAGCCCATAGAGGTCTATGGTGAAAAAGGAAATATCTTCCGTTCAAAACTGGAAAGAAGCTTTCTGAGAAACTGCTCTATGTTCTGTTAATTCATCTCTCAGAGTTACATCTTTCCCTTCAAGAAGCCTTTCGCTAACGCTGTTCTTGTGGAATTGGAAAAGGGATATTTGGAAGCCCATAGAGGGCTATGTTGAAAAAGGAAATATCTTCCTTTCAAAAATGGAAAGAAGCTTTCTGAGAAACTGCTCTGTATTCTGTTAATTCATCTCACAGAGTTACATCTTTCCCTTCAAGAAGCCTTTGGCTAAGACTGTTCTTGTAGAATAGGAAAAGGGATATTTGGAAGCCCTTAAAGGGCTATGGTGAAAAAGGAAATATCTTCCGTTCAAAACTGGAAAGAAGCTTTCTGAGAAACTGCTCTGTGTTCTGTTAATTCATCTCACAGAGTTACATCTTTCCCTTCAAGAAGCCTTTCGCTAAGGTTGTTCTTGTATAATTGCAAAGGGATATTTGGAAGCCCAAAGAGGTTTATATTGAAAAAGGAAATATCTTCCGTTCAAAACTGGAAAGAAGCTTTCTGAGAAACTGCTCTGTGTTCTGGTAATTCATCTCACAGAGTTACATCTATCTCTTCAAGAAGCCTTTCGCTAAGGCTGTTCTTCTGGAATTGGAAAAGGGATATTTGGAAGCCCATAGAGGGCTATGGTGAAAAAGGAAATATCTTCCGTTCAAAACTGGAAAGAAGCTTTCTGAGAAACTGCCCTGCGTCTGTTAATTCATCTCACAGAGTTACATCTTTCCCTTCAAGAAGCCTTTCGCTAAGGCTGTTCTTGTGGAATTGGCAAAGGGATATTTGGAATCCCATAGAGGGCTATGATGAAAAAGGAAATATCTTCCGTTCAAACCTGGAGAGAAGCTTTGTGAGTAACTGTTCTGTGTTCTATTAATTTATCTCACAGAGTTACATCTTTCCCTTCAAGAAGCCTTTCGCTAAGGCTGTTGTTGTGGAATTGGCAAAGGGATATTTGGAAGCCCATAGAGGGCTATGGTGAAAAAGGAAATATCTTCCGTTCAAAACTGGAAACAGGCTTTCTGAGAAACTGGACTGTGTTCTGTTAATTCATCTCAGAGAGTTACATCTTTCCTTTAAGAAGCCTTTCGCTAAGGCTGTTATTGTGGAATTGGCAAAGGGATATTTGGAAGCCCACAGTGGGCTATGGTGAAAAAGGAAATATCTTCCGTTCAAAACTGGAAAGAAGCTTTCTGAGAAACTGCTCTGTGTTCTGTTAATTCATCTCACAGAGTTACATCTTTCCCTTCAAGAAGCCTTTCGCTAAGGCTGTTCTTGTGGTATTGGCAAATTGATATTTGGAAGCCCATAGAGGTCTATGGTGAAAAAGGAAATATCTTCCGTTCAAAACTGGAAAGAAGCTTTCTGAGAAACTGCTCTATGTTCTGTTAATTCATCTCTCAGAGTTACATCTTTCCCTTCAAGAAGCCTTTCGCTAACGCTGTTCTTGTGGAATTGGAAAAGGGATATTTGGAAGCCCATAGAGGGCTATGTTGAAAAAGGAAATATCTTCCTTTCAAAAATGGAAAGAAGCTTTCTGAGAAACTGCTCTGTATTCTGTTAATTCATCTCACAGAGTTACATCTTTCCCTTCAAGAAGCCTTTGGCTAAGACTGTTCTTGTAGAATAGGAAAAGGGATATTTGGAAGCCCTTAAAGGGCTATGGTGAAAAAGGAAATATCTTCCGTTCAAAACTGGAAAGAAGCTTTCTGAGAAACTGCTCTGTGTTCTGTTAATTCATCTCACAGAGTTACATCTTTCCCTTCAAGAAGCCTTTCGCTAAGGTTGTTCTTGTATAATTGCAAAGGGATATTTGGAAGCCCAAAGAGGTTTATATTGAAAAAGGAAATATCTTCCGTTCAAAACTGGAAAGAAGCTTTCTGAGAAACTGCTCTGTGTTCTGGTAATTCATCTCACAGAGTTACATCTATCTCTTCAAGAAGCCTTTCGCTAAGGCTGTTCTTCTGGAATTGGAAAAGGGATATTTGGAAGCCCATAGAGGGCTATGGTGAAAAAGGAAATATCTTCCGTTCAAAACTGGAAAGAAGCTTTCTGAGAAACTGCCCTGCGTCTGTTAATTCATCTCACAGAGTTACATCTTTCCCTTCAAGAAGCCTTTCGCTAAGGCTGTTCTTGTGGAATTGGCAAAGGGATATTTGGAATCCCATAGAGGGCTATGATGAAAAAGGAAATATCTTCCGTTCAAACCTGGAGAGAAGCTTTGTGAGTAACTGTTCTGTGTTCTATTAATTTATCTCACAGAGTTACATCTTTCACTTCAACAAGCCTTTCGCTAAGGCTGTTGTTGTGGAATTGGCAAAGGGATATTTGGAAGCCCACAGATGGCTAAGGTGCAAAAGGAAATATCTTCCGTTCAAAACTGGAAACAAGCTTTCTGAGAAACTGCTCTGTTTTCTGTTAATTCATCTTACAGAGTTACATCTTTCCCTTCAAGAAGCCTTTCACTAAGGCTGTTCTTGTGGAATTGGCAAAGGGAAATTTGGAAGACCATAGAGGGCTATGGTGAAAAATGAAATATCTTCCGTTCAAAACTGGAAAGAATCTTTCTGAGAAACTGCTCTATGTTCTGTTAATTCAAATCACTGAGTTAAATCTTTCCCTTCAAGAAGCCTTTCGTTAATTCTGTTCTTGTGGAATTGGAAAAGTGATATTTGGAAGCCCATAGAGGGCTATGGTGAAAAAGGAAATATCTTCCGTTCAAAACTGGAAAGAATCTTTTTTAGAAACAGCTCTGTGTTCTGTTAATTCATCTCACAGAGTTACATCTTTCCCTTCAAGAAGCCTTTCGCTAAGACTGTTCTTGCGGAATTGGCAAAGGGATATTTGGAAGCCCATAGATGGCTATCGTGAAAAAGGAAATATCTTCCGTTCAAAACTGGAAAGAAGCTTTGTGAGAAACTGCTCTGTGTTCTGTTAATTCATCTCACAGAGTTACATCTTTCCCTTCAAGAAGCCTTTCGCTAAGGCTGTTCTTGTGGAATTGGCAAAGGGATATTTGGAAGCCCACAGACGGCTATGGTGCAAGAGGAAATATCTTCCGTTCAAAACTGGAAAGAAGCATTCTGAGAAACTGCTCTGTGTTCTGTTAATTCATCCCACAGAGTTAAATCTTTCCCTTCAAGAAGCCTTTTGCTGAGGCTGTTCTTGTGGAATTGGCAAAGGGATATTTGGAAGCCCATAGAGGGCTGTGCTGAAAAAGGAAATACCTTCCGTTCAAAACTGGAAAGAACCTTTCTGAGAAACTGCTCTGTGTTCTGTGTATTCATCTCACAGAGTTACATCTTTCCCTTCAAGAAGCCTTTCGCTAAGGCTGTTATTGTGGATTTGGCAAAGGGATATTTGGAAGCCCATAGAGGGCTATGGTGAAAAATTAAATATCTTCCGTTCATAAGTGGAAAGAAGCTTTCTGAGAAACTGCTCTGTGTTCTGTCAATTCATCTCACAGAGTTACATCTTTCCCTTCAAGAAGCCTTTTGCTAAGGCTGTTCTTGTGGATTTGGCAAAGGGATATTTGGAAGTCCATAGAGGGCTATGGTGAAAAAGGAAATATCTTCCGTTCAAACCTGGAGAGAATCTTTGTGAGAAACTGTTCTGTGTTCTAAAATTCATCTCACAGAGTTACATCTTTCCCTTCAAGAAGCCTTTTGCTAAGGCTGTTCTTGTGGACTTGGCAAAGGGATATTTGGAAGCCCATAGAGGGCTATGGTGAAAAAGGAAATATCTTCCGTTAAAAACTGGAAAGAAGCTTTCTGAGAAACTGCTCTGTGTTCTGTTAATTCATCTCACAGAGTTATATTTTTCCGTTGAAGAAGCCTTTCGCTAAGGCTGTTCTGTTGGAATTGGCAAAGTGATATTTGGAAGCCCATGGAGGGCTATGGTGAAAAAGGAATTATCTTCCGTACAAAACTGGAAAGAAGCTTTCTGAGAAACTCCTCTGTGTTCTGTTAATTCATCTCACAGAGTTTCATCTTTCCCTTCAAGAAGCCTTTCCCTAAGGCAGTTCTTGTGGAATTAGCAAAGGGATATTTGGAAGCCAATAGAGGGCTATGGTGAAAAAGGAAATATCTTCCGTTCAAAACTGGAAAGAAGCATTCTGAGAAACTGCTCTATGTTCTGTTAATTCATCTTAGAGAGTTACATCTTTCCCTTCAAGAAGCCTTTAGCTAAGGCTGTTCTTGTGGAATTGGCAAAGGGATGTTTGGAAGCCCATAGGGGGCTATGGTGAAAAAGGAAATATCTTCCGTTCAAACCTGTAGAGAAGCTTTGTGAGAAACTGTTCTGTGTTCTATTAATTCATCTCACAGAGTTACATCTTTCCCTTCAAGAAGCCTTTCGCTAAGGCTGTTCTTGTGGAATTGGCAAAGGGATATTTGGAAGCCCATAGAAGGCTATCGTGAAAAAGGAAATATCTTCCGTTCAAAACTGGAAAGAAGCTTTCTGAGAAACTGCTCTGTGTTCTGTTAATTCATCTCACAGAGTTACATCTTTCCCTTCAAGAAGCCTCTCGCTAAGGCTGTTCTTGTGGAATTGGCAAAGCGATATTTGGAAGCCCACAGACGGCTACGGTGCAAGAGGAAATATCTTCCGTTCAAAACTGGAAAGAAGCATTCTGAGAAACTGCTCTGTGTTCTGTTAATTCATTTCTCAGAGTTTCATCTTTCCCTTCAAGAAGCCTTTCGCTAAGGCTGTTCTTGTGGAATTGGCAAAGTGATATTTTGAAACCCATAGAGGTGTATCGTGAAAAAGAAAATATCTTCCGTTCAAAACTGGAAAGAAGCTTTCTGAGAAACTGCTCTGTGTTCTGTTAATTCATCTCACAGAGTTACATCTTTCCCTTCAAGAAGCCTTTCGCTAAGGCTGTTCTTGTGGAATGCTCAAAGGGATATTTGGAAGCCCACAGAGTTCTATGGTGCAAAAGGAAATATCTTCCGTTCAAAACTGGAAAGAAGCTTTGTGAGAAACTGCTCTGTGTTCTGTTAATTCATCTCACAGAGTTACATCTTTCCCTTCAAGAAGCCTTTCGCTAAGGCTGTTCTTGTGGAATTGGCAAAGAGATATTTTCAAGCCCATAGAGGGCTATGGTGAAAAAGGAAATATCTTCTGTTCAAACCTGGAGAGAAGCTTTCTGAGAAACTGTTCTGTGTTCTGTTAATTCATCTCACAGAGTTACATCTTTCCCTTCAAGAAGTCTTTCGCTAAGGCTGTACTTGTGGAATTGGCAAAGGGATATTTGGAAGCCCATAGAGGGCTATCGTGAAAAAGGAAATACCTTCCGTTCAAAACTGGAAAGAAGCTTTCTGAGAAACTGCTCTGTGTTCTGTTAATTCTTCTCACAGAGTTACATCTTTCCCTTCAAGAAGCCTTTCGCTAAGTCTGTACTTGTGGAATTGGCAAAGAGATATTTGGAAGCCCACAGAGGGCTATGGTGAAAAAGGAAATATCTTCCGTTCAAAACTGGAAAGAAGCTTTCTGAGAAACTGCTCTGTGTTCTGTTAATTCATCTGACAGAGTTACATCTTTCCCTTCAAGAAGCCGTTCGCTAAGGCTGTTCTTGTGGTATTGGCAAATTGATATTTGGAAGCCCATAGAGTGCTATGGTGAAAAAGGAAATATCTTCCGTTCAAAACTGGAAAGAAGCTTTCTGAGAAACTGCTCTATGTTCTGTTAATTCATCTCTCACAGTTACATCTTTCCCTTCAAGAAGCCTTTCGATAAGGCTGTTCTTGTGGAATTGGAAAAGGGATATTTGGAAGCCCATAGAGGGCTATCGTGAAAAAGGAAATATCTTCCTTTCAAAAATGGAAAGAAGCTTTCTGAGAAACTGCTCCGTATTCTGTTAATTCATCTCACAGAGTTACATCTTTCCCTTCAAGAAGCTTTTGGCTAAGACTGTTCTTGTGGAATTGGAAAAGGGATATTTGGAAGCCCTTAAAGGGCTATGGTGAAAAAGGAAATATCTTCCGTTCAAAACTGGAAAGAAGTTTTCTGAGAAACTGCTCTGTGTTCTGTTAATTCATCTCACAGAGTTACATCTTTCCCTTCAAGAAGCCTTTCGCTAAGGTTGTTCTTGTATAATTGCAAAGGGATATTTGGAAGCCCAAAGAGGGCTATATTGAAAAAGGAAATATCTTCCGTTCAAAACTGGAAAGAAGCTTTCTGAGAAACTGCTCTGTGTTCTGTTAATTCATCTCACAATGTTACATCTTTCCCTTCAAGAAGCCTTTCGCTAAGGCTGTTCTGGTGGAATTGGCAAAGGGATATTTGGAAGCCCATAGAGGGCTATGATGAAAAAGGAATTATCTTCCGTTCAAAACTGGAAAGAAGCTTTCTGAGAAACTGCTCTGTGTTCTGGTAATTCATCTCACAGAGTTACATCTATCCCTTCAAGAAGCCTTTCGCTAAGGCTGTTCTTCTGGAATTGGAAAAGGGATATTTGGAAGCCCATACAGGGCTATGGTGAAAAAGGAAATATCTTCCGTTCAAAACTGGAAAGAACCTTTCTGAGAAACTGCCCTGTGTCTGTTAATTCATCTCACAGAGTTACATCTTTCCCTTCAAGAAGCCTTTCGCTAAGGCTGTTCTTGTGGAATTGGCAAAGGGATATTTGGAAGCCCATAGAGGGCTATGGTGAAAAAGGAAATATCTTCCGTTCAAAACTGGAAACAAGCTTTCTGAGAAACTGTTCTGTATTCTGTTAATTCAACTCACAGAGCTACATCTTTCCCTTCAAGAAGCCTTTCGCTAAGTCTGTTCTTGTGGAATTGGCAAAGGGATATTTGGAAGCCCATAGAGGGCTATGATGAAAATGGAAATATCTTCCGTTCAAAACTGGAAAGAAGCTTTCTGAGAAACTGAACTGTGTTCTGTTAATTCATCTCACAGAGTTACATCTTTCCCTTCAAGAAGCCTTTCGTTAAGGCTGTTCTTGTGGATTTTGCAAAGGGATATTTGGAAGTCCAAAGAGGGCTGTGGTGAAAAAGGAAATATCTTCCGTTCAAGACTGGAAAAAAACTTTCTGAGAAACTGCTCTGTGTTCTGTTAATTCATCTCACAGAGATACATTTTTCCTTTCAAGGAGCCTTTCGCTAAGGCTGTTCTTGTGGAATTGGGAAAGGGATATTTGGAAGCCCTTAGAGGGCTACGGTGAAAAAGGAAATATCTTCCAGTCAAAACTGGAAAGAAGCTTTGTGAGAAACTGCTCTGTGTTCTGTTAATTCATCTCACAGAGTTACATCTTTCCCTTCAAGAAGCCTTTCGCTAAGGCTGTTCTTGTGGAATTGGCAAAGAGATATTTTCAAGCCCATAGAGGGCTATGGTGAAAAAGGAAATATCTTCTGTTCAAACCTGGAGAGAAGCTTTCTGAGAAACTGTTCTGTGTTCTGTTAATTCATCTCACAGAGTTACATCTTTCCCTTTAAGAAGTCTTTCGCTAAGGCTGTACTTGTGGAATTGGCAAAGGGATATTTGGAAGCCCATAGAGGGCTATCGTGAAAAAGGAAATACCTTCCGTTCAAAACTGGAAAGAAGCTTTCTGAGAAACTGCTCTGTGTTCTGTTAATTCTTCTCACAGAGTTACATCTTTCCCTTCAAGAAGCCTTTCGCTAAGTCTGTACTTGTGGAATTGGCAAAGAGATATTTGGAAGCCCACAGAGGGCTATGGTGAAAAAGGAAATATCTTCCGTTCAAAACTGGAAAGAAGCTTTCTGAGAAACTGCTCTGTGTTCTGTTAATTCATCTGACAGAGTTACATCTTTCCCTTCAAGAAGCCGTTCGCTAAGGCTGTTCTTGTGGTATTGGCAAATTGATATTTGGAAGCCCATAGAGTGCTATGGTGAAAAAGGAAATATCTTCCGTTCAAAACTGGAAAGAAGCTTTCTGAGAAACTGCTCTATGTTCTGTTAATTCATCTCTCACAGTTACATCTTTCCCTTCAAGAAGCCTTTCGATAAGGCTGTTCTTGTGGAATTGGAAAAGGGATATTTGGAAGCCCATAGAGGGCTATGTTGAAAAAGGAAATATCTTCCTTTCAAAAATGGAAAGAAGCTTTCTGAGAAACTGCTCCGTATTCTGTTAATTCATCTCACAGAGTTACATCTTTCCCTTCAAGAAGCCTTTGGCTAAGACTGTTCTTGTGGAATTGGAAAAGGGATATTTGGAAGCCCTTAAAGGGCTATGGTGAAAAAGGAAATATCTTCCGTTCAAAACTGGAAAGAAGTTTTCTGAGAAACTGCTCTGTGTTCTGTTAATTCATCTCACAGAGTTACATCTTTCCCTTCAAGAAGCCTTTCGCTAAGGTTGTTCTTGTATAATTGCAAAGGGATATTTGGAAGCCCAAAGAGGGCTATATTGAAAAAGGAAATATCTTCCGTTCAAAACTGGAAAGAAGCTTTCTGAGAAACTGCTCTGTGTTCTGTTAATTCATCTCACAATGTTACATCTTTCCCTTCAAGAAGCCTTTCGCTAAGGCTGTTCTTGTGGAATTGGCAAAGGGATATTTGGAAGCCCATAGAGGGCTATGATGAAAAAGGAATTATCTTCCGTTCAAAACTGGAAAGAAGCTTTCTGAGAAACTGCTCTGTGTTCTGGTAATTCATCTCACAGAGTTACATCTATCCCTTCAAGAAGCCTTTCGCTAAGGCTGTTCTTCTGGAATTGGAAAAGGGATATTTGGAAGCCCATACAGGGCTATGGTGAAAAAGGAAATATCTTCCGTTCAAAACTGGAAAGAACCTTTCTGAGAAACTGCCCTGTGTCTGTTAATTCATCTCACAGAGTTACATCTTTCCCTTCAAGAAGCCTTTCGCTAAGGCTGTTCTTGTGGAATTGGCAAAGGGATATTTGGAAGCCCATAGAGGGCTATGGTGAAAAAGGAAATATCTTCCGTTCAAAACTGGAAACAAGCTTTCTGAGAAACTGTTCTGTATTCTGTTAATTCAACTCACAGAGCTACATCTTTCCCTTCAAGAAGCCTTTCGCTAAGGCTGTTCTTGTGGAATTGGCAAAGGGATATTTGGAAGCCCATAGAGGGCTATGATGAAAATGGAAATATCTTCCGTTCAAAACTGGAAAGAAGCTTTCTGAGAAACTGAACTGTGTTCTGTTAATTCATCTCACAGAGTTACATCTTTCCCTTCAAGAAGCCTTTCGTTAAGGCTGTTCTTGTGGATTTTGCAAAGGGATATTTGGAAGTCCAGAGAGGGCTGTGGTGAAAAAGGAAATATCTTCCGTTCAAGACTGGAAAAAAACTTTCTGAGAAACTGCTCTGTGTTCTGTTAATTCATCTCACAGAGATACATTTTTCCTTTCAAGGAGCCTTTCGCTAAGGCTGTTCTTGTGGAATTGGGAAAGGGATATTTGGAAGCCCTTAGAGGGCTATGGTGAAAAAGGAAATATCTTCCGGTCAAAACTGGAAAGAAGATTTCTGAGACACTCCTCTGTGTTCTGTTAATTCATCTCACAGAGTTACATCTTTCCCTTCAAGAAGCCTTTCGCTAAGGCTCTTCCTGTGCAATTGGAATAGGGATATTTGGAAGCCCATAGAGGGCTATGGTGAAAAAGGAAATATCTTCCGTTCAAAAGTGGAAAGAAGCTTTCTGAGAAACTGCTCTGTGTTCTGTTAATTCATCTCACAGGGTTACATCTTTCCCTTCAAGAAGCCTTTCGCTAAGGCTCTTCTTGTGGAATTGGCAAAGGGATATTTGGAAGCCCATAGAGGGCTATGGTGAAAAATGAAATATCTTCCGTTCAAAACTGGAAAGAAGCTTTCTGAGAAACTGCTCTGTGTTCTGTTAATTCATCTCACAGAGTTACATCTTTCCCTTCAAGAAGCCTTTCGCTAAGTCTGTTCTTGTGGAATTGGCAAAGGGATATTTGGAAGCCTATAGAGGGCTATGGTGAAAATGGAAATATCTTCCGTTCAAAACTGGAAAGAAACTTTCTGAGAATCTGCTCCATGTTCTGTTAATTCATCTCACAGAGTTACATCTTTCCCTTCAAGAAGCCTTTCGCTAAGGCTGTTCTAGTGGAATTGGCAAAGGGATATTTGGAAGCCCACAGACGGCTATGGTGAAAAAGGAAATATCTTCCGTTCAAAACTGGAAAGAAGCTTTCTGAGAAACTGCTCTGTGTTCTGTTAATTCATCTCACAGAGTTACATCTTTCCCTTCAAGAAGCCTTTCGCTAAGGCTGTTCTAGTGGAATTGGCAAAGGGATATTTGGAAGCCCACAGACGGCTATGGTGAAAAAGGAAATATCTTCCGCTCAAAACTGGAAAGAAGCTTTCTGAGAAACTGCTCTGTGTTCTGTTAATTCATCTCACAGAGTTACATCTTTCCCTTCAAGAAGCCTTTCGCTAAGGCTGTTCTTATGGAATTGGAAAAGGTATATTTGGAAGCCCATAGAGGGCTATGGTGAAAAAGGAAATATCTTCCGTACAAAACTGGAAACAAGCTTTCTGAGAATCTGCTCTGTGTGCTGTTAATTCATCTCACAGAGTTACATCTTTCCCTTCAAGAAACCTTTAGCTAAGGCTGTTCTTGTGGCATTGGCAAAGGGATATTTGGAAGCCCACAGAGGGTTATGTTGCAAAAGGTAATATCTTCCGTTCAAATTGGAAAGAAGCTTTCTGAGAAAGTGCTCTGTGTTCTGTTAATTCATCTCACAGAGTTACATATTTCCCTTCAAGAAGCCTTTCGCTAAGGCTGTTTTTGTGGAATTGGCAAAGGGATATTTGGAAGCCCATAGAGGGCTATGGTGAAAAAGGAACTATCTTCCGTTCAAAACTGGAAAGAAACTTTCTGAGAAACTGCTCTGTGTACTGTTAATTCATCTCACTGAGTTACATCTTTCCCTTCAAGAAGCCTTTCGCTAAGGCTGTTCTTGTGGAATTGGCAAAGAGATATTTGGAAGCCCACAGAGGGCTATGGTACAAAAGGAAATATCTTCCGTTCAAAACTGGAAAGAAGCCTTCTGAGAAACTGCTCTATGTTCTGTTAATTCCTCTCACATATTTACATCTTTCCCTTCAAGAAGCCTTTCACTAAGGCTGTTCTTGTGGAATTGGCAAAGGGATTTTTGGAAGCCCAAAGAGGGCTATATTGAAAAAGGAAATATCTTCCGTTCAAAACTGGAAAGAAGCTTTCTGAGAAACTGCTCTGTGTTCTGTTAATTCATCTCACAGAGTTACATCTTTCCCTTCAAGAAGCCTTTCGCTAAGGCTGTTCTTGTGGAATTGGCAAAGGGATATTTTGAAGCCCATAGAGGGCTATGGTGAAAAAGGAAATATCTTCCGTTCAAAACTGGAAAGAAGCTTTCTGAGAAACTGCTCTGTGTTCCTTTAATTCATCTCACAGAGTTACATCTTTCCCTTCAAGAAGACATTCGCTAAGTCTGTTCTTGTGGAATTGGGAAAGGGATATTTGGAAGCCCATAGAGGGCTCTAGTGAAAAAGGAAATATCTTCCGTTCAAAACTGGAAAGAAGCTTTCTGAGAAACTGCCCTATGTTCTGTTAATTCATCTCACAGAGTTACATCTTTCCCTTCAAGAAGCCTTTCGCTAGGGCTGTTCTTGTGGAATTGGCAAAGGGATATTTGGAAGCCCATAGAGGGCTATGGTGAAAAAGGAAATATCTTCCGTTCAAAACTGGAAAGAAGCTTTCTGAGAAACTGCTCTGTGTTCTGTTAATTCATCTAACAGAGTTACATCTTTCCTTTCGAGAAGGCTTTCGGTAAGGCTGTTCTTGTGGAATTGGCAAAGGGATATTTGGAAGCCCATAGAGGGCTATCGTGAAAAAGGAAATACCTTCCGTTCAAAACTGGAAAGAAGCTTTCTGAGAATCTGCTCTGTGTTCTGTTAATTCTTCTCACAGAGTTACATCTTTCCCTTCAAGAAGCCTTTCGCTAAGTCTGTACTTGTGGAATTGGAAAAGGGATATTTGGAAGCCCTTAAAGGGCTATGGTGAAAAAGGAAATATCTTCCGTTCAAAACTGGAAAGAAGTTTTCTGAGAAACTGCTCTGTGTTCTGTTAATTCATCTCACAGAGTTACATCTTTCCCTTAAAGAAGCCTTTCGCTAAGGTTGTTCTTGTATAATTGCAAAGGGATATTTGGAAGCCCAAAGAGGGCTATATTGAAAAAGGAAATATCTTCCGTTCAAAACTGGAAAGAAGCTTTCTGAGAAACTGCTCTGTGTTCTGTTAATTCATCTCACAATGTTACATCTTTCCCTTCAAGAAGCCTTTCGCTAAGGCTGTTCTTGTGGAATTGGCAAAGGGATATTTGGAAGCCCATAGGGGGCTATGGTGAAAAAGGAATTATCTTCCGTTCAAAACTGGAAAGAAGCTTTCTGAGAAACTGCTCTGTGTTCTGGTAATTCATCTCACAGAGTTACATCTATCCCTTCAAGAAGCCTTTCGCTAAGGCTGTTCTTCTGGAATTGGAAAAGGGATATTTGGAAGCCCATAGAGGGCTATGGTGAAAAAGGAAATATCTTCCGTTCAAAACTGGAAAGAACCTTTCTGAGAAACTGCCCTGTGTCTGTTAATTCATCTCACAGAGTTACATCTTTCCCTTCAAGAAGCCTTTCGCTAAGGCTGTTCTTGTGGAATTGGCAAAGGGATATTTGGAAGCCCATAGAGGGCTATGGTGAAAAAGGAAATATCTTCCGTTCAAAACTGGAAACAAGCTTTCTGAGAAACTGTTCTGTATTCTGTTAATTCAACTCACAGAGCACATCTTTCCCTTCAAGAAGCCTTTCGCTAAGGCAGTTCTTGTGGAATTGGCAAAGGGATATTTGGAAGCCCTAGAGGGCTATGATGAAAATGGAAATATCTTCCGTTCAAAACTGGAAAGAAGCTTTCTGAGAAACTGAACTGTGTTCTGTTAATTCATCTCACAGAGTTACATCTTTCCCTTCAAGAAGCCTTTCGTTAAGGCTGTTCTTGTGGATTTTGCAAAGGGATATTTGGAAGTCCAAAGAGGGCTATGGTGAAAAAGGAAATATCTTCCGTTCAAAACTGGAAAAAAACTTTCTGAGAAACTGCTCTGTGTTCTTTTAATTCATCTCACAGAGATACATTTTTCCGTTCAAGGAGCCTTTCGCTAAGGCTGTTCTTGTGGAATTGGGAAAGGGATATTTGGAAGCCCTTAGAGGGCTATGGTGAAAAAGGAAATATCTTCCGGTCAAAACTGGAAAGAAGATTTCTGAGACACTCCTCTGTGTTCTGTTAATTCATCTCACAGAGTTACATCTTTCCCTTCAAGAAGCCTTTCGCTAAGGCTCTTCCTGTGGAATTGGAATAGGGATATTTGGAAGCCCATAGAGGGCTATGGTGAAAAAGGAAATATCTTCCATTCAAAAGTGGAAAGAAGCTTTCTGAGAAACTGCTCTGTGTTCTGTTAATTCATCTCACAGGGTTACATCTTTCCCTTCAAGAAGCCTTTCGCTAAGGCTCTTCTTGTGTAATTGGCAAAGGGATATTTGGAAGCCCATAGAGGGCTATGGTGAAAAATGAAATATCTTCCGTTCAAAACTGGAAAGAAGCTTTCTGAGAAACTGCTCTGTGTTCTGTTAATTCATCTCACAGAGTTACATCTTTCCCTTCAAGAAGCCTTTCGCTAAGTCTGTTCTTGTGGAATTGGCAAAGGGATATTTGGAAGCCTATAGAGGGCTATGGTGAAAATGGAAATATCTTCCGTTCAAAACTGGAAAGAAACTTTCTGAGAATCTGCTCTATGTTCTGTTAATTCATCTCACAGAGTTACATCTTTCACTTCAAGAAGCCTTTCGCTAAGGCTGTTCTAGTGGAATTGGCAAAGGGATATTTGGAAGCCCACAGACGGCTATGGTGAAAAAGGAAATATCTTCCGTTCAAAACTGGAAAGAAGCTTTCTGAGAAACTGCTCTGTGTTCTGTTAATTCATCTCACAGAGTTACATCTTTCCCTTCAAGAAGCCTTTCGCTAAGGCTGTTCTAGTGGAATTGGCAAAGGGATATTTGGAAGCCCACAGACGGCTATGGTGAAAAAGGAAATATCTTCCGTTCAAAACTGGAAAGAAGCTTTCTGAGAAACTGCTCTGTGTTCTGTTAATTCATCTCACAGAGTTACATCTTTCCCTTCAAGAAGCCTTTCGCTAAGGCTGTTCTTATGGAATTGGAAAAGGTATATTTGGAAGCCCATAGAGGGCTATGGTGAAAAAGGAAATATCTTCCGTACAAAACTGGAAACAAGCTTTCTGAGAATCTGCTCTGTGTGCTGTTGATTCATCTCACAGAGTTACATCTTTCCCTTCAAGAAACCTTTCACTAAGGCTGTTCTTGTGGCATTGGCAAAGGGATATTTGGAAGCCCACAGAGGGTTATGGTGCAAAAGGTAATATCTTGCGTTCAAATTGGAAAGAAGCTTTCTGAGAAAGTGCTCTGTGTTCTGTTAATTCATCTCACAGAGTTACATATTTCCCTTCAAGAAGCCTTTCGCTAAGGCTGTTTTTGTGGAATTGGCAAAGGGATATTTGGAAGCCCATAGAGGGCTATGGTGAAAAAGGAACTATCTTCCGTTCAAAACTGGAAAGAAGCTTTCTGAGAAACTGCTCTGTGTTCTGTTAATTCATCTCACTGAGTTACATCTTTCCCTTCAAGAAGCCTTTCGCTAAGGCTGTTCTTGTGGAATTGGCAAAGAGATATTTGGAATCCCACAGAGGGCTATGTACAAAAGGAAATATCTTCCGTTCAAAACTGGAAAGAAGCTTTCTGAGAAACTGCTCTATGTTCTGTTAATTCATCTCAGAGAGTTACATCTTTCCTTTAAGAAGCCTTTCGCTAAGGCTGTTATTGTGGAATTGGCAAAGGGATATTTGGAAGCCCACAGTGGGCTATGGTGAAAAAGGAAATATCTTCCGTTCAAAACTGGAAAGAAGCTTTCTGAGAAACTGCTCTGTGTTCTGTTAATTCATCTCACAGAGTTACATCTTTCCCTTCAAGAAGCCTTTCGCTAAGGCTGTTCTTGTGGTATTGGCAAATTGATATTTGGAAGCCCATAGAGGTCTATGGTGAAAAAGGAAATATCTTCCGTTCAAAACTGGAAAGAAGCTTTCTGAGAAACTGCTCTATGTTCTGTTAATTCATCTCTCAGAGTTACATCTTTCCCTTCAAGAAGCCTTTCGCTAACGCTGTTCTTGTGGAATTGGAAAAGGGATATTTGGAAGCCCATAGAGGGCTATGTTGAAAAAGGAAATATCTTCCTTTCAAAAATGGAAAGAAGCTTTCTGAGAAACTGCTCTGTATTCTGTTAATTCATCTCACAGAGTTACATCTTTCCCTTCAAGAAGCCTTTGGCTAAGACTGTTCTTGTAGAATAGGAAAAGGGATATTTGGAAGCCCTTAAAGGGCTATGGTGAAAAAGGAAATATCTTCCGTTCAAAACTGGAAAGAAGCTTTCTGAGAAACTGCTCTGTGTTCTGTTAATTCATCTCACAGAGTTACATCTTTCCCTTCAAGAAGCCTTTCGCTAAGGTTGTTCTTGTATAATTGCAAAGGGATATTTGGAAGCCCAAAGAGGTTTATATTGAAAAAGGAAATATCTTCCGTTCAAAACTGGAAAGAAGCTTTCTGAGAAACTGCTCTGTGTTCTGGTAATTCATCTCACAGAGTTACATCTATCTCTTCAAGAAGCCTTTCGCTAAGGCTGTTCTTCTGGAATTGGAAAAGGGATATTTGGAAGCCCATAGAGGGCTATGGTGAAAAAGGAAATATCTTCCGTTCAAAACTGGAAAGAAGCTTTCTGAGAAACTGCCCTGCGTCTGTTAATTCATCTCACAGAGTTACATCTTTCCCTTCAAGAAGCCTTTCGCTAAGGCTGTTCTTGTGGAATTGGCAAAGGGATATTTGGAATCCCATAGAGGGCTATGATGAAAAAGGAAATATCTTCCGTTCAAACCTGGAGAGAAGCTTTGTGAGTAACTGTTCTGTGTTCTATTAATTTATCTCACAGAGTTACATCTTTCCCTTCAAGAAGCCTTTCGCTAAGGCTGTTGTTGTGGAATTGGCAAAGGGATATTTGGAAGCCCATAGAGGGCTATGGTGAAAAAGGAAATATCTTCCGTTCAAAACTGGAAACAGGCTTTCTGAGAAACTGGACTGTGTTCTGTTAATTCATCTCAGAGAGTTACATCTTTCCTTTAAGAAGCCTTTCGCTAAGGCTGTTATTGTGGAATTGGCAAAGGGATATTTGGAAGCCCACAGTGGGCTATGGTGAAAAAGGAAATATCTTCCGTTCAAAACTGGAAAGAAGCTTTCTGAGAAACTGCTCTGTGTTCTGTTAATTCATCTCACAGAGTTACATCTTTCCCTTCAAGAAGCCTTTCGCTAAGGCTGTTCTTGTGGTATTGGCAAATTGATATTTGGAAGCCCATAGAGGTCTATGGTGAAAAAGGAAATATCTTCCGTTCAAAACTGGAAAGAAGCTTTCTGAGAAACTGCTCTATGTTCTGTTAATTCATCTCTCAGAGTTACATCTTTCCCTTCAAGAAGCCTTTCGCTAACGCTGTTCTTGTGGAATTGGAAAAGGGATATTTGGAAGCCCATAGAGGGCTATGTTGAAAAAGGAAATATCTTCCTTTCAAAAATGGAAAGAAGCTTTCTGAGAAACTGCTCTGTATTCTGTTAATTCATCTCACAGAGTTACATCTTTCCCTTCAAGAAGCCTTTGGCTAAGACTGTTCTTGTAGAATAGGAAAAGGGATATTTGGAAGCCCTTAAAGGGCTATGGTGAAAAAGGAAATATCTTCCGTTCAAAACTGGAAAGAAGCTTTCTGAGAAACTGCTCTGTGTTCTGTTAATTCATCTCACAGAGTTACATCTTTCCCTTCAAGAAGCCTTTCGCTAAGGTTGTTCTTGTATAATTGCAAAGGGATATTTGGAAGCCCAAAGAGGTTTATATTGAAAAAGGAAATATCTTCCGTTCAAAACTGGAAAGAAGCTTTCTGAGAAACTGCTCTGTGTTCTGGTAATTCATCTCACAGAGTTACATCTATCTCTTCAAGAAGCCTTTCGCTAAGGCTGTTCTTCTGGAATTGGAAAAGGGATATTTGGAAGCCCATAGAGGGCTATGGTGAAAAAGGAAATATCTTCCGTTCAAAACTGGAAAGAAGCTTTCTGAGAAACTGCCCTGCGTCTGTTAATTCATCTCACAGAGTTACATCTTTCCCTTCAAGAAGCCTTTCGCTAAGGCTGTTCTTGTGGAATTGGCAAAGGGATATTTGGAATCCCATAGAGGGCTATGATGAAAAAGGAAATATCTTCCGTTCAAACCTGGAGAGAAGCTTTGTGAGTAACTGTTCTGTGTTCTATTAATTTATCTCACAGAGTTACATCTTTCACTTCAACAAGCCTTTCGCTAAGGCTGTTGTTGTGGAATTGGCAAAGGGATATTTGGAAGCCCACAGATGGCTAAGGTGCAAAAGGAAATATCTTCCGTTCAAAACTGGAAACAAGCTTTCTGAGAAACTGCTCTGTTTTCTGTTAATTCATCTTACAGAGTTACATCTTTCCCTTCAAGAAGCCTTTCACTAAGGCTGTTCTTGTGGAATTGGCAAAGGGAAATTTGGAAGACCATAGAGGGCTATGGTGAAAAATGAAATATCTTCCGTTCAAAACTGGAAAGAATCTTTCTGAGAAACTGCTCTATGTTCTGTTAATTCAAATCACTGAGTTAAATCTTTCCCTTCAAGAAGCCTTTCGTTAATTCTGTTCTTGTGGAATTGGAAAAGTGATATTTGGAAGCCCATAGAGGGCTATGGTGAAAAAGGAAATATCTTCCGTTCAAAACTGGAAAGAATCTTTTTTAGAAACAGCTCTGTGTTCTGTTAATTCATCTCACAGAGTTACATCTTTCCCTTCAAGAAGCCTTTCGCTAAGACTGTTCTTGCGGAATTGGCAAAGGGATATTTGGAAGCCCATAGATGGCTATCGTGAAAAAGGAAATATCTTCCGTTCAAAACTGGAAAGAAGCTTTGTGAGAAACTGCTCTGTGTTCTGTTAATTCATCTCACAGAGTTACATCTTTCCCTTCAAGAAGCCTTTCGCTAAGGCTGTTCTTGTGGAATTGGCAAAGGGATATTTGGAAGCCCACAGACGGCTATGGTGCAAGAGGAAATATCTTCCGTTCAAAACTGGAAAGAAGCATTCTGAGAAACTGCTCTGTGTTCTGTTAATTCATCCCACAGAGTTAAATCTTTCCCTTCAAGAAGCCTTTTGCTGAGGCTGTTCTTGTGGAATTGGCAAAGGGATATTTGGAAGCCCATAGAGGGCTGTGCTGAAAAAGGAAATACCTTCCGTTCAAAACTGGAAAGAACCTTTCTGAGAAACTGCTCTGTGTTCTGTGTATTCATCTCACAGAGTTACATCTTTCCCTTCAAGAAGCCTTTCGCTAAGGCTGTTATTGTGGATTTGGCAAAGGGATATTTGGAAGCCCATAGAGGGCTATGGTGAAAAATTAAATATCTTCCGTTCATAAGTGGAAAGAAGCTTTCTGAGAAACTGCTCTGTGTTCTGTCAATTCATCTCACAGAGTTACATCTTTCCCTTCAAGAAGCCTTTTGCTAAGGCTGTTCTTGTGGATTTGGCAAAGGGATATTTGGAAGTCCATAGAGGGCTATGGTGAAAAAGGAAATATCTTCCGTTCAAACCTGGAGAGAATCTTTGTGAGAAACTGTTCTGTGTTCTAAAATTCATCTCACAGAGTTACATCTTTCCCTTCAAGAAGCCTTTTGCTAAGGCTGTTCTTGTGGACTTGGCAAAGGGATATTTGGAAGCCCATAGAGGGCTATGGTGAAAAAGGAAATATCTTCCGTTAAAAACTGGAAAGAAGCTTTCTGAGAAACTGCTCTGTGTTCTGTTAATTCATCTCACAGAGTTATATTTTTCCGTTGAAGAAGCCTTTCGCTAAGGCTGTTCTGTTGGAATTGGCAAAGTGATATTTGGAAGCCCATGGAGGGCTATGGTGAAAAAGGAATTATCTTCCGTACAAAACTGGAAAGAAGCTTTCTGAGAAACTCCTCTGTGTTCTGTTAATTCATCTCACAGAGTTTCATCTTTCCCTTCAAGAAGCCTTTCCCTAAGGCAGTTCTTGTGGAATTAGCAAAGGGATATTTGGAAGCCAATAGAGGGCTATGGTGAAAAAGGAAATATCTTCCGTTCAAAACTGGAAAGAAGCATTCTGAGAAACTGCTCTATGTTCTGTTAATTCATCTTAGAGAGTTACATCTTTCCCTTCAAGAAGCCTTTAGCTAAGGCTGTTCTTGTGGAATTGGCAAAGGGATGTTTGGAAGCCCATAGGGGGCTATGGTGAAAAAGGAAATATCTTCCGTTCAAACCTGTAGAGAAGCTTTGTGAGAAACTGTTCTGTGTTCTATTAATTCATCTCACAGAGTTACATCTTTCCCTTCAAGAAGCCTTTCGCTAAGGCTGTTCTTGTGGAATTGGCAAAGGGATATTTGGAAGCCCATAGAAGGCTATCGTGAAAAAGGAAATATCTTCCGTTCAAAACTGGAAAGAAGCTTTCTGAGAAACTGCTCTGTGTTCTGTTAATTCATCTCACAGAGTTACATCTTTCCCTTCAAGAAGCCTCTCGCTAAGGCTGTTCTTGTGGAATTGGCAAAGCGATATTTGGAAGCCCACAGACGGCTACGGTGCAAGAGGAAATATCTTCCGTTCAAAACTGGAAAGAAGCATTCTGAGAAACTGCTCTGTGTTCTGTTAATTCATTTCTCAGAGTTTCATCTTTCCCTTCAAGAAGCCTTTCGCTAAGGCTGTTCTTGTGGAATTGGCAAAGTGATATTTTGAAACCCATAGAGGTGTATCGTGAAAAAGAAAATATCTTCCGTTCAAAACTGGAAAGAAGCTTTCTGAGAAACTGCTCTGTGTTCTGTTAATTCATCTCACAGAGTTACATCTTTCCCTTCAAGAAGCCTTTCGCTAAGGCTGTTCTTGTGGAATGCTCAAAGGGATATTTGGAAGCCCACAGAGTTCTATGGTGCAAAAGGAAATATCTTCCGTTCAAAACTGGAAAGAAGCTTTGTGAGAAACTGCTCTGTGTTCTGTTAATTCATCTCACAGAGTTACATCTTTCCCTTCAAGAAGCCTTTCGCTAAGGCTGTTCTTGTGGAATTGGCAAAGAGATATTTTCAAGCCCATAGAGGGCTATGGTGAAAAAGGAAATATCTTCTGTTCAAACCTGGAGAGAAGCTTTCTGAGAAACTGTTCTGTGTTCTGTTAATTCATCTCACAGAGTTACATCTTTCCCTTCAAGAAGTCTTTCGCTAAGGCTGTACTTGTGGAATTGGCAAAGGGATATTTGGAAGCCCATAGAGGGCTATCGTGAAAAAGGAAATACCTTCCGTTCAAAACTGGAAAGAAGCTTTCTGAGAAACTGCTCTGTGTTCTGTTAATTCTTCTCACAGAGTTACATCTTTCCCTTCAAGAAGCCTTTCGCTAAGTCTGTACTTGTGGAATTGGCAAAGAGATATTTGGAAGCCCACAGAGGGCTATGGTGAAAAAGGAAATATCTTCCGTTCAAAACTGGAAAGAAGCTTTCTGAGAAACTGCTCTGTGTTCTGTTAATTCATCTGACAGAGTTACATCTTTCCCTTCAAGAAGCCGTTCGCTAAGGCTGTTCTTGTGGTATTGGCAAATTGATATTTGGAAGCCCATAGAGTGCTATGGTGAAAAAGGAAATATCTTCCGTTCAAAACTGGAAAGAAGCTTTCTGAGAAACTGCTCTATGTTCTGTTAATTCATCTCTCACAGTTACATCTTTCCCTTCAAGAAGCCTTTCGATAAGGCTGTTCTTGTGGAATTGGAAAAGGGATATTTGGAAGCCCATAGAGGGCTATCGTGAAAAAGGAAATATCTTCCTTTCAAAAATGGAAAGAAGCTTTCTGAGAAACTGCTCCGTATTCTGTTAATTCATCTCACAGAGTTACATCTTTCCCTTCAAGAAGCTTTTGGCTAAGACTGTTCTTGTGGAATTGGAAAAGGGATATTTGGAAGCCCTTAAAGGGCTATGGTGAAAAAGGAAATATCTTCCGTTCAAAACTGGAAAGAAGTTTTCTGAGAAACTGCTCTGTGTTCTGTTAATTCATCTCACAGAGTTACATCTTTCCCTTCAAGAAGCCTTTCGCTAAGGTTGTTCTTGTATAATTGCAAAGGGATATTTGGAAGCCCAAAGAGGGCTATATTGAAAAAGGAAATATCTTCCGTTCAAAACTGGAAAGAAGCTTTCTGAGAAACTGCTCTGTGTTCTGTTAATTCATCTCACAATGTTACATCTTTCCCTTCAAGAAGCCTTTCGCTAAGGCTGTTCTGGTGGAATTGGCAAAGGGATATTTGGAAGCCCATAGAGGGCTATGATGAAAAAGGAATTATCTTCCGTTCAAAACTGGAAAGAAGCTTTCTGAGAAACTGCTCTGTGTTCTGGTAATTCATCTCACAGAGTTACATCTATCCCTTCAAGAAGCCTTTCGCTAAGGCTGTTCTTCTGGAATTGGAAAAGGGATATTTGGAAGCCCATACAGGGCTATGGTGAAAAAGGAAATATCTTCCGTTCAAAACTGGAAAGAACCTTTCTGAGAAACTGCCCTGTGTCTGTTAATTCATCTCACAGAGTTACATCTTTCCCTTCAAGAAGCCTTTCGCTAAGGCTGTTCTTGTGGAATTGGCAAAGGGATATTTGGAAGCCCATAGAGGGCTATGGTGAAAAAGGAAATATCTTCCGTTCAAAACTGGAAACAAGCTTTCTGAGAAACTGTTCTGTATTCTGTTAATTCAACTCACAGAGCTACATCTTTCCCTTCAAGAAGCCTTTCGCTAAGTCTGTTCTTGTGGAATTGGCAAAGGGATATTTGGAAGCCCATAGAGGGCTATGATGAAAATGGAAATATCTTCCGTTCAAAACTGGAAAGAAGCTTTCTGAGAAACTGAACTGTGTTCTGTTAATTCATCTCACAGAGTTACATCTTTCCCTTCAAGAAGCCTTTCGTTAAGGCTGTTCTTGTGGATTTTGCAAAGGGATATTTGGAAGTCCAAAGAGGGCTGTGGTGAAAAAGGAAATATCTTCCGTTCAAGACTGGAAAAAAACTTTCTGAGAAACTGCTCTGTGTTCTGTTAATTCATCTCACAGAGATACATTTTTCCTTTCAAGGAGCCTTTCGCTAAGGCTGTTCTTGTGGAATTGGGAAAGGGATATTTGGAAGCCCTTAGAGGGCTACGGTGAAAAAGGAAATATCTTCCAGTCAAAACTGGAAAGAAGCTTTGTGAGAAACTGCTCTGTGTTCTGTTAATTCATCTCACAGAGTTACATCTTTCCCTTCAAGAAGCCTTTCGCTAAGGCTGTTCTTGTGGAATTGGCAAAGAGATATTTTCAAGCCCATAGAGGGCTATGGTGAAAAAGGAAATATCTTCTGTTCAAACCTGGAGAGAAGCTTTCTGAGAAACTGTTCTGTGTTCTGTTAATTCATCTCACAGAGTTACATCTTTCCCTTTAAGAAGTCTTTCGCTAAGGCTGTACTTGTGGAATTGGCAAAGGGATATTTGGAAGCCCATAGAGGGCTATCGTGAAAAAGGAAATACCTTCCGTTCAAAACTGGAAAGAAGCTTTCTGAGAAACTGCTCTGTGTTCTGTTAATTCTTCTCACAGAGTTACATCTTTCCCTTCAAGAAGCCTTTCGCTAAGTCTGTACTTGTGGAATTGGCAAAGAGATATTTGGAAGCCCACAGAGGGCTATGGTGAAAAAGGAAATATCTTCCGTTCAAAACTGGAAAGAAGCTTTCTGAGAAACTGCTCTGTGTTCTGTTAATTCATCTGACAGAGTTACATCTTTCCCTTCAAGAAGCCGTTCGCTAAGGCTGTTCTTGTGGTATTGGCAAATTGATATTTGGAAGCCCATAGAGTGCTATGGTGAAAAAGGAAATATCTTCCGTTCAAAACTGGAAAGAAGCTTTCTGAGAAACTGCTCTATGTTCTGTTAATTCATCTCTCACAGTTACATCTTTCCCTTCAAGAAGCCTTTCGATAAGGCTGTTCTTGTGGAATTGGAAAAGGGATATTTGGAAGCCCATAGAGGGCTATGTTGAAAAAGGAAATATCTTCCTTTCAAAAATGGAAAGAAGCTTCTGAGAAACTGCTCCGTATTCTGTTAATTCATCTCACAGAGTTACATCTTTCCCTTCAAGAAGCCTTTGGCTAAGACTGTTCTTGTGGAATTGGAAAAGGGATATTTGGAAGCCCTTAAAGGGCTATGGTGAAAAAGGAAATATCTTCCGTTCAAAACTGGAAAGAAGTTTTCTGAGAAACTGCTCTGTGTTCTGTTAATTCATCTCACAGAGTTACATCTTTCCCTTCAAGAAGCCTTTCGCTAAGGTTGTTCTTGTATAATTGCAAAGGGATATTTGGAAGCCCAAAGAGGGCTATATTGAAAAAGGAAATATCTTCCGTTCAAAACTGGAAAGAAGCTTTCTGAGAAACTGCTCTGTGTTCTGTTAA